>NC_086177.1:45200000-45825000 GCF_023053635.1 Elgaria multicarinata webbii
TAAAAACAAAAAATCAGAAAAGAGTGTATAAAAATAACAGAGAGTTAAAATATCATTAAGATTATTCAGAGTAAAATAAATCAGCTCTGTAGACCAAACACCTATTTAAATAAAAAGGATTTTGCTTGCCAGCACAAACCCATCTACAAGAGGGGCTACCCTAGATGAACCTCTCTTGGTAAGGAGTTCCAACATCTGGGCACCGCCATTAAGAAAAAACCTCTCTCAGGTTCCTGTCAAAAGCACATTAGATGTTGGTTGGACAGATAGAAGGGCATCTTTGGAAGATCTCAACACCTGGGCAGGTTTTACAAAAGAAGGTGGTCATTCAGGTAGCCTGGTCGCAAGCCATTTATGGCTTTATAGTTTATAGCCAGCGCTTTGAATTGTTCCCTGAAATGGAACCGCCAGTGTAGCCATCGTAATCTAGAAATAGTATATTCCCTAAAACTGGCCACAGTCAACGTTCTAGCTGCTGCATTCTGAATCAGCAGAAGTTTCCAAACTTTCTTTAAGGGCAGCCCCAGGTTGCAATAAGCAATAAGTAACTAAGGCATGTGTCACCTTGGCCAGATCTGATTCTTCTTTGAAAGGGCGTAGCTGGCCTATTAGTCTTAGCTGATTAAAAGCATTCCTTTCCACTGCCAAAACCTGGGCAAGTCTAGGAGTGAATCCAGATCTAGGAGTGAATCCATGACTACCCCCAACCCCAAACTACAAATCTGATTTTTTTCAAGGAGACAACCACCACATCCAAAACAGTTTGAACAATTCCTTAATTTTTCTTTCTACTGGCCAGCAGCACCTGCTTTGTCTGGATTAAATTTCCATTTGTTCACCCTCATCCAGTCCATTACTGATATCCAATATTGATTGTTTGTCCACATCTTCCTCACTAGGACAAAGGTAATTGCTATTTAGCACGATTTCATATTATACAGAATGAAACGAAGGTATTTGATGGATCATTTATCAAAGAATGTAGCCTGGCATGAAAATGGTATTTCTGCCTTGTTGGAGTTTTTCTATGACAACTTAATAACAATAGATCAACACTTAAGGCTGATTGGCCACAAATCATTTCAAACACGGCAGACATTACAGACCTATCAACTGGAGCAGGAAGAAAACCATTGGTCCAGGAGGCTACATTTGAAAGAAGAATTAATTTTCATCCTGACTGAAAATGCAGAGCTCCGCCAGAAAATAGGGCAGGAAGAAATATAAACTTATCAACAATATGTTTAACCCAAGCATTTTAAGCACAGCAAATTGCATAAGCACCTTTCCATTACAGGTGGCAGTTTTAATCTCAACTAATAGTTCAAGATCTATTTTTAAGGATGTGGGATAGCAGATGAGAGTACTGCGCTATAGAACTGAAGGACTTTAAAATAATTAAGGCTGGGCTGCAGCCCATGGCTATAGGCACTTAATTCCCATTAACATTATTAAGACTTAAGTGTGTGTGTGTGTGTGTGAGCTGCTGGGCAGTAGTGATAGTTAGAATTCTAGTGTAACATTATCTCCATTATATTATCTCCATTTGATTTAGTGGTATAAGGCTTATCCAGTGGAATTTTAGGATGTTTTCAGAATGTTTTAACAATGTATATTATGTTTTAATTCAGTTTTATGTATTTTATATTTGCTGATGTTCCCTGCCTCGATCAGAATGGAGAGGCGGGTAAGAAATAAATTATTATTATTATTATTATTATTATTATTATTATTATTATTATTATTCTGAATTTAACACAGAGTGGGATGATGATGATGATGATGAATGTTGGCTGGATCCAAATCTACCCATACTTGCAGTAGACCCATTGAAGTGAGTGGGATTTAAATTAGTCATGACTCACTTAAGTCCCATTGACTTCAATGGGTCTACATTAACTATGAATAAATATTAGACCAGAACATTCAGCTCATACCCTGATTTGGTGCTTCAATATGTGGGCAGCTTTGGCTCAAACTGATTCAGAGCACTTCTGCTTCAACTTGGGTACTGAGATTTGGAAATGTGAGGCTTCAAATTTCACATTGACTCTCATGGGAAGTAAACAAATGACAATAACTTTTCTTCTCCTTGTCAGAAACGGATGAAATATTCAGGCATAGTACGCTCTTAAGATTACACCCACAAAAATTCAGAGAAATAGCTCCAGTGATTTTTGTGGTACATACGTATTTATTTTTTAAAAATATATTTTTTAAGGGAACTGATAACTGATTATTATTATTATTATTTATTTATTTATATAGCACCATCAATGTACATGGTGCTGTACAGAGTATAACAGCCATTTCAAGGAATAGTTTCCCCTTCTAAGGGGAACGAGCCTGTCACATTTCAGATGAATAGGTGCAGGTTTTAACATTTACATTTTGACAGTATCCATCAAAAGATGTGCTTAATCCTCCATGTTTCATGTGGACCATTCTTTTGAAAATGACAGACAACATAGAAGGTCAGGTGTTGTGGTTGATGTGGAAGGGGAGTCCTCAAATTATTGGAGGATGGATGAGTGATTTACTTCCTTTTCCCTCCTACTTTGTATTAAGAAGCTTTGTCTGTGGAGCTCCAGAGAGAGACTTCAAACTAAGATCGGCACAAACGAAGGAAGCAATGGATTAGTGCAAAATTGGGAAATGGGCCAATCACGTTATCCTACCCTCAAACTCTGCCCACATCAAAATCTGACATAACTCCCCCAAAGACACACAGCCATAACGCAGTGCAAACTTGTACCCAATCTAAAAGTTGTGGTAAATCGCAAATGCAAATATGTGCATTATTGCAGTTAAAACCCAGCACTGAGGCGAATGGATGGCTGCGTCATGTAACCTAAAATGTGAATATGTGCATTTAGATTGGGGTAAAGAACCTGTATAGACAAGCCCATACTGTACATATGTGGCACTTCAAAGACATGGAGTGTAATGCATTGAATAGCAGGAACTTGTAGATGGCTTGGGATCTCTATTCAGCACAAATTATTGGTATAACTACTAGCTGAACAGTTTCAGGAACTCATAGGAGACTAATGGAACTTCAAGTGTCATATAAGCTCACCAAAATAGAATGTAGTGAGGAAAAAACACGGGTGATTATCTAACTGCCACTGAAATCCATGGGCCTTTGCAAGGAATTCACACAATAGCTTCCACGTCCCAACATTTCTTAAGAAAACACTGAAACAAAAAATCCCAACATACAATTTACCTTTCATAATGTTCTGACTCCTCTTTACACATTTTGATTCAGTCCTACTACATTCAGAAAATGCAAACTCACTCCGTTCTGCTGAGCTATCCCTTTCACTACAGTTCTTCCAATGTCCAAGTTGTTACATTAAAAAGCTCCACTTTTGTTTATTGGTTCTTTGTGCACTGTTCTATTTATTTATATCCCATTTATGAAAAATAAAATACAATTGTGATTGTTTAGTAATAAAATGGATTATTTAGCTTGCCAGAGCCTGGAACATTATGCAAACTGAACGTCAAGTCTAGATGTTGGTGAGATAAATGATTTCTTGGAAGAATTGATAAGCCATCAGTTGGCAGGCCAGTCTCCTTATGCCCAGGGTTGCACAGTCAATGAGGGAAACATCTCCTAAGACAAAACCCAGGGGAGGCAAAGAGGAAGAGGTCCATGTGAAATGCATATGTTTAAGTACTTCTATGCAAAGTGTCTGGCCAGGGTGCTGAAATACATGACGCTGGACAGCAAGGCATTTCTTATGTTGCCATCCAGGTCAGTGACAGTCTTCCAAGGCCTCCCGCACACCCTGTAACAAATCTATGATCATTAGGGCTATATTAGTACAATGGGTTAGGGTATACAAGGAACATCTTTAGCTCCAGCTGAGAGCCCCCCTCCCTCCTCCTGCTACCAACTGTCACTGCTGAGGCCATTAGTGGGAGAGGAAGCAGCAGCCAGGCACTTCCCCATTATGCCTGGGTCCAGCTCCAGCTGAAAGCCCCCTCCCTCCTGCTACCAATTGTCACTGATGAAGCCATCAGTGAGAGAGGAAGCAGCAGCTAGGCACCTCTCCATCGTGCCTGGATCTGTATGAGACTATTAGAGGGAGAGGGAAAGGAAGTAGCTGCTGAACTTTGCAACAGAGGCCTTAGCTAGACCTAAGGTTTATCCTGGGATCATCCCTGTTCATGTAAATGACACACAGGGGATCCCGGGAGTAGGCAGAGACGATCCCGGGATAAACCTTAGGTCTAGCTAAGGCCTAAGAATCTAGTGCCTGAATGTGCTTTCTCCCCTCCTCCCTCCCAATCCCCTTTCCTTTTGTGTCATTTTTTTTAGATTGTAAGCCTGTGGGCAGCGACTGTCTTAAGAAATATTTTGTAAGCTGCCTTGAGAGCCTTTTTGGCTATAGGGCAGGATAAAAGTGCTAAAATAAATAAAATAAAATAAAATAAAAATCTTTAGAAAGAGCATGGCTTGTTGCATAGACTAGGTTAAGAATCAATAGAAGACCCATTGGTGTTCCAGAAAAAGACAGGGTTGGATCCTGATTTGACTTTCCATGAATAGAAGGGCTGCTTTTTTGAGCAGAAGGAATTGGTATCCATCAGAGCTTCCCTGCTTGAGGGCGGGGGCAGGATGGCAATTATTTCCTATATCACCTTCTCCTGCAGCTTCCAGTGCCACCTTATACAATGTTCTGGGGGGGTCCCAGAGCAGATTTTGGGGGACTAAGGAGCCTGTAGGGGAGGGAAGGAAGCATCACCATCAGCAAAATATTACCTCCCTCCATGTCTATTCATAATATTTTTCAATTTGCAGAGGGCTGGTCTTTCTTAAAAAGTGAAGATTGGACATCCTACTGAGAAAAAACGGATTGGATCAGGCTGAATATCCCTTCTGTTTTCTTAGTCCCTGTTATAAAGACACTACAGCTCATTTCCGCTGTGCAAGTGTTTAATGATCTACAAATGTAACATTAGTAATTAGTCACTGAAGCAAACTGTAATTAAATGTTGAAGGTTTTGTTTTATTACTGCTAATGACAGAAGACCGTATTTAATATTTGTGAGTTATTTGAAGGAATGTGTTTGATAATTAGAAAAAATACTGTTTGTTTACTGTGGGGCTATCAAGTGATTTGATTTGCATTAACAATTTTAAAATTCCTATAACACATTTATTATACATGCTAAATGTGAAGTTTTGAACTATTTCCTCCACAGGGGGAAACAAAGGCGACACTCTTGATAGTAAAGGAATATTTCACTGAGAAGTAAAATTACATATTAGGGCAGGGATGGGCAGAAGATGGACTTGGATCTACTGGGAAATTCCTGGGTGATTTATACTAGATCAGCAAGGGCTTCTGATTCCCAGTTGTTAACAATAGCAGTAATGAAATGCTCCTCTCTCCCCAAATTAAGTTGAGCGAGAATGCTTGAGTGAAAACTGGGAATGGATTTTTGAGTGAAAGGACTTGTGGGTTTGGTCCTGATATTGATCACAACTTTCTAGGCTTAGCAGAGGCTCGGGGGCAACTTGTTCCTTAATTCTTAGTGTATGTCTGCCTGCCTGCACCACTGTTTAGGGTTCCAGTAAAAAAAATGCACACAAAGTAGATCCAGTGAGCCCCAAGTGTGCTGACTTCTACGCTAGAGAAATGGCATCATTCCTTGGAAGTCAGGAGGCTGGATTTATTTTCACAGGAGATCTGTTTAAATGTTAGGGACATAGGAAGCCACCTTATACGGAGTCAGGCCCTTGGGCCATCTAGCCCAATATTGTCAACACTGACTGGCAGTAGCTCTCCAGGGTTTTTCAGGCAGGAATTTTTCCAAGCTACCTGGAGATGCCAGGGATTGAACCTGGCACTTCTCTATGCCAAGCACGGGCTCTACCACTGGGATATGGCAATATTAAGTACCAGCAATAGCAATCCAAGTACAACAAGCTTCCATGCCTGATTTGACTTATCTATACTAGGGCTGTGTAAATCTGGCTGTCAGATTCAAATACTTAAACCTTGATGGCTATTTTACGATGGATCCACCATTTTATGAGGGATCTGCCATTTTCATGCAGAGCTCTAGGCCCCCATACAGCCTACAACTCCCAGCATGCTCACTGAGATTGCCCTGCTCGTCCACCAAGATCTGGTTGGCCCACCAAGATTGGGCTGCCTGGCTCCACTCATCTGGCCAGCCGGGCTCCACTCCTCCAGCTGGCTGGGGAGGCTGGCCTCCACTCACCTGGAGGAGTGGAGCCTGGCCAGCCAGAGGAGTGGAGCCCGACCAGCTTGATCTCGGCAGAGGAATGGGGCAATCTTGGCGGAGGCGGCCTCTGTTCCTGGGCCCCAGTAAGTCCAGCGCTCCCAGGCACTGCATGCTGGGAGTTATGAGCTGTATGAGTATAGGGCTCTGCATGAAAATGGCAGATCCATCATAAAATGGCAGATTCATCATAAAATGGCCATCAAGATTCAGGAATTCGAATCCGACGGCTGGATTTGCACAGTCCTGGCATGGGCTGGTCCATGAAGTCACGAAGAGTCGGAAGCGACTGAACGAATAAACAACAAAACTCTATTCAGCCCATCAAAAAGCCATCCCAGATAGGTTTGAGTCAGTCATCTTTATGTAAGTAGATCAGTTCAGGTACCGCTTCCAAGTCCTTCCTTCCTATGTCCAGCAAGGGACATACTGTGTGTTGTACTGTGTGTTGGGTACTCGAGACAGATTAGGGATTCTGCTGGTGTACCGCCCACCCTGCTGCCCAACAGTCTCCCTGCCTGAGCTGACAGAGGTTGTCTCGGACCTGGTGTTGAGGACCCCCAGGATGGTGGTTCTGGGGGATCTCAACTTCCATGCCGAGGCTGCTGTATCCGGAGCGGCTCAGGACTTCATGGCTGCCATGACAACCATGGGGCTGTCTCAACATGTCATCGGCCCAACACATGCAAAGGGACACACACTTGACTTGGTTTTCTCAACTGGGCAGGAGGATGGTGATCTGGAAGTGGGGGAATTAACATCTACCCCCTTGTCATGGTCGGATCACTGCCTACTGAGGTTTAGACTCAGTGGCCTTTCCCCTCTGCAAGGGTGGGGGGCCTATTAAAATGGTCCGCCCCCGGAGGCTAATGGACTCCTATGGATTCCAGAGGGCTCTGGGGGATTTTCCTGCTGATATGGCTGGTGCTCCTGTCGAAGCCCAGGTCTCTCTGTGGAATGCAGAAATGACTCAGGCGGTTGACACAATCGTGCCCAAGCGCCCTCTCCCTCTGAGCAGAGCCCGGTCAGCTCCTTGGTATACACCTGAGCTGAGGGCAATGAAGCAAGAGGAGAAATGGCTAGAATGCAGGTGGAGGAAAATTTGTGCTGGGTCTGATCGAACATGGGTTAGAGCTCACTATCGAGCCTACTCTGTGGCGGTGAGGGGGGCAAAGAGACAGTTCTTTTCCACCAGCATTGCGTCTTCTCAGTGTCGTCTGGCGGACCTTTTCCGAGTGGTTTGTGGCCTGTTACACTCTGGGCCAGGGCGTGAGATAGTTGAACCCTCGGTAGCATGCTGTGACGAGTTTGCACGGCACTTTGAAGATAAAGTCGCTCAGATTCGTCATGAATTGGACACCACACTTAATGCAGCACCACTAGTAGAGGCATTCAGAGCACCGTCCGGCTCAGTTTTATTGGATGAATTTCAGTTATTGAGGCCCGAGGATGTGGACAAGGTGCTTGGCCAAGTCCGGTCGACCACCTGTGTGCTTGCCCCTTGCCCCTTGTGGCTCAGTACATCAAATAAGGAGAGGATTGCCGGCTGGGTCCAGGAGGTTGTAAATGCCTCCTTGAGAGAGGGAGTGGTGCCGGCCTCTTTAAAAGAGGCGGTAATTAGACCACTCCTGAAGAAGCCTAATCTGGACCCGGAGGATGTTAACAACTACAGGCCGGTGGCTAATATCCCTTTCCTGGGCAAGGTGCTTGAGCGGGTGGTTGCAGGACAACTCCAGGCACTCTTGAATGAAATGGATTATCTAGATCCATTTCAATCGGGTTTCAGGCCTGGTTTTGGAATGGAAACTGCCTTGGTCGCCCTGTGGGATGACCTCTGTCGGGAGAGAGACAGGGGGAGTGTGACCCTGTTGGTTCTCCTGGACCTCTCAGCGGCCTTCGATACCATCAACCATGGTATCCTTCTGGATAGGTTGTCTGAGCTGGGAGTTGGAGGTACTGCGTTGCAGTGGTTCCGCTCCTACTTGGATGGCTGATTCTAGAAGGTTGTGCTGGGGGATTATTGCTCTTTGCCGTGGCTCCTAAGCTATGGGGTTCCACAGGGCTCTATTTTATCCCCTATGCTGTTTAACATATACATGAAGCCGCTGGGGGAGGTTATCCGGAGATGTGGACTGAGGTGTCATCAATATGCGGATGATACCCAGCTCTACCTTTCCTTTTCATCAAACCCAGGTGTTGCAGTGACTGTTCTGAACCAGTGCCTGGGCACGGTAATGGACTGGATGAGGGCTAACAAACTGAGACTCAATCCAGACAAGACGGAGGTACTGTTAGCGGGTGGTTTATCTGTCCGACAAGGTGATGTTTGCCCTGTCCTGGACGGGGTTGCACTCTCCCTAAAGGATTGGGTCCATAGTTTGGGGGTGCTCTTGGATCCAGAACTGTCACTTGAGGCACAGGTGAACTCAGTGGCAAAGATAACCTTTTATCAACTTAGGTTGATATACCAACTATGCCCTTATCTGGACAGAGATAGCCTAGCTACAGTTATCCATGCTCTGATAACCTCTCGTTTGGATTACTGCAATGCGTTATATGTGGGGCTGCCTTTGAAAACGGTCCAGAAGCTTCAGCTGGTACAAAACAGGGCAGCCCATTTACTAACAGGGACTGGCTGGCGAGATCACATTACGCCAGTCCTTTTACAACTTCATTGGCTGCCAGTCCAGGTCCGGGCCCGATTCAAAGTGCTGGTATTGACATTTAAAGCCCTAAACGGTTTGGGGCCAGGTTATTTGAAGGAACGCCTCCTCCCATATGTACCTGCCCAGACCTTAAGATCATCTACAGGGGCCCTTCTCCGTGAGCCCCTGCCAAAGGAAGTGAGGCAGGTGGCTACCAGGAGGAGGGCCTTCTCTGCTGTGGTACCCCGGTTGTGGAATGAGCTCCCCAGAGAGGTCCGCCTGGCGCCTACACTGTACTCCTTTCGTCGCCAGCTGAAGACCTTTTTATTCACTCCATATTTTAACACTTAATTTTAACTTAAATTTAAATTTTACTGTTTTAACTCTGTATTTTAATCTTATATCTATTTTGCTGCGTGGTTTTATCCTGGTTGTGCTTTTTATACTGTATTTTGTATTTGTGCTTTTAACCTGTTGGTTGTTTTATTATGGTTTTAATTTTTGTGAACCGCCAAGAGAGCTTCGGCTATTGGGCGGTATAAAAATGTAATAAATAAATCAATAAATCAATAAAGGAATAGTGTTGTAAAGCATTTGTTAAGTAGACAAGTGTGCATAGATTGCCTATGTGTGGTGGTACATGTACACACAATTTTATCTATCTATCTATTACGTTTCTATACCACCCAGTGGCCAAAGCTCTCTGGGCAGTTTATAACAATGCAAACCATAAAATATAACACAATAAAATACAAATTGAGAGCCAGTAATAGCTAAAATGTTGGACTGGGAATTAGGGGATCCGGGTTCTAGTTCTTACTTGGCCATGGAAACCCACTGGGTGACATTGGGCCAGTCACAAACTCTCAGCCCAACCCACCTTACAGGGTGGTTGTTGTGAGGATAAAACGGAGAGGAGGAGGTTTATGTACGCCACCTTGGGTTCCTTGGAGGAAAAAAGGCAGGATATAAATGCAATAATAAATAAAATAAATAGTTTAAAACTACACAATAAAATAAAAATAAATGTTTGAGGATTGTTGCATCAAGGACATAATTGAGCCTTTTATTTATTTTATTTATTTTTCTTGTCTTTCTGTTCCAGCAAGCTAAATGCTTTCAATCACAATATATGCAATATATAGATGATCATTGTCTGTTGAAATGTGACTTTCCCACACGAGAGGGTTTTGCAGTCACTGCTCTTCTCATTTAGCTTCTGGCCTAATGGTGACGGCAAACAAGAGTTTTATAGAAGGTCCAGCAAAAAAGAAACATGCTCCTATGTCTACTATGTAACTGTTTCCCCAGACATTTAGAATTAAAAGGAGGGGGTGAATTGGGTGTCACATTCTGCAGCTTCTAGAAGAGAAATAATTAAATCTTAGAAGAAAGGTTAGCCTTCTAAATTTAGATAAATTTGTGGGCATGTATTGTGAGAGAAGCTGAGTTGTCTCATGCCTCCTACACCAACCAGTTTTGGACAAAGAACAAATATGGAGTTAAAATCTAAATAAGGAGTTAGGAAAGTGTACAACTTAAGATGCTGTGTTGCCGTGGCAATAGCCTTTTTTTTTTACCACCGTTAATGGGGAACCAAAGTCAAGATGACCAAAATAATTACTGCAGTTGGTCAATCAAAATGTACATTTTTGCAGTGGTATGTAAGTGGGGGTTTATAGTAGTAATAATAACAACAGTAGTAACAACAGCAGCAGCAGTAGTAACAACAATAGCAGGAAAAACAGAAAAAAATATTTATTTATTTATTACATATTTATACTGCCCAACAGCCAAGGCTCTCTGGGCAGTTTACAATTAAAATCATAATATACAAAAATCAAGATTTTAAAACTTAAAACCTGGAATAAGTTATAGTCTAGAGAAAGCTTGTCTAAAAAGCTGTTTTCAGGAGGCATTTGAAGGATGTAACATTTTCCACCTCCCGAACCATATGAGCGATGGTTTTCCAGAGGGTGGGTGCCACTACAGAGAAGGCCCGCTGTCAAGATTCTTTGTGAAAACATTCTGTTTGTCTTGGAATGATGAGCAGGACCTCCTCTAGCAATTGTAAATGTCATCTGGCTGTATATAAGGGAAGGCATCTGCTAGGTATCCTGGTCCCAAGTTGTTTAGGGCTTTATAGGATAATAACATAACCTTGGCCATTGCTAGACGGGGCTGTAGCGCGTGTTACATACCAGCGTCATCCTTACAGGTCCACATGACGTTCACCAGGATCCGTGTTCATCCCTTGGTGAAACCTCTGTTGTGCCGTTTTTTATGAATCGGCTTTAAGCCCAGTTTTTCCTGTTGGCGCTCACTAATTTGCATACGGGCGGCGGAGGTGTGGGACGAAATGAGGTCAGTGCGGTTTCCGGCGAGGTCAGCACTGGTCAGGAAGAAGGTGCGCTAAGGGGAGTGGCCAACGGTTTCGGCCAAACTTCATCCTCCATTTGCGCCCCGTGTGCAGCTGTGGCAGCCACATAGAGCATGTTACAGTAGTTTAATCATGAGATTACCAGTGCATGAATGACCGTGGCTAGGCTATTACTTCCTCTGCCAAAGCTTTTCTTATGTGTAAAACAAAATCACAGAATTACAGCACTAGATGGAGCCTAATCTAGAAGAGGGAGCTAAAGGTGACTCTCCTGTAAGGCTACTTCAGATCTTTTCTTACAAGACCTTGGTATTTGGGATCTCACTAACAGGTACATCACATACATACCAAATGTTGGTTATGAAAGACACTTCCACTTCTTCTTCCCAAATACATGCATGTGGCAATCAGAAAAGGACCAGCACCTGGCTCATACTTGTTTTGAAGCATTTCTGAATCAGCATGTATGAATTTTTGTCTGCCTCAGACAAACAAGCCTTGATGGCGTCTATCGCATTCACACTGCATATGAATTTCTTGTTGACTAAATTGCCTTTTATTGATTGTACAATATATTATAGGTTTGCTTCATGTGGCAAGTGGCAAGTAGCAAGGAATGACTTAATACCTAAAGCAAGCCAGAAAACTTAAGTATCTTGAAGCCAATCACTTGAATACTGTGCCACGGGGGTGGGGAGGGGGGATCCCTGTTAGAAGGCTCAGGACACCTGAAGGGCAGGATTAAGTTCTCAGCAAAGATAGAGTAATAAATAGACATAAATAGAGGTATGCTGAATCAGATTAAAGGCCCATCTAGTCCACCATTCTGTTCAAATAATGGCCAACCAGCTCCTATGGGAAACCCCCAAGGAGGACATGAGTACAATAACATCCTCATGGTTATGTTCCACAGCATAGTGTACATAGGCAAACTGCCTCTGACACTGGAGGTAGTAGGGTGACCATCTGAAAAGGAGGACAGGGCTCCTGTATCTTTAACAGTTGCATAGAAAAAGGTATTTCAGCAGGTGTCATTTGTATATATGGAAAACCTGGTGAAATTCCCTCTTTATCACAACAGTTAAAGCTGCAGGAGCTATATTAGAGTGAACAGATTTAAAAGAGGGTAGGGCACCTGCAGCTTTAACTGCTGTGATGAAGAAGAAATTTCACCAGGTTCTCCATATATACAAATGACACCTGCTGAAATTCCCTTTTCAATACAACTGTTAAAGATTTCAGATGGTCACCCTAGGAGGTAGCATATAGCCATCAGCACTAGTAGCTCTGGATAACCCTCACACCTTCATCAGAACTTTCTGATGGGGGAGGGGGGATTCAGTGATATCCAGGGAGGGATGTCTTTTGACTTTTACCATGGGAAATTGCTACACTTATGTTTATGAGATGGTCTGAGAGATATTTTCATATGGGTGTGTGTGTCTTTTTAAAACCATTATTAAAAGGTAAGAGCCAACAAACAGCTAGGGTCCTGACATATATCTTGGTTAAAGGTGTGGAGAGGGTATCTGCTTGCCTCAATAGGGCTGATATGAAGTAGTTTGGAACCTTTTCAGCACTTCTTGGGCAGGGAGGGCACAAAAGTGCTTCCAAAGTCGGAGGAAGGGCAAATATTCAGATAGAGTGAGAATGTTCAGGTACAGAGAACACATTAGACTAGGATGACCATATGAAAAGGAGGACAGGGCTCCTGTATCTTTAACAGTTGTACTGAAAAGGGAATTTCAGCAGGTGTCATTTGTATATATGGAGAACCTGGTGACATTTCTCTTCATCACAACAGTTAAAGCTGCAGGTGCCCTGCCCTCGTTTAAATCTGGTCACTCCAGTATAGCTCCTGCAGCTTTAACTGTTGTGATGATTTCACCAGGTTCTCCATATATACAAATGACACCTGCTGAAATTCCCTTTTCAGTACAATTGCTAAAGATACAGGAGCCCCATCCTCCTTTCCATATGGTCACCCTAAATCAATTGACTGCTTCCATGTATGAGGTGGTTCTTCTTTTGAAAACCATTTTTGAAAGATAAGTGCCACTTCAAGTGGGTTGGAAGTGCAGCTCTGTTTGTGTGCTTTGCAAATTGGCCAAAAATGTTCCTGGAATGAATAAGCTAAAGACGTGGCATCATTTCCCAGACCATTGTACAGGAAAAAAAAAAAATGGGCCCAGCCATCTTTTTCCTACTTTTAATTCATAGGACTGATTGTATTTCCAATTTTCTCCATCTTATTTGTGAAGAAAGCAGCAAAAGAAATGTTCTTATGAAATTTCCTCATGTCTGGTTTTAGGCATTATTTCCCCTTATGCTCTGTTTCGAATGAAAATATTGAACTAATACTACAGTTCACAGGTCTCTGTATGTCACAGCACATACTGTATCTGTGTAGAACTGTACATGGAGATCTTTGCACACTCACTTGTGTGGATCTAGATTGGTCATGGTGGGGAAGCCCCTAGTTAAAAAAGAAAAGAAAAACCCTCTACTGATCTAATGACATTCACTTTCACAGCTATAATCTTCTTTTCAACTCTCCTGTCCTACTTCGAGTGGTGTGGCGTTCCGTGCTCCTGCTGTAATATAAATAGAATCAATGTCTTTGAATTGACAGCCAGAGATCTTCGAGGCTGAGAACCAGATCTAGACTCAGATTTTAACCATGCTTATATAGAGAGAGGCATGTTCCGTTGGAATCAATGGGATATAAATCACACATGAAGACCACCGTGCAACACAGCTTTAGGTTTGTTTAAGCACATTGAAATCAATCTTAAAGAAACAGCATGTACAGCCAGGACATGCTTGGAATATATAGTCAGGCATTCGTGCTAGTAGGCATGATAAATGCATACGACTGATACATATTTCTTCATATATCTTTTGGATTAGTTGGAATCTTAATGGCCCACTACATCATCTCTACAAGCTTCTTTCACCCTGTGTAGGATTTTTTTTTACTGAGGCTCAAGTTACCGATAGCTTAAGAATTTCCAACATTAATAATGATTTTTATTTTTTTCTAGGGCAAACGGATTATGCGGCTGCCTTTCCTGACATTCCTCTTCACCTTACAATTTCTAGGAAGACCGGTTCTTCTGTCACTTGTAGTTCTGCCTTTCTAATCCTTAATGTGTGTTGTGGCCATTTCCTGACAACTCTCCCATTGAAAATCCTCTTGCTGCAGGTCCCTGTAAAATGCTATATTGATTTTTTTTAAAAAGTTCTCTGCTTATTTTCAAAGGGCAGAAAGGTTGTAGTGCTTCACCGGTGTTTTCTCTCTTGTATTTCCCTAGTTGTTAGGAGCGTGAATCATCAACCACTCATTTTATTTCAAGCCCTTTTGAGACTGAGTCACAGATTTTTGTTTGTTTGTAATTATGTCCTCCTAAAGCAATGTGAGACTCTTTCCTGCTGCCCACTCCTGACAACCTTTAACAATAAGAATGAACAAATACATATTTAATGCTGCGTCTAATTGAGCTTCATTTCTTGGCTTCCTGAAAGTTTGGTATATGGGAACTTTGTACTACACAATCCAAGACTATGCTGATATATTACAATTCTTATAATAACTCTCAAATTTATCCAGAACTGGATATATTAAACATATCAAATATATCTAGGACTGCTGTATGAAATGTAATCAGAATCTGAAGAGGTAAACATGCAGGCTTGGATCCAATGCTGTGTGAGTGGAAGTCCACCTGTGCAGTAGAACTTTTACTGGTGCAATGGAAATTTCACTGGTGCAATGGGACTTCTCCATTCTCTTCCCCCCTCCCACAGCCTTCTGTGTGGCTCCCCCAACCTTCTGGAGCAGATTTGGGGCTACATGGAGTGGTCTGCATGGGGGAGGGTAATCTGATCCACAGCAGTTTCCTTTACACTGGCGGAATGACACCTTTGGATTCAAGCCACATTCAACTCTAATCAGTATATCAGATTTCAATGTACTTAGAAACTGTGCATAGCTATATCAATATTCTAATATTTTATTTAAAATACTAACTTAACCTGTGTTCTGAAGACGTGGGTGCATAATATAGACAGAGTGAGTTGAATCCACACTTTGGGTGCAACACTGGCCGTTTCTACACCTGCCTTTTCCCCCAGGGTCATCCTGGGATCATCCCTGTGCATCCAAATGACACACAGAGGATCCCAGGAGCAGGCAGGGATGATCCTTCCATTTAACTGGGATAATCCTTAGGTGTAAAAAGGGCCACTGTAGCCATACATATATCCACACTTAGAGTGCAGCCCTTTCGGTGTGAAGCCCACTGACTTACTTCTGAGTAGACATGGCTAGGATTGCATTGTGAGTCATGTTTAGAATGCAGCTATTGAAATCCGTGGGACAAGTTAGCTGTAACTAACTTCAGTCCCATGGATTTTACATGAGTCTACTCAAATCATGACTAAGTCTGGATCCAACCCATTGCCACCTTGAGCACAGTGTCTACATTGTAAAGGCATGGATTACAACCATTGAAAAGTCACATGCTATGTCCCAAGCACACAGCTTGGTACACAGATGCTCTCTGGCTAAATAATAAATATTTATTCATTTTCTGTATTTTTAAACCACCCAATAGCTGAAGTTATCTGGGCAGTGTACAATATATTACAAACATAAAGTACAAACATGAAAAACAAAAATAAATAAAATCAGCACCAAATAAAACCAGTGGCACAGAATAAAACCATTGTAGCACATAAAATGAAATTAAAACCAGCATTAGAATAACATACTAAAAGTACTAAAAACAGTCCTTAAAATGTCTAGGAGAATAGAAAACTCTTCAGCTGGTTCTGGAAAGAGTATAACGTAGGCTCTAGGTGAGCCTGTCTGGGGTGCCACCACTGAAAAGGCCCTGTCTCTTGTAGCCATCTGTCTGGGTAGGTATTGCTGCATGCCCATTGAGTTAAAGCCTCAGGAAAACTCTAGACATGATCCAGACATCACTCAACTCTAGCCCTATTTACTTGTTACCCCTATGAAGGGGGCATGCATGGTAAGGAACAACAGAGCTGCACATTTAGCATCACCCCCAAAGTCATGATGCTCCTCTCACCTGTATCACTGCCATATTATCCTTAACCTGAAGTGGGCTCCTGTACCCGTGGAAGTTTTGCACTATTTAGAAGCCTGCATAATGAGAGTTCTTAATAGGGCAAGGAGACTCCACAAGTACAAGAGGTTCCCTGCTCTCTCCACAGGCAGAGAAGGAGACCCCCTCCATCCTATGGTCCCTGGGATCCCATTCCATAAATCATCAGATTACAGCCTAAGAAACTGTTGTATCGGTCAATCAATTCATAAAGCCCAGAAACTATATAACAAGTATTTCCACTGCTGTGCTTGGTCTTGGCACTCACCACATCTGCCTTTAACTGTGGCAGGGGTGGAGTGTTGTAGGCCCGCATGGTGCCATATAAATAGGACAACCCCCTTGGTCGGAATATGAGCATTTTTGAACTTCAGCCTCAGTTTGCAATCTTAGCCACTGCACAGCAAGAGCTCTAGAAAGAGAGGAAAGAAACCCATAAATTATTATTATTATAGATCATAATAGGCACTAGGGATTATGTAATTGTAATATAGCTTAGTCTGGACACAATAGAAGCTGTCTTGTATGACTGGTAGGAGAGAAAATATGGGTTGGCAAGGCAGGATAGGAGAAGGATTGCAAGTGCAAACCGGAAGGACTGCAACCCTGCCAACTGGCTAACATAGGTGACAGAGTAGTTCAAAGATGTTACCCTGAGTGGCTCTACAATCATAATGTTGCTTCAAGGAAAATAAAATCAGACTGATCAAATTTTCAAACGGATAGTTCATCACAAATTTGTAAAGCAAAATAACGTGCAACATGTATTCAACAACAGTAGCAGCCCACTTTCTTCAGTGCCTCTCCATGAGCGTACACTGCACATAAACAAACAGGAGGCATGTCTACATGAAGGGTTTGCCCTGGGGTGGCTTCGCGGTAGCAGCACGTCATCTACATGATGCAGCTGCCATTGTGAAGCCATCTGGGGGCAAACCCTGGAAACTCCACTCCAAAAAAGTCGAGCACTTAACCCTGACTTTTTTGGCAGTGGAGCCAGTGGCGCCTCCTGATTGGTCGCCATGGGAGGCCCTGCACCTCTGGAAAAGTAAAATAAAATAAAACGGGGGAAGGACAGGAACAGGCTATTCCTACCCCCTTAAAAAAAAATTATTACTTTATCTGCGGAGCTCCGCAGATACAGATAATAAAAATAAAAAGAAATAGGGTGGGTGGGGAGGAACGGGCAGCCAGAGTCCTCCTCTGGCTGCCTCATTCGTTCCCCCGTTTTTATATTTATTATCTGTGTCTACGGAGCTCTGCAAATACAAATGATAAAAATTTAAAAAAGGGGGGGAGGAACAGCTCCATTCCCCCCCCAATTTATTTATTTTTACTTTTTCAGACGTGCAGGGCTGGAATATTTGCACGTGCCTTCCTTTCCGAGCAGATGCCGGAAGGAACTCAAGTGCAAAGGGGGAAATACCCACAAGGAGTTTCAGGTCCAATATAAGTCCTCTTCTTCTTCCACAAAGACACTGAAGAGAGATCCTCTTGCTGGAACTGCAGCTTGGGCTATAATTGTAAAATTAAGAACAATTCTCAGTAAATAAATTCCAGGCTACAGGCTTTCTCCTCTGTGTGCAGTTTATCCTGCTGCTGGCTGGTCTGACTGAGGAATTTCCCCCAATCCTCCACCAACCCCTGTTATAGGTGATGACATGGAAGCAGCTTCAGCAGGATTGCACAAGCAAACACATTTAGTGGACTTAAGGGTTCAGGAGTCAAGCCCTGCCCTCAGCTATTGTGATTGAGCAGGGGTGGGCAACATGGTGCACATAGGCACCAATGCACCCCTGGACTCCTTTCTTGGTGCCTGCCAAGGTGTCCTAGTCCTCTCACTTTTTTTTTTTTTTAAAAAAAATCTTACTAGCAGCTGGGATTGCTTTAAAATAGGTTTCTGTTGGCTTTGAAAACTATGGATTCAAAGGAATTGTTTAACATGTTATGGCTCAAACCCCACTTCTGCCTTGTACTCAGTTTTTGGGACAGGTCATTTGTACTTTGCTGCACCTCCCATGGCAGCTGCTTTATCATAGTGGCCAGGGCAGGATCTACACTACTGCTTTATAACAGTTTTGACAACTGTTGGGGCCCAGGACAGACTCCATATACAGTTGTCAAAACTGTTATAAAGTGCTTTAAAGCAGTAGTGTAGATCCAGCCCCCAATAGTTTCACAAATTGTCAAATGTATGCCCATGACCCAAAAAGTTGCCCACTATTGAGATAAAGGATATGGTCTTTGGGGGACAATTGGGTTGAGAAGTGACTTTGTGTGAGAAGGAGATGAGCATTTAAAGATGATACAGGTTTCTCGTCCTTAAAAGGATTGTGATTGGGAATTGTTATTTTAATTTAATTTGAGGAAAACTTTGGATTTTATGCTTGGAAATACATAATGTTATGGTGTGTGTGTGTGTGTGTGTGTGTGTGTGTGTGTGTATCCAAATAAATGATCAAGTAGGTTACACTTTTTTAACATAAGCAAATTTGCAGGGAAAGTTGCAAGATTGCAGCTCCTCCCTCTTTGCAAAAGAGTAGATAAACATCCACTTCAGACCTAAATTCAATTTAGAGTTTTATTATTCAAGCCTTAATTCCTTCAGATCATCTGCTTCCTTGTTTTAGATAATTTTAGAACACTTACATAATCAAATTTAACTCAAATTTCCCAAATGTTGCAGTAAAGTTACATCAACTCAGTTGGCATGTATAATAAACAAAGCTGTTACTAGCTTATTAAATACAGTATGTTATTGTTTTCCTTTGGCAATCTTTTACACTGATTTCAATTTGTTATTTTAGAACACAATCCTATGCACATTTAGGCAGGGGGAAAAAATCCTAGAACTCCCAACATGCCCCAGCCAGGATGGTTGGATGGAGTATGATGGAATTTGTAGACTTTTTTTCTGTCTAAACATGCAGAGGATCGTGCCCTTAAGTAGGTAATTCATTTGAACAACATGTATCCACAAATAGTAAGTTGCTAGGGGCTCCACCTGCGAAAATGCTTGAAGTGTAAAGGAGGCTCAAAATGAGCTCCATTACACCAGAAATTTATCGCACACTCAACATTCCTGGTATGTGGTTTTGCAGTGTGGTACTCACATGATGTTGTCCTGTCCTGCACTCATCCCCCCTCCCCCCCCCCTTGTTGCATTTGATTTTGGTGCAGGGAAAGTCTGGATTATTTTTCCCTCTCGCTTTTTCCTTTGTTGGGGGCGTGTGCTAATGGAGCAGTTCTCTTCCTCCAGCACTCTCTTTCCCTCCTTATTGTTTACTACAACTTTATTAGATTGTAAGCCTATGCGGCAGGGTCTTGCTATTTACTGTGTAATCTGTACAGCACCATGTACATTGATGGTGCTATATAAATAAATAAATAAATAATAATAATAGTCAGTTGAATGGACTTTTTAGTGCTCCATCCCTAACCCCACATTGCCCGCAGAAATGGATCCCAGATGAAACCTTAACAGTAATCACTAGATAACAATGCCAGAGCAAGGGGGAAAAAGAGCCCACACCAATCACAGTACCACAACCAATAAACTGGAGGAGGAAGCAGAAGGGGCGGGGTGGAGTGGAACAGCAAACAAGCGAAAACCCACGTGAAAGGGACCATGTGTGATGGAGCCCTTGGTGTGCTTATGAAACGGAGGTAAAAAAAGTGGAGACAAACCAGAGGGGTGGGGTGAGGAAAGGTGTGATGGAGCCCAATGTTTTCTGAATACCTCTTCACTGTACCTTACTAAATATATTGTTCTTGGCAGCAGTTGTTTCCTGCTGCTTTAGCTCCATCCCCTTCCCCCTGCAGCTTCCTTCCTTCCATGAATGATCTGAATGGCTGAAGTTGTAGGGCTTTTTTCTGTGTAAACATGCATAGGATTCTGCACTTAATCATATAATATGAGTTACTTCCAGAGTGTGATAATCACAAGGATGAGATATTAATATTATTTACAAACAGTGGGTTGGATTCAAACTTAATCATATTTCAAGTAGGCCCACTGAAATAAGTGCTGCTTAAATTAGTTTAACTAACTGAAGTCACATTGATAGGTCTACTCTAAGTACAAATATGCTTCCCGCCCAACCTGAAAGTTTGGGCGGGAAAGCAACGGTTGTGGGTTGGGAGGGGCTGGAAAGGAGCAAGAGCTCACATGGCTCAGTGTGCGAGCCTCGTGTGCTGGGGGCGGGGCCGCGGCTATAAAAGCCGCACCGCCCGAGGCTCGGCCTCTTTCTGTTTTTTGGCTGTCAGCACGGACAAAGAGACCAGTCTCTGCAGCAGCAGCAGCAAGAATCGGCAGCAGATTCGGCAGCCCAGAGGCTTGACTACGGCGGCCGAGTCTCTCGCAGCTACGTGGCAGCCTCGGCGAGCGTCGTCGTCGGCCTCTTTCTTCTATTTCAGCTGGTTTGGAGGGAATAGGGTGGACGCTTGAAAGAGCCTGGGGGTTGTTGGGGGGGCTGCCTTCGGGTAGGCTTTTGCCTGGCCCCGGTCACTTTGGGAGTGGGCAGACCTTTATAATATACCTGCAGTGGGGAATACTTAGGGGGGGGGGAAATCACCCCCTTTTCTAGAGCCCATCTCTTCCCAGTTCCAGCCCCATTCTTAGCCAGCCCCCTCCTCACCTTCATAGTTTATTCTTCATATTCCCGTTCATTCTATTGTCCCTGTTCTACCCTTCTGCTTTGTGTGTGGCCCTCAGGGCCCATATTATTGATCTTTAGTGTGTTTGCCTGCAGTATTGGGCTTGGTCTCAAAAGCCTTGTGCCAGCCAGTTTGCTGAAGCTAAAGTGGGCTCCGGCTAACATTGGTTTAAAGGGATAATTTGAAAAGTTTAGTTTCACTTTTGGTTCCCAATCGTATTTTAGTTGATTCCCTCAGCGTTTTGTTTAGTTTCAATTTTTCTGGCCTAATTCTTGGTTTGTTTCTCCCAAACTGCAAGTTTTATTGCCCAGAATTATTTTAGGTGTAGCTGAATTGTGAATTTTACTTGATTCTATTCTATTTTATTTTATTTTATTTACTTACTTGCAGTTGGCAATTTTATTTTTATTTATTAATCTAATCTGGTTATTATTAGCTAATTGATTTAAATTCCAGTTTAATTGTAATTGAATTGAATTAATAAATTTTATTTTTAATTTTAATTTTAATTGTGTTTGCCCTGCAGTATTGGGCTGGGTCTCAAAAGCCTTTGAGCCAGCCAGTTTGCTGAAGCTAAGGTTGGCACCAGCTAGCATTGGTTTAAGTGATAATTTTGAAAAGTTTAGTTTCGCTTTTGGTTCTCCTCTTCATCTGACGATGAAGAATCTTCTATTATTATTATTATTATTATTTATTTATTTATTTATATAGCACCATCAATGTACATGGTGCTGTACAGAGTAGAACGGTTGGTTTCAAGACCCTGCCGCATAGGCTTACATTCTTGGTCCTTGGTTTTACAACGCATTGCTGTTTTGGAGCGAGACAATGCAGCCCTCAAACAACAACTGAAAGCAAGGGATACGAAATACAGGGATTAATAAGCAGAAGAGTAAAGAGCTAGTGATTTATCTGTAGTTACTTTTTCAGAACAATCTTCTGTAGTGCAAGCAGCAGACGTCACACAAGACGAGTCAACTTCAGTGCAAGCTTCTGAGGCTTCCCAAGTTACAGAACCTGCAGCGGTGGCTATGTCCACGTTGGCATCATCTGCAAGTTCCTCACGTAGTGAGTATCAGTGCACCACAGCAGGTCATACACCTTCACCAGTTGCACTTGGGGGAACGCCTCTGTGGGCCATGAGCCCATTCTGGCCTTTTCTAGTCCTAGTGAGCTAGGAGATACACAGGAAATAGAAACCCCTTTACAGGTAACCCCAGAAGCATGTATGTCTGTTTGGCAACCCAGACTCTCTTCTACCAGGCAAGCAGTTTCTGAGACCCAGACATCTGCAGCTCCTATTATTGAATGCACTGCTCCTGTGCCTATTAGAGCGTCGCAAACTATACAAACTGAATGGGAAACCAATAAAGAGGAGCCAAAGTGTGATCCTCATTCCTCTGTTAAAGGGTGTAATACCCCTTATAGAGCAATTTCTACGCCTATCGGATGTCATTTATTACATGCCACCAAAGGAAGATTAAGAAAGGCGAGTTTGTTGATCTGTCTCTCTCTTATTTAGAGAGGAAGAACAGAAAGACAAGGATAATAACAATGAAAGAAATCAGGAGCGCAGTAAGAAGAGAAAGGTTGAGAGAACCTGGGCCAACTGGTTGGCCGGATATATAATATTCATAAGAGTGGCTTTATTGAAGCACCCCGAAAAGGCAACAGTGTTAATTAAATATTTAGATATAATTTAGATGTTATACTGAATATGTAGGCCCAGCATGGCTTGGGTATGATGAGGCTTTTCAGATTGAAGGCCCAGTTTAACCCAGAAGTTAAATGGGATGTGAAAGAGCCAGATTTATGGCTATAATTTATGACCCCAGCTAAACCAATCTCTGGCGAAAGCTGATAGCGGGCATATTCTATCACGCCCGGATGGGGCCTTTCAGCATAAAGGGCATGACGAGCAATCGGTTCAACCCCGATTATTGTGCTGGGAGTTTAGCTCCAAGGGCACGTGTGCGCGGACACAGTGCAAGTTTAAGCACGAATGCTCTATTTGTGGTGGGGATCACCCATACTCTGCATGTCCCAAGATCAAAGACTCCAAGGGTGGAAGAGAATTCTGCCCTGGTAACAAGCCCAATGTATCCAGCCCTGTTATAAAGGGCCCCAGCCCAATTAAGATCCAGGAATTATCCTTAGCTTTACGCGATTATATACATCAGGATGTCGCGTCATTTCTTTTCGAGAGGTCTAGGTTTGGCCTTAGAATTTCTTTTCAGGGTCCTCCGATCCCAGTTTTTTCCAAGAATCAGGCTTCCATTAATGCAATGGAAGATCTGGTTCAGGGGGGTGGAATTCTAAAGGAAGTGATTGCAGGTAGGGTTTTAGACCCGTTTGTGCAACCTCCCCTGCCTCGTTCGAGGCTTTCTCACCTGGGCATTGTGCCAAGAAATCCCCGAGAGAATATCGATTGATTTGCTGGAATTCAGTAAGCAGTCTTGCAGTCTGCCCAGAGATAAGCTAAAATCTCTCAAAGACCTCTTAGAAACCATATCCAAGGCCCATAAGATCACTATGAGGCAACTTCAGGAGCTGGTAGGCTACATGAATTTTGCCTACAGAGTGATAGCACCTTGTAAGGCATCGTCCAGGCGATTATACGATGCGATGAAAGGGGTCAAGTGACCCCTTCATCGCATACGGGTATTGGCCGAAATGAGAGTTGACCTGGAGGTATAGGCTTCTTTTTTGAACCAATTCAATGGCATTCCTTTTCGAGTGCTAACTTTCTTTTAGAAGTTCAGTTATAGGTGCACTCAGATGCGTCGGGGTCATATGGCTTTGGGGTGATCCTTAAGGAACGCTGGTGTGCTCAACAATGGCTAATAGGTTGGAGAGAGGAAGGCATCTGCCATGACTTGACCTTGCTGGAATTTTTTCCTATTGTCATAGCAGTCTGGCAGTGGGCTGACCTCCTTTCCTATTCATCCATACACTTTCTGTGTGATAACCAAGCCACAGTGCAGGTTGTCAATTCTATCTTCCAAAACAAGCGAGTAATGAGACTAGTCAGAGCTTGATGCTCCTTTGCCTCCAGTTTAATATCATATTTTATGCAAGGCATGTTCCCGGGCTGGATAATGGAATCGCTGACGCCTTGTCGTGCAACCAGATTTCCAGGTTCCAGGAATTGGCCCCAGCAGATAGATAGTTTCCAGATCCCATGCCCAAACACTTGTGGGATCTTGGAGGGACGAAGCGTTTGAAGCCATGAATAGGTCTGGGCCCCAGGTACCTGAGCGCTATAAGAGCGCGCAGGTAGGGAATTCCACGCATTTCTGATCTCCTCAGATTTAGCAGCTCAATGGCTTATTCCCATGGACCACATAATGCAGTTCCGCGTGGCTTCGCACAGTAGAGGCGTAGCCATCAGGACTTTGAAAGGGAAATTAGCAGGTTTGTCATTTGAGGCTAAGACTATGGGGTTCGACGGCACACACCTTGGACATTAGAATCAAGCGTATGCTGGAGGGCTGGGGCTAGAATTGCTCCAGCCCCTTCCGACAAACACAAGCCAATTACCCCGGATATACGGTTGGGACTACGTCAACAGTAGATAGCAATATGTTCATCACCTTATGAGCAGGATTTATTTCATGCCAGTGCCTTGATAATGTTTTTTGGTGTGTTCCGAGTTAGCGAGGTACTGGCATTCTCTATGAAAGACGTGTCTAACAAAGCTTTCAAATTAAGGACATTCAATTCTTGGGGACAAGATTAGGATTGCCCTTAGGCAATCTAAGACAGATCAGAGAGCTAGAGGCACTAGTATAATAGCGTCTGCTAGATGTTCTGAAATTTGCCCAGTAGCAGCAATGAGAGCCTTGTTTACTAGAAGACTCGGCAGGGCTACCATTCCGACATGTGGACAAGTCCCCAGTGACCAAGTTCCAGTTTTGGTCTGTAGCCAAGAAGGCGTTACTGGCTATGGGACTAGATAATTGCCAATTTGGAACACACTCCTCCCAAATTGGAGCGGCATCTACAGCGGTAGTGGCCTGGGATGCCTGAAACAAAGATTCGGGCCATAGGTAGATGGCGTTCTAGAGCCTTCAAGACCTATGTGCGTTACTAATTGGATGTGGAATTAATAGTTTTTCATTTCCACCAGATTTTGAGTCAAGATGGGAACCTCCCCTGATTCTAATGTGAACACAGTGTGGTGTTCTGGGCCAGTCACAGAGCGTCTCAGACAGACATGGGTTCTTTGCTGAGGCTTGGACTGGCAGCCGCCGTTCACTGGGTTGGACGGCGAGGTTTGAGATGGAGAGGTCTATTTCACACTCTATCACAGTTTGAGTTTAAGTTTGGCCCTCCACAGGTGTTGGCGATTCACTCAAGATTGGAACCTCCCCTGATTCTAATGTGAACACAGTATGGTGTTCTGGGCCAGTCGCAGAGCGTCTCAGACAGGCATGGGTTCTTTGCTGAGGCTTGGACTGGCAGCCGCCGTTCACTGGGTTGGACGGCGAGGTTTGAGATGGGGAGGTCTATTTCATACTATCACAGTTTGAGGTTAAGTTTGGCCATCCACAGGTGTTGGTGATTCACCTGGGAGGCAATGATTTAGGCCTTCTAAAAGGAAAGGCCCTGATTATACAGGCTGAAGAGGATTTCAAATAGACTTGGAGACGATGGCCACTGTCGTGGATCGTCTGGTCTTGCATGTTGCCTCGGCGCCATTGGCGTGAGGGACATAATACCAAAGGTTTAAATAGGGCGGTTCACAAGGTGAACAGAGAAATTAGAATGTTTTGTGGGGAAAGTGGGGATGAGACATCCCGCACCCCGATATTGCACCGGACAGAACAGAGCTTTATAGGGCAGATGGGGTCCACCTTCCCGATGCAGGAAATGATATTTTCCTGCAGGATCTGAGTGTGGGACTGCGGGATTTTTTCCCTGGTCGGTGGGGGAAAGAGGACCTAAGCTGAGGCTTGGTCCCCTTTTGTGGCAGGAAGGTGCGGGAATCTAAACCCAGGACAGGGACGGTGAGCCCACTGGCACCCTGGGCGGTGAGCTGCATAGCCAGAGGACCTGCTCCTCGGGGTTGTGCGGCTTGCGAGTCAGGCTATGGCGTGCAGTTGGAGACCATACTGACTGCATCTACCCACTGTCCCTTATGGCAGTGGGCGGGGGGTGCAGTGGGATGGTCTCTCCACACTCTCAGAGTGTCGTACAGGCAGGGAGCCGGTGAAACGGCTTCTTGCCTGGAGAGTGGCTCGCCCTTTGGCAGGCAGTAGGCCTGAGTAGATGTGAGATTCCTGCACTGTCACACTCAGATCCGGGGAGGGTTGGATTAACAGAATTATTCAATAAAGAGGCCCTAGTTATACCCAATGCTCTGGTGTCTGTGTCTTCTTTCATGCGTCCTCCCTCACCCACAAATATGCTTCCCGCCCAACCTGAAAGTTTGGGCGGGAAAGCAACGGTTGTGGGTTGGGAGGGGCTGGAAAGGAGCAAGAGCTCACATGGCTCAGTGTGCGAGCCTCGTGTGCTGGGGGCGGGGCCGCGGCTATAAAAGCCGCACCGCCCGAGGCTCGGCCTCTTTCTGTTTTTTGGCTCCCTCCCTCCCGCCCGTTCCTAGTTTGGGATTAGCCAGCTGCTCCTTTTGGAAGGAGGGTTAAGTAGGAATTTTTCCCACAATGTGGTTTTCGCCTACTTCATACTAGGAGCGTTAGGGCGATCTGGGTTATAAGTAGGTTAATTTGTGAGCAGGAAGGTGCGGGAATCTAAACCCAGGACAGGGACGGTGAGCCCACTGGCACCCTGGGCGGTGAGCTGCATAGCCAGAGGACCTGCTCCTCGGGGTTGTGCGGCTTGCGAGTCAGGCTATGGCGTGCAGTTGGAGACCATACTGACTGCATCTACCCACTGTCCCTTATGGCAGTGGGCGGGGGGTGCAGTGGGATGGTCTCTCCACACTCTCAGAGTGTCGTACAGGCAGGGAGCCGGTGAAACGGCTTCTTGCCTGGAGAGTGGCTCGCCCTTTGGCAGGCAGTAGGCCTGAGTAGATGTGAGATTCCTGCACTGTCACACTCAGATCCGGGGAGGGTTGGATTAACAGAATTATTCAATAAAGAGGCCCTAGTTATACCCAATGCTCTGGTGTCTGTGTCTTCTTTCATGCGTCCTCCCTCACCCACAACTAAGGATCTCACCCTACATTTAAAAATACATGTGTATACATTGCGTTGAGATTAATATAATGCATTTGTTGTATGTTTATAACTAGTTTATATCAACATTTTCAATAAATAAATGGTAACCAACATATCTCAAATCTTAGCATTTTTATTCTAGTCCTAAGTTGCAAAACCTGTTAATTTTTTCTGTTGTAAAACATTTCCAGATTTTATCTAACCATCCCAAATTATGGGAAAAACTAATGTTTGTTAATCAGAATTAATCTGATTGTTTGCTGTTGTTAAAATATTCTGAATTAAAATGTGATACTCAAAAATAACCGGGTCATTGATGTATCCCAAGACAATAAATGCAGGAGATATTAACATCTTCTTTTAAGGATCTTCTTGTCACATACTTTTCCCATCAATCAAATATTGTTAGCTGTCCAATAAATCTATTTGGCGTAAATATATTCATTGTTGGCAAGAAGGGGCTGGAACTTTTGACAAAATACATTAAAAATAGACACATTGATTAATGCTTTTGTGTTAGTACAGTTTCCTCAAAACTGTAAATTGTGAATTCGAAGGCAGTTGGTTTTGTCACAAATTACATGCAAGAGAGACTTATGGTTGTAACAAATCAATTTTATTCTTCAATGTTTCCTTGTGATGGCTGAGTGTGGTGTAGTGGCTAGGGTGTTGGACTGGGAGTCAGGAGATCCGGGTTCTACTTTCCACACAGCCATGGAAGCTCACTAGGTGACTTTGGGCCAATCACAGACTCTCAGCGCAACCTACCTCACAGGGTTGTTGTTGTGAGGATAAAATGTAGAGGAGGAGGATTATGTAGGCCACCTTGGGTTCCTTGGAGGAAAAAAGGTGGGATATAAAAGTAATAAATAAATACTTGTGTATTTTGTTAACAAGGTGTGTTTTCCCCCTGTGGCTCCATCCCCCCCTTTTTCTTTTTGCTACTGTTTACACAAATAATTGGCTGGAAAATAAATAAATGGATAACAGATTTTCAGACCTGTTGAAGAGTTAGAAAGCAGTCAGTTGTCAAAAGAAGGTTAGCAGCCACTAAAACTAAATCACACTTTTAAAAATGCTTTCCCCACCTTATCTGCTTGCCTCAGGTTTCCTTTGCAATCTTTTGTTGGGAACTTACAGAACAATACAGGACCACAGCCAAGATATCAAAGCAGTAGTCAACAGCAAGACTGCATTGTTAGGATGTACACCATTTCTGAACATGTGAAAGAAGTGAAAGAAAAAAAAAGCTTTCATTCTTTGCCTTCGCCCTATGTAGGAAAAATATTTCAGGCAGGGCAATGCAAAACTTGGCTTCAGACTCTGTAGAAGGCACCCCTATCCCAAACAGGACTTCCCTTTGGGCATTATCTACACTACACACACACACATATTGGTTTTATACTACTTTAACTATCAGGGCTTCTCCAAAGAATCCTGGGAATTTGTGAAGGTGCCATGATATCCCTTTTAGAGATCCCAAGGGCTTACGTCAGCACATAGCATCTTTGGGCACCTGTCAGGGTGCCAGCGCTCCATCAGGACCCACCCCTGATACCCACACTGTGCTTCTTTTTAAGCCAAGCCACTAATTTACTTAACCACAATGCTTTGGATAGGGATGTATGATAATTTAGTTCCTATTAGCAAATAAAGTGAACATCTCCCATTTGTGACCCTGAACACAAATGCAAGCAGGAACATAATTCTCAGGAAATTTTTGCAATTTCTAAATTTGCATGCATGGTTGAGAGTGCACATATGCACATGTGTGCACTTCTGAAAATGTGAATATGTGCAAGGGCACACTGGAGCACATGTGCAAACCCTCCCCAAATTTGCTTTTGCACGCTTTGAACTATGGGGGGAATTGCACACTTTTGATCAGGAAAATTCATATTTTTCCTGTTTGGAATAAAAGACATAGATTTGCAAAACATTTGCATATGCTAATTTATATATATATGTGCAAACTTAGAAATAAGTAATATAATTTAAATAGAAATGCAACACATCTTACCATCATAGTGCCTCAGGAAAATTGGCCAGGTGACCTATGCTCTGGCTCATTCAGCTGTTGTCCAGGTGCTAACTTGATAGGCAACATCAAGGACACAACACTCCCTTCCTTCTTATAGTTCTTTATCTTTAAATGGGCCTTCAAATGATAACTGGCCTCAATAAGGGAGGAGGATGGGTTCCACTGGATGTTTCTTTGCCCAGGGCCCCCTCAAACCCGGAGAAGGCAGCCCTGGAGATGCCTCACCTAGCCCCCAAACTGTCCTGCAGGAGGACCTGACTTAATTTGTGCCCATGGTATCCACAGGAAGGTGTCCTATCACAATGGTCTGTTTTGCTGCTAGTGTAACTGCTGGTCAAAACACACAAAGGCTATTTTGCCTAGGGTGACCATATGGAAAGGGGACAGGGCTCCTGTATCTTTCACAAATGTATAGAAAAGGGAATTTCAGCAGGTGTCATTTGTATGCCTGCAGCACCTGGTGAAATTCCTTCTTCATCACAACAGTTAAAGCTGCAGGAGCTATACTAGAGTGACCAGATTTAAAAGAGGGCAGGGCTCCTGCAGCTTTAAATGTTATGACATGTTAGGACACTTGCTGAAATCCTCTTTTCTTTACAACTGTTAAAGATACAGGAACCCTGTCCTCCTTTCCATATGGTCACCCTACTATTGGCCTGCTTCCACCCATTCACTGGAATGCCTATTACAGCCTTCTTGCCTTACCACCAACTTTCCCCTATTGTTACTGTTGCTGTGAGTCATCTGCAACCAGGGCGTCTAATATAAATTCCTGAGGGAGGAGCACACTCTCCTATTAAAATTAATTATTCATTATTAATGCTTCAAAGTAGCCATGTGCAGTGCCAAAAGATATGATGTTGGCACAATGAGAAAATATATCCTCTGATTTGCTGACACACTTTTTGTGTGTGTGTGTGTGTGAAATAACAAACCAAAAAATTCTCAAACACGTCACAGCTGGGAAAAACCAGAAACTATTTCTAACTGTTTCCTTAATCAATGATATATATTAAAAGTAATAGGCATACAGAGTTAAGCACTTTTTCTACTGTTATGGGAAGGAGAGAACACCAAGCTCAGGAAAATCATTGCAATTGCTTATAACTAGCCCCCAAGGAACATAGCCCTGATGACTACCGTAGAGATAATCAGTTGTGACACTTAAATAGAGTTAAATGAGTCTACAATGAATCATTGTAAAGAAGAAAAAGAAGAAAGGAAATAGAATAGAGAGAAAAACTACCATTAGAAATGTTTACTTTCTCAAATATTTCTAGATCAGCCTCGGGGCGGGCCCTACCATTAGGCAGAGTGAGGTGGTCACCCCAGGCAACAGATGCTGAGAGGTGATAGCAGGACATTGGAGATTGCTGTGAAGCTACCAGCCTGCCTTGTGCCACCTAAGCTAGCCTTCTGTCTTCACATGCTGTGCAGGATGCTGTCCTGCTGATGGAATCAAAGAACGATTCAGCTACCAGTCCAGAATGATTCGGCTACCAGTCAGCTTTGGTTACATGGAATGGACGGAGGCACCATCTTGTCAGGCAGCAATATGTCTTTTGCTGGCCCTGTTCAGGCTTGCCCAACCTGGTGCCCTCCAGATGTTTTGGACAGCAACTCCCAGGATTCCTGTATTGTAGGGTGACCATATGAAAAGGAGGACAGGGCTCCTGTATCTTTAACAGTTGCATAGAAAAGGGAATTTCAGCAGGTGTCATTTGTATATATGGGGAACCTGGTGAAATTTCCTCTTCATCACAACAGTTAAAGCTGCAGGTGCCCTGCCCTCTTTTAAATCTGGTCACTCCAGTATAGCTCCTGCACCTTTAACTGTTGTGATGAAGAGGGAATTTCACCAGGTTCTCCATATATACAAATGATACCTGCTGAAATTCCCTTTTCTATGCAACTGTTAAGGATACAGGAGCCCTGTCCTCCTTTTCATATGGTCACCCTATGTGTTGGCCATGGTGGCTAGGGTTGATAGGCATGTACAGCACCATGTACATTGATGGTGCTATATAAATAAATAAATAAATAAATAAATAATAATAATAATAATAATAATAATAATAATAATAATAATAATCTAGGGGCAGCAGATTGGGGAAGGCTATTCTAGTTCACTGTTAACAATGCAGGGACCATGAACTGGGAGTCCCCCTCCCCGCTGTATCCATTGTTTACAAACACTTCCTCTCCTTTCTACAGCATGCAGAGATAGATCCTGGTCCTTAAAAACTCATTTCCCCCTTTTTCTTTTAACTCCAGCACTAAATATTACTACCAGTATTGGTAGTACTACCAGTATTGTAGATTTTACTCTGTACAGCACCATGTACATTGATGGTGCTATATAAATAAATAATAATAATAATAATAATAATAAATACTAGCTTATTTATGAAGCCCAATCCTGAGATGTTGTAGCCATTGTTCATGGGTAGTTCATCTGGCTGGGAAGGATGTGTTCATCCTGTTTTGGACAGCTTTTCTCTCCATTTAATGAAGAAATTGCAATTGGCGGGAAGAGCCGATAGATCCACCTCTGTTATTGGAGGCCCAAGTGGTTTCCATTCCATGAAGAGATTTTGCCAACGTTCGATTTTGCACCAAATGTGACCTCTGCTGGACAGGTATAAGCTGTCTATAGTTCTCCATGCTCCATTTAGGAAGACATCAAAGTCTGGTGTGTGTGTGTGTGTGTCAGAGAGAGAGAGAGAGAGAGAGAGAGAGAGAGAGAGCATTATTTTGGGTAGCAGCATTTAATTCCCCAGAATTCTTTTAAAAAAACACTGAATCCAGAACATTCTTAGGGTAGGGGCAGAGGGGCAAGATATGTTGACTTCCATTGGAAACCTATCAAGAGGATCTTCTTATGGCTGTTTCCAGTTATAAGAAACAAAGTAGCAGCCATCCACAGTGATCCCATCAAATTCTTTAAGAAATTTACACCCCAAATTGCCCTGTAAAGTTCTGAACTTTTGGCTCAGCATTAAGTTCTAGTTACTATAAAAATAATCATCAAAAGGAACAATGTTAGTTTTATACTCTAATACATATTTAATATCTCATGTAAGTTGTCTCGAGGTGTGTGGTCTACTGGTGTGAGCAATATAACACTTAGGGATGTTGGAGAAATCTGCAAAGGAACCAAATGAGTTTGGATTTTTATGAATCTGACCTGTGGATTCCACAGTACTTCTTCTCTGTTGGGCAGTTTCCACAGACTTCCAGAACTTTTTTTTTTTTTTAACCTTCGGGGATTTGTGCAAATTTGTCATAGAAAAATGCACGTGCGCACACACACAAACACACACACACACACACACACACACACACACACACACAAAAACACCAGCCAAAAATGTGCATTTTCCCCAGAGGCTAAAGTATGAAAATGTGCATTTAGGGGGAATTTGCACATTTGGGGGGAATTTGTGCACTTTCGCACATTCAAATTTGTGCAATTCAGAAAAACAACCCTGATTCTATTGATGGGTGGCCGATGAAACAAAAGGCGCTTAGCAAACCATGAAACACATCTGGAACACAATCCGTACATCCCTAAAAAGTAAAAACATGAGATGAAAGAACATGCAAAGCCATCTTTTGATCATCACTGCTCATGGAAACTGAACATTGTTATTATATGAGCTCCTTCCTTCTACATTTCCGTTGCATATGTGAGTAGGTCTTACAGATGATGGCTGTTAAAAATGGAAGTGTATAGGGAACTATGGCATATGAATTGGCCTTTAAAAATTAATTATATGGCAGATGTATGATATAATCTTTCTAATCAGTTCCATGATTGAATCTTGCCATACCATCCTTTGATGTGAGGTGTTCCTTGACAAGCCAATATGACTTGGAAACAAACTGAGTTGTAACTTGGCTAATGAAGAGATTGTCAAGTCGGGAGAATACTAAAATTTTCCTTTGCTCACTATGACTCTTAAAAAGCTTTTCATCTCCTTTGCTCAAACGCGTCAGATCAACAAGCTTGACAGTTCTGCAATATGGTGGCCTTTCAACTAGCCCCTTTAAAATATACATTCATACTGTAGCAAAGTTATGGATTAAATTTCACTTGTTGGCCTTGAACAAGTCCTTCTAAAGCAGAGGCGAAGATGCTAATGAAGCAATTAGTAAGATCTCAATTCTGTCATACAGTCTTGACCTGTCATTGAAGGAAACCTTTTTTATTGATAAAGTTTAAATTATGAAATGTTATCATTTCCATGTGTGATGATGAGTCAGTAGGACAAATGTAAATGTTGGGAATACATTATTTTGGTTTGACCTAACTTGAAAGATGTGAAGACCAGAAAGGACTTCTAAGATCATCATATCAAAGTTACTATATAACTGAAGTTAGCTTTTCTTTCAGCTGGGATTAGGGATTAGATACAAAATTGGGCAGGGCCCCTACAGCTTTAACTGTTGTGATGAAGAAGGAATTTCAACAGGTACTGCATGCATACAAAGGATACCTGCTGAAATTCCCTTCTCAATACAACTGTTAAAGATACAGGAGCCTTGTCCTCCTTTCCATATGGTCGTCCTATCTGTGACAAAACATAATATAGATTGAAAAGCCGGTTTGTTTTTGTTTTTAAAAGTAATAACATGAGAAATGAGTGTTGCTTCTTCTCTGAGAGGATTATATTTGTGGCTTCTCTATTTTATTGAAGAGATGCCTGTTCATGCCACCATGAAGCAGAGAACAGTATGATCAGAATTAAAATCACTGATTTATGTATGCTTAAAGCGGAGCTGTGTTTTTATTGGCAATGTTTTTCCCCAATATGTTGGCTATGTTTAGGTTCTTTGGCAATATAGGTTCTCCAAACGTTAATAAAGTTAGATGACAAAGATCAATCCAATGGTCCTGATAAGATACGTCTAAGCTTGAACAGTGAATCAAAACTATGGACTCTTCCATCACTAACTTCCCCATTTCTAAGCAGCAGGGAGCAAAAGCTTTCTTTGTGGCTTGTGGAGCCCAAGCCAATAATAAAGAACAGATATTCATAGCATCTGTGCAATCGAAAACAGGGAGCAATAATGCAGGGAGCATTATGAATATGGGATGATGGCATGGCCGCTGCAGTGCTACAAAGAAAACATCATAACATTTGATTTTCAATGGACTAAGAGCCCCTTTGGCAGCTACATCAAGGAAGGAACAGATTTTCAACACGATAGTCCTTGCGTAGCACTGAAGCCAACAGTGGGGATGGAGGAGAAATGACATTGTAAAACTCTGGTGAACAATCATGGAAGCTGAAATATGCAAATCTGCTAAAGCGCAGCCAAAATGCAATCCATTTTTTATGCCGCAAGAGAGACGCTGAGTAGTCAGTTACTGCTGCTGAGGCTTAATTTGCATCTCACTGCATGGTAAAAGCACAAATCTGTGAGAGCTCCAGTCAGAAAGAATATTTCTCACCTTCCAAACGTTTGCATACACTTGTCCCTCTGTAAATTTAGCCAGTGTGGATGAAATGGCATGGCTAGGAAAGACCTCCATCATTTGTACTAAACCACAGTTAATTCTGTGCCGCCTTATAATCATATATTAAAAATTGAAATTGAAACAGAATTTATTGAATATTTTCCCCTAACATTTTCCTGGTATTTTTCCCCCCTATGGTGCTGTGTTTTATGGGGTCGAGCTAGAGAGCAGTATGACAATGGAATCAATTACCTAGGGAGGTTGTGGGCTCTCCCACACTAGAGGCATTCAATAGGCAGCTGGACAACCACTTGTCAGGGATGCTTTAGGGTGGATTCCTGCATTGAGCAGGGGGTTGGACTTGATGGCCTTGTAGGCCCCTTCCAATACTGCTATTCTATGAATCTATGACTCTATGTCCATTGCTTGGAAATCCAGTTGTTTTTAGCTCAACAGAGTTCTGTGGCATGTATGACTCACAAGCCATCTGTGAACATTTTTGCGTGTTTTTGGGGTGGAGAAGGTTTTGCAACCAGTGCAAATTTCTGAAATATTTGTGCCAATTCAGCTACAACTAGCTGTACCTGGTGTAACATACGCCGTTGTAGCATATCTTAAATTTTGTAATTAAATATCATCACAGGGGCACAGGCTGCTTGGAGGCTGCAGATACAGCACTGTCTGGCAGACCTGGGGGGCAGGGAGGTTGGGGGAGGGGAGCAGTTGTTCCCCTCTCCCTGGGGTTCCTGTCAGCCTTGGGCCGCCCGCCCAGCTCACATGAGATTAGGCCGGTGCCTGGGCTCACAGCAGGCGAGCGGCCTCCCACCTGGCCACCAAGGGCCCTGGCCGTGCCTTGCTCATGCTCTGGACCATGGCGCTGCCCCCTTCATGTGGGGGGGAGTGAAGAGGCAGAAATGGGGTAGGATTACCTCGGAAAGCCCAGAGGAGTCGGGTGAAGGGCTTAGCAGCCTGTATCAGCTGACGTTGCACATTGTTACTGTTGCTTAGCAACCTGTATCAGCTGAACCCTTTACGGAAACATACCTAAGCATTTTATATATATAGATTTGTGCAAATGTCCCCCCAACTTGTGCAAATTGCTCATAAATTTGTGGATATTGCAGAACCACCACCACCCCGGGAAATGCACAGATACCCAGGAAATTGCGAACTCACCCCACTTGAATCAGGCACCACAGCAGGAAATGAAACAAAGTACAGGGGGCCAAGCCTAGGAAAACCTGTCCAACTCCAGCCCTCAAATGGATTTCTCCAACACCTTTAGGTTCAGCTTCAGTAGGTTTATCTCTGGCTTAGAACCTCTAGACAGGCTGTGGAACGACTTCCCTATGCATTATTACCTAGAGAACCAGTGTGATGTTGTGGTTAGAGTGTGGGATTGGGACTCCTAGATAATGTCAGATGAGTGTCACACTTTACCTGTGTGTCTGCATTTTTTTCAGACTTGCTTGGCCTCTGGGAGAAATGTCTTTCATCCTTGGTTCCTTGAAGCTATTTGTGTGGTAGTTTTTAAAGCTGAACAAACCTTACTTATTGGCTTCCTACCCTCTCTTCTTTTCTTCCCTTCTTCTAGTGAGGCATTTCTCTCTCAGTACTGTCAAGGTAACTGTAGCCCTTGAACTAGTGCCACATCAGGCCATCCATGTCCTGAAGCCAATGATCCTGTGGTACCTCTGGCCCAACTTCATTTACATCTGCCTCACAGAGCTGCCTGAGGCCTTCCAGGTGGGCAGCATCTGATACCAAGGGCCAAAAGGAGGTTCTTATTTTTCCAGAATGAGTGATATTGAAGCCATTATCTAGACAATGTTAAGGCCCTACCTGGGATATCTTTAAATGACAAGGTATACTATGTTTACAACTACTAAAAAACAACCCATTACTCTGACAAGCGTACTTCATATTGAGTGTGTTTCAGGTTCCAGAATGATGACAGTTTGTGTACTTTTCAAATGCCAGTGGATAAGATATCTGTTTTTTTGACACTGAGTTTCAACAGTTCAGCTTTAAACTTCTTGTGCATACTTTCAAATGTCTCCATTATCTTGCTCGTCTCTTTAATGAATCCATTTCTCTCTCTCTTTTTTCTTTAGATACTCCCCCTGAAATCTGTGCTCTACAGCAGGTCTGGGCAACCTGTGGCCATGAGTTCTTATTGGTCCCCAGACCCCATAATCCCTGACCATTGGCCCTCAGGCTCATGTGAGTTTGAGTCCAACAACATCTGGAAGGCCACAGGTTCCCAGCCCTGCTCTACAGCTATCAATATTTTAGTCAAATTGAAGATTGTTTTCTCTATTCCCCACTAAAGACTTTCTCCTTGCAGGTCCCTCCTACTAGAATGCCTTTCAACTTGACACCTGGATCCCCCCTTGTTAGCACTCATTTTTATTTAAATGCTTCCTTAAGATAAATCTATTTACTGGGCCCGTTCAGAAGACACCTTAAATCATGGTTTTAACCACAGTGAATAAGACTTTTTGCTTTATTCACTGTGGTTAAAGCTGTGGTTTAAGGTGTCTTCTGAACACAGCCTGGCTTTCTGGCTTAACCACCATGGTTAAAGCTATGGCTTAAGGTGTCTTGTGAATGGGGCCACTGCCTTTTCCCATTTTCCACCCTTTCTTTTCTAATGTATCTTGTCTTAGGGCATGTGAACAGGATCCATTTTAATTTTTAAATGCAGAATAACACACAATGGTTTTAGGGTGTAAATGTAGATGGTAAGTCCATCTTTGCACTACATTGCTACCTGTTTGCAATTCCGCATTCACTCCAATGACCTTCTGTTACATTAGCACTACTTGGGTATTCCATTTACCATGTATGCCAACATGCAAGCTGGAAGTGGGGCTGTGCTGTGTAGACCTGTGTCTGACATTGCATATGTTACATTGCTCCACCCTCAGAGCTGTACACATGAAGGTGTCCTTTTGGCAGATGCCCATGCTCTATGCGCAGATGCCAGGAGTGAGGTTGTCTGGTGTGGCCCTGCTCCAGTCTATTTACATTCTATGGTAAATAGAATGCTTAAATGGGCTATGGGCTCTTCCAAATGCAGCTGAAGCTCAAAATGGAAGGCGGAGTGCAAAGTTGACCTGATTCAGTAAAGTTTCCCCAGCAGACAGCTCTTTTATCTGCAAGAGACTTGAAAACACTCCCCCCCCCCCGCAATCATTCAGTTTCAAAGCTCATAGTATGTACTCTTGCTGTAGTAATTGGACACACACACACACACGTATACACACACACACATGCAATGATCATTTCTGGGATTCAAATGAGTTTAAAAGTTCACCATCTGGAAGATTTTTCTTTTGTACTCTGAACCTTAAAAGATACACAGTCTTCCCTCTGTGGAGCTTTAAAGCCTCTTCAAAGTAGGAGAGATAAAATCGAATGTTCAAAGTCTACTCCAGGAACTCAGTTCAATTACCTGTGTGCAGGCAGTTGGAGCTGTTGTTGTTTTAAATGAGTATGCCTAATACAATATCCCATGCCCTATGTGTTTTCAACTAGGGTTTAAATTAAGACAACATGGAAAAAGAAATGGGAGGGGGAAAGACATGTACATATCCACAAAATATTGGTATCTTTTCAGAAATCTTTGAAAGAAAAATTACAGTGTAGCCAGCTGCCAAAACTTCAGGGCTAATAAAAAGAAAGATTGCAAAAGTGAAGCAAGCCACTGAAACTCAGGGATTAATAAAAGCAAAGATTACAAAAGTGATTTCATTTGACAGTATATTAAATATATGATTTAAGGAAATAGTGAGATACAACATGCACCTTGCTATAATGTGCCACCTTTTGTTTGTTTTTTAATGGGAGTGAACTTGGGCATGATAAAAAAAGGATGAGTGTTGGGTGTGCATTAAAAAGAGACACGCTTAATGTTATCTTTTTGGAAGAGCTACTTCTTTTCCCATAGTGAGGTATCTATAGTTGTCACTCAGTCAGTGTGGTAGGGTCAAACCACTTTTTCTATGCTTATTGTGCTAAAAGTAGAATCTGAAGCTGTACCCTGGTAGACCATGGCCCTTGAGCTATCTCAGTATTATTTGCACTGATTGCCAGCAACTTTCCAGAGTTTCAGGCTTTTCCAGAGCTATCAGGGAATGCCAGGGATTGAGTCTGGAACATTCCGAATGCAAATAATATGCTCTACCACTGGGCTGTGGCCCATTCCTATAGTGAATTCTGTGTAAGGGAGGTTCAGATGAATTCCTCCTGTCTTGAAAGTAGGGATGTGCTCCGCTTCTAATCGGACCTTCGAATTAGAAGCGGAGCGGGGTGCTTCGCCTCCGCCTTAAGGCGGAGGCGAAGAGGATCGAGGTGAAGGCGGATCCTTCGCCTCAATCCGGAGCTCCGCCGGAAAGGTAAGTGGGGTTTACTGGGCCCTGCCACTGTCGCCCATGCGGCAACAGTGGCAGGGCCCGGTAACCCCCCCTCCTCTCCCTTACCTGCCTCCATCCACGGTCCGTCGGCTTCTTCAATTGAGCCCACGGTTCAATCAGGAAGTCTAGGCCGCACTTGCGGCCCAGACTTCCTGGCTGAACCGCGGGCTCAATTGAAGAAGCCGACGGACTGTGGACGGAGGCAGGTAAGGTCCCCCTCACCCTTGGTCCCTTACCGGGCTCTGCCGCCGTCGCCGCACGGGTGGCAATGACGGCAGGGCCCAGTAACCCCCCCGCCCTCCTCTCCCTTACTTGCCTCCGTCCATGGTCCGTCGGCTTCTTCAATTGAGCCCGCGGTTCAACCGGGAAGTCTGGGCTGCACGGTTGAACCTTCCTGGTTGAACTTCCTGGTTGAACCACGGGCTCAATTGAAGAAGTCGATGGACCGCGGACGGAGGCAGCTAAGGCCCCCCTCCCCTTTGGTCCCTTACCGGGCTCTGCCGCCGTTGCCGCATGGGCGGTGATGGCGGCAGGGCCCGGTAACCCCCCCTCCTCTCCCGGCCTTACCTGGCACCACTCCCCTCCACTGTGGAGCTCCGATTCGGAGCTGGAGCTCCGCGGCGAAGAGGAGCGGAGTATGGGCAGAGCGGTGCGGGCCGATCCGAAATTTTTGGATCGGCCTGCGGGGCTGAGCGGGCGGTCCGTGCACACCCCTACTTGAAAGTACAGGGCAGACAAGCCCTGTCCCCATCAGAAACATGGCCAACACCATGCCCCTCACCACCCATGCATCAGAAGCCTACAACTTCCACAATTCCTTACCATTGGCTCTGCTGGATAGGAGAGTTGTAGGTCAAAACATCTGGACACACACAAATTGCCTTCCCCAGGTGACAGTGAAATGGACACATGGTCATTGAGATTTGGGTTTGTGATAATATCACTGAGAGCAAATTCAGCTAATACATGTTAAGGGAATTATCCTCAGTCTGGGTTGGATTTGTTTGCCCTCATTGATGTTATTTATTTATTACATTTATATACCACCCCACAGCCAAAGCTCTCTGGGCAGTTTACAAAACCTAAGTTATTACATAGTCAAGTATTGTTGGCCATGTAGCAACTTCACTTTTTCAAGTGAGAGAAGACTTTTAAAAATGGGTTCAATGAAGTACCAGATCTCTGTGGGGCCCCTTTGCCCTCTCCCTTTCTGCCCAATCTGCAGAGATCACAGGGGAAGTGAAGGATGCTTCTCCATCACCTCACTCATGTCAGTGCTTGCATGCTCGAGAAAGATGAAGCAGCAGCAACAGGTTCTAGAGTATGGCAATGACCCCCCTACTAGGTGTAGGTCTTGGCAAGTGCCCGATCACACTGATCCTTGATGTTGGCTTAGTGATGAGGGCTGTGAAGAGGCTTTGTCTGGAATCATCAACTCTTGAAAGGAACAGAATTGCTGCCACTTCTCTTGCCGTACTAGTACTGGGGGGAGGACTTTTTGCGGGGAGGGGCACTTTTGGGCCCATATTAGGCAAGGAACATGACTGAATGTCAGGGTGTGTTCAAACACTTCTTCTCCCTTTGAACTATCAATTAGCTTCCACAGGGTCACACTTTGAAAAGTACACAGGAGCTTGTGAAATGTGTCCTTCCCAGTTCAGCTTGGACCACATTTAAAAACAGTTATTTCACTAATCCTGTTCCACTAGTAGCCTTGTGTGGGTGTAGTGCTGTTTGCTTTCCCTATTGGCAGTTTGCAGGTGCTTCCTCCATTGGGAATGAATCTTAGAAGAGAGCTCTCTGCAGTCTTGGACAGCTGTATTGCCTGTATTACACCCTTTTTATTTTTCGTAGTCTCCATTGTCCCAGGGAGGAGGGGCTGGGCATGAACATCAAGTGACTTTCTTCTTGCCAAAGCAAAACAGAGGAAGAAAAAGCTGGCTTGTCCTGATTCACTGCCATTAAAAATAATGGAGCTATGTGCATGCAGGGAGCTCTCCATGGTACTAGCTCAAAGAACCCGCGGATTGGAATACTGCTGCCCCTGGATTCCAGCGCAATGTTTGACCAAAGTCCCAATTTACCACATTGTATTGTACCAAAGAAGCAGTGCCAGCAGAATCACTGCTATTGGCACCGCTCTACAATTTTGAGCTTGTTAATTGACTACTTCTGCAGAGGCAGCACAGCAAGTGAAAGAGAACACATGATAATGATTCTGTGGGCTAAACAAACCAAACCAAACCAAGCAAGCAAATAAAAAAAGTCCATTTGCTTTATCCCCCCCCACCCCTGGCAGTAGGCTAATTAACAATAGGTATTTAATATCCTCCTGTGTTGGTTTACAATGTTTGAAAGGTAAGTCAAACATTGGGATTAGCTCAGTTAATGGAATGTCTCTCTATTACATTGCTTGTAGGGTGTTTGGATGCAATGAAGATACTGCTTAGAAGCTGATGAGGGAAAGGGAAAATTGCAGCAGTGCCTTTAACACTGACCTTTGCAAAAATTCACACACCAGCTGCTGCATATTATTTGCATATTTTAATTTCAATTTGCATGATTTATTAGCATATATTCAGAACCTGATAAAATGTGGGGAGGGGTTGGCACAGAATACAATCAGCCCTGCAAATACTTGTCATATTATTCAACCTATATTTTCTAAAGTAGCTAGTAAACTGGGTGTTCCTTCCACAGAGGCTTAGTTTTAAGAAGGTGCCATGACACTAACCCCAGTCTAAAATCTTAGTAAACATCTTCATTACGCTTGCATTGCTTTGTCAAAAAAAAAAAAAAAAGCCTTGAAAGGGCTTTGCAAGCTGGGTAATACATGACTCTGTTACAAAATTACATTTCCCAAGATCCTCTGGTAGGGAGCCATAATAACTAAAACCAGTTTAAGTTTGTAATTTATAGATTTTTTTTACAAAAAGCAATCAAGCAAGTGCTAGTTCCTTTCATGCCATTTTATTATATAAGTTGCTGTAAGTTGCCTGAGCTGAGCCTTCATAACTTAAGAGGATGGGTGAAGTATCTATTGTGATTTTGTCTTATTTTGTGAAGTGCCTTATATATCTGCTCTAGGCTAAAAAAAACTGGATATAAATTAAATATATAACTGACGATGAATTGCAAAGTACCTTATGCCTCCCCATTATTAATTCCTAGAGGTATATTCCTTCGAAAGCAATAGTTTTATAGTGAAGTGTATAATCACATCAGTGGCCAGTTAACTGAGGACCATGTTGAATATCTCATCAGGCTTCTAGCATTTAAACCAGGCCCTGCCCTACTTCTCTATTACAATAAGTGTTCTTCTGTTCAGGAGAAAGCATCTGAAGTGACTATGACAGACAAAACATAGAGAGAAGAAAGGTTTCACCTACTGCCAGAATATTATACATCCAGTCAGTTGTTGGGAGTGAAAATTTCTATCCTTTTTCTGAGAAGGAATAGTAACTGAAAGGAATACTTTGAAAGCAGCTGGTGCCTTTGCTTCTGGATTTCTAGTGCATCAAATATCTCCATGCAAAACCTCACTGCTGCTAGTCCAGCTGAAAGACAATGCTTAGAACTGAGAATGTCCACAAAGAAAGGCACTAAAGGTGAAGCAATGATATCATATCTACCATCGCTAACGTGAGAGAGCTTTGTCGCACTATCCTCTACCTGCCCCCTAACGTCAGGAAGAAGTTTCCTTTTGTCACACTAATTATTTCTGACACATAGTTGGCAATGGCAGGTCTATCCCTGAGAATTCATCTGCTTGGTTTTGTGTTGGCCTTCTCCCCAGGAAGAAAGGTAAGCAGAGTTCATTCTACCAGAACAGCATGTCCTGCGCAGACTCCCAATAGGGCTTTCCTCATCTGGTTTTGCGGTGCTTCCGAAGCACTGCAAGGCTGTTTCTGTAGGAAGAGGGATGAGGGTTAGATCTAAATCTAGAGAGCTAATCTTTCAATACAGATGGTCATCCAGTAGCATAAAGAGCAACCTATGCCAGGTCTCCAAGGCAGTGCCTGTGAGGCACATTGAGGGCCCTAGTTCTTCCATTCTCTTGTGGGGGGGGGGAAGTCCTCCTTGCTGAAATTCAGCTGGAGGGGATGGGTGAAGTCCATCCACCAATCAAGACCTTTGGGTAACAAGGTGGGGGATTATATTCTCTGCCCTTCAGCCAATTTTCAGCAGGTTCCCCCCTCTTCCTGGTAAAGTCAATGGATGTATCCATCCATTAGCTTAAACAGGGAGGAGAAAATATCACCCATGCAAAAAAAATGGGGGGGGGGTTTGAAGTCCACTCCATGTCAAGATCTCTTGGAGCAATAGGGCCCTTGGTGGGGGGTGACCTTCACCCCCCATCTCCAGACAATTTTTGACAGGGTGACTTTTTCTTGCTCCATGCAAATGAATTGGACTGCTCCGTTTGATTGCATGGGGATGGGGAGAGAAAGAGGGAAAGAGGACAGAGAGAGAGAGAGAGAGAGAGAGAGAGAGAGAGAGAGAGAGAGAGAGAGAGAGAGAGAGAGATGGATCATGGGGTGGGGGAGACAAGAGACAGAGAAGCCAGTGTGAGTAGCATACACATAGGGTGCACAATCATGCACACACACAACAAACCCAGATAAGGGGTTATGCACATTATTTTTGTGACCCCCCCTTACAGCATCTAGTTTGCAGTGGTGTCACAAAATGCCAAATATGCCCATGAAACCAAAACGGTTGGAGACCTCTGATCTATGTGTTTCCTTATCAAGCTGAATATAGATGAATTTTGGTTTTTTCCCTGTGTTTTTACTGCTCCGCCAGCTTAGAAGCATAATAGTTTATTATGCTTTTAAGATTGTGGAGCAGTAAAGACACAGACTGTTCTGAATGTGCTCTTTATGTATTTATTTATTGCATTTCTATACTGCCCAATAGCCAAAGCTCTCTGAGTGGTTCACAACAATTAAAACCAATAAATACAATACAAAAATTTAAAAGTTTAAAACTACAGTATAAAATAAAAAATAAAAACCAAAATAAAACTTATCAGCAATGTAAAGATTTAAAATACACTCACAGATTTAAAACAAAAGAATCGGAAATACTAAAATGGGAAAATAAGGTCTGTTTCTAAAAATAATACAACAGAAGTGCCAGGAGAGCCTGTCTGGGAAGCTCAATCCACAACAGAAAAGGCCCTCTTCTTAGTAGCCACTCACCTCACTTGCTTTGGCAGGGGCTCCCGGAGGACTCCTGAAGATGATCTTAGGTTCTGGGCAGGTGTATACAGAGGAGATGATCCTCCAGGCAAGCTGACCCCAAGCGTGCTATGAATGTTAATACCAGCACTTTGAATCAGGCTTGGAAATGGACTGGCATCCAGTGCTGATGGTGAACTACTGGCAGAATATGATCATGTTGGCTAGACCCCATTAACGAACTCACTGCCCTGGTTTAAACTAGGGCTTTGCTCCGCTTCGCTTCGGATCGTAGAAGCAGCATCAGATCGGCCTGATTCACCTCCATTAAAGGTGGAGGCAGATCGGGTCGGGAGGGCAGTGGAGCAACGCAGGTCAGGTCGTCCATTTACAGATCGACCCGCTTTCTTGCGGAGCTCCGCCCACCATGTTGGAAGGTTTTCCCCATAGGATTTCATTGTGAGAACAAAGCGCATATAACTTTTTTTTTTTAAAAGCTACATTCTTGAAACTTACTGTGCTTAGACAGCGCTTGTTGGGGGACATTTGTCAATTTTCAGAATCTTTCGTCGTGCGGTTTGCTTGCTATTAATTTTTATTGAATGGGTAAAATGGGAGGGGGAAGCTCTTCTTTTCCACCTTGATTGACAGATTGAACTTCCAGTCGTGATGATAATGTGAAGCATCCTCCAATCCAAATGTTGGAGGGGGAGGGGACTAAGCCAGAGGGAGCCAGAGACAGTTTCCTTTCTTGGAGGGTTAGTTAGTTCTGTACTGTAGCTGCATTTGTTTGGAGGAGATAGGATCCAGCTTGGTGTGTGTGTGTGTGTTTGCTGTGCACTGCTTGTAAAGTGCAAAAAGCATTCAAATAAAGTTTGAGCATTCAAATAAAGTTTGGGCAAAGCACAATACACACTTGTCCCATTTCCCCAAATAATAAATACATTATTAGTATTAGTCCTTCCTTGTGATGAAAAAGGCATGGCTGCCCAGTTGTATCTGTAAAAATGTCGGAGCTTTTGAAAATGGGGTGTGGGATTTTGAAATATTCCCCAAAACTCAGTGGATGCTCAGATTTGATCCAAACTGGCCATGAATGTGGATACGTGGATAAGCTCTCATGGTGCCGATTTTGAGGTTTCTAACTTTAAAAATGACAACGTAGAAAGGTTTGTTAATTGGAGTTAGGGTTGAGGGTTAAAAAGTTTTAAAAATTGCGGTATATAGTCATAATTACTAGTAACGATAGCCCTATCGTCCACAAATCTGTCTAATATTTATTTATTTATTGCATTTTTATACTGTTCAGTAGCTGAAGCTCCCTGATTAAAGTAACCTAAGGGCATGTCTACACCTAAGGGTGTAGTGGGAGGGAGGGGGAGGATCACAGACTTACCTGCTTCCCCCATCCTCCCCCAGCATCTATATGGCCGCGCGATGTCCCAGAAGGGAAGAGGGATGTCTCAGGCACCATTTTGTTTGGAAGAGGAGCCCCGCGCATGCAGCAAAAAAAGTAAGTTAAAAAACCTCCCACCAAACTCTGCCCCCAACCCCTCCTGCCATCCCAGGGATGGCAAAATTGCTGCCCCCCCCATGGGCACAGAGCCACACTGTGCATCTCTGTGCCCATTTGAAAACCCGGGAGGCCTCGCCACACCAGCTGCAGTCCTCGGGGTTGTCCCAGGACCATGGAAAGAACAGGAAATCCCCAGTTTCAATTATTCCAGGGGAATAATTGTCATCCCTGGTTCCCCTGTGTGTCATTTGGATGCACAAGAATGACCTAGAGATGACCCAGGGATAAATGAATCATGTAAACATGCCCTAAGTTGTGGCTATCACTACATCTTGCAGTTAATTCCATAGTTTAACTATACCCTGGATTAAGAAGTACTTTCTTTCATCTGTCTGGAACCTCCCACCACTCAGTTTCATAGAATCACCACAGGTTCTAGCATCATCTCCACACCATGGCCCACCTTACTCAGTTTTCCCCCTAAACTAAAAAGCCCCAAACTTCATCGCCTTTCCTCATAGGGGAATTGCTTCAGCCCCCTGATCACTTGGGGTATCATTTTCTCCAACTTTTCCAGTGCTGCTATAACTTTTTTGAGATGTGGCAAGCAGAACTGTACACAGTATGGCAAGTGAAGTTGCACCATAGATTTCTATAAACACGTTATGATATTGGCAGTTTTTTTTCAATCCCTTTCTTAATGATCCCTAGTATAGCATTTGCCCCTTTTCACAGCTACCTCATGCTAGATCAATGTCTTCACTGACTGATCCATCACAACCACTGAGAGGTTTTTATTAAACAAATAATAATAAATATTAAACAAATAATAATTTAAAAATTCTTGGTCAGCTCAGACCTCATCAGTGTATATGGGAAGTAGGGTTTTTTTTTACTCATGGTGCATTACTGCATATGCCATGTTGTTGCCCATTTCCCCGGTTTGGGATCCTTTTGGAGCTCTTCTCAATCCCTCTTTGTTTTTACTACCCTGAATAATTTGGTGTCATATGCAAACTTCACTGCCCATACTGAACTTCAGATAATTTATATTATAAACAAGTTTAAAAGTTGTGGTACCAATACAGAACATTGGAGGGTGGGGAAAAATCTCAATTCTTCCATCCTTCCATTGTGAGAATTGGCCATTTATTCTTATTCCTTCACCACTTACCAGTCCTTAAGAAGACCTTTTCTCTTATCCCATGATTGTGAAATCTGTTCAGGAGCCTTTGGTGAGGGACTCTTTCAGAAGTGTTTTGAAAGTCCTTGTACATAGTGCTTACCGGATCATTCCAATACACATGCTTCTTGACACTCTTGAAGAACTGTAAAAGGTTAGTGAAACGGGACTTCATTGTAGAAGTCAGAGAGACTACTAATTCTATATGCTTGATAATAGTATCTTTCCATCCATTTGCCAGGAACAGATGTTAAGTGAACTGGCCTGTAATTTTCTGCAATTTCACACCCCCTTCCCCGGGTGTCATTTTAGAAATTGGTGTTACATTGGCCACTTTTTAGTATTTAGGTACAGAGACTGATCTTAGGGACAAGTTACATATTTTTGTTAGAAAATCAGCAATTTTACATTTGAGTACCCCCTGGACCTGGCAATTCATTATTTTAATTTGGGAATATGACCTAGAATTTAATCTCTTCTCATTTTTGCCTCAGTTCTTTAAATTCCCTTTCTGAAAATGTAAGTTTAGGCATGGGTACCTGTCCTACATCTTCTGCAAGGAACACAGATATGAAGCACTCATTCAGCTTTTCTGCAATCTCATGCTCCTTAACCTTAGTTTGGCTATCAGTAAGGAAACTGGTTATGTGATAAGAATTTTACTGTTTTTCATAAGAGGCAGTTTAGAACACAGCTGTAGCAGACCAATATGAATAAAACTTGATGGGACGTGAAGCCTTGTGATGACGGTTCAAGCAAATCATAGCATTGGGATTTTCAATCTCAAAACTGGGATTTTCAGTCCAAAATCTGGGATCTTTAATTGGACTGTCATGAATTGTGTGAGGACATGATAAAAGGTTGTTTGCAGTTAATACTGCAATATAGTAAAGTATAGAAATAAGAGATTAATATCAAGCCAGTTTCATCAGAGCATGGAATCTGTCAATAAAGAGATCCCACCCAACACCCCAAAATCCTGTACATAAATATGAAAGTGAAGATTCTAGTGTGTATTTCTGTGGTCATTAGTCATGTCAAGACTGCAACATTTTGGCAAATTTGTGGTATGTGTGTCAACCAATTAGAACATTGTGGAGCTCATTGACTGGTTGCATCTGGGTAACTTCTTGGTCATCTTTGAGAACTTCTTAATACCACCTTGAACATGTCTTTTCCTTAGTTTTTCATTTGAACTTCTAAAAGCCTTCATTGAGCTCCATCAACAAATACACACACACATTCGCCATCCTAAGTTCTACCCACAATAAGTTAAGTTGTTTATATTTAGTTTCATAATAAAATAAACAGTGATTCATCTAGAGGGGGGTCTTGGAGATACTGTGTTATGTTTTCCTGCTAAATATATTGAAAGCACTAATTTGCCACGAAAAGATTGAATTAGATTTGTCTTGTGACACAATGTGTAGGAGTGACCTTTTAAAATAGACAAGCTAATGAAGGCTTGTGAGGATAGAATGGAAGCATAATTTTTCAAGGCTATAAGAAAGACTTGGTTGACTGTGAAATTAATAGAATCAACCCCCCCCCCCAAATACCAAGGACATAGGGTCAAACTACATGCCATATTAACCATACTATTTTTAAAGCTTGTTTAATTTTGAAGGAAAAGCAGCCAACCTGCAGTAGAGATGGGGGAGAAATTAATTCAGTTTGCATTTTAATGTGAAATTTCCTAATTTTGCACTTTTATCCCAATATGTGAACCAAAAGTCATTATACACTGAAATCCACACTTTTCTAAATTTAGCTATTAGGTTCTCCAAAACCAATTTTCTAAAAAAAAAAAAAGATGAAAATTAGGGGGAAGTGCACACAAAAAAAACTATATTAGTGAAAATAACATTTAAAATGTATGAAATTAGGATCATTGCTTGCCAAAAATGTGTATTTTAGGCAAAATTGTGTGCAAAAATGCATGCATGAGGAGAAATGTACACAAAAATATGTATGAATTATCATGGAAAGACTTTAAAAAAAATCTCAACATTCGAGACAAACCTAACATAAGATTAGATAAATGAGAAACAGGAGGAAATTGAAATCGACAGATTTGTCCATCCCAAATCAACAATTGTTGCTGTTAAGTTTATTGGGAAAACAGTAAATGGTCATCTCTCCTGTGGATCAGGGGTTGTAAAGGTCCCTCATCCCCATCAGTAAACATCCTGGAACAGGAAGTGTGCAAGCAAGAGAAGGCAAGAGCTGATCTCTTTCCTTCTCTCTTGCTCACTGGGCACTGTGGTGGGGGCACTGTGGTGGGGACATTGGGTCCAAGGTGCTGTCTGGAGAGGAAGTTCCAGCAACTGCCTCTGCTGACTTTCTTGCCTTCTCTTCTATGGAACTGGGGTGTCCAATGCGGTGCCACTGGTCCAAAAGGCTTGGGGACTCCACTGAAATACAGAGGATTGGTGATGGAAGGAGCAGCCATCTCATCCTATAATTTCCTCACCTGCACTCTCACACTGGGTGATGTGGGGGGTATGGATTGATAGTGAGGGAGGACCACCCACTGCCTCCTTTTACTTGCATGCTTCCCCCTCCCACAAGAAGCAGAACTCAGTATTCCTGGGGCCTTATTGGTGTGTGTGTGTGTGTGTGTGTGTGTGTGTGTGTGTGTGTGTGTGTGTATTTCCACCCAATTCCTTTTCAGCTTCTGATGCAGGGGAGGCAAAGGGGGAGAGCTAATTATCTACTGTTGGCTCAATCACTTCGCTTGACCAGCAACAGCTGATGACCTGCTGCTTTTCTTTCAAAATAAGTGGTGTTAAACATGCTTTTCTAAAAGTGTGTGAGAGATGCAATTTAATCCTACACATTAAATCCAGGTGCTGAGCTGGTACAGCAAAGGGCAATATTGACCAATTTAAGTCAACCCACTTTTTTCAAAATTAGGATTTGATCTTCGGGATTTTTGAAGCTGGAAGCTATGAGTAATTTTAGCAAACTTAGGAGTGACACTGTACACTGATTCCCTCATTCCTATATTTTACAATAGAAAGCTGGGATTTTTTAAGGATGATAATGACAGTAATGATACTTTTAAGGAGTTCTAATAAGTTTTGTTCCACACAATCTAGAAACCCCAGCATTCAAGTAATATCCTTGACTGTTTTCCAAAATTTATTCTCTTTTTGCAGCTTAAGTTATCATTTGGACTGTAGAGTACTCCTTTATGATGAAGTCTATTTTGCCAAGTCACTGGGCTGATGCATTATTATCAAACAAAAATTGATCTATTTTGAAGACTAATTCATGGATGGGTAGTCAGTCACATGAACTCTTACCTGCTTCTGCGTGCTTGATCTTCATGTAGTCCTGCCAATATAGCACGCTCTTTGTCTTACTTGCCATTTTATTTCATTCCTTTGGTGGTATAATCTTCCTTTCTTGCTCACCTGAACATCTGAGGAGACACAAAAAATGTAGGCATTTCTGGTAGCCAGTGGCTGCTGAAACAGAGAAAAGGGCCAATTCAGAAAATATTTAAAACAAATTAGATTTGAATTAGTCAGTGGAACATTTGGGTATCTTTGGATTCTGAAAGTTCTTGTTCCCCTTTCAAAGAAATGGGCAACCTGAAAGCCTTTAATTTGAAAAACAACAGAACCACTGCAAGAGGGATTATTATTGACTAAAGTAAAAGTAGGAGATTAATAATAATAATAATAATAATAATAATAATAATAATAATAATAATAATAATAATTTACATTTATATACTACCCCATAACTGAAGCTCTCTGGGCAGTTTACAAAAGGTCTCTGGGTGTTTTACCAAAGGAAGTCAAAAGATCCATAGGTGTGCCGCAAAATTCATGCAATCTTCATATAATATATATCACCAATGTTCAAGCAACAGCCCAGTTAGTCAAAGATCATTCAAGCATGTGGGAATAAGCATTATTCACCTTATAAATGTGGGTTCAAATGGGAAAATAGATTTGTGTTACACTTGCCGCGATAGAGAGGGTTTCTACTCCTTGTGGTGGGGGACCATAATGAGGTGTTAGGAGAAAAAAATTAAAGTGAGCTTGCTGCCTAATTGTTTGTGCACGCAGAGGGTTTGGTGATGTCATGGGGCATTCAGCTATTACTCTTGGTTCATTGGTGTCTTCTGTGCATCTGTTGTGGGCATCATCAGTACTCATTGCTGTGATTGGTGCCGTAGTGGCAGCGTTTCTGGAATACTGTGAGAGAGACCATCAGGACTGCTACAGTTTTGCTTTTACAGCTGTTAGGAAGGCAGGAAACTGCCTTACACTGAGTCAGACCACTGATCCATCTAGCTTACTGATGTCTACACTGACTGGCATCAACTCTCCAAGATGTCAGACAGGAATCTTTCCCAACCCTATTGGAGATGCCAGAAATTGAACCTGGAACCTCCTACACTCAAAGCGTATGCTTTAGCACTGAGCTATGACCTTCCTTCCATTATTCCCCATTGTTGTGTTATAACATTGTTTTACTATTGATTCTGCTGCTGGTTGACTATAAAATCCAAACTATATGATCCTGGTATAGTCAGCTGCCTAGTATAAGAAGTGGAGGCTAGTGGCTCTGATGTTGGTGGGCCAGTAATTCTGCTCTGCGTAGGAACCAGTCAGAACTCTAAAGGAGCTTTCCAATTTGGGGGATTGGGAACAACACCTTGGTCAGCCCCTTCAGAGTTCTGACTGGTTCTGACTGAAACCCAGAGTGGAATCACAACCCTGTTGACATCAGAGCCACCAGCCTCCGCTGAGTGTAAACCCAGTATCCTGGAACCATAGGCTCATTCTGCCTCTCTTGTAGTTTTTGCATGCTAACAAAGTTGCACGGCTGGCATATGGCACTGTTTTAGGAAATTGCATCTGTTCTGTTGGCTGCTGACAAATGGTGTGTTTTTTTTCTAATATTAAATACTGAATCTGCTAAAAGCACTCAACTCCCAAAAGTACAAGTATGTATTTACACCATTGAATTTGGGGTATCTAGCTATCTTAAGTAATATAAATTACTTAAAATTATTTTTTTAGAAAGCCTATGTCTTGAAATACTACGGAACCCACTCAAAGCAGTAGAGCAGACTTGTTGCATGTATAAAGTCCTTGGTTCATTCCCTCACATTTTTAGTAAAAGGGATTTCAGGCAGTAGGGCTGGAAACTCTTCTGTCTACAGTTTTGGAGAGACACTGCCAGTCAGAGCTGATGGGGTAGACAGTGCTAGACTAGATGTACCAACGGTCTGACTCAATATAAGGCCACTCATATCCCTATGTTCAAACCACCACAAAGTATATAGAGTCACCACTATGCATATCTAGGTAATTGCATGTGCACAAGGGCAGCTCTCTCATGAGGCAAGGTGAAATGCTTGACTTGTCTCAAACAGTGGATCAGGGGTGAACTGCGCCCTCCATACACCACCCAGATGACCAGCTGCAATTCCTTGACTGCTGTGGTGGTTGCTACTGCTGCTGCTGGGAAATCCATCTCTCTTTTGGCCTGACAGAGTTCTGCAGCATGCCTGACTTGGCTCGCATTTGTGGGCCAAACCCCACAAATTTTTAAAATTTGTGCAAATAAGAGATTTGCACAAATTGTGATCAAATTTGAGAAAATTCATGCAACTTTTTTAAAATACGAAAAATCCACAAACTGGCCCGACTCAAGTCGGGCTCTGTAGCAGAAAATGGACCAAAGTCAGGGGGGCAGGGGAAGCACCAACCAAGGGAATCTCATCAAGCTCCACCCCCCAAAAAACAGATTTCTCTGACATCTGTGGCTGCTGCCACCATTTTCCCAACTGCCTGCTGTGGAGCGCTGGTGTAGCATGAAAGCTGCCAGTGGAACTCTCCAGATCACCCACCAAAGCCCTCAAAGCAAAATATTGGTGGGCAAGACCACCTGCGCTTCTGTACTAATGTGATGGCAATAAAATAAAGTAAAACGGAGGAGGAGGGACTATTCACTTCTGGCAGCGGGACATCTTGCACGGGCCCTGCATATCCCAATTTGAATCCATGCAGAACAGACTTCCCACAAATCCCATTGCCATGACAATCAAGATAAAGACAACAATGAAGAAGTGATAGCCATAGCAACTGGGGCTAGATCTCCACTACTGCTTTCTAGTGGTATTGAAGTGCACTGGTAACAGTTGGGGAACTATCCACATTCCATATACTGTTTTCATATTGTTATTTCCTGCTTTTTATTCCACTTTCATAATGATTTGACACAAGGTGTAGATCTGGCCATGGTTAGCAACCTGGATTGCATTCTGACGTTGCTCTGGCTCATGTATGCTCCATGTAGGTATGTGCCAAACCATTTGTATGAACACCAAAGGTCCAGGCACATGAGCCATGTGAATTATGCAACACTCACAGTAAGCACTGTATTGTAAGAACAGAAGTAAGACATCTCCATGGTAAATAGTAACTATTTGTTATTAACCACATAAACTCCTTGGAAACATCCAGGACAGAAATTTATACTGTTGTTATTATTATTTATTATTATTTATTTATATAGCACCATCAATGTACATGGTGCTGTACAATGAACCCTTATCTCAGAACTGTCTCTGAGCTTGTATTTTGGTCATAGCTCACACTCTGGTGTCCTTGGAGGAGATGATGATGATGATGATGATGATGATGATGATGATGCAGCAACTAACTACTCCCTGAAAGCAGCATGAAAGTAAGCTGAATCCAAGTGCTTCAGAACTGCAGTCAAGCTACATGAACTTAGGGTCAAACTAGATGTGGGAGTTTTGTACATGGAACACCTAATATGTTTTTTTTTTTCTTTTCCCAAAAGCACATGGCTGCAAGGTCTCTGATTTGGATCGGAAGTGTGGCATATTTTGCCACTGAAAATCACACACACACACACACCCCAGAGCTGACATTTGTCCCTTTGAAAAAACGTACGGCCACAGCCCCTGCAAATGCTTTGGGTGAAAGAAAAAGAACTCCCACATTGTCTCTAGTTTGACCTTTCATAATGCTGCTATGATGCATTCTACTATAAGCTACCTGCTAAGTATAGCAGGAGCTGAGTCAAACACCTACACAGGTAAGTGATTTCTACATAGGGCATTATCAGACAAGTGTTTTATTGCATGCTCATTACTGCCCACTCACGGTTTTTCACCCATCCTTTTGACGACGACGTTAGCCTCCCGCACCTTTTGGTCTTTTTTCCATGACAAAATAGACCCTGGTAAATCCGACTTGTTTTTTTTTATAACAAAACTTGCTGCCATTTCCTGCTGTGTGCAGGAAAAGCAGTGCAATAAAATCATCCACTGAATGGGCCACATGGTCATTGCTGTTCCCTCTTCTTTCCCCATGTAAAGAAATCATCGCCATTGTGGGACAGCAGCAGGAGGCCATAGCAATAGTAGGAAAATGCGATGGTAGGGAAATGCAATCCCCCCCCCATTGGATGACCCTCATAGCTTCATCATGTTCAACAGTGCAACACTTGAGCAAAAGGAATTCTTCCCCACGTAAGTTATGTGCTGGTGATCCCTGAAATAGTTTCCTCTCAGATAAAGCATCTAATAACTACTTTTCAGGAAGCAACTCATTATTACAGCCTTACACTATTCATTATTGTAGTAATGAGGTATCTAAATCATATCACTGTAGAAAAGGCTATTTAAATGTCTTTTTTCCTTTGGTAAAGCTTATTTTCTATGAATCATTACTGTAGGGATTCATATCCTTTATATTCTTTGAACTTTCTTAAATCTATGACTTATACAACATGTGATGAATTTTCAAAAATGAGGCATCCCTACATTATCCTTTTGCTTAAATAGAAAGCCTAGGTCATATTTTTCTCTTCAGTTCACTTCATTGATTAATTTGTATACAATACAATGATGGCCTCTAATTGAAGATATCCAGATTTGCAGTTTCTACCTACACTTTCAGACTTTTGCTCTGATCAGTCAGTCAATCAATCAATCAATCAATCAATCATCACCATCACCATCATCATCATCATCTTCCAGCCCTGGCCCATTCCTGTGTTCTTGCACAGTCAACTGGAAATGGGATTAAATTTGTGGTTCCACACAGAATTTAATATTGGGCTATGTTTCTCTTCAATAAATCTCACAGTGGCAACCCCTGTAGGCAAGATCATAAGTATATTTTCTCAGAAGCATATCTCATTTGCCCAGAAGCAAGTCACATTTAATTCAAGAAAGTATGCTTAGGATTGCAGTCTTCAGTCAGCAAACGGATACTAATTTTCAAAACAAACCGAGACTCCCTGTTTTTCAAGAACTGTACATATCTGTCTGTCTATTAACACACAACAACTCTCACACTACACAATGCATGTCAGAAAATAGGTTTTAGTTTATGAAAGCTCTTGCCAGAGTTAATTTGCTTGACCTAGACAGAATTGAGCCCTTTGGAAGTCCCAATGATTTGATTTGGATATCAGTGTTAAGCATTGGCTTAAATTTGTCCTATTGATATCAAGAACTGTACTATCTATCAATATAGCTATACCTATAAATAAGACTTCAAACTTTGGTTAGATCATCAAACTTTTGGTTAGATCCAAACGTTTCTTTCCTCTAACAGAGGTGCTTCCTCTGGCGTTGGAGGAAGGGGACCTTTGGATTCAATCCATTATCCTTAAGGTACCTCTAAGCTATTCTTGTGCTCATTATAAACCATGGTCTACAAATCATATATGATTTCAGTTCAGTGTGGTTTTTTTAGTCCCATAGCAGTAACTTACAGAATGAAGAAAGTGACTAAGGAAAGCATGAAATTAAATCTCTAAAAATGTCCACATTAATTCAGCTTTACTCACTTAAATTAAAACTTTCTTGAATCCTGTTAGATGGCTTTATTGAAGGCAATTAAGACCTGAAATAAAAAGGGGGGCAGAGGTGAGTATACATGGACATGCCCTACTTACTTGCACAAATAATTTTAGCTTTCTCAGTTCTCTTCGAAGGGGTGAAACATTCCATTTAACTTCCTGTTACTTTTATGGTCTGCTTTTTGCCTGAATCAAGGACTATATACAAAACAGAAAATGATCTAGTAAAGCTTGGTCTTTGGTTATCCTTCTGCTCATTATGACCCATGTCCTACAAATCTCATATGATTTCAATTCAATTCATTTTAAAAGATAAAACACATCTAAATGATCCCACCAATTATTTGCAATCCTGAAAGTTCAGGCTTTAGTTCACCTAAATCATTCAGGATTTATCCATAATGAATAATTAAGGTGGAAACCAGAAACCAGTCAGGAAACCAGAAGAATAGCACCGTGGAACTTTTAACAACCAGAAAAGTTCATGACCTGAGTTTTGTGTCACATCTGAGTGAGACCCAATTTGACACACTTCATTTTCTTTCTTCCCATGCTCATTCTTATCTCTTCCATGGAACTCTAAGGATTGGAAACAACACTGCAATTGCCTGTAATAGTGTCTTGTTCAAATGTACCATTTTGAAGCTAATAGTCCTTTTCTAATGTGTCTGTTTCTGAGTGATCAAATTTATACAGCTATCTTTGGTGTTCTTCCTTTAAACCCCCCATTCTACTTCCGACAAGGTGTGCGTGCATGTGTGTGTGATGTCACAAACTCCACATACCTCAAGGCAGAGTGATTCCAAGGCAGAGTAGGCCTCTACAGATGTGGGTCAATAGGAGTGTTCATGAAGGGTCCTATAGGCCCTCAGCAAGCCAGAGAACCATGACATCTAATGGAGCAAGGTGGTCTGCAAGAGCTCATGACAGACCTGTAACTCATGCTACCATCTTGACCAGGTTGTGGATATTTCACCATTCCCCCCTCCCTGTACCCTCTACTTCTTGGTATGTGTTTTAATATTTTTCAACATTTTACTGTGATCTCAGGGCATGATATATTATGTAAAGACAAGTGAACTTTATTCTTCTTTTATGATGCCTTCACTTTTTAAAATTCATTTCAAACTAAAATAAAATGTCATAAATAAATTGCATAAATAATTGCTTCGAGCAATTATTACAGTTAGTTAAACCTAGGGGTTCAATCCAATAGGTTGTATCCAATGTTCATCTAATTTAAGTGCCATTCATTTAAATGCATTTTTAAGGATGGCTGAATTACCCCACATCCTGTTTGCACTCTGCTCACTGGACTCCTACCAGCTGACTGACCCTTGCACTGTGTGGTATGAGCTGCCAGATGGTCTGCATCTCGTGAGAGCTTGTGACTTTTTCTTTCTTTCTTTCTTTCTTTCTTTCTTTCTTTTTTTTAAAAAAATCCATTTTGTGCAAAATCATGGGTGGAAATATTTACGGAAAACTTGATTTGCACAAATGTGAAGCCATAAATATTACAATTAACTCAAAAATTGTAGGTGTAAAGGATCACACACACCTGCATTTTTGTGCAAATTGAACTATTTATGGCCACAAATTTGCACAAATCGCGATTTCTGTAAATGTTTCTATCTGCAATTTTGTGCAAATCTGCATTTGCGCAATTCTCAATTTGCACATGCACGCACACACAAATGGTGGGAAAAGGCAAGCTTGCCCAACTTGGCACACTGCTAATTGAACCAGCTCAGGGATCTGTGAGCTGGCATCCAGTGGGCCAATCTGTCAAAAACTCAACTGACCTCCATCCCCAAGCTGGATTCTTCTGACATCCATACTCTTAGTATGATTAACATTGGATACAACCCCTAGGCTGCAGATAGGTATTTTACTGTCCCAGGAAATATAAACTCCTTATTAGTTAACTTTGAACCTCAAACAGTCTTTGTATTCTCCAAAGAATTTCTTCTGTCTTAAACATTTGCGATAGTGTAACTTTAATTACCACTTTCCAAGGTATCATTATCCACCCTCAATAAATTAGGGATAGACTAGAGTATTTTAGTACGAGCTGGCTTGTACAGTTCTACTTGTAAGTCGAGATTGCCAAATGAGTGATGTTCGAGATCACTGGGATTCTTCTAATGTCATCTCACTGCTTGACTCATGCCCAATTCCTGTTCCTGTTTGCCATCACTGCTTGCTATGCACAAATGAGGACATTCCACAAATTGAGTAGCAATCAAATGTGAAATTTGAACAACAATAATTTGCACAACTAAGGTGGGTCTTTGAGCCTGCAGGGGGAAATTTGTGCAACGTCAAACTGGGAAAGTCATGCAAATCAAATGTGAGCACATGTTCAGCAATTTGTGGAAATTTTTGGTGGATGTATGCTCATGCTCTCATTTAGGGCTATGAACAGGGCATGTTTTGCAAGCAAAAACAAACTCTCATGTCCACACATTACTTCTTGAGGCGGCACACACACTGGACAAAGATTTAATTCTCATTTCAGTGGCCATTAACTGTTAGGAATTTTGCTGTTTTATTACTTGAATATCCAAGAAAGAAAATAATGTGGAACCTTTTTCTTTAATTCAAGCTCACCTTTTGAGAATGTGAACTCATTCAGTCTTCTTAGGGGAATTTTTTACAGCCATAAACTGTCATCATCACATAGAGTTTCATTAGATTAAGGTCCAAACAAGATGTGTCACGGTTGATCCATTACTGGGGGAGATTAGATTAGAGTGGTAGTGTTGGAAAAGAGGACTAACCTTTCCCTCTAAGTCACTTCCCCAATCTTCTCCCAGCACTGTGCCTATTAGGAAAAGTTGAATACAGAAATACACATATGAGAGAACATTGTGTGTACAAAGATGCATATATTGGGGGGAAGGCTGAATACAAAAATAAATGCAATTTTTCTTGTAATAATAATAAAAGAATAATTTGCAGACTGATGTGGAAATTGGATTTATAATTGAATGCATGTGAAATTGACACCAAAAACAAATATACTAATTCATTAATTCCCTCTTTGGCCCTAAATTCAGAGACATGAAAGTGCCCTTACATAGTAGGCCATAATCTAACAGGAAAGGTTTCTTCCAAGTGGATTAAACTGAGCTTTCAAGAGAAATTAACACACTTCCTTTTATACTAAAGTGCCACCAAGCCAGTGTGGATTGACTTGATCCATTTCAGAGCTCTGTGCTGTAATGGATACACAGAGTGTTAATCTGGCAGACTTCACTTTAATAGGTCTCTGTGTTTAACTCTATTAATATGCATTTCAATCAATGGGGAAGCCCTTCCAATTGTGGGAACTCCACAAGAGCAGCCACTGCATCAGGGTAATCATGGCTAGCATAAAATGTGTATAAAAATAAATAATTAGCTCTTGCCAGTGCAAGTACATGATAAATGGTTACATCCTTTTGCTCACTAAAAGTGCCCACCTGTAATGGAGCCATCCTTTTCACATAAAGCAAACGACAGGTGCCATGAATCATCCCAATGCTTGGCTGACTTTCTCTGTGTATTTATAAAGGCAACTACAGTTGCTCCAGGTATCATTTCAGGAATATCTAGGCCAGTATCTCAATCAAGAAAAGACTGCATAGCCGGTGGGCATTCTTGGAAGATGTCCCAAATAGTTCACTCTCCTCTTTTGCTCTAATTGTAGCATGTTTCCTGTTATAAATTGTATTCATGTAATTTATCATGTGTGGCCACTTTATAATCCAGATTCTTTAGACACCTGCATAGACGATGGCCCCCAAATCTGGTGCGGTGCAGAGACTTAGCCTTACTGGGAAATTGTATGCACTCTTTTACTTATTCTAGGTCACATTCATTGTACTTTTTGGGATCCAGATATGCTGAACTAACTGTAGATAATCAAGATTGCGAGGGATCTTGGGAAACTATCCTGATTTTGATATATGTAGTAGTCCTAAATACACTTCCTTGCTTGGTAGTGAATCTCTGTGAACATACTTATGAGTAAATATGGATAGGATTGCATTGTGTGCCAATGAAACAGGGCCAATTTCATTGTCTAGCTGGCTCCATGCAGCAGAGTGGGTCAGCAGGAAGGGAAACTTAACCAATCTAGGAGCGCCACATGGCCAGAATAATATTTGAAGATTTTTATTAGGGGTGTGCACGGACCCCCCGCTCCGCTTCTCTTCCAGATCCACGATTTGCGGATTGGGCCACTTCGCTCTGCCCCCGCTCCGCCTATGTCTGCTCCGCTCCGCTGCGGAGCTTCGGATCGGAGCTCCGTTTCCCCCCCATAGGCTTGCATTGAAAGCTAAAAAAGTATACAACTTTTTTTCTGTTAAAGTTAGAAATCTCAAGTTTGGCACCAGGACACCTCATGGACGTATACACACGCACGCCAAGTTTCAAGGGAATCCCATCATCCCCTGATTTTTGGGGACTTTTTGAAAATCGGGCACCCCATTCACACCCCTTTCGATAGCTCCGTCAATTTGCACGTTAAAAACCTCAAACTCACCACCATGAAAGCTTATGCATGTGTCCACATGCACACCAAGACTCAAGGCAATCCCATCATCCCCTGATTTTTGGCGGGGCTCTAACCTCTAACGCACCACCCATAACCCTAATTCACACCCCTTTCGATAACTCTGTCAATTTGTACGTTAGAAACCTCAAACTCACCACCATGATAGCTTATCCATGTGTCCACATGGACACCAAGTTTCAAGGCAATCCCATCATCCCCTGATTTTTGGGGAATTTTTGAAAATCGGGCACCCCATTCACACCCCTTTCGATAGCTCCGTCAATTTGCATGTTAGAAACCTCAAACTTGCCACCATGAAAGATTATCCATTTGTCCACATGGATGCCCAGACTGAAGGCAATCCCATCATCCCCTGATTTTTGGTGGGGCTTAACTCACCCAAAATTGTCCCATTCTACAACTATGTCAATTTGCACATTAGAAACCTCAAACTCGGCACCATGATAGCTTATCCATGTGTCCACATGGATGCCAAGTTTCAAGGGAATCCCATCATCCCCTGATTTTTGGGGAATTTTTGAAAATCGGGCACCCCATTCACACCCCTTTTGATAGCTCCGTCAATTTGCACGTTAGAAACCTCAAACTCGGCACCATGAAAGCTAATCCATGTGTCCACATGGATGCCCAGACTCAAGGCAATCCCATCATCCCCTGATATTTGGCGGGGCTTAAACCTTTTAACTCACCCCAAATCAAGTCCCATTGTACAACTATGTCAATTTGCACGTCAGAAACCTATCCTTTGGTCCCATGACAGCTTACCCATGTGTCCACATGGACGCCAAGTTTCAAGCCAATCCCATCGTCCCCTGATGTTAGGAGAAGTTTTGAAAATCGGGCACTTCAGTATGTCAGGGATTTAAAGTTGCAATGCAGACAGCTCAATGGGGCCAGTTCAAAGGAAATCCCAACATGCCATGAGATAACCCTAAATCTTCTTCCACTCTTGAAAAATGGATTTTTGAACTTGATAAAGTCTAAGTGAGCGCAGGAAGGACTTCTCCCCTGAGTCAAAGCAAGACACCATCCCTGCAAGGCAGGAAGGGGAGAAGGGAGGGGAGAAGGGAGGGAAGGCAGGCAGCCAGGCAGGCAGCATGCATTGCAGTGCCGCAAGGATGGCTTGAGCACTAACGCATAGCAAACCAACCCGTAAGCGGGCGCAAGGAGGAAGTGAGGCAAAGATGGCTGGTTGTTTCTTTCTAAGCCAGCAGTTACGCATTGAGGGGCACAGAGGAGGACGACTGGGAGCAAGCGTGCCAGAGGGTGCTGGGCATGAACGGCAAAGCCCATCTCCCAGGCACCAGGCGGGCAGTGAGGCAGGCAGAGCAGGTGAGGAGTAAGTCCTGGCAGATGCCCCACCACAGCAGCACCTCGGGGGAGGCAGGCAGACAGACAAGCAGGCAGGCAGGCAGTGGGCATTTCTGGGGGCACAAGGAAGTGAGGCCAGGATGGCTGGTTTGTAAGCCAGCACTGCAGTTAGTCATGCATTGCAAACGCAAACCATCCCAGCGAGTCGGTCACTGAGGAGGACAGGCTAGCAGAGGGGCAGGCAGAGTGACATGTCATAGATCTAGTATTGGGGAGGAGTTAGTCCCGGCAGATGCCCCACCACAGTAGCACCCTGGGTGGGCGTTGGAAAATGCCATCTTGTGGGTCCATACTTCCCCCACCCCATGTCCTGCAGGGTTGCCTGCCTAACCCTTGTGGGGATGGGAGATGGAGAGCTTAGAGTGGCAGTGCCAGCAGCAGCCTTCGGCTTTCCCCTGGAACCAGTCGCCTTGCCCGCCTCTTTCCCCAGCAAGATCACCTGGTGCTGCCTCTGAAAATGCATCTTCATGCTGCTGGTTCCATAATGCCCTGTAGATGAACCCCTGCTTAGGGTGAGTTTGCAGTGGTGACAGACAACAAAGCGGGGATCAGCTCCCAACTCAAAGTGGTCCCACACTATACTTGTCTTTCGCTTCCGTGGTGACACCACCAATTGCCCGCCTGAGCTGCTCCTCCTCAGCACCCACCACCTCCTCCTCCTCCTCCTGCCCCTCCACTGTGCTGAGAAGAGCCTCGTCTAGGAGGTCTGGAGACAGGTCCATCAATGGGCTCATGGGCTCAAACGATAATGAAGGAGTTGGGGATACTCCTCCACCTCCAATGGCACTGCTGCCACATGCCTCTTGCAAAGGGGCACTTTTCCCATTCCCACCGTCAAAAAGAGAACGCCGGACACAAGTTGCAGAAGAGAGTGGCTCTGCCTGCTGCTTCTGCTGTGGAGCAGCCAGCCAAGGAGTTGCCCGTTTGATTTTCACAGCAGGAGAGGCAGCCTGCTTAATGGTGCCAGCCTGACCCTTGCCTTGACCACTGCTTTCAGCACGCCCCGCCACAGACATGCGCCTGCTCCCTCTTCTCATGATGATATTATACTAATACTACTAATAATATCTATAAGAATATACTAATACTAATAATAATATGTATAAGAATAAAATATTAATACTAATAATAATATGTATAAGAATAATATGTATAAGAATATAATAATATGTATAAGAATATTACTATATGTAGGGAAATGGGACAAGAAGTGTGTGTATGCTTTGCCCAAACAGGATTTGAAATGCTCAATCAGTGGCTGTTGCACTTCACAAACAGTGCACTGCACACACAGCACGCTCACACAATCACACAGTAACACACAGAGTCCAAGTAACAGAGAGAAGAAATAGAGAGTATTTTTTTTGTATTTTTTTGTATTTTTTGGTATATAGAAGGAAGGAAGATGAAACACAGTCAGGCTTTAAGAGGGGGGGGGGGACAACCAACCAACCAACCAAACAAACACACACTCCAAAGTTTAAAAATAAAGTTTATATTAAATCAAAGTAAGGGAAAAACACAGAGCAAACTAAGCAAAAAGTCAGAAAGAAGCAAACAAACACACACACAAACGCCAAGCTAAATCCTAAATCTATCTCCAAACACAGCAGCACCTAACTACAGTAGCTCCTCTCTCCACAAACGCCAAACCCACAAGACGCTACGAGCGCAAAGCTCTGAGGGTGCCTCTGCCTTAGTCCCCCCCTCGAACGCTGGGATTGGAGGATGCTTCATGAGGTGATCAATTCTCATCAGGATTGGGAGTTGAATGTGCCTGTCATCGCTTCAAAAAACAAAAACAAAAACAAAACAAAAAACCGCCGGTTTACACGCGCTGTCCCTGTTTACCCGATTTTCCCAAAAATTCTAGCACGCGAACCGCAGCACACAGAGAGCTGAGAGTAGGCTCAAAATGACCCCCATCCACGACTCTCCAAGCACAAGAATTTTTAGAAAGTTAGCTTCAAAAACAACACAGTTATCCCCCTTTCTTTTCCGCAATGCAATCCTATGGGCGAAATGTTTCAAGATGGCGATCGGATTGGACTGCGGAAACCGGAGCGCTCCAAAAATGGCCGCTTCTCTTCACCTTGCTTCTAGGGGTCCGCGGTCCGCTTCTACTCCGCCTCTGGGCAAGGCGGAGCAGGCCAATTCGCTCCTGCTTCTACGCTTCTAATCGGAGCGGAGCACATGCCTAATTTTTATGCCATGCATTGACATACATATATGCACCTCTAGTGCAGTTGCTGTGGGTGAGCTGCCACATGGGATTATCAACTCCAAAGAATATGGCAGCCAAGTGAAGTACCCAGGTGTGGCTTCCCATGCCAAATGGCTGCAAGCTGCTATATTACCCCCCAGCCCCACCCCACCCTGAGCGATCAATGCAGCAACACTTTAGGGCTTTGTGTGACATGGGGCATGGCTAGACGAGGGGGTTAGAGAAGAATGATCTTGCAATTTTATGATTGTGAGATCATCCCCCTCATCTACACATGGTGCACGATGTCCCAGGAGGAAGAGGACGTCATGGCTGCCATTTTGGGTTTTTTTTCAATCGGAGAAGAGCACAGGAGCGCTCCTGCACAAAATGTGAGGTGTTTTTTTTTTTAAACACACCTCCCACTCCCCCACCCCACCCCCGATGGGCACAGAGCTCCTGAAGAGCTCCATGTCCCATGCCCAGCTTCCGGTTTCTTGCGGTTCCTCATGAGGAGTTGGGATGAAAACGGGACAGTGGGCCACACATTCTGCAATCTCAGGATCATCCCAAGACCACGGAAAAATCATAATTTATTGGTAGGGCGATATCCCGAGGCAAGGGAAGGATCGTCCCTCCCTGCTCCTGGGATGCCCTGTGCATCATGTGGATTCACAGGGATGATCCCAGGACAATCACCAGGATATTGCCCCATCTAGCCATGCCCATGAAATAGCAACTTACCAGTGTGGGGGTTCCAATTTAATTTTCCACAATGCACTGGAGCAACATAACAATGCACTGGAGCAATGCAGATAGAAAAAGCAGGGGAGGTGACAAGCACTTGGTGTGCTACATTCGGGTTGGTAGGCCGCACATAGTGCTCATCTAGCCAATCGAAGCTCTGAAGGGAGACCTGTGACTGAACAAATTTTGGGTGACAGAACAAATCGAATACTTGAACTGAAAGAATTAATGTGTGCTACTTTGTCGAACTAATTCTTGATATTAACATAATGCTACTGATTCTTATACAAACAATAACAGTTTCATAATCTGACAAATATACTACAGATTTATGAAGTATTCTATCCATTTATTTTAACTGCTTTGCCACTGCTAAAGACACACTTTAAACAGAATCTGAGTTTATAGCAAAATAATAATAATAATAATAATAATAATAATAATAACAACAATAATAATAGTAATAGCATTTAACCCCCTAGAAATTACTTTGCAAATACGTTATCTCTTGAGTTCTTTTGCTGCTATAGTTAAGGACAGGCTGAAATGGTTTTCCTCAGCCCTGAGAAACAGCTCTTTCTTTTTTTGGACTGTGTGTTTGTAGGCACAGCCACAACGGTGGCAGAGGAACAGTGAGAAATGGTTCTTCATTTTTTACTTTTCTTTTTTCAATATATAAAATGGGGTTAACATTATTAACTCAGCAGGAAATTATGTGGCGTTCTGTATGAAGTCACAATGCCAAGGAATTTAGAAACTATCTAGATTTATTTCATTTTTATCAGGCATTTGTATTTTATAAAAGCCACTGAATCCAGCTTTTTGAAAAAGCTGCTACGTGCAGGCAGTAATCCCCCAAACGGAATCACATGCTAAGCAAGGGTGCCATTTTCAAGTGCTGAATGTCAACATGACTGAAACACCAATTGGCTGATGGCCTCTAGGGTTCAGTACACAGTTTGCTTTCCAAACCCATTAAATTATTGCTTAGGCTCTCTGTGAGACAAACTAAGATTTCCAGCAGTGCTATTTGCTTTGTAGCATCCATACTTGTCTGTTTTAGAGTTAACTTTGATGACAAATGCATTTCAAATTCACAGAGGGCTTCCAAAAAAGCAACTCATTATCTTTCAGAATATTAAGTGGGATTGCATTAGTGACCTTGATGAGAAAAAAATCCATATCATTACATTTATTCTGCACTATTTCATTCAAGTCATTTCTATAATTTTCCTACCTCTTTCTTCTTTGTAGCAGGCTGCTGAATAGCACCCAGGGCTTTTGAATCAGTTCCCATAATTTATCAGGCATATCATGGACCAATCTGTTTGTCTGTGATTCCCATGCTAGAAAGGCAGTGATTGTCCCTGAAGCCATTTTGTCCCACTCACTCTGGACCTGTTGTCAGGATTTTGGGTCCCTGAGTACTTCTGCTCCAGGAAACTACTGCCATCTCAGGTCTAGAATACCTGCAGACACACAGACATCAGGACTGAAAGGCAATTGAAGGGACTCCACAAATGAGATATATATGAGATAGGATGCCCTTATCTTTTCTATGATGGGACCTTCAGAAATTGTTAACATTATCTATAGAAGCAACATGTTCTAGTATCAATGTTTCATTGCTTAACTTTACAGACTGGTCCTCCAGTATCAGAGGCAGTAAGCCTGTATACACCAGTTGTTGGCGAACATGTCCTGCTTGTGGTTCCATGGTCACAGCTTGTTGGCCACTCTGTGAACAGAGTGCTGGATTAGATGGCCCCTTGGTCTGATCCAGCATGGCTCTTCTTCTGTTCTTAATGAGTCATTTGTGGGATGTTGGGCAGACATTTATTTCTGGCAGTGAAGAAATCCTCCTGTTGCTGGGAACAGATTTTGGATGGCAATTAGAAATAATGGGAGAGTGGTATATATCCACTGAAGCAAGGGAATGTGGTGATATGTACACAGTCTCTCTATTCTTCTTTCCCTACTCTCAATAAAAGGACTGGAAAGGGAGCAATGTAGGGAGTTTTCCACTACTGGAAGAAGAGGGGCTGCTGTTGTTTTAGGTATTTTTTTCTACAATGTTATTGTTTATGAGATGCATACATGTGTGGAAGAACATAGCCATATTTGTGTAGGTAAGTTTTATTGTTAATTTTGGGGTTATACCCCAATTCTTTTCGTGGGATACATGTGACTGTGGGTTGATTTCATCCTGAACCCCCCTTTATCTACCAGTGGCTACAATAACAATTTTTAAATATCAATAATGTGTGAAAATGTAACTCAAGGCTGAGAACACTCTTGAGTGAACATGAGGGTGAAAACCATTGTTTTAGTCACTGTGAGAGATCAGGGAAAGAGCACCCTGAGAGAAACACAGCACAAGATGAATTGTCAGGGCAAGAGAGGTTGTGGTGGGCTAACAGAAGGGGAGTAGGAAGGGTTAAAAGCCAAAAGAAGGGGCAGATGAGGTGTGGAGTCAGAAAACTGAGGCATTAAGAAGGGATGCCAGAGCTAGGATGCAGAAGTAGGAGGAGGTGGACACTTTAATGAGAGCATGTGAAGAGGACATAGAAAAGGAAAGGGAAGTCCAAGACCCACAGAGGGCTAGAGAGTCTTGAGGGACAGCCTCAGGAAGTGCCCAGAGGCCAAGGCCAGCTAAGCCAAAGCATGCAGAGCAGTGCAGACAAGGCCTTTGTCCCAAGAGGCTGTTGATGAGACTGCGGCTGTTAAGGGGACAGAGGCTGTTGATGAGACCCTCAGAATAAGGCGGCACACAAAGACTATGGGGAAGGCAGAATTTTGAGCCCTGAAAATGAGGAAAAGTCTGGGGGGATACTGGAGCAAAGTAATTACCAAATTGACTACAATACCTGCAACCAGATGCCCAACACATTTTGTAAGTTGCTACAAAGACCTGACTCTGCAGCCTTCATTGGCTGAGTGTATGGAGTCCTATGACATTGTGCTACCCCCACAAGTGCTGATGTGGCAGTCACAGGGCCTTACTAGACCAGGATTTAGCCCAGTACGAACCCTGGCCTGGCCCCTGTGTATCCAGATGAAGCACAGGGGATCCCGGGCTCAGGTAGGGGTAACCCTCCCTTGGCCAGTGATAATCGGCACTGCTTCTGGCCCAGTATTTCCCGCGGTCTCGGGCTGAGCCTGAGACGGTGGGCATGTAGCCCATTCCACCGCTTTTCCTGGCTACCGCATTTACTCGCGAGTAGCCAGGAAAAGTGGCGGAGGTGAGCAGCCCTCCACAGGAGCACTGCAGCCATCAGGGCAGGGTGGGGAGATGGGGGGGAAACGGAGCCGGGGGGGGATGGGGATCAGACATCATGGGCGGTGGCATTGGACATCATGGGTGGGTGGGAGGGGATCGGAGATCGCGGGCGGGAGAAGGAGAACGGGGCCGGGGGGAGATCGCAGAGGGGGGGGAAAGGAGAACGGGGCCGGGGGGAGATTGCAGATAGGGGGGAAGGAGATGTTTTTTAAAAACAAACAAACAAACCCTACTTACTGTTCCTGGCTCCTGCACGGCTCCTGCACTGCACTTTAAAAATAATAATAATAATAAAAAAAGTGGCTGCGATGGCTCTCCTCCAGGGCTTGTCATGGCTCGCGTGTGAATAAGGGCGAGATCTCACGTTATTCATAATGCGAGGTCTCCCCTCCTCTCCCCCGGATTTTCCACCAGGTCTAGCAAAGGCCACAGAGGGCCAAAATACACATGACGCTAAATCCGTATCTAGCATCTAGGTGGTTTTTTTTTCATTTTTACGCTAGAGTAAGTGCAGGGGGACAATCCACATTGGGACTCTAAAGTAGGCTAGGAGGTGTTTAAGATCTAGATTGGGAACTTTGCCCTTACTCTTCTAGAGTAAAAATGGAGGGGGAAACACAACTGTGAGTTACGGATGCTGTGGAAATGTATCTCCAGGAAACAGGACAAAAGATGGAAGTGGGGCTCATTGATATGTATAGATGCAAATTTATATATAATTATTAAAATTTAAATAGAAATGGAATGCATCTCATCATACTATGGGAGGCTGTAACCAGGTGATCTGGGTGCCTACCTGTTTAGTCTCGTGTCCAGGTGGAAACAGCTCATGGCATCTGTGCTTATAGTTCTTTATCTTTAAACTGGACTTCTACAGCACAGTGCTTCAAACACAGAATGCCTTCAAATAGAGGACAGTTATAGAGAACATCTGGCCACCCTAAAATGTTGCTTTAGTTCTTAGTAGAATATGCCAGGGTGCTTAAACTTATTAGGCACATGTTAATGAAATGATTTGGTGGCATGGGTTAATCCATAAATTAACTTTTAACCCCCTTTAACTACCCCACTATGCTTACAGCCATAACAGATAGTGGGGGACTTTTTAAAGATGTACTCAAGCATGGTAGGATTGACAAGTTCTCTTGTAAAACTCTACATTGAGCCAAGGAATCTTGGCTGCTCAAAATGGAATTTATTTCAGGGGAGCACTGCTTGCCTCATTGTTTTTCATAGAATCATAGAATAGTAGAGTTGGAAGGGTCCTACAAGGCCATCAAGTCCAACCCCCTGCTCAATGCAGGAATCCACTATAAAGCACACCTGACAGATGGCTATCTAGCTGCTTCTTGAATGCCTTTAGTGTGGGAAAGCCCACGACCTCCCTAGGTAACTGGTTACATTGTCATACTGCTCTAACAGTCAGGAAACTTTTCCTGATGTCCAGCCGGAATCTGACTTCCTGTAACTTGAGCCCGTTATTCCGTGTCCTGCACTCTGGGACTATCGAGAAGAGATCCTGGCCCTCGTCTGTGTGACAACCTTTTAAGTATTTGAAGAATGCTATCATGTCTCCTCTCAATCTCCTCTTCTCCAGGTTAAACATGCCCAGTTCTTTCAGTCTCTCTTCATAGGGCTTTGTTTCCAGACCCCTGATCATCCTGGTTGCCCTCCTCTGAACATGCTCCAGCTTGTCTGCATCCTTCTTGAATTGTGGAGCCCAGAACTGGACGCAATATTCAAGATGAGGCCTAACCAGGGCCAAATAGAGAGGAACCTGTACCTCATGTGAATTGGAAGCTATACATTTTAACAATGTTTTTCCATGTTCTAAAACCAAACTCTCATTCTTTAAGGATGCAGTTCTATATGCATTTCCCTGTGAGTAAGTCCCATTGAATACAATGAGACTTACATCCAATGGCCCCTGGATGGACCACATGGTTTCTGTTAACTTCCTCTTTCCCCTCCAGGAAAAAAGAGAAAGTAATGAGGGCCAAAAGCAGGGGCAGAGAAGCAACAGTAAGGAAACGGGATCCCCCATGTGATGATGCTCTAAGGAAGCCTTTCCCAACCAACTGCCCTCTGTATATATCGGACTACAACTCCCATCATCCATGGCAAGCATAGGCAACACTGATAGGACTTTTAGTCCAAAAGGTTGGGAATGCACCAGGTTAGGGAATGCTGATCTAGGGGTAACTTAACTGAAACCTATTGAAGTATCTAGTACATTTCTAGCTTCTCTTTTTTCCTGTTTCAGTCTTGGTTGTCTCTCAGTGATATAAGGATGAACTAATCTATGGCCATAGATAGACTGGGCTATATCCTGGGGTGAACCCCGGGATCGTCCCTGTGCATCCAGATGACGCACAGGGGATCCCGGGATCAGGGAGGGATCATCCCTCCCTTGCCCCAGGATATAGCCCTCCCCTTTGGGCCCACTTTTTCCACGGTCTCAGGCTGAGCCTGAGACCGTGGAACATCTGGCCCATTTCCACAGCTTGATCCTGCTCCACGTGATTACTCATGCGGAGCCAGGAGCGCTGCGCCCATCAGGGTTAGGGTGGGGGGAGCGGCAAAACCAAATTAATTTTTTAAAAAGACTTATCTTTAGCGTACAACCGTTTGTGCACTACATCCTCTTTAAAAAATTAAAAAATGGTGGGCGTGACGCCTCTCTTCGTGAGGTCATCACGCCTTAAGTGTAAACGGGGCAGAGATCTCATGTTAATCCCAATGCAAGATCTCTCCTCCTCTGCCCTGGAACAAAAGGTAGGTCTAGCTAAGGCCTATATTAGTTCCCATGCCAAAACAACACACACATATCTTTACCTACACTAGCACTTGATAGCTTTATTCTCCCTTTTGTCATTTTTTAAATTCTAACTCCTCACAGTGGGTATTTTGATAAGATATGCCCTGAAGTTAGCACTAAAAGGAATCTGAATGTAAATAAAATTAGTAAGTGGTAACCATAGAAACCATAGCTATATAGCCTTTCTTACAATAAAAAAATCCCCCTTCAAGTCAATTGTAATTTGAAAAGCCAATGCAATATTTCTTGAATATATCACTGCTGCTTTGTTTGTCTCTCTGTGCTTGGCTAGGACTTAGTATTGTAATTGTCCTTAGACTGCAACATTATGAATTGTATTCCTGTGGGCAGAAGAAATTTGACAAAGCTTCTAAGGTCCAAAATACAAAAGAAACCAATGCAGTGTAAGGGGTGGGTGGATATAATAGCAGATGCTGAATAGGGCTCTTTTATTTGCCTCTTTTCACAATAAAACATTTAGAAGGTGATGAGATTTACTACTTTAGACATGAATTTCATGACAGCTGTGTTTGTCTGTCAAGAAATTCACATCATGAAAAACAACCATCCTGTGGCACCTTAAAAATTAACATGACTATATTTAAGATAGCCTTGCCATATTTAACCGTGCTCCAGTAAGATCCAGGGTAGTGCTGTGCCGAACATTTCCCCCACATATGATTTTTCAGTCCTTTGCACTCAATTTGACAGAAAAGTAATTGCTTTCAAAGAGACATTCCCATGGGTTTGATTCAAGGTTCTTGTCCTTACCTTACTTTTGAGGTGGCTGAAGTGTTCTTCCTTTCCTTGTCCAAACATCTCACTGGAAGCCTGCAGTCTCCTTAGCTTCCCACACTTCCCATTTGGGGAAAGGCATCATGAAACAATTTGTCTCATAAGGCTTTTCAGATCAGGAAGTGCAGGCAGCCTGGGAGACTGTACAGCAATGGAGAGCTGTGTAATAGAAAGAAAAAAAACACAGGCAGTACTGTCAGCCACTTCACAGTCATTGGGTCAGCTGAAAAACACCACCGAAAGGAATTCAAAAGAAATTCTAAAATGCTCTGAGAAAGAAGCAGAAACATTGAAGCCTCTTTTATAGGGGAGGGCAGATTTTGGCACAGCTCCACCACTGTCCCCCTCACATCTGTACTAAAGAGGATGCAAAATGGGGGCCAGGCTGCCAACACAGTTGTTGCCGCTTGTGGTGGGCAGGAAAAAATACAAAAACCCTTTGGAAAAAACAACCCCTGTTGATGGTGATCCCTACCTGTGAGAAAATGTTAGAGAATTTCTTCTACCACTGGAGAAATTTAGTGGCATTAGCTCCCCCTCAATTTTGCTGCCCATAAGTAGGGTGAAGAATTTTGAGAGGCTACTTGCTCACATCTGTAATACAGACAATTGGGGTGGCCATATCAAAAGGAGGACAAGCTCCTGTAACAGTTGTATAGAAAAGGGAATTTCAGCAGGTGTCATTTGTATGCATGCAACCCTGCTCTCTTTTGTATCTGGTCACTTTCGTATGGCTCCCGCAGCTTTAACTGTTGTGATGAAGAGGGCATTTCACCAGGTGCTGCATGTGTACAAAGGGCACCTGCTGAAATTCCCTTTTCTATGCAACCATTAAAGATACAGGAGCCCTGTCCTCCTTTCCATACGATCACCCTAGATAATACCATTGCAATGCATATGGGCTGCCTTTGAAAAATTAGAAGCACAGGAGACTGAGGGGTATGAAATAGAAGAGATACCTTGCATGATGTTTTCTAATCACCCTGAGAAAGGACCCAAGGGTTTGAAATACATCAAATTTCATAATAAAAGTAACATCCTTTGTTCTACCCCTTTGCCTTTGGCTTTTTTGGTATCATTCCAAAATGATACTTTTTTGGTATCATTTTGTTCTAGCCCTCTGCCTTGGATTTTGGGATAAAACAGAGAGGAGGAGGAACATGTATGCCCTAGTGGAACTTGCACAAATAGTGTCGAGATCCATTAGTAGGGTGGCTGCTCAAGTGTAACTTTGGTTGGATTCCCTCCCTGTGCATAGCTTCGCACCTGTATCCAATGATGACATTCCACAAAATCAAATAATGGTAGTGGGGTTCCACTGAGTCTTTCCATTGTGCAAGCTGTTGCCCATTACGTTTGCACAACCGGTTGTGTGAGCACTTGCGCAACCCGTTGTGCAGTGGATTGTATGCACAATGCATTGCACAGCACATTGCAAGCAGTTGTGTAAACTATTTGCACAATGTTACCTGCACTAGCAGAATGACATCACTGGATACTGCCCTTTGATACTTTACTGGATCCATTCATATGGATGTCCTTGTACCTGTATGTATATAAAAAATCATACTACCCAGATTTCTGAAACTATTTTTGCCACGCCGATCTTGACAATACAAACTATCCACTGAAATAAGGAGCTGATAGTCCCCAGTCAACAAAACTCATGCTAGAAGAGAAGATACACTGAAAGCTCCTTTTTTAGGCCACAATGATGAATGTTATCTCTTTTGCAATAAGAACAGGAAATCGCTTGCCTTTAAGCCATCCAATTTACTGCTATTAAGTATGTAGTACATCTCATGAATCTGCTATATTTAGATAGCCTTCCAGGGATCAATGTGATTTATTAATCTACTGACAAATAATTAGCTAAGGAATGTATTATGTATATTTCATCTGTAGCTGGAAACCTCAACCTGTGATAGTTAGAGGGTGTGAAATCTCAGGGTCTGTTGGCTAATGAAATGTTACTTTTGCCTCTTTATTTAAATGGAGCAAAATATAAAATTGTCCGACATCTGAAATCCACACTGGAATATTTAACATTGAGTGAGAGGGCAGTTTCAAATGTAGAACAGATTTACGTCAGTGAAATAAGCAAATAAGATTTAAATCACATTGGTGTGCTAGTTTTTAGAGGTGGTTAAAATTACATATTCTTAATTTGTAACCCGTTTATTTTTTCTGAACTTCAAGTGTAGGTTATTCCTAAAAATGCTGTTCTGGCTTTTAATGTTGGTGCACATTAACACTCCCTCTTCAGATTTGTAATTTATTTTACTTTATAGCATGCTTTTTTCCTGAACGATTTTTTTCCTCCTCTAAATGGAAGACGTGATCATTACTTTTCAATTTAGCTTTTTAAAATGTGAAGGTTTAAATGTTTTAATGTTATCATTTTTATTGTCATAAAGTTTTACATAGGGTGACCATATGAAAAGGAGGACAGGGCTCCTGTGTCTTTAACAGTTGCATAGAAAAGGGAATTTCAGCAGGTGTCATTTGTATATATGGAGAACCTGATGAAATTCTGTCTTAATCACAACAGTTAAAGGCGCAGGAGCTATACTAGAGTGACCAGATTTAAAAGAGGGCAGGGCACCTGCAGCTTTAACTGTTGTGATGAAGAGGAAATTTCACCAGGTTCTCCATATATACAAATGACACCTGCTGAAATTCCCTTTTCTATGCAACTGTTAAAGACACAGGAGCCCTGTCCTCCTTTTCATATGGTCACCCTTTTTTACACAATTGTTATGAGTCTGGAGCCTGTGCCAGAGAGGGCTTGCAACCTGCACTTTTTGTACCACTGGCCTGTGGGAACAAGGCTGTGTAGGCTTGGGCATTCTGGTCCAGGAAATATGTGTTGGCTGCAGAGAAGTGGAAAAACAGGGTAGAAAAACCAGCCCTCAGCTTCTTAGGCCATAGCTAGGTGGGGCTTTACCCTGGGGCAATCCCTGGGATTGTCCCTGTGTGTCCACATGACGCACAGGGGATTCCGGGATCAGGGAGGGATGATCCCTCCCTTGCCCCTGGATCTCACCCTACACTTTAGGCCCGCTTTTTCCATGGTCTTGGGCTGATCCCAAGACTGCGGAACATGTGGGCTGGTGTCGTGGTTTGTCCCAGCTCTTCATGGTTACTTGCAAGGAGCCATGAGCCATACATGGAGTGCAAAGCTCCTCAGGAGCTCTGCGTCTATCAGGGTAGGGTGGGGGGGGGGAGTGGGGAAAAGTGTAAAAAAAAATACTTACCTTTTGCGCATGAGTGTTCGTGTGCTCTGCCCCTTTAAGAAAAAACAAAACAAAATGGCAGCTGCAATGACCTCTCCCTCCGAGGTTGTCACATGCTTTATGTAAACAGAGTGGGAGATATTTTTATTTTCATCACGAGATCTTCACCCCTCTGTCACGCTAGACTGGTAGGTCTAGCTGAGGCCATAATCTAAACTAAGCCAACTCTCCTTCCCCAAAACTTTCTGGTTTGCTTACCCACCCCTCATTCCCCATGAATTGCCAAAAAGATCTTGTCTGAATGTCCCAGCTTTAAAACAAAGTGCCCAAACTTGCTGCCAATATGCTGTTTCATCTTCCTTCCTTGTCTTTATTTTCAGGATGCATCAATCCTCTTACTGTCTCCATTTCCCAACAGGTTCATGAAACCAAAGAAGGAAGTGTGGCTGAAACCTATCCCAAACATCCATTGCTCAGTGGTGGAGCACCTGCTCTGCATGCAGAAAGTTCCAGGTTCGGTCCCTGGTATCCCCAGCTGAGAATAGCCTTTGGAGAGTCTGTGCCAGAACACTGGGCTAGGTGGACCAATGGCCTGACTCAGTATAAGGAAGCTTCCTATGCTGCAGCAAGCATAAGATTCGCCTTTGGTAAGTCATTCTTATGAATTTGGTAAGAGGATTCTATGTCCCTGTTTCCTCATCCCTCAAGAAATCTTTTTGAGGTAGGCAGCCTGGGATTCAGTTAGCTTTTAAAAAATATTATTGTTATTTATTGAGTTGAATTAGTTCATTAAGTAGTAAGTGGGTTCGACACTTAGGTAAACCATAGCATCTGGTAATGTGTAAGGATGCATAGCAGTTGTTTCCGGGGGTGGGGAGAATCCTCAAGGCAAAAAGAGACAAAGAAAATAATCAAGCTATCCTATATTTATGTTGAATGTCCCTCTCGTCTACATCCCAGGAGGAAGAGGACATTGCACCCGCCATTTTTTTTAAGGAAAATGAGCGCACAACCGCTGGACCAAAATTGTAAGTTTAAGAAAAAACAAACCCTTGTGCTCCCCCCCCCCCCGATGGGCACAGAACTCCTGAGAAGCTCCATGCCTCATGCCTGGTTCCTGGTGCCTTGCGTTTACTCATGAGGAGCCGGGACAAAACCGTGACAGCGGGCCACACGTCCCGCAGTCTCAGGAAAAATCAGAATGAAAGGGTAGGGCAATATCCCAGGCCAAGGGAGGGATCATCCCTCCCTGCTCCTGGGATGCCGTGTGCATCATGTGGGACAATCCCAGGATGATCCCTGGGATATCACCCTGTCTAGACATGCCCTTAGAAGGAAAGAAGCTTTAGGAGGGGGAGACTTGATGAGATGTTTCTCTTCGCTTCCTGCCAGATGCTTCTTGTATATTGAAGGACACAAGGGAGACATTTCATTGTTCTCCTTAAAAACTATCACACAACTTAATCCACTATTGGCTTCCTAACTCTAATTTGTGAGGTGTTGGTATATCACTAAAGCTGAGGGCTGTATGACTGCACAAGCAGATACTCAGGTGGTGATTATGTACAGGGTCAGAAGAACAACCAAATCTTATTTCCTCTAATGATAGGTAATGACCAGAAACTTATCAGCACGTTCCCTGTGACTGACTTACTAAGGGCCAAACTTGGTAATTTCTCTTCATGAAATCTTTGTGTGGAAAAGTACTATAGAATAACAGCAAGGCTCTCTTATCTTGAGGTATACTAAACAAATGGCTTAGGAGGTGTGTAATGGCTTCTGCTTCAATTTGCTGTTTAATCAGCTACACTGTCCATTTGGCTGATCCCTATTATACCTGAAGTACAGATTATTGTGGTAAATAAATGACTCTGGAAAGCACAACTGCATTATTTACTCAAACGGGAAATTAATATTTGATAATGTGTCATAAGTAGGGGATTAATAATGCCTTAATCTTATGAAGAGGTTGAGAATTACATTTCCTCCTTTGAGGAAAGCTTAGCTGCACTACCTAACCTACATGCTGGACACACATGGGGGCAGGATATATTTAACCTTATATACAGTGATAAGATCATTATTATCCGTTTAAGGGACCTTTTTAGTTGTTTATGATCTCTACTTTATGAGTCTCTTGGAGACAATTGTGTCGAGGCCAGTAAGGATTAAGACTATGTGATTTTTTACCCTGATGCACTGGAAGGGCTCTGTTTGTGAAGTTCAAGTTAAGAAATAATATTATAGTGGGGGGCGGATTACCTACAGTTTTTGTAAGATTTTTTTCTGCTCTGTGTGATTGAGGCCTTCATGGGTTTGCAGGCTGAGAATGGGGTGTCAATTAATGTGTCTGCCTACATCTGAGATACGTTGTTTAATAAAAGATCTGTACTAATAAGGTCATTAACACAATATATGGCTTTTCCCCAGATACCATTAGAAGGCATGAGGAGACAAGCAATGTGGAATGTATTATACAGAAGAATGCTTTCATTGGGGACTAGGTAAGACAGAGCCCATAGTGTTCGGAGCTATCCCATTTACCAGTGGACCAGGCCACTCCGAGGCCACTATAAAGGAAGTCCTGTGCACTGGGCGATTTCTAAAATCAAGGAACCAAGTAACTGCCTTTACAAAAAGAAACAAACATCTTTCCTCAAAAGGAAAACCTTTACTGATAGAGGAAGAACCTAGAGTTTAATTAGGTAAACCTCTCTGATTATTTTCAGTATGTATTCCCTCAGCTTCTGCGTAAAGGAGGCTTTCTGAAGAATCGATTCTTTGATATAAGCAATAGGGGTGTGCATGGACACCCTTATCCGCTTCTCCTCCAGATCTGCAATTTGTGGATCGGGCCGTTTCGCTCCGCCCCGCTCCGCCTATAGTCCGCTCCGCGCCGCTGCGGAGCTCCGGATCCAGATCGGAGCTCCGCTTCCCCCCCCATAGGCTTGCATTGAAATCCAAAAAAGTCTACAACTTTTTTTCTGTTAAACTTAGAAACCTCAAGTTTGGCACCATGACACATCATGGATGTATACACACACATGCCAAGACTCAAGCCAATCCCATCATCCCTTGATTTTTGGGGAATTTATGAAAATTGGACACCCCATTTTCAGACATGGACTGTTCTCCGACATTTTGACAGATAAAAAAATTGGAAGCGGGCACCCTCACAGATGCCATCTAGATCAACATTCATGCCAAGTTTCAAGCAAATCCCATCATCCCCTGATTTTTGGCGGGGCTTAAACCTCTAACGCACCACCCACAACCCCAATTCACACCCCTTTTGTTATCTCCGTCAATTTTCACGTTAGAAACCTCAAACTCGGCACCATGATAGATTATCCATGGATACACATGCATGCCAAGACTCAAGCCAATCCCATCATCTCCTGATTTTTGGGGAATTTATGAAAATCGGACACCCCAGTATTTCAGGGATTTAAAGCTGTAGACAGCTCAATGGGGCCATTTCAAAGGAAATCCCAACATGCCATGAATTGGGGAGTAGAGATAAACCTATATGAATCTTCTTCCACACTTGAAAAATGGATTTGGAACTTCCAAAAGTCTAAGTGAGCGCAGGAAGGACTTATCCCTTGAGTCAAAGCAAGACACACACAAACCATCCCTGCGAGGCGGGCAGGGGAGGAGGGAGGGAAGGCAGGCAGGAAGCAGACATTTCTGGGGGCATAAGGAAGTGAGCCAAGGATAGTTTCAAAGCCAGTAATGCAAACCATCCCTGTGAGGTGGGAGCAGCACAGAGAGATGCCTTTACTTTTGCATCCCATAACTAACTTGGAGGCTAGGAGGATAAGAGTAAAGCTTTGTGATCCTTGCTTCAGAGTTGATTGACTGCACTGTGATCACAGCCATTATTAAACAACAACAAAATAATAATGTTAATAATAGCAGTACTAATTAATATTAATAGCAATAATAATAACAACAACAACAATAAGGAGTTGAACCACAATGAAAGCCTGCCTGACTTCACTGAAGAGGAAAAGCCAGGAGAGCTTGGGCTATGGGGTGTAAATATAAAATGGAATAAATAAATAAATAAATAAATAAAGGAGGGGTGGAATTAAAAGCAGCAGTGTTGCTGAATAAACAACAGGAAGATTTTTTTTTAAAAGGCTATATCTGTCTTTTACCAGTAAGAGGGAAGTGGACGTGCCCAGGGGGAGGGGAAATTGTGCCAATTTTGACTGTCCCTGTCTAGGGACCAGTCTTTAAGAAGCAAACTTACACTTCAACTCATGACAGGCATTAGCTTCAGTGATCAGTCTCACCACGGGTTACTCTTTGGAGGGCTCTGATGACCCTCCAATGGTGGGAGAGTGTGTGCACTGGGCACGTCCACATGCCCTGGGGGACATCATCCCCTTGTACCACATCTATTCAGTTGTTCACCAAGGTTAGGGTGGGTAGCAGTGCTGTGTTTCCTATCTGTTATTTATTTGCTTAGTATATGATTTCACAGGTTGTGTTTGTGCATTTGGTGGGGCTACTGTTTTAAAAAACTGGGAAAAGTCCGTTCAGACTAAGAAAGAGAAGTTTCCCAGTAGCCCAAGTTACCCATTTTGCCTATCCCCTCCTCCAACTTTGGGATCATGTGATCATGACCGGGAGTTGACTCTGCCCCTCAGCACTTCAAAACGTACCTCTCCCGTTTTTTTTACCCGATTTTCCCAAAAATTCTAGCAAGCGAACCACACCATGCAGAAAGCTGAGAGTAGGCTCAAAATGACCCCCCAGCCACGACTCTCTAAGCACAAGAAGTTTCAGAAAGATAGCTTAAAAAACAACACAGTTATCCCCTATTCTTTTCCGCAATGCAATCCTATGGGCGAAATTTTCCAAAATGGCGATCGGATCGTGCCGCGAAAAGAGAAGTGCTCCGCCTATGGGTGCTTCTCTTCACCGTGCTTCTAAGGGTCCGTGGTCCGCTTCTACTCCGCCTCTGGGCAAGGCGGAACAGGCCAATTCGCTTCTGATTCTCCGATTCTAATCGGAGTAGAGCACACCTCTAATAAGCAACAGGCAAGTAACCTTATCCTAAAAGGACATTTTTCAAATACAAGTTGATGTTTTAGTTGTGTGTGTTTTTTCATTCGCTTTTAATTTTAAATTCAAAAGTGGTTATGATTTATTTAACCCCTTTAAAATACCCAGGTGTATTGGAGTATTTGAAAATGGAGATAATTCCTAGTAGAGAGAGAACATACATGATTCCTACTGCAATTACAGAGCCTTTATAGACGCTGGCGAAAATTAGCTATTATGCTTTTAGTTATCTCTTTCTCACATTTGTTATATGGCATGCTGTAATTGACTGCTAATTAAGAACCAGCTTGTTTCAGCATTTGCTTGCCTGACTCATGAACCAAAGAGCTACTTTAAGCATTTAGAGTGCCAGAGCCAACCTAAGACATTTCACTTCTTAAGGCAGAACAGCAAGTAGTGCCCTTAACTCCTTCAAAGTCAAGGTGTGTATAGTATCCCAAGGCCATCTATGTTATTTTGGCACCTGTGGCAAAAAAATCCCACAAGTCCCTTCCCCTCTCCCTGTCAGAAAAAAAATTCCAATAATATTAAATTAAATATCTAGGAATTTGCTGCCCTTTCAAGACATGCAATGTGAACAGTTTGAGGCAGCCACCTGACTTTCCCTATTGGCAGGGCTGGCCTTGTGGGATTTCTGCCTTTTCTCCCTTGGAACAACAGTGCTCCAGACCATATTACAAACTGCTCTTGAAAAAGCCATAAGTGTTAAAGCAGTTTTCTAAGTTGCATGTTATTTATTTATTAAATTTATATACCGCCCCATAGCTGAAGCTCTCTGGGCGGTTTACAAATGTTTGAAAAAAAACCTTTGGGTACATAGGACTACATGTATGGTTCTTTGAATCATTAGTCTGGGTTATACATGAATATCATCTGACTATAGAAAAGCCCAAGGAGATAACTTGGAGTTTTTGACTACTAATAGGCTGAGTTCAGGAAGCAACACAATTCACTGGGATTGTTGCCCCAAGTTCTTGGCTAGGACTGGCTGCCACTTCCTGCAGGCCAGGAAGTTGTTTGTGTGTGCAGAAGTTGCAGTCTCTGAACTTTTGTTTTACTGCCCCCTACACTTGGTCCTTCCAAGCCAATGTTTGCCTTCTGTCCTACTTTGTCCTACATTCATAATGATTTGACACAAGGTGTAGATCTGGCCCAGATGTTACTAGTTCTATAGCCCATTTTGTTGCAACTTGAAGAAATAACCAGGAGAGATTATATTGATACTAAGAACTGTAGGTAAATTTCCACTCCTGCCTCCTTCCCTCTGCAACCCGTTACAGCTTCAGCTCTGCCCTCAAAGGCTGCTTTTGAGGGTTGGAAAACCCTATATGCTTCAGCACTGGGGCTATAGCTGGTGGCAGATAATCAGAATTTGCTTGAGAAGGAGTATCTCCATACTTTCCAAAGCTCTCACTAGGTGGGTATCAATGGATTTTTAAATTAAGACTGTAAGCAAAAGGCAAAATGTTCATTTGAATGAATAATATAATTGTTCCCACCGGTATCATAAAAGTAATATTGCACTGCCTATTCTTTATAGTATGGGAATAAATTAAGTAGGAAGAACAATAACTCAGGCATGCAAGTAATTATTCTCCTAGTTATTTGGAAGATAATATTAACTGCAAATGGTAAATTAATAATAGTAAGGTTAAATAAAATCACTCATGGGTCAAAATACATGTGTTAAAAAAAACTGAAATGCACAAACGTTTGTTCATTGGTGTCAGATAAATGTCTCTTGCACCCTTACATTGAAACATGAAAACAAATGTTCCACTCTGTTACAAACAGATGTAGTGAAGCCAGGGAAGGATTATAAGTAAGACTAGATCAAAATAAAATAGAACTTCATGTGAACATTTTCTCCTGTTGTGAAAAGCTTCTCCAGTTTGGTGATTCCACCCCCCCCCCATAGAGTACCTACAACATCTGGAGGACCACAGGATCCCTTCAGCTCATGCAGGGGCTTCAACATAACTGTTCTGGCCAGTTTTATATAAAGCTGATAGTTTTTGCATAGCTCATAGGATAAGGAGGGGCTGAAGCTCAGTGGAAGAGCACATGGTTTGCATGCCAAAGGTCCCAAGTTCAACCCCCAGCTTCTTCACGTAGAGCTCAGAAAGAATCCTGCCTGAAACCTTGAACAGCTGCTGCCTGTCAGTATAGGCAGTGTTGACTATACTGGGCCAGATGGACCAATGGTCTCATTTGGTATAAATAGTGTCTGTCTGATGTACTTGCGGTAGTGTCTTATAGGTGGTGCCCTAGAACCAGGACTTATTGGAACTTGCCCTCTTCAGAGCACAAGGCAGCTATTTTTATTATTGCACTAGATTAAATAATTCAGAGTAGTCATGTATAATTGGCTCTACTCGGTGGTCAATGTCAGATGATCTGTGTACATGAAACATGTATTAAATGACTATAGCACTGTGTTCTGTCAAAACTGAGATCATGTATTAGAAGGAGATTGGATATTATGAAACATTTGCTAACATTCCATGAAACCAGCTGAAGCATTGAACACCAGCTACTTCCAATGTTATTTAAGTGTTCTAAATTGTTATATTTGAGAAATCTAGATTCTCACTAAAATCTCACTGGTCCTCATATTTTCAGTTCTCCCAAATAACGGGACAGAAAAATTATCCTTATGGGACAGACCTCAATTTCCATTAGTGGCAATGAGAGTGTGCAGGGGTCCAGGTAGGAATGGCAAATGAGCAAAGTTCAATATCACTTGGATTCTCTGAACATAGTCTTGCCGATTAGGAAACTTGCACAAATTGAGAAGCGACTGAATGAGAGATTTGCACAAATCTCTCCAAATTTGCGCAAATTCCCTAATTTCTGCAAATTTCCATCATAGACCAAAGTCTACTGAGGGAATTTGCGTAAATGAGGAAATTTGTGCAAATCAAACTGGGAATCAGGATTGTGATAGTCATGACCCTGTGCTTGACAATTTGTTAATATTTTTGGCAGACTCGAGCTCCTGTTCAGAGCTTCAAATGGGGCATGCTCACATGTTTTGCAAGCCAAAATGAAATTCTCATACTTCCTTAGGTCCAGGAGACTGAACTGTCCAGTGCTCTGTCTGTATTGTAGTGAATGTAGGAACTGTAGAATACAGGATCTGTATTTCCATTTCAAATTGTGTTCATGTAATAAAGTACCTAAAAATCACAGCTTAGAAAAACATTGCTTTTTGGGAACCCAAACTTAATTTTCAGCATTTGAGTGAGGAAAAGGGAGGACAGAAGTTTAGTGGGAAGTTTAGTTGGCTGCCATTTCTTTTCCAGAAGGAATGAGTTTGGTGCTATGTCCAGAACATTCTTTGCGGGGGGGAATGGTAGGTGGCAGGTATCAGAGAAGCTTTAAAGCTACTGGTAAGTTTTTCTCCCACTCCCAAACATCATTGAAATGTTACATCATTGAAACATTACATCTTTCCTCCTATTTAGTTAAAAAGCCTCCCCAGTGGACTTACAGTGAGGATTTAAAACAGAGTAATAAGGAGCAATTAAAGAAGACGTGTACTGTTAGGATTTCTCACAATCTGTTATCCCATTTCTTGTATTTGAAGTGATAAACTTTGACCAGATCTATGGAATAAACATGAATGCTTGGACAAAACCAAAAAAGGATGTTTGTTTAATGCCTATGGAACTATTTGATAGACTTGGCCAGTTTTATGGAATAAATATCAGAGGTTGGATAAAATGTTTGTTTATTGTAAATAATAATAATAATAATAATAATAATAATAATAATAATAATAATAATCCCCAATTGTTGTGGGCATGCCATTTTCTTGTACTTCTGAGTAGGCATGTGCTCCGCTCCAATTAGAAGCGCAGAAGCAGGAGCGAATTGGCCTGCTTCACCTTGCCCAGAGGCGGAGTAGAAGCGGACCCCGGACCCCTAGAAGCAAGGCGAAGAGAAGCGCCCATTTTCAGAGCGCTCCGGTTTCCGCGTTCCGCTTCTATCGCCATCTTGAAACATTTCACCCATAGGATTGCATTGCGGAAAAGAAAGGGGGATAACTGTGTTGTTTTTGAAGCTATCTTTCTAAAAATTCTAGTGCTTGGAGAGTCGTGGATGGGGGTCATTTTGAGACTACTCTCACCTCTCTGCATCGTGCGGGTCGCGCGCTAGAATTTTTTAAAAAACCGGCGGGAAAAATACCTTTTCCGAAGGGCTGAGGGGCAGAGTCAACTCCTGATCATGTTCACATGATCCCAAAGTTGGAGGAGGGGATAGGCAAAATGGGTAACTTGGGATTCTGGGAACTTCTCTTTCTACTCTGAACGGACTTTTCCCAGTGTTTTTTAAAACAGTAGTCCCACCAAATGCACAAACACAACCTATGAAATCATATACTAAGCCAATAATAAGAGATAGAAACACAGCACTGCTACCCACCCTAACTTTGGGGAACAACTGAAAAGATGTGGTGCAAGGGGATGAGCTCCCCTAGGGCATCCCATGTGGACGTGCCCTCACTCTCTCCTGTACTTGGAAGGCCATTAGAGCCTTCCAAAGAGAGTAACCCGGTGGAGCAATGCCTATCATGAGTTGAAGTGACAGTTCTACTTCTTAGTGGTGGAGCAATGTCTTTCATGAGTTGAACTGGCAGCTGCTTCCCTCTCCCCTGGGCACGTCCCCCTATTGCTGGTAAAAGACAGATATAGCCTTTTTAAAAAAGTTCTTCTTGTTGTTTATTCAGCAACACTGCTGCTTTTAATTCCACCCCTCCTTTGTTTATTTATTTATTTATTCCATTTTATATGCATTACTGGCTTATCCTTGGCTCACTTCCTTATGCCCCCAGAAATATCTGCTGCCTGCCTGCCTGCCTTCCCTCTCTTCTCCCCTGCCCACTTCGCAGGGATGTTGTGTGTGTCTGGCTTTGACTCAGGGGAGAAGTCCTTCCTGCGCTCACTTGGAGTTTTGAAAGTTCCAAATCCATTTTTCAAGTGTGGAAGAAGATTCATACTCCCCAATTCATGGCATGTTGGGATTTCCTTTGAAATGGCCCCATTGAGATGTCTGCAGGTTTAAGCCCTGCCAAAAAACAGGGGATGATGGGACTGCCTTGAGTCTGGGCGTGCATCTGTATCCCTGGATAAGCTATCATGGTGGCAAGTTTGAGATTTCTAACGTGCAAATTGACGGAGCTACTGAAAGGGGTGTGAATGGGGTGTTGGATTTTCATAAATTCCCCCAAAATCAGGGGATGATGGGATTGCCTTGAGTCTTGGCGTGCGTGTGTATACCTCCATGAGGTGTCATGGTGCCAAACTTGAGGTTTCTAACTTTCACAGAAAAAAAGTTGTATACTTTTTTAGCTTAATGCAAGCCTATGGGGGGGAAACGGAGCTCCGATCCGGATCCGGAGCTCTGAGCGGAGCGGAGCGGACATGGGCGGAGCGGGGGCAGAGCGAAGTGGCCCGATCCGCAAATCGCAGATCTGGAAGTGAAGCGGAGCGGGGGGTCCGTGCACACCCCTACTTCTGAGTTTAGCCATTTTATTTTTCATTGCAAAACGTACTGAGCAGGAGAAAATAATGAGGAGGAAATGTGTCTCTCCTGACTTTGATTGACACAGCAGACAGAAACAGAAGACAAGCAGGCTTGAAAATAATGGTGAAGCTTTGAGTGGTGGGATAGAATGGAAAACAGAAGTTCAACCTCTTCACCTCCTGGACATTGTAGTTAAAATACCCACTTTGCAGTGTAAACTGTGCTTGCACATTTATTCAATGCTATTAAAAGTCTGTCTGTCTGTGTTTAGACAGGGACACATCCGCAGTTACAACAATGATCTTGCTGTCATTGCAATATGTCAAAATTAAAAGACTGGGTGGTTATAAATCTGCAATAGGAAAGACATGGACTTTTCAAACACTGTTTTTGAGACGATGTATCATATGTTCTTACATGCTTGATTGTTCTCAAAAAACTTAAAATGTAGTCCAAGAAATGCTTCAAAATCTCTGTCTTAGTTGACCTCCAAGTAATTGTTTTGGCTAGTTTTAACCCTTTAACATCATATTTGTGATGCAGTTATTATGGTCATAGAAAGCTACTTTACATCAAGTCAACCATTGTTTCCTCTACCTCAGTATTGTCTCTCTACACTGTTAAGCATTGACTCTCCAGGGATTCAGACATGGTTCTTCTTTCCTTGTCTTACCTGGGATTCATCTACATAGGCATTTTATCTCGGTACTCTGAAGTCCAGCTCATTCATGGGACATGTGATGCACACCTCACTCCATTGTTCTGACTCTATTTCTCCCTCAATCTTCCATTATTTCCCAATTATTTTTATGATTCCACCCCTTTGGGGTTTCTTCTCATTACAAAGACATGTGTTTCAAGCTAATGGTATTATAATTCTTAGTGTTAGGAATGGCTTTGAAGTTGTAGAATCTGTTTGCAACATTCTTCCCCCTGCCTCCTATGTTCATGTCTTTTTCCTCCTCTCTTTATTCCCTGATCTTTCCTCACACTATTTTTTTAATGGAATTTGCAGGTAGGAAAGAATTGGCATCATGACCTCCCCACTTCCTCTCCCCCATCCACATGTCTTTCCTTTCTCTGTCCCCTTCATGTTTCTTGTTTCTGGCTGCTATTTTTGACTGCACATGTATGAAGCAGTATAGCTGTGAATGTCCACACAATTTATTCATAAACCTCCATTGCTGTGCATTGGGAATGAAGTTCATACAGTCAGCAGACTGGGGGGCGGGGGGAGAGAAGGAAACTGAAATGGCAGCGTGCCCTCCCATTTTTGCCACAGGTGCAGCACTATACTGCAGATTATAGGACACACATAAGAAGAGCCCTGCTGGAACAGACCAAGGGTCCATCTAGTCCAGCACTCTGTTCACACAGAGTGGCCAACCAGATGTTGACCAGGGACCAACAAAGCAGGACATGATAAGTATGGCCATACCATAGATTTGTATAAAAGCAGTATGATACTAGCAGTTTTACTCTCAATTCCTTTCCTTATAATGCCTAACATGGAGTTTGCCTTCTTATAGTGGCTGCACACTGGCTTGACATTTTCATCGAACTGTCCACCACAACCCCAAGATCTCTTTCTTGTTCGGTCACCACCAGCTCAGATCCCATTAGGTTATACTTGAAGATGGTTTTTTTGCCCCAACGTGCATCACCTTACACTTGCTTACATTGAACCGCATCTGCCATTTGGATGCCCACTCTCCCAGATTGGAGAGATACCTTTGGAGCTCTTCACAATCCCTTTGTGTTTTAACAATCTTAAATAATTTGGTGTCATTGGCTCATTTGGCCACTTCACTGCTCACTCCTATTTCCAGATCATTTATGAATAAGTTGAAAAGGATTGGTCCCAATACTGATCCCTGTGGTACCCCAATATTGACTTCCCTCCATCAGGAGAATTGACCATTTATTCCCACTCTCTGCTTTCTGTTCTTTAACCAGTTACTAATCCATAAGAGGACCTCTCCTCTTATTCCATGACTGCTAAGTTTGTTCAGCAATCTTTGTTGCGGGACTTTATCAAAAGCCTTTTGGAAGTCCAAGTAAACGATGTCCACCAGATTCCCCCCGTCTACATATTTGTTGACACTCTCAAAGAATTCTAGTAGACTAATGAGACAGGACTTGCCTTTTCAAACTCCTCCTCCTTTTCCCACAATTAGAACCCTATGCATTTGTGTATGACACTTGATCACATTATAATTATGGTGGATACTGTGCTGTATGTACCCCCAGAGCAACTATTGCATTTAAAAAAAAAACCCAGCACAGTGGTGCCTCACACAAGGAAGAGGTTCTAGTGTAGATCTTCCCCTGCAGATGCCAGGGATTGAACCAGGGTACCTTTTGCATTCAAAGCATGAGATCTACCACTGAGCTCTATTCTTAACCCCTCCCCAATATTCTGACTTCCTTTTGGCATAGTACATTAGGTTCAAGAGTTGCCTGAGCCAATGACCTTTCTGTATATACCTTAATTTAAGTAGAAGCTGTAGTGGCTTTCTTTCTTCCTTTTATTAAAATGTGCTTATTTTATTTTGATTATTTTGGTCTCTCAAAGCACAAATTCACAGTACTGAAGTTGTCTAATTTTCTATAATTGAAATAAAATAATTCAATACATGCCAGTTTCACACTTGTAAATAGGCACTGATAATGACAACAGCTAATGCTCAAAGATAATATTAATTTTTGAAAAAATAACTGCAGTGAACAAAATAAAAACAGACATACTCAAAAGTTATGCTAATTACATATGTTGACAACAAAGCAGAACTGTAAAGAAACATATATAGGTTTGATTTTAGACAGTCACGCTTAGGGTGGATTCATTGAAATCAATAGGACTTAAGTTAATCATGACTAAGTTATCCAATTGATTGCAGTGGGCCTTCTCTAAGTCTGATTCCAACCCATAGTTTGCATGTAGTAGAGTATTCCTGTAGGCTGGTTGATTGATTTTACATTGTTGAACTGGATACAATAAAAGATTTAGCTTACTCTTACATGGTATATTGGTAATATCATCTTAAATGAAAGACCATAAAATCTACCTCAACTGAGTTCTGTGGACAAACACCTGATAGTGTGTCTATGAAAATTTGTTTTTTCTTGCAGGGACCAATAAAACTACATTTGGTATAACAATTAAAATGCAGTCGGTAACATTTTAATTACCAACAGTGAAACATTCAAAGCAGCACATTGATTGACTATTAACACAAATCCTACATCAAATACCTCTTGTACTTATCAGCAAATTAGAAAACTCATTCTAAGCTCTATTGTTCACTCCACCAAGAAACCCAGGAATTTTAAGTAAAAAAAGATGGTTATATAATAGAAAGAAGTGAGAAATTATCATGGCTGTAGAGTGAGTGTGTAAAGGATATTTAAAAGAGTTTTAAAAGCCCAGACTTTAAAACATAGACTGTGTTCGGACAACACAATAGTCAACCATGAGTTAATAGTCAACTCTATGGATGACTATTATCATGTCGTCTTGGAAGTACCCCCAAAATTGTCACCTGTGGAGTTGACTATTATTGGCCACCCCCACCCCCTCTTTGGCCTCCTCACCAAATAGTGGTGCTGGTTCCCATGAGAATCCCCCTTCATGCCAGGTCCCCAATTGTCGGGATCTGGTGCGAAGGGGGATTCTCATGGGACGTGCCATCCCTGGGTGGGGCGCTGCAATCAGCGTCTCCCCACATGCTTCCTGGGGGTGCTGTGATATGCAGCTCCCATGTGTTCCCAGGGATGTGCACGTCCCATCTCTGATTTGGATATGGGGTTGGGGGGATGGAAGGCACTTTCCTGCCACCCCCCCAACCCCATATTGAAATGGACCATGGGTGTGTGTGAAGGGTGTTTCCTGCAGCTTTTTGTATAATATCAAACCATGGGAGAAATCCTTCTGCTGATCATGGCACCCCACTCCACCCAGGGCAGCATGTGCACATCCCGGGAAGCACATGGGGAGCTGCCGATCGTGGTGCCCCACCCAGGGACAGCACGTTCAGCAGCTCCACATGCACATTCCAGGACAGCTGACACATGTCTACAGAACCCCACTGGGCAAGAGTGACAGGGGTTTCTGCCACTCTTGCCTTGCAACTCTGTAGGCACATGAAACTCTGTAGGCACATGAAATAGCCAACAGAGCCCACCACATGACACAATAATCAACAATTGTGCAGATAGTCTACTCTGCACACAGTCGAGTTTTTGCATTAGTTATTAATGGGAAATAACCAACTGTTGTGTGGAAAAGGCTCGACAGAAAACACAATAGTCAATGGTGGACTATTTAAACAATGATGGACTATTTAACCAGCCGTTGACTATTGTGTTGTCTGAACCCAGTCTCTGTCTTTAAACAGATTGCATCCAGAGACAAAAGCTTCTCAACACTCCTTGAAAAATATCCTAGATCTGTCACAATAAATTAATACCACATGTCCTCAGTCACATTATTGTAGCATTGTAATGTCATTTTGTTCATTATGTGATCCCTATTTGGTTGGGATCATGAAGATAAGAAGCAGCAATCATGAAAAACAACAACCCTGTATCATTGTCAGAGCATCAGCAAAGGAAAACCAGGGTATCAAATAGTATTATTTGTTCAATCATAGTGTTTTTCAGCAAATACTTCCACCAACTAGTGCCAATCAAAATGATAAAATACACAGTGCAGGCCTATCATCTAAGGTGTTATCTATGCCCATGTTTTTAGATTTGGAACCCAGATTTTAAAATATCTGATCCTGAATCAAAATGCATTCTTTTTTTGAAATTAATTCTATTACATTCATTTTATAGAAAATGTCAACCATAACATAATAGAGACTATAAATGCTGCTTATTGGCTAATAGGATGTTTAGCTTTTATCAAAGAACTTCGACTATTGGGCAGTACAGAAATACAATAAATAAATAAATAAATTTGAAGCAAACCAAATGATACATCTCATTATGTATGGCTGATGTAAAAGTTAATAGATCAGAGATAAATATTCCTTTTCTATCTTTCCTTTATTATTTGTTATCATTCATTGTAATCATACTATTGTAATTGTAATTGCAGAACATGAGTTAATTAAAAGTGGAGTGTGAAAGACGGGAATATGATTCTATAACCCCCCCTTTTTAAAAAAAAAGAAAAGAAAAGAATGAACACTCTTAACACACACAAATAAGGATTATGTTAAGCCTGCATTGTCATCTGAGTTTAAACTCTAAGTTAATAGGTTCATATCTGGTTTAATTATGGACATTATCTTAATTGGGTTCATAGAAATAACTGGACTTTTTTGAAGACTTCAGTGACATAGCCCAAAGTCACAATACCTAACAGTAACAGCACATCAATCATAGAACTTCCTGTGAACTTGCTTTCAAACTTTAGTATTAAACTGAGGAATGCAGAACTTAGTCCTCATGTAAATGAATATGGCAGAGTTTTTGCACAAGTCTGTTTCCATCCCTTTGCGGACCCTCTGAATACATCCAGTCTGCAATAGAAAATCAAACCATACTGAGTACAGGTATCGTGTGGACTGCAGAGTTCTACCATTACTGAACTGTAACTTTTGACAGATGAAATAACAACAACAAGCCAAAAATTCAAGTCTCTGTGCAAAACACATTTTAAAAGGCCTTGTCCAATAAGTTTAGAATTTAACTTAACCACTGTAAGGAATATTCGTGGCAAGGGTATTTCATAGTTTCCAATATACTATCTATTGATGAAATAAACTGGACATTTAAAAAACAAATGTTTCCCCATACACATGGCTTTCTGTATTGTTTCTTGCCTTGATGTGATAATTTCAACGCATCAGAACTGCTATTTCTGGAAAGGGTTAAGTGACAACACAAATACAGGTTTCAAAGGCATCCAACCCCACCCCCCTGCAAGTTTATGGGCTTGAGATTACTGCTAGAGTTTGGGTCTACCAACATATGCCAATTCCAAAACGCATCCCCAGTATTTGCTTTGGTTTAGTAGTATGTTTGCTTGTTTTCCTGCAAGGGCTCCATGGCAAACCCACTCCTTATGAGTAGCCATAATACTCATGTGCCCATCAGAAAGACAGGGCCTATTCAGAAGTGGTCTCGTAATTGCAGAACTCTGTCCCTTGAGAAGTATGTTTAATACCCTTATTTACTGTTTCGAAATGGGGTCTTAAAACATGTCTGTTTGAATCTGCTTTAAATTTAAATTGATTTTAGCTGACTAACACATGTCAATCTGTGGCCTTACCTAGACCTAAGGATTATCCCAGGCAAATGGAGGGGTCGTCCCTGCCTGTTCCCAGGATCCCCTGTGTGTCATTTGTATGCACATGGATGATCCCAGGACGATCCCGGGATATAGGCCTGGTCTAGCCATGGCCTGTACCTGAAATTTTTGAATAGTTGCTGCTAATTTACTGCTGGTAATAGTGTGTGTGTGTGTGTGTGTGTGTCTGTTTATCTTTGAATTTTTTTAAAAAATGTAAACTGCTTTGAGAGTGCTTTCAGCTTGGAAAGACTATATAAATACATAAAATAAATGAATAGTAATTAGGGGTGTGCACGGACCCCCCGCTCCACCCCGTGGACCGATCTGAAAATTTTGGATCGGCCCACTCCGCTCCGCTCCGTGCCGCTCCGCCCATACTCCGCTCCTCTTTGCTGCGGAGCTCCGGCTCCGAATTGGAGCTCTGCAGTGGAGGGGAGTGGCGCCAGGTAAGGCCGGGAGAGGAGGGCGGGGGGTTTACCGGGCCCTGCCGTCATCGCCGCCTGTGCGGCGATGGCGGCAGAGCCCGCTAAGGGACCAAGGGTGTGGGGGGGGCCTTACCTGCCTCCATCTGCAGTCCGTCGGCTACTTCAATTGAGCCCGTGGTTCAACCAGGAAGTCTGGGCCGTGGCCCAGACTTCCTGGTTGAACCGCGGGCTCAATTGAAGAAGCCGATGGACTGCGGACGGAGGCAGGTAAGGGAGAGGAGGGCGGGGGGGGTTACCGGGCCCTGCCGCCACCGCCGCCCGTGCGGCGACGGCGGCAGAGCCCGGTAAAGGACCAAGGGGGAGGGGGGCCTTACCTGCCTCCGTCCGCGGTCCGTAGGCTTCTTCAATTGAGCCCGCGGTTCAACCAGGGAGTCTGGGCCGCAAGTGCGGCCTAGACTTCCTGGTTGAACCACGGGCTCAATTGAAGAAGCCGACGGACCACGGATGGACGCAGGTAAGGGAGAGGAGGGGGGGGTTTACCGGGCCCTGCCGCTGTCACCGCATGGGCGACAGCCACAGCAGCAGGGCCCGGTAAACCCCACTTACCTTTCCGGCAGAGCTCTGGATCGAGGCGAAGGATCCGCCTTCACCTCGATCCTCTTCGCATCTGTCTTAAGGGCAGGCGAAGCCCCCTGCTCCACTTCTAATTCGCCGGTCCGATTAGAAGCGGAGCACATCCCTAATAGTAATTACATTTGGATCAGTAAATGTTGCATCAAATGACAGTCCTACTTGGAGTAAATGCATTGAAATGAATGAAACTTAAATTAGCATTGGATCCAGCCGTATTTTACAAGTAAGGTTGCCACCTTGTGCTGTCAAAGTCTTTGAACAAGAGTTTAGAGCTGCAGAAATATGCCCTCTGTTACCATCTCTGTAGATAGCTGATGAGCCATACAGTGCAGAAGTAGGTCTATACTGATACATTAAATTCAACTAAGAGACTAATAGACAGCCCTTGCAAGCACCAGATTGAGGTGTCAGGTTCACACATCAAGATATACTGCTTAATAACCAGGCTGTCTAATAACCTGGCTGCCATATACTGTAATACCTTTTTAATGGAGGGAAGGTAGAGTTATAATAAAGAGGACATCTACTCTACACATCCCTGGGAGAAATAAAATCTTAGTTGCTAAATGTTTCTAACCCATGAACCCATTATCCACCAAGATTTTGAATTCCAAGTAATTTGCATTCCTGTTTCATCGCTCGGTTTCTGAAAGGTAGTTCTTTCTGAAAGGTAGTCCTTGTAGTTCTTTCATTACTAAAACTCTTTCTTTTCTCATCACCTACTTGGAAACCTGAACATTGACAATTTTTATTGCCTTATATCTTGGCCATACATTTCTAATTATAAAAAACAAGGCTGAAACTTTGCTATTTTCTTTGAAGAGAGGACAACAACTTCTCCATCTTCTGTCTCCTCAGACTGTTCTTAGCATTCTGTTAAGGGAGTCTGAACCATTGTATGTCAGGATTGAAGTTCTGGTTCTGGATAGGGATGCTGACCAAGCTCATTAAGGTCAGGCTCAGATATCAGCTCTGGAGGATCATAAAAGCTTGTTGTCCCAAAGACAAGTTGAGTTATTTAAAAATAACATATTTCTTCCATTGTAAGATGCCATCAATTGTAAGACGCACACTAATTTCAGTACCACCAACAGAAAAAAAGCTTTCATTCTAAGAATAATAATCCCACCTGTGATTCTAAGACACACCCTGTTTTTAGAGATGTTTGTATGGGGAAAAAGTGTGTCTCAAAATCTAAGAAATACAGTAATAACTTGGTTTGTTTCTGTCTCCATCAAGGCTTAGTAAGGTCTACTTCTAGGTCCTTGTGTCTCAGATCTCAAGGAGTTGAATTTTGGTGAGACAGCCAGCAGTCAACACTTCCAGGCTCCAGACCAGAGTCTTTCAGGCACAAGTCATTCCCACCTGGAATTTTTCAACTGAAGTCTGGAGAAGCTATGACTTGAAGCTGAGACCATTTACATTCCAAGCTTCTATAACTGAGTAATGATCCCTCTTAACATATATTTAATTCTATGGTTGAGGCAGAGTCCTAGGAGATCACTGGGGAATGTCATACAAATTCCAGACCTGCATGCATACAAGACTCAATCCTGGTATTAGTTGTGACTGGGCTTTGCAGGAATTATTGACTTAGCTTTACGTTGGCATTGGAACTTGGTCTTTGTCAGGATTCCAAGCCCTCCCGCCAAGATGTGAGACAATACAGAGGTATGCCATGAAATCCACAAAGCTTTTTGCAGTAAATAGACTTCTCTTTTCACCTGAAGGGAGTGTGAATGTTAGGAACTATCCTCTAAGCTTAATTAGCCTAACAAAGCAAGGCAGTTGCCTATCAACTAAGTGGGCAGTTTCTCGCAATACCCTACAGGCTTTCACCGAATCCCTCCTTCAGGGAAGGTCTTCAAGTTGAAGCATCTGGGGAATGGCTAACTAGCAGACAATCTCCCATCTCCTCTCAACTCCACCAACTTGACCCTGTGGTGGACTCTGGGGTCTGTCAACTCTGATGTTCCTCTCCTTCTGACAAAGACTGAGTTCCTTGGAGCAGGGAGGGTGATAATTGAGCCTTGACATCCTGTCTGAAAAGCTCCTGGGAAGATTCCTCCTTAACACCTGGAGAAAGTTGGAGAATTTCCTCCCCTGCTTCCTGTCTTGGCTAGTGTACTTCTCCATCTTCTTTTTTTGAGTCTGATCCAGGATCCAAAACCCTGTCCCCAAAACTAGGGAGAATGGGCCTGATCCTAGCAGTCTAAGATTAATGCTGATCTCTCTCTCTCTCTCTCTCTCTCTCTCTCTCTCTCTCTCTCTCTGTGTGTGTGTGTGTGTGTCTACACAGCAGAGGTAAGAAACTTGTGGCCCCCAAGATGTTGGAAGACAACTCCCAACATAAATGACCATTAGTCATGCTGGGGCTGATGGGAAGTTGGAGTCCAACAACATCTGGAAAGCTACAGGTTCCTCCCCCTAGTTTGAACCCTTTGATACCCTTCAAAAGTACAGGCCATCTTTCTCTTTCAGAAACACTAAAAAAGGTCTATGGGTATCAGAATATTTGAACTTGGATTTTGTTGCTGCTGTGGTTTGTTAGTTTGCAAATCAGTGCATTACAGCAGGATTAAAACACTATTTAAATTAATATTAGCTCTCAGCAATAGGCCTTAAAACTAAGGCCATTTCTACACCTGCCTTTCCCCCCAGGATTGTCCCGGGATCATCCCTCTGCATCCAAATGACACACAGGGGATCCTGGGAGCAGGCAGGGATGACCCCGCCATTTTCCTGGGATAATCCTTAGGTGTAGAAAGGGCCTAAGACTCTTTAATGGCCATTAGCCCACAACAACTGACGTTAAAGAAAACAGAAAAAGCAAGTGTTTTTTTATCATTACATTAGTATGCAATCAGCTTACACCAATGACATGGGTGTGGGAGAGTGTGGGTGACGCCCCTTCAAGTAAAAACCAAACCAAACCCCAAAGACACCGAAGCAGCAAGAAATCAGAGGGACAATGTTTTTAAAGGGGTGTGCAAAAATTGGTGAAACAAGACAGGAGTTTGGAACCTCTGGCCTGTGAGCCAAATGTGCCCTGCCTGGAGTAGCAATCTGGCCCTCCAGGGTTCTTCAGATGGCCATGCACCCTTCTCCTGGCCCCTTGTGCCCCCCTGAGTGCTGATCATCTGGTCATTTCCCAGCTTCTGTGCAGTTTTCCCTCCATTCTAAAAGGTTGAAATGATTCTCCTGATGCTTACTTACTACCAGTAATCTCGTTATGCTAAACTATGCTGGTGAGATTCTGATCCCATCCTTTCATAGTAACAAGTATCACACACATTAAAGGCACATGTGCATGTAATGTATCACCTAGTTTGGTCCTGAATCACAGCCTTCAAAATGGGCAGTTTGGGGGATTCTAAGATCAACCATGCTGAAAATTTAATGTAGCGCCATCTACCATCTATGCATGCCCCATCTGATTTTGGGCTGCAACTGTTATGGTCACTATGTCAGAGATGCAGGAACATCAAACTCAAGCCACTAGGAGAAACAGCAGAAAGCCACCAAAATGGCCTTCTATAAGCAATGCATGTTTTATGAGTTTAAATAATTACAATAGAGCCCATTTTCTTCAGGCATGCCAAGTTTCATACAGTTATTCTAAAAAAGGACACAACCCGACTGAACAGTACCAGTAAAAAATGTGGCTACTTTAGAGAACTGTCGGTACTCATATATTATTTGTTTACTTTTCTCCCGAACAAGTATTGTAAATGAGAAATATAGTGGGAAACCACATTGCAATGCATTTATCAAACCGTAAGAATTCATTTTAATAGTAGCTCTGTCCCCTGCATAGAAGAGACAAGAGCTCAGAATAAGAATGTTGCTTGGCTGTTCAAAAATTCAATAATGGGGAATCAATTAAAGTCACTTCTTTAATCTTTTGTCTGTATCCTCTTGTAGCAGAAGATGAAAATGTCAGCTCTGCACCAGTAAATGTCTGAGCAAGCCATATATCCTTAAAAATGTTCTCCTTCAACATTAGGCAGGGCTGCTTGAGGAAAGGTTAAAGTGGATATTGAAAGTGCTGAGCAGTAATAACACATGGCAAAAAAGAATAAAAGCACAACCTACGGATTGTAGACCTGCTGGTACATTTACAACACACTCAGAAACCTCCCCCACCTCATTCTTGTGCCCCTTTCTTGTGTCTTAAGCTCACTTCCTTATAGAATCATAGAATCATAGAATAGCAGAGTTGGAAGGGGCCCACAAGGCCATCGTGTCCAACCCCCTGCTCAATGCAGGGATCCACCCTAAAGCATCCCTGACAGATGGTTGTCCAGCTGCCTCTTGAATACCTCTAGTGTGGGAGAGCCCACAACCTCCCTAGGTAACTGATTCCATTGTCATACTGCTCTAACAGTCAGGAAGTTTTTCCTGATGTCCAGCTGGAATCTGGCTTCCTTTAACTTGAGCCTATTATTCCATGTCCTGCATTCTGGGAGGATCGAGAAGAGATCCTGGCCCTCCTCTTTGTGACAACCTTTTAAGTATTTGAAGAGTGCTATCATGTCTCCCCTCAATCTTCTCTTCTCCAGGCTAAACATGCCCAATTCTTTCAGTCTCTCTTCATTGGGCTTTGTTTCCAGACCCCTGATCATCCTGGTTGCCCTCCTCTGAACACGCTTCAGCTTGTCTGCATCCTCTTGAATTGTGGAGCCCAGAACAGTACGCAATACTCTAGGTGAGGCCTTGGAAGTACATTTTCCAAGACGTATTAATCTTGGGGAGCATTTAAACATGCACTGTCTCTTTAGCGTAAGTTGAAGTGAAGTGATGCAGTTCTGTGGAGGACTATCTCAAGTGACTTCCTGAACATTTAGATACCTGCTTTAACAAACATCTCACCTTTGTAGAATTGCTTGTCAGTTTAATACTTTATTTGGGGTATGTTAAAGGGGAATACTTTTACAAGTTGGCACCTGCTTGCAAGGTCTTCCCCACTACAGGCACATGGCTAGAGCCAGCCGGCTGCATGTCTCCCTGGCCTGGATTGGGCTGACAAAATAGACGATGCTGTTGCTTCTGGGCTAAACATTCACTGAGGTCATCAGAGGGAATGTTTCCAGTGGTTCCACGTGCACCCATGGCCCAACTGAGTCCTATGGAACTCTCTGACTCTGGAGATCAGGCAGGCGCCCACACTGTTATTTTCAACACCTCCGGAAAACAGCTCTTTTCCAAGAATCTTCCCTTGATTTGAACAGCCATGGTTTAATTGGCAATCTGTTGTTTTTAAAGAATTATAATATCGTGTTCTGTCTTGTTTTTCTTTGTATCATTTTATCTGTCATTGTTCACAGCTCCAAAATATGTTTAGATGTGGAGCGGTATACAAATGTTGCAAATAAATAAATAAATGCATTACATGAGCAGACTTTTGTTCTCAAGAGTTCCCTTCTCCTCATCCCCTCTGCAACCCCCTGCATGTCCCCCAAATCTATTCCAGAGGATCCCCCAACCTTCCAAAACAGATTTGTGGGAGGGGGCATGCAGGAAGCTAAACAGGGAGTGATACTTGATCCACCAGCCGTGTCTGGTTTGCTGGTGGGAAGATACACTTGTATACAACCCCTGCTACTAATCCGCTGTGGTAAATAACTGGCAAGGAGTCCAACTGCATGAAGATGAGGCACCCCAAACAGGCGGCCCCGTCCTGGTTTTTATTAAGAACTAAGTGGTTACATTTCTTGTGTACAAGCTATGATTGGTTGTTGCGTACAGCATGTTAATACATGATTACCTCGTGCACAGAAGGTGCTGTTAGTGTGTGTTCAGCATGAATATACCATATAAGGGTTAAGGAAACGCATGATCATGGTGCCTTCAGTACTGTATTGTATTCTCTGTGGGTCTTGCGTCAGCACATTCTTGGCATGGTTAGCCAGTGCCAAGATGTTCCTTAGCAAGGCCTATCTTATCATTGTCCTCAGCACATCTCAGTATGGTCTGCCAATACTGAATGTGTGCCAGAGAGGAACAACAATAACCCCTACAATCCGCCATGTTAATTGCAAGCTCTTGAAGAACCAATGATAAGTGACAGGAGCATTGGGTCATTACAAATAGTGCAAATCTCAGTCAGGCTGTAGTGAAAACCAATCGCATAACAAATATCATATGTGAATGAGGGGCATATCATAGTATGGCTGTGTAACATGGATTGGGTAAGTTAAAAATGCCTTGACTAAAATTTCAGAGCCATAATTTCAAGTGATCCCAACACCACCACAAAATAATGTAACACATAAAGGCCTTTTTACACAGCACTCTGTTTGTGGGTGCATGCGCGCGAGCGTGTGAATGTGTGTGTCTCTCTCTCTTATGGTGGATTGGATTCATTTCTTTTGTCCTGCCTTTCAATCCATGGCAATCGGGAGACTCCTTTGTAGTAGCCAATATTTTTCTTCACCAAACATGCATGGACAAGAAATGCTGTTTGGAAGATGCAGTGCTGAAAGGAACAGCCTACAAATAGAGACAGAGAGGGAATAGATTGCTAAGATTACGCCACCTTTCTGCTTTACCAAGCTGTAACCTCTTTAATGAATATGCCATTAATTGAAAATGCAGACGCCAGAGCATACTAGATAGATGAAAGAGGAACTTTATAAATCCTTATGGATGTGACTGCTTTATAGTAGCCCTCTGAAACTAAACCTAGGTAACCGCACTTGGTAAATGGGTTTGTATATTAGAACAGGAATTGTTATGACCAAGAGCACAATGTTGAAGGAGGATTGGAGGACATCTCCTGAAGGCAGGAACTAAAAGACAACAAAATGGGAAATTGCTGGTTTAATATATTGGTTGGTGCACTTATAGTACTTGAGAAGCATTTCCATGATTTGCTAACTGGCAGTTGTTTATTATTATTATTATTATTATTATTATTATTATTTATTTATTTATATAGCACCATCAGTGTACATGGTGCTGTACAGAGCAAAACAGTAAATAGCAAGACCCTGCCGCATAGGCTTACAATCTAATAGTCTTTCAAAGAAATTGCACATTATCACACAACCTTGTATGAAAACTTAACAGCCACAATTTTTAAAGTTCCAGTAAAAAAAAGCAAGTTCTTGAAAAGTAGGTACAGAATTATATTAAAAACATGTAGTCTAGCAATGCAGTATTGTATGACATGTTGTTAGCTCTCCAGGTAATTGGGCCATGCATATAGATGTGAACCCTGGAAAGATTCCAAACTCCTCCCACCAATTCTGAGTAACATTTTTTTAAAACTTTAAAAAAAATGAAAAAATGAACAACTTTGGATTATGAAATGTTTTCTTTTAAAATTTAAGACAAAATATTTATACATTTTTAATCAGCTTTTGCTCCCCCCAAATGATTTTTTAAACACTATGTAATAATAACACTTTTATAGAAAGACTACAGATGTAAAATGCCTGGAAATAATGAATCCTCTCAGTAAGATTTCCAGCATAATTATTTTGTTCATTTCTTATTAAAATTACTGATCTACAGTATATTTTACTGATTGACATTCATGCTCAATTTCCCAATATGTGAGTAGAGTCACCATTGTGCATTCCTGACAGTAAATGTGCATTCTTGACAGTTTGGGTTTTGTTCTACAGAGTCTTGTGTTTCTGATGCTGTAGCAGTCATACAATAGAGTTCTAATCTATTCAGATGATAATTACACATTCACTGAGTTTACTTTTTAAAAGTTTTAAAATACAATGATAATTTTATGAGCAAACTAAGTTATACATAAAAAACGTTAGGAACAGAAAGGTTGCTTTATGTTCCTAACACTGCTCTCCCCAGCTTGCAGATTTAGGTCTATAGGTTTTTGTCTATAGAACCCAGCATTCCTGACCATTGGCCATGCTGCCTGAGGCTGATGGGAGCTGAAATTCAAAATATCTTCAGGTTGTCCAGTTGCAAAAGCAGCAAAGTGGCTTTAAATCTGTAAAGAGCACTAAAAAATATCAAGTATTGCTTATTTCCATTCCCCCTACCCCAAAAAATGGCTTGTTGTTTTTCTCCATGTTCTCAAAATTTCCAGAAATTTACATCTCTAGCCATGCTTAAAACACATTGCGCTCAGGTAAACTATTCTAGTGCAACACCGATAGCTGGCATGCTGATTTCTCCAGGAAATAGCATTCCACATACATCAGTTCAGTAAACCACATTAAGCCAAGATTACCAAATCCATATTACAGATTTGGGGACAGTAGATGGGGGAAGCTAAAGCTGGAAGATAGCAGTGTGCCTAGGGACACCCAGAGTGATCACAGATAAGCTGAGATTTGAATTGGGGAATTCCAGTTTAAATTTTACTCTGAACGATCTACACCAAGCAGGATAAAGCACTTTGAAAACATTTTGAAAACTATATATGGAGTGTGTCCTGGTCCTTAACAGTTGTCAAAACTGTTATAATAGGGTGACCATATTTTGGAAACCAAAAAGGAGGACAACATGGTCGCCCCCAAGGGGGAGTGTCCAGCACCAAGCACCACCCGAACATAGCCTTGGTCACATGTCTGATTTTACAGCACACATTTAAGACAAATCTGTTCTACATAACATCTTAATGTTAAAATCACTGAAATAAAGAACAAGTGAGAGATTCAATGTATCTGAAATTAACTTCACTCACTCCTACTTTTGTAGGTTTTGCTATACTTTGAAGCTTTTGCTATACTCTGTGTGTTACATTCTCCCCTTCCCTCAAATATCTTTTCTGACTGTATCTTCACTCATTGCAAGCTGCTGCTGTTGTTGTTAACAGGGTTTGCTACTGGCCCCAGATCTGTTTCAAATTTGGTATGGCTAAAGCTCTACCTAAAAGCTATCATGGTGCCAACTTTCAGCTCTTTATCTTTAAAAATGACAGTTTTAAAAATAATAATTTTAAAACCTCATTTAAAAAAAAATCCTAAAAAATCAATGGATGAACAGATCTGTTTCAAATGTGGTGTGGCTAAAGCTCTACCTAAATCCTATCATGGTACAAAATTTCATCTCTTTATCTTTAAAAATTATGATTTTAAAAATAATAATTTTAAAACTTCAATTTTTAAAAAAATTCCTAAAAAATCAATGGATGATCGGATTTGTTTCAAATTTGGTATGACTCAAGCCCTTCCTAAGAGCTACTATTGTGCCAAGTTTCATGACTTTATCTTTAAAAATGACAGAGTTATAAGCATTTTTGTTAATTCCCATTAGCTGCTCTTTGAAAAAAAATCTGGATTTCCCCTCCCCCCTCCCGGATTTGCCATCAAAAACCCAGACAAATCCGAGCAAATCTGGTCATATGGTCACCCTAGTTATAAATCATTTTAAAGTAGTAGTGTAGATCCTGCCCTGGTATAATATGCCAGCTCTCTAAATTTAAAGAAAGATTTTCATAAGCAAATAAGCTTTTTCTGGGAGGAAGAAAAAAAATAAGAGTATCAAAAAATTAAGTTATAAAGACTATTCTTGTCAAACCTAACATAGCTTTGAAAAAAGGAAAGTATTTCCACAGGATGTATCCAATACAATTTCCTGGAGAAGAGACTTTTAGCTCTATCAGGTGTATACTGTGTATAGAATACTTCTATAAGGAGTTTCTACAAACAGGAAAGGAAAACAAAGTCCCCTCTCAGTCTGATCTAAGTAATTAGCATACCCAGGAAATCAACAGCTTCCTGGGTAATTTGCATGCAGCTGCCAACAGTCATCCCATAAAATGTTGCTGCTACCAGATATAACCCTGACAGAAAATGTGATTACCATAAAATGATGGCAATTGCAGGCAACATATTTAACAGGAAATTATAATCCAAAATAGTTTCCCACCCCAAACAAAAAACATGGCCTAGAACTCCTCCAGTTTTATTTTTATTTATTTATTTTATTTATTACATTTCTATACCACCCAATAGCCGAAGTGTATATTTACATATAAACTTAAACTGACTTTTCATTTGTCTTTACCAGCTAGTCTATAATTCTGAGCTCCATCAGATGCACACTCCTTACCGGGCACTCATGGATTTTTGCAGGCCCCTCTCATGACATTGTCTGCCTCCCACATACCTCCTGCCCCTTCTAGCCTCTTTCGTGCCACAAAAAACACAGCCCAGTAAGTCCGACTTATTTTTCTGCCTCAGTCTGTGGAGGCAGATGTGCTCTCTGTCGGTAGTTTTTGTGGGTTCTCTTTAACAATCATGAGGATCCGTATGAAATCATGAGGATCCCTTTTTGATTTCATGGGTCCTTGTTTTACTTTCTTCCGAGTTAGTATTCAACTTGTTCTGGATAGAGTTTCATTATCCCTTAGGGATGAAGTTCACAGTGTGGAGTGCTATTAGGTGTTCTTATGAATTAAGACAATACCTTATTAGCTTTTGTATTAAAGAGTAAATGTTATCTTACTTTAAAACTATGTTGAAATTATTTGCAGTTATACTACTTGCTAATTGGAAAATTTGTCCCAGATTCCTGAGCAATATCTGAAGTGCCAGAAATTAGAACTTTATTGTAATCTCTTTCATATCTTAATAAAAGAAGAATCCTTGTAAATAAATTTCTAAATAAAAGCCATATCCCTTCTTTATAAGAGCTAAAGGAAGCTTTGCATACTAGATTCAAGAGTGAATATACTGTCAGCTCAATAGAAGCAACACACCCCGAGGACAATATAATTTACAACTTTAGATATTGGTCTAGCAAATATTATTTGTAGCACATATTAAACACCAGTTTGTCTGGAAATGTAGGAAATTATGTAAATTAGTTTATGGCTGTGATGTCAGAAAGAAAGCACTGCACTGATGCATATGTTATAGTTATGCCATGTAATGGTACCTTTTTAGAAAGACAGATTTAAACGTTGACATCTTCCTTTGAATGCTGTCTGTTCCTTTGCTGGTAATTATGGGACTCTTTCCAGTAGTCTGGAGAGTAAATAGGGAGCAGCAATTATGGTCCGATCATGCCTTTTTCATTACAAAAAAATATTTATGACACACCATTGGCGTACTATAAAATATGGGTAGTTGGATTATGGAAATGACCATTCTGACATAGTGTAAACAATTTTACCAGGTCTGAGCAAAGGATACAACACAACAACCTTGCTGAAGCTAAATGGACCTGGTCAGTGCCTGGGAGGGAGACCTCCTGGGCCTCTCATGAGTGCAGCCTTGAGTTCCATGAACACAAAGCAGGCTATAAATAAAAAAATCTCAGGCCTAAGGGCCAAATCTGGCCCTCATTGGGTTGCCCAGATGGGGACTTCCCCTGTCCCCACCCTCATTTCCCCTAAGACAATGGAACCAATTACCTAGGGAGGTTGTGGGCTTTCCCACACTAGAGGCCTTCAAGAGGCAGCTGGGCAGCCATCTGTCAGGTATGCTTTGAGGTGGATTCCTGCATTGGACTTGATGGCCTTATAGGCGCCTTCCAACTCTACTATTCTATGATTCTATGATTATACCACTGATTGATGGTTTCCCGATTTTGTGCAGTTTTTCCCCATTCTTAAAGTATATAATGCCTCTCCTAAGGCTTGGTTAGTACCAGAAGGGCCACCCTGAGATCCTAATGATATAGGGCGGGATACAAATGTTTTAAATAAATAAAAAATAAATAAGGGCTCAAACTAAAATATGCTGGTATTTTTTGTCCTGCCTTTTCCTTTGGCTTTTCCTACTAGTGGAATGTGCTCTTCCCCCAGCCCACACCAGAGCTTCTCCAAAGTAGAATTCAGCCATCCGGTTGAAGGAGGTTCTACACCCAGGCTATAAATGAGAAAGAAAGAAAGAAAGAAAGAAAGAGTTTTGGGGAAAAGTTTGCAAGTCTTTTCTTATTTGTATGGATTTCCATAAACAACTGTTTTCTTTGTCAGTATTAACATAAGAAACTACTTCTGAAAAAGATAGTAAATCACAGAAGGAACTATTTTAAATGTGGAACTTAAATGAGTGAAGCAATTGTCCAACTCCCAAGTTGCTGTTGTGTATGCAGGGGAAAACAATTATTGGTTATAAACCATAATCTACCTAACTCTATCCTATACTTTACCTAAGTAAAAGTCTTCCCATAGGACAGGGCCCAAACCAGGGTTCAAGAATCCCACAAGCCTGGAGACAAGTTGACACCAGTAGACATCTACACTAAGCAGGATATAACACTTTGAATGTGGTTTGAAAACTGTATATGGAGTGTGTCCTGGGCCCCAACAGTTGTCAATACCATTATAAACCATTATAAAGCAGTAGTGTAGATCCTGCCAAACGTGAAGATGAACACCAGATTGAAGACGAAGGCAGGATCTACACTACTGCTTTAAAATGGTTTATAACAGCAGTGACAATTGTTGGGGCCCAGGACACACTCCATAAACAGTTTTCAAACCATTTTCAGAGCATCATATCCTGCTTGGTGTAGATCTGGCCCAAATTTCAACAGTAGACTTCTGTCTTTATACCTGCCCAGGCCCTGAGGTAAACCTCCTATGCCAATCCCTGTCTGTCTGGATCAATATTTTCCTCAGAGCCAAGTCTTAGCCAGTTGGCCGAATAACTTCTTTGGCTTTCAGGAAGGGACAGAGTGAGATCCTTCAGTCTAATTTGACAATAGTTCCACATTGGCCTTGACAGGCCTAGAGACTAAAACAACATGTGAAAATGCCAGCAGATGGTTTAACAATTGCATGCAGCTCCCTGCCCCTCGCAACATGGAGCTTCCACAGGGATCTAAGTCTTAACATATAAATATTATTTACTGTTGATTGTTTTACCCATATATGCTTATATACATTTGGCAAAGGGCCCCCTGTTAATATAGTATGAATAAAAAGAGAGGGAATATGTTCCCTTGATGTATATACTTAGACACTTCAAGGTACCCATTTTTTCAGCCTCTCTGTAAAGTATACAACAGTACTGATCTCAAAATAATAATAATAATAATAATAATAATAACAACAACAACAACAACCTTGATTATATGTGTTGGATGGGATAGATTTCAATGCTTGCTTAAAAACCTGTGGAAGGATATGAGCCTTCTATGTGTTCTGTGCAAAACGTGAAGGTTACTGTGACACATTCTTATCTTCAACATTCAAGAGTGCAGTGTATCACTCTATCAGGGAATATAACAACTGTTCTAAAAGCATTTGAGAGAGATGAGGCTACAGTAAATATGATTTAAGAGCAGAAGGAGTAGTTTAGCACCACCTAACTCACTTTCCTAGAACATTTTTTACTGTAGTTCATCAGAGTCCAGAACAAATGCATAAACAGGATGGTGGTTGTGCATTCCTAGTACAGGGATCCTTATAGTTTTCTGGGGTTTTCTGGGTCTCCTCCACATTATGTAACACCTCAAAATAAGCTAGGTATATGGAACTGTTTACAGCCAACACAACAGCAGGACCAAGATTTCTCCTTGGACTTACCCCTCTGTCTTCTAGGGAATCAAATACTACCTGGATTATGAACTGGCTTACAAACAAACAACATTAGCACTAGGGCTGTGCTCCGCTTCACTTCGCTTCGTAGAAGCAATAGCGGAGCTGCCTGATTCGCCTCCGCCAAAGGTGAAGACGGATCGGGTCAGGGGAGCTGTGGATCAAGACGAAGTGGATCGAGACCAAGTGAATCCTTCGCCTCGATCCAGAGCTCTGAAAAAAAGGTAAGTGTGGAAGAAGGGGGGCTTACCTGGAGCTGCCGCAGTCCATGCGGCAGTGGCAGCAGAGCCAGGTAAAGGGGCAGGGGGTCTTACCTGCATCTGTCGCATTCCGGTGGTGGCTTCACCTGAGGCTGAGGCTCAAACTGGAAGAGCAGGCTGCAAGCATGGCCTGCCCTTCCGCTTTGAGCCTCGGCCTCAGGTGAAGCTGCTGCTGGAACGCAACAGACACAAGTAAGTGGTGTGGTGGGGGGGGCTTACCTGGGCCCACTGCCACCACTGCAGTCCATGCAGTGATGGTGGCAGAGCCAGGTAAGGGGCAGGGGGGAGGGGGGCTTACTTGGCTCTGTCGTAGTCTGGTGGCGGCTTCAACTGAGGCTGAGGATTCAAACCCTGTGGCCTGGTCTTCCTGTTTGAGTCCTTGGCCTCAGTTGAAGCTGCCGGTGGACCATGACCGAGCCAGGTAAGGGGCGAGGAGGGAGGGGGGGTCTTACTTGGTGCTGCCACTGCAGTCCATGCAGCAATGACGGTGGAACCAGGCAAGGGGGCAGGGGGTCTTACCTGAATCTGTCGTGGTTTGGAGCAAAAGATATTGCTCCAAAATCTTTAGGATGAAGTACAGTATCTAAATATTGTAAATAAATAAAATAAATAAACATCTGGAGGGCACAGGTTGGGGAAGGCTGATTTAGGAAATATTATACCAAGAATAGCTTTGTCTTGGAATGATTGACCAATGACAAATACTGCGGTCACTCAAGCCATCACATAAGCAGACAGCATATTCCTTTTTTTTTTCCTACTGAGGAAAAGAAATGCTCTCAGAGTGATATTCAACCAAGTTTTTGATGTCATGCAACAAAAATTGCAGAAATTATGTCAAGGTTGGTGAGTCCCACATATGAGCTAACAAGTCATTTCTTAACTCTGTTTGTAAAACCCATGCTATTTTTCATAGGTTGGTTGCTCCAAAAGATGTTCAGAGGAAGTTTCTGCTTAAACATATTTATCTGAATGGCAGTAGCCAACTCAAGTGAAAAAAAATGATATTATAAAAGTCTGCGCCAAAAAAAAAAAAAAGCATCAAAAAAGAAAATATAAAATTGCCAACTAAGAGAATGTCAGTTTAGATTTGGAACTTTAGAATAATGAGCCATGAACTCACTTCTGCCTTGGATTTTGCTTGAACCTTCAAGGGGTGAATCGTAGAACTCCATCAATGAAGCATATTATTGCACGCTCGTTACTGGGCACTCACAGATTTTCGCGGGTCCCTCTCACAACGTTGTCTGCCTCCCGCCCCTTCTAGCCTTCTTCGCACAACAAAAAAACACTGCAGTAAGTCCGACTTATTTTTTGAGATAGAACTTGCTGCTATCTCCTCCATTCTGCAGGAGAAGCAGCCTGATCAAAGCAGCCCACTGCATGGGCCACGTGCACATTGTTTACTTCTTCTTTCCTCACCCTTGAGGAAGTAATGAGGGACAAATACGCAGGCAGAGAAGTGACGGTAAGGAAATACAATTTTTCCCTGTGTGATGATGCTCAAAGTTCCGAGTGTATTGAAAAAATATTGACACGGCCAGGTAGGACCCATTTCTCTTTTCTTTTTTCACCTGTAGATAAACAGGATTATTTTCTCTGGTGGGTGGTGCTTATGTTCCATGGAGAAATATAGTGAAATTTAATTGACCCAAGGTAGTCAAGAGCGGTTGATTTGGCTGAAATATCCTGAAATTCTTCCAAATCAAGAATATTGCTTCAGAAATTCTTATTCTTATTAGTTGTGTATGTTGGAACTAAACGTAAGAACAGCATGCATTAAGAAGTGATTTACAAATACATAACAACTGCATGGTTGGATCTGAGGTCATAAGAAGATCACCGTGAAAGTGGTGGATATGTTCTGAGGTGGATAGCTCCTTTAGAGTTCTGACTGGTTCTGACTGAAACCCAGAATGCATTCACTGCCCCATGACATTGGAGCCACCAGCCTCCATCCCCTTTGCTAAGGTGGGCCATTCTTTTTTTGTAATAAAGTGGGACTGAAATCACTTTGGAAGAGCAAAGTCTCTCTCTCTCTCTCTCTCTCTCTCTCTCTCTCTCTCTCTCTCTCTCTCTCTCTCTCTCTCTCTGTATCTTTTCCTGATGCCTGGTTTAGAGTTCAGGGAACACGTGACCAACCTTTGAACTGGCATCACAAGACACTTGCTGAGGTTCATATCTGGAGCCCCAAAGCTTTTAAACAAGTGACCAATGACAGGAGCAGCATCCTCCACTCACTTTGCTCCCCCCCCAGATGAGAATCTGTGCAGATTGAGCCAACAGTGAGGAAAAGGAATACCTAGGCAGAGAGAAGGTCCCCCTGAGGACATTTGACCCAAGCTCCCCATCCCAAAAAGCCCTGGTGGCCAGAACTAGTCTCCATGCAGTATTTTAGTGGTGCCACTCCAGAGTACATAAAAAGTAGTGCTTGGGCACAGTGGTGGCATAGCATGTGTGTGGTGGTGAGTTATCCCCCCTCCTTTTTCTGTGCAATGTACACAAAAATAGCACCCAATTATCTTTCCAAATAACTCAAATGGTGCAAACCTGTGCCAAACCTGGTTGGATTGACACAGGTTATTGCTGAGGATAGTATTGGGTACTACTTTTCTGGGGCCTGGATTTCTATCTACTTCCTATGGGGTGCATGAGAGAATTGTTCCACCAGGCACAACACCAGTCCATCCCAAAACCAGTTCATCTGAAACCATCACCAATCTGTAACCCAGGCAAAGGTTACAGCAGCCCACCACGACTTCATCCATCACTGAAGGCCGGATCAGCCCTGAGAATAGCTTTTACTGCAATCAGGACTTTACAAGGCACTTGGCTGAAATCCATGATCTCTACTAAGTAGTACTCTTCTTCATGAGTATTAATCAGATTCTGTACCAGCTGGCACCTTGCTTTATGATCAAGCTACTAAGCAAAAATTTCAAAATTAGCAAGTGCAACATCACAAGAGGACAGCAAGGGAAGGAGTTTGTAGTCAAACTAACGTCAAATCAAAGTCTTGAAAGTCAAAAAGTAGGATGCTGCCTGCATTAGCAGGATGTGCCTTTTTTTTAGCTCCCACCCCAACATCTCCTTGTCCTGCAACTTTCTTCTCCTTAGATATGAACAAAGAATTCAGCCAGTTCTTGCTGCTTTTGCAGAACATTACTATAAATAAATCTGACTAATGATTGCAGTTGGTTTGCACAGCTAAAAGTCTCTGGAAAAATGAGTGGGGAGTTGTGATACTGTTTACAGTCTCATGTCCCAAGACAGAGCAATTGAAGGTGACTTTACAAGTTTACATCAAGGGGAAATTACGTTGCTTACCCAGGGCATTTGTGCTTCTTGCTTTTTTGGCATAATTTTTATGGGGTGCACTACAGAGGTGGAGAGGGGAAACTATGTGGTTTGAATTGAATACTTCCTCTCTCTTGGGCCTTAGCCAGACCTACCTGTTATTGCACAACAAAGGGGGTGAAGATCTCATGATGTTTTTATCGCAAGATCACCCCTCTGTTTACACGTGGCACACAATGGCCTCAGAAGGAGAGGATGTTGCACCCGCCATTTTGTTTTTTTTAAAAGAAACAGAAGATGCGCATGAGCACTCGTGCGCAAAAGGTAAATAGATTTTTTGGTTTTTTTTTTTAAAAAAATCCCACTCCCCCACCCCCAATGGGCACAGAGCTCCTGAGGAGCTCTGCACCCTGTGTGTGGGTCCTGGCTCCTCACGAGGAACCATGAGGAACTGGGACAAACTACGACACCCACCCACACGTTCAGCGATCTTGGGCTCAGCCTAAAGTGTAGGGCGAGATCCTGGGGCAAGAGAGGGATCATCCCTCCTTGATTTCGGGATCCCCTGTGCATCATGTGAACGCACAGAGATGATCCTGGGGATCGCCCTGGGATTTCGCCCCGTCTAGCTAAAGCCTAAGTGTGCTCCATTCACTTTCATTGAGACAGCAACATCTAGTAGCAGAAGATCCTGCTCTTTTCAAGAGTTTGGCAATTTAAAAGTAGTTCTTGGTGGGATGTCTAATGAATACAGTGGGAAATGTCCTGGTCATTCGTGATGTCGTGTAAAAGACCAGCAAACTTTTGTGAGTGGCCAATCATAAGTGTGCAATAAACCGCTCATACAGAGCAGCCCTAAACCTCTTCAATATCTTTACCCAACATGGCAACTAGACTAAGGCTGCAATCCTGTACACAATTACATAGACTAAGCACCTTTGAATATAGTGGTATTTACTTCTGAGTAAACATGCTAGGATTGTGCTGTGAGAGAAAGAACTCTGGAGATAACCTGGCTATCATAGGGAATATGTCACGAATGACTGGGGTCCTGCAACAAGATGTTGCAGTGTGGGGTGCTTCCATTCAGGGTTCGATTCCCCCAACTGTCAGTCAGCGTTATGTGCCCACCGATCATGCTTGGGCCTCATTGGACCATTGTGGAGTTTCCGCCTCTGTCTTAGGCTCTGTGTGTCTCCTTTTGAGGGCAGGATATGGTGGACACACTGGTGCTGAATCCCAGCTACATTAAAATATTGGATTTCTCCATTGATTTCATACTTCTGTCCCTGTGGATATTTTAAGAAAAAGCTCCTCAGGAAATTACTAATTCAGACAATGTTCTCTCTCCACCTTATATCTGTGGGTCTTTTATTCTATCTTCCTTTTGCAGCCAGTTCATGCTATTCTCCTCCTACACAATTTTCTGCCCCTGCTCCTCTCGTCAGTCATAATTTTATGGGACTTTGGCTATTATCAGGGGAGGAGGGGGGCTCCTGCAGTCTTGCAGGGTTTTTTCTAAAAAAAAATAATTGTACTTCTGCAAACCTCAGCATTCACGCAGGTCTGCCAGTGTCTCCCTTTTGTGTATGGCTATGGCCATTTTGACTATGTAAATACGGGCACTCACTTCCAACCATCAGAAACAAGTCTATAAATTGATTAAACTTAAGCACTCTGTGGTAATACCAAACTTGGTGAATGATCAGGCTAATTGGCATTACCAGCTTTATTATTCTTAAATGTTTAAAAGCTAGGCTTCATAAAATCATGATAATGTGAACTTCTGGCTACAATCCAATGCCCACTTGGGAGTAGATCTTGCTAAACTTAGTAAGATTCATGTGAGGAAGTGTGTATAGGACTCTGTGGTGTTCCTTGTATGACTTTTAAAGGGTCATATATTTATAAACCAAACTGAAGATGCTTAAGGGCATTATCTTCTATAATTGCATGAACATGGAATATCATACAGAGCCTTATATTATCTCAAGCCTGTGGATTCCTGGCTGTCTCCGTTTTCTTTCCTTTTCTCCCTCCCCCCTGGTTCTTTATAAAGTCCGCCTTTGGGGGGAAATATACAGGGTGTGTCTTCAAAAAGTGCTAGTGTTCACAGCTAGTGTCGGAATTCTGCATGAGGCTTTTAACCCACCATTTTACTAAGGCTTCTGCTTCCAGATTCTTTATGCAGTTACGAGCAGTTCCTTTAAATGAGGTTCCCCCCTACTGGTTTTTCATTCTCTGTTTTTCTATGTTTCATTACACAACCAGGAGGTGGTGTCATGGTATAGTGGAATTGTGCAAATACACTAGGGTTTCATGCCTGCCATTCAATTTTTGTGAAATGCCCAGGGAGCTTCGGCTATTGGGCGGTATAAAAATGCAATCAATCAATAAATTCACAGATAAACCAGTGTGCTATCAAATTAAATGAGAATGGTCGGAATTCTCATGCGAGAAATTTTCATCACAGCACTACTATATACCTTTAATTACAAAAATTCAATAAAGCTTGAGAATTGTGCAAATTAATACAAGTTTCTAAGCACACACAAAAAAAACTGTATTGGCTCACATTTTAAACAATCCCAATTTGGATGAAAATAGTTTGCTCTTTCACCTCTGAGGTGCCATTCCTGTTTCTGCTCAGGATGAGACTAACATGAAGGGGAGCAGGGACAAAAATAATTAATCTAATTCAGCATTTTAGCTACAAAGTATGTAGGCTAGAAAAGGCTTGTGATTTTAAAAACACATTTGATTGCATTGAGTACTGCTCTTATAGCACATGTGCATCTGATTAAAAATAATTAGGTTTTGCATTTCCTTCCTTTTGATGGTGACTAATACTGCAGGGTGAAGGCATACAGGAAGCTTACGTTAGTTCTTATTGTGACTCTGCACTGATGAATAGTCCAGTAAATTCTGAAAAGTTACCCTTAGTACTGATAGGGGTGTTTGTTTCAAAGATTTTTTTAACATGGAATTTTATTTTGAAATGAAGTTACAAATACGTGCCACAAAAAAGAAACACACACCTGCCACTACAAAAAGATCACCAACTAAGAAAAAAGGAAAGTGACAAATTACAGTCCTTAGTATATCATGGGCAAGCTTGTGGTACAATTAAGAATAAAACAACCTAAGGAGAAGCTTGCTAACTATTGAGGATGTTTGCTTGAGTAGATTATGTAGTTAAGAGAGGGATCCAGAAATCATCGGAGTGTGGTTTCCTGGCTCTCAGACCTCAGAGCCAGGAAACCACACATCCCCCTCATAGCTAGCACGGAAAAAACATGCCAGCTACCTCTCTGTACTCAGAAAATGGAGCGCAGAGATGGGGAAAAGGGTGCATTCCTGGAGACGGGGAAGGTAGGAGACTGAGGTTGCTGCCTTACGCTATTTCCTATGGCCACCCCAGCCGCCTTCCCTCACTGTCTGAGGCGATGCTGCTAGATGGGCAAAATTGCCTGTCTAGTAGAAAGGCAGGGCAGCTGACGTCCAGACCCTCTGCTCTCCTCCTGCCCCGCACTGAAAGATTGGAGGCTGCCAACTATCTGGATAGGATTGGGCCCTAAATCAGACTTTTCTCTTTCCCCAGGCATTTAACAGCATTTAACAACGTATGCTAAGTTTGTTTGTTTTTTAATGGACCCCAGAACTGTTGTTGTTTAAATGGATACTGTTGTTTTATTCAGTTGGGTTGTTTTTTATATATTTTGATGGTTTAAAATTTTGTATACTTTTTTACTGTTCACTGTTTTTAACTTTTGTAAACCACCCAGAGAGCTTCGGCTAGGGGGCAGTATATAAATTTAATAAATGAATATTCAGAAGGAGAAAAAAAAGTGTGTCTATATTTGATTGGACTGTGATCAGAACCACCACCACCACCATCATCAACATCATCGGATTCCTTGCTTGTTGCACTTGCTGGGTAAGTTGTCCAGGTTTTATCAATGCTCTTGTGTATATAAGATTTCTTGGAAGATTTAAAATTATGTGCTATACACAACTTTGCCAGTATATAAGAAAGTCTTTATGCAGGAATCCAGAGTTATTAGGTTAAAAAATGATAAAGTATAGCTTTAGGAGTTACCTGCAGTCTAATATGAAGACAGTCCTGGCAGTAATCAGCAACCATTTTCCAGTTTCTGCACTGTCAAACATTTCCTGCAAGGTGAAAGTATGAATAATATTTCCACATCCCTTCCTACAATACGGACTATAATTTGGGCATACTTGGTGAAGACTTGCAGGATTAATGTACCATCTACTGAGAACTTTGTATTCTGCTTCCTTTATTTTTCTGTTGATTGATGTTTGGAAAAGAGATCTGATTAGAATGCCAATCATCTTTTCCCAAAGAGTCATCCAAAAATGGGTGGAATTCTATCCTTTAAAAGCAATATCAGACCTTTAGCAAAAACAAAACAAAATTCAGAAGCAACTCTGATGGATTCAAAAGATGTGAGTGGGTGCTTGCCTGCGTGCTTAACTTTCTGGTTAAGAAAGTGACTTTTCTTAACAAATCTTCACATTAAAAAAAGAAATAAGTCTAAATATACATGCAAGAGTTGTCTTTACAAAGAGCAATTTTCTTCCCAAAGTGTGTTCGCTTTTATAGGTGTTACGAGAGTAGAGTACAGATGCTCTCAATTTTCCCTGTCTCCAAATGTCTCCCCACATTTTGAAATTCAGGCACATGAAATAACCTCATCAAACCTATCTTCCCATGAAGCCTTTAATTTCTCCTTGTGTGAAGGGAAAAAAAAACCCTATTACGTCATCTCCTACTTCAGACACTTTTGTCTTGTCATACTGAAATGTTTGTGCTTCTTCGGCTTTAATTGAGGTTAAAGCCACTGCTTCCCGACGTCTCATTGCAAAGACTATTACAGTTAGGCTATATTTCTTTTCCTTCTGAGACTGAACAGGCTTAGGAAAGGGAGCCACAAAATCTGCTCCCAATTTGAAAAAGACTTCAACAATAATGGGTAGAGGCTGTGCGAGAGCTTTGCTATTGTACCCCGCTTTACCTACTTTCTGGCAGGTTACACAGGACAGTTGTACGTCTAGCCAGTAAAAATGCATCATTAACCATGGTCTTGTCTCATTCTTCCCCAGATGACCTGCACAGGGTAAATCATGTGCCAACTCCAGTAACCTTTTACAGAATCTCTGAGATAAAGGGTTTAAAGTTACTTCTTGGTCCTTGTGTATATAACGTGAATATAACATTCTCTTTTCTCAGAACATTTTGTTCCTTTACTTTCTCCTGTGAAGGGAACCCTTCTTGTGGCACTGCAATTCTCCAGAAAGGCTCTAGACTAATGTCTGTGAGAAGGTCCTGCTTAACGTTCTTTGTAACTTCCAATGATTGCATGTTCTTCTTCACATTTTCTGGTCTCTTCGCATGAGATATGGCAAGCATAATCCAACATTATTGGTTTGTTGAGGAAAGTACATTCAGGAAACGATACCTTGACCTTTCGCATAATTGGTTGGTTGGCAGATATTTGAAACTGGAAGCAAAAGAGACAGCATATGTGGTCCCACCTGCTATTGCTTCTCCAGCTCTTAATGTCATTGCAACAGCTGCTAGTCTAAGAACTTTAATAATAGTTTGGCTACATGCTATACCCAATAAAATCAAGCCATGTATTTCAAGTCAACAGGCTGCCCTCATAGCCACAAGCATAATGTCCCCCCTTCCATTGTGGTTGCTGCAGGACGACATAATATATATTACAGCCTAGTGTTGAAGTCATAGAATATCCCAGTTTATGTACCAAGTGGGTAATATTAGCACATTCATATTACTAACAAACAAGTTCAGGCCAGCAAATAGCTGTCTTTTAAATAATGACTTCTAGAAACAGCAAGTTGCTGGTTTTACTGACATAGAAACCAACTAGCACCTCAATCCTATGCATTACTGACAAGTTAGATTGAGTTCAGTGGGATTTACTTCCAAATTAGTGTGCGCGGGATTGCATAATGAGTTTTAGTAATTAATGAAATAGTGTTTGCCACTAATTTGCAATCACAACATACCCAGATTATGTCTGGATTCCAAATGATTATCTTGTGCTTGTTTAGAATAGGCAAGCTCATCTTAATATCTTCCCAAGATGCACAATTCACACAGTGAATAACTATATAACAAGCTGTGATGTTTCACCGCCAACCCTGCTGAGTACAGTTGACTGGACAGAGAGGAGGCATCTCCTAATGGTTGACCAGAAATATCAATAAAGGACGTTCCCAGAAAGATATTTCTAGAAGATAAAAAAAGGAGGAGGAACGAAATTTCCCTCTCAGTCAATGAAAGGAAGGCTATTGAAATGGATCTGAGCTCTTCCCTCAGTCACTTAGAGATGGGTAGATCTGTCAAGCTCTATTTCACAAAGTTTCTCATTTTCCCACTGCTAAATTCATTCCGGGTCGGATGGCAATTTATCTATTTTAGTCCACATGAGAATTTGTACTTTTTTATGTGCAGATGTTTCAAAATATAAACATTTTCCATACATATTATTTTTCCAAATGTATGCATTTTTGTCTCCACTTTTTCAAACGTTTGCATTTTTTGCAAGCTATTCTTCCACTGGCTGGCATTTTTGCGGCTAGCATTTCCTCAAATATATGCATTTTCTGTATGCGCTGTTTCAAATGGATGCATTTTTGTGCACACTTTTTCAAATGTATGGTGGGGTTTTTTGGCTGGGAGGGGAGTCCAGCAAACTGCATCACAAACTTCAAGGAAGTATGGAACTTCACGTCTAACTGTGTGTTCCAGTTCATGTTTACATTTGGGAAGTGCAAATTTGGTACGTTTGTAGAGAAATGTGAACCAACCAAATTTCTCACCCATCTGTATGGTCATCTTACTTTGTTGAAGGACTTGATTGCATTAGGGAAGTGTCCCATTCTGAATTCTGCCATCAAGACACCAAGATGTGAAAGGAAAACAGAGCCCACCTCATGCTCAGCAGAGATATAAATGGATTCCCTTTGATACTTGCTGGAGAGTCAGATTTTTTTCTGCAGGACTGCTGTGTCAATACTTATATTGGTCATCAACATGAAAATGTAGCCATGTTGTCCTTTAAGATCACAAAATCCATAATAGGGCAATAGCTTCATTAAACAAACCAAAACATCACTAAATAGAGTGTAAGCTTTCAAGGACTCCAGAATTCTTTCTCATGTTAACCTGTTTATGTTAAACAAAATGCAGTGTGTGGGGTTGGGGGTGAGGAGATGGAATTGACTCCAGTTGAAGCCATGAAGTCTGCATTTAGTCACAGTCCTAAAATGCAATGTGAGATGAGGTAACAGGCATTCAATTTAGGCGCTACAGGGTGCTATGCAGCTTTCAGAATACACTTAGGACTGTCTCTACTTCTGGGATGAAGAAACATACAAAGACTCCATGTTTAAAGCTATAAATTCCAGCTGTTCCCTGGATGTTGGATAATAGCTATATTACCAGATAGAATTATTATAAATAGTCTAAATACTACTACAGTGTAAATACTATCTACACTACTATAGTGTAAATATTCCAGCTCATTGAAAATGTCCTCCCAGTGTGCGGCCACTGTAAAGAAGGCAAACTCCATGTTAGGCATTATAAGAAAAGGAATTGAGAATAAAATGGCCAGTATCATACTGCCCTTATACAAATCTATGGTGTGACCACACTTAGAATACTGTGTACAGTTCTGGTCACCACACCTAAAAAAAGGATATTATAGATCTGGAAAAAGTGCAGAAAAGGGCAACTAAAATGATTAAGGGGCTGGAGCATCTCCCCTACGAGGGAAGGTTACATCAGCTGGGATTGTTTAGCTTGGAAAAAAGGAGGCTAAGGGGAGACATGATAGAGGTGTACAAAATTATGCATGGTATGGAGAATGTGGATAGGGAGACATTTTTCTCCCTCTCTCAAAATATTAGAACCCAGGGTCATCCCATGAAACTGATTGGTGGGAGATCCAGGACAAATAAAAGGAAGTACTTCTTCACACAGTGCATAGTTAAGTTATTTCACTCACTACCACATAGGGTGACCATATGAAAAGGAGGACAGGGCTCCTGTATCTTTAACAGTTGTATTGAAAAGGGAATTTCAGCAGGTGTCATTTGTATATATGGAGAAACTGGTGAAATTTCCTCTTCATCACACCAGTTAAAGCTGTAGGTGCCCTGCCCTCTTTTAAATCTGGTCACTCTAGTATAGCTCTTGCAGCTTTAACTGTTGTGATAAAGAGGGAATTTCACCAGGTTCTCCTTATGTACAAATGACACCTGCTGAAATACCCCTTTCTATGCAACTGTTAAAGATACAGGAGCTGTGTCCTCCTTTTCATATGGTCACCCTACTACCACAGGATGTGGTGATGGCCACCAATCTGGATGGCTTTAAAAGGGGGTTGGATAACTTCCTGGAGGCAAAGGCTATCAATGGCTACTAGCCCTGATGGTTCTGTGCTATATCCAGTATCTGAGGCAGTAAGCCTGCTTGCACCAGTTGCTGGGAAACATGGGTGGGAGGGTGCTGTTGCAGCATGTCCTGCTTTGTTGGTCCCTGGCCCATGGCTGGTTGGCCACTGTGTGAACGGAGTGCTGGACTAGATGGACCCTTGGTCTGATCCAGCAGGGCACTTCTTATGTTCTTACTATTACTACTACTATTACTACTACTATTACTACTACTAATCCTGGTTGTGCTTTTATATTGTATTTTATATCGTATTTTTATATCTTTTGTTTTATACTTTGAATGGTTTTAATTTTTGTGAACCGCCCAGGGAGCTTCGACTATTGGGCGGTATAAAAATGCAATAAATAAATAAATAAATAAAAGCTGGATTTCACTTTGTCAAGGCTAGAGAGAATTGGGGTGGGGATGGATCCTGCAAGCACATGCTATCCAGGTTAGCCAGCATTCTGTAGCTAACCTTTACAGTCAAGATGAAACCTGCAAGTACAAAATATAGGCAAGCTGGTTCTCCCTGGTAACAGCTTGATAGCTGGATGCTTTAACGTTTTTGCATTTGTGGACAATTTTGAATTTAACTATTGGGCCATGGTTGATAGAGTGATGCAACAGATTACTTTGTTCATATCACTGGCTAGCAGTTACAGAGATGGCATCTCCTACAGCCGTGTGATAGGAAGTGTAAAAAAAAAAGCTACCGTCAACAGCCCCCTGTTAATTAAATGAACTAAACCATATCGTAGACTACTGTCTTGCAGCATTCAGAATTGTAAAGACAGGACTGTGTCACTCCAGTTCAGTGATTCTTTTATGGTTTGAAGGATTCTAATGCTCACGTGGAGCCTCCGTACAGCACACACAAAGCTATAGATAGGGCTGGATGGAAAAGTGTAAACCTGCCTAACAAAAACACAGAGAAAACAGGGATTTTAAAACATTGCTTCAAGTGATTTTTAAATTTTATTTTAGTGAGATCGTTGAAACATTTTTCTGTGAAGTAAAATACAGTGACTTAGAGATTCTAATGTGCATAGTTTTGGATGCCATTATATAAACATCCTTCTCAATGGCCAAGAGATTAAAGCATGAAAATTAGAATAACTCAAGGAGGAAAAATCCAAAATGAGCGGCAATCCATATGGTGAAACAACAAAATAGTTTCTCATTAGCTTTTGTGAACACCTTTTGAGTTTGTGGAATTAGTGGAACAAGTTGCAAATGATGCATGAAATTAAAAATTCCTGTTCACCCTATAGAACAATTTGTGAGGAGTGTGGCTATGCCTAATATTTGTGGTAATAGCCCTGGCCAAGTCCTGACTTTGAGACTCAGCAGTTATTATTTTTAAAGAGAAGAATAGCCATTACAATGTAAGCTTTCGTGTGTGTGTGTGTGTGTGTGTGTGTGTGTGTGTGTGTTGCATAATGTAGAATTTGCCTCAGGGCTTGATGTACTTTATATCCTTGGGCTGGATCCTGAGATCCATCAATCGAAACTCTGCCCATGAGATGCTCCTGACAGTGGAAGGCAGGAGGCAATTTCTGTGGGTTCCTCCTTCTTGCAGCTAACTCGTCCATCCAAAAATCTGCTCCATAGAGTTATGCAACCCTCTGGAACAGCACAGGAAGTGACATGGGCTGCAGAGGGAAAGAGGTGCTGCCAAAAACCACATTCCTCTGTTCCATCAACAGAAACCTCTGCTGGATCAAAGACCATTCCATGATGAGAAGGAGCCCTTTTGTTCATTGATGGTCAAACTTATGGTCTAAGCCTATGGCTTTAAAAACACTTAGGCTTGTACAAAAAAAATTAAAGCACCCAAACCACAACCAAGTTAAGTGAATACTTTGATTTAATCCAGACTGACGTAAAAATAAATAAATACAAGTATGCTAAAGCACAGCTACATTTATTTTTACATGGTTCTTGGACTCTCTATTGGAATTCTTGGGCCTCAATATTTCCTGCAACATTCAAGAGGTAAAGGAAGTTGCAGATGAAAATTTCAAATGTAAGGTGTTAAGTCAATTCTTGCATTAGGTCAAATCTGTGGAATTTAGTCTGTCATGTTTGGATATAAAGGAAATCCCATTTTGTTCTACAAAGTTATTATGAGAGGCAAAAAGACAACAGCAAAGAGGCTTGTGGCTCCTTACAGGTGAACAAATTTATTATGGGATAAACTTAATGCCATATGACTCTAGTGCCAGCCCAAAAGAGTTTGTGCCATAATAAATCTGTTTAGGTAAGTCCTATGGACAGGGGGCAGCAACTCACTGGGTTCAGGGGGAGAGCAGGAGAGGAGGGGAGTGAATGGGATGTGGACTGGGGTGGTTCCGAGGGCGGTTCCAAGGTGCCCTGAAGTGAATCGGGGTGGGGGAGCTGTGCACAGCGCTACTTTTTAAGCATTCACAGTTCTCTCCTCTGTCCTTGTTATTTGTCTCAAGGAACAACTAACTGAAAACATGCAGAGACACATGTTTACTTCTAAGCAGATATATCACATTCTCTTCAATGAGCCTTACTCCTGAGAAAATCAGCACGTTGCTTGTGGGATGACTTTTTCTTAATTCTCACTCCTTCGCACCATCATATCTGGACATAAACTTAATAGATATTTTAAAAAGGGGTCAGGGAAGAAACTTGTTGATCTCCTGAGACTACACCTACATAGCCAAATTAATGCAGTTTAAGATTACGTTTGCCTCACAAAAGCTGAATTTATATCACATCTACACCACATCAATTGGTTACATATGCCACAGGAGGCGTAGATGTGAATTCAAGAAAATACGTTTTAAACTGAAATAAAGCATGAATGAGGTCTGGATTACTGCAATGTGTTATATGTCAGGCTGCCTTTAAAAACTGTCTGGAAACTTCAGCTGGTCCAAAACATGGCAATGAGATTGTTAATGGGGACTGTCCAATGAGATCATGTTATGCCAGCACTGTTCCAGGTACACTGGCTGTCAGTCCATGTCTGGGCCCAATTGAAAGTACTGGTATTAACATTTGAAGCCCTAAATGGCTTGGGGCCAGGTTATCTGAAGGATCGTCTCCTCCCATATGTCCCTGCCCATAATCTAAGATCATCTTCAGAGGCCCACCTCTGGGTATTATTATTATTATTATTGTTATTATTATTATTTATTTATTTATTTATATAGCACCATTAATGTACATGGTGCTGTACAGAGTAAAACTGTGCTGTGAGGCTGCAGCAGTGCATGGGAATGGAGGTGCATGCTCCCAAGTTATTTAGGAAACTGTGCAACACCTACTCTTAGGGCATGGCTAGACAGGGCGATATCCCGGGGATCGCCCTGGGATAGCCCCTGTGAGTTCACATGATGCACAGGTGATCCCGGGAGCAGGGAGCAATGATCCCTCCCTTGGCCCGGGATATCGCCCTACCCTTTTAGCCTGCTTTTTCCATGGTCTCGGGATGATCCCAAGAACATGGAACATGTGGCCGGGCATTGCAGGTTGTCCCAGCTTCTTGCGAGTAACCGCAAAGAGCTTGGACCCGGGCATTGGGAGTGGGGTGGGGTGAGTGGGGATTTTTTTTTTTAAAAAAAACAACCTTATGTTTTGTGTTCAAGTGCTCGTGCACGCCTTCTCTTTAAAAAAAACACCCACCAAAATGGCGGGCGCAATGTCCTCTTCCTCCTGGGATGTTGTGCACTGCATGTAGACAGAGGGGGAGATCTTGCAATAACCATATCACGAGATCCTCCCTCCTCCATTGCGCTAGACCCAGTAGGTCTAGCCATGGCCTTAGTGGAAGGAAAGAAGCTCTTATCTTATGTTCTTATTGTCATAACTTCCACCTCTTCTGGATTAAGCTCCAATTTAATCATTTTTCTTTCTACATAACTCTGTTTTTAGAAAGGGAAGTATCCCTTCTCCAGTCCACTGTTACCACAATACCTGACACATTAACTATTACATGAATTAGCTCAGGGACCAGATTATCTGATAAACACACATCTACCCTTGATTAATTCAAGAACGTTCCACTTTCATCATTGTGCTTCCATTGTTTGTTCCTAAACTATAATGGGTTATTGACTTGGAGGTTTTTAGACACTCAGCTCATTCATATTCCTTTGCAAGCAGTCTCTTCTGTGCAAATAACCAGGCACTGTATGTTTTCATGATTAAAAATGTCAATTTTTATCTCCAGCCCCAAATGGAATTTTAATAAGTGAAAGGTTAATAAATCTCCTCTTCAAATAACTTATCGGAGCCTATATTTGCTATGGGAATGAGATATATTTGTCTGAGATTAGCTTTCATTTAGGTTACTATTTATTTGCCATTAGCAAAATATTGTCAATACAATTTCAATAAGCCAATCTGTTATCTAAAAATTTACAGCTTCAGGTTCAGGTCTTGGGTCTTTTACTTAATATGAAAAATAATTATAAAATTCATGACGAGTGAAAGATCGAATCTGGAAGCAGTATCTGTGTTTTGGACTTGGAGTGGCTTGGAACTTCACTTAAGAACTGTTCTCCTCATGGGAAAAAGAGAAGTAGGAGATTGAATGCTGCATCTTTCCTGCTGTCCATGCATGGGCGTGGGGCTTTCTGGAGGAGAACCTGTCCTATATGCATAGTCTCCCACTCAATCTGGGACCCTGAACATGATGAAAGCTAGTGGAGCAATTCTTAATTGTGTAATGAAATACCTGAATAGGGCCTTGGTATGAGCCCCTAATTGTGTGACCTTGGGACAGTCACTATCTATCTACCAAATCTACCTTAGAAGTTTTTTGTGTTGATAAACAAACTGCTCTCCACACCTTGGTGGAATGGCAGGATACAAATAAGATGCACTTTCTGGAACTTCTAGCTGTTCCCTTTCAATTATGATTCAAGGGCAGGGGGAGGCTGTGAGCTTGGACAAACTTTAACCATACTGTGCAGGAATGATGATGGTTCAGAAATTGTAGTGACTATAGAATTTTCTCGGTTATTTTTTGACAATGATGGCCCACATGGAGCACATTACTTCTAATCTGGCTTGAGTACAGTGGCCAACTATTTGTTTCTAGGACAGAACCAATATGAAGTACTAGTGACTACCTTTAAAGCCCCACTGCTTTGGCCCTGAGGACCAAATCCAGTTTTGCCAGGAGTCTGGGGGCTGCACATGCTCTCACACAAACTTATAAGGGGGTATGGCAGAAGACCACAACACACATAGGTGGGTGGGGGGTAGAACACACAAACACACATAGAGACATGCACACACATATTGTAGTCTCCTCCTTTCATGCACAACATCAAAGAAACACAATGATCTGGCCATGGAACGGATGTTGCCCTCTTTTGCCTTGTCCAGAGTTCACCGTTTCTGTGCTGTGCAGTGAGGAGAGGGGGTCCATTCTCACCCCGCATTGCAGAAATGCAGTGAACAACCTCAGGGAACAGCTGCACAGTGGCAAACAGGGAACTTCTTTGCCAGGAGTCCCTGATGCAAGGCACTCCTGGCACCTGGAGACAGTGACTGCTGATGGAGAAGGCTTCCCTCACCCCTCTCCTTACCTTTGTGAAAGGGGACTGGCAAGGGAAGATTACAGGAACTACTGCTTTCAAGCACTACTTGCACCTTGAGGTGTTGGTTCTGAGGAAGCTGGCTTTCCTTTTTCCCTTTCTGAAGGGTGGGGATTCAGGGAGGAGAGGGGCCATGGCAGGCTATGTGGAGAGCATGGTGGGCTGCTTCAGGCCAATTGGCTGGAGGCTCCCCACTGCTGAGCTACGTGTTTCAATTGGAGGATGATCAGGGGTCTGGAAACAAAGCCCTATGAGGAGAGACTGAAGGAACTGGGCATGTTCAGCTTTGAGATGAGAAGATTGAGGGGAGACACGATAGCACTCTTTAAATGCTTGAAAGGCTGTCACACAGAGGAGGGCCAGGATCTCTTCTCGATCCTCCCAGAGTGCAGGACACAGAATAATGGGCTCAAGTTAAAGGAAGCCAGATTCCAGCTGGACATCAGGAAAAACTTCCTGAGTGTTAGAGCAGTATGACAATGTAACCAGTTACCTAGGGAGGTGGTGGGCTCTCCCACACTAGAGGCATTCAAGAGGCAGCTGGGCAACCATCTGTCAGGGATGCTTTAAGGTGGATAACTGCATTGAGCAGGGGGTTGGACTCGATGGCCTTATAGGCCCCTTCCAACTCTACTATCCTATGATGGTATGACCTGCCTTCAAAAGGTGATGGTTACAAAGCTCAATAAAGACTACGGGGCTGTCTAAATGTTGTCTTTGCCCTGCGGTGGCTCCAAATCGGTGCTGCATCAGTTCCCTGGTGCAGACGTTGATTCGGAGCCACTTTGGGGCAAATTGATGAAGCTGTGCAGAGAAAAGGTCAGGGGCTTATCCCAACTTGTTATGCTGCAGTGAGGTCACTGCAGCTCTTCTGCCATCTCACTTCACTCCGATGGTGCTCCGGCATTGGTTGGGGAGGGGTGTCCCGGGGCAGATGGTGACCAATGAATTGTCACCAGAAGATGTTGCAGAGGGGCCCCTGATGAGCCAAGTGACCATGGGAAAGCCTGTGCTGCCTCCTGACATCAAGATTAGCTGCCACCACCCGTTAGAAGCAAAAGTACGGGTTTAGCAGTGGTGCGGCAGCAACCTGGCACTGTGAAGACATCCTTTACGTTTAAGAAAAGAAAGAAAAAAGAATGAGAAAAATCAGTGCTGGTTTGATCATATATTAGGAGTCTTTCCCAAAGGCATTATAGTTGCTCTCTAATTAGCCATAAAAAACAGTCTATCACATACATGTCAGAACATCACTGAGACTTGAGCAGCACATCCAAGAAGCTATAAAAGAAATATGAAGTGCTTTTAAAATCCCTCAAATTGCAGTGCAATCCTGTGCATATCTACCTAGAAGTAAGCCCCATTGCATTCAATGGCCCTTGCTCATTTACCCTTAGTAGGATGGCAGCCTTAAGCATTGGCCTATATATAGTTCTTCTTTCAATCTATCAGCCCATGGATTCCCAAAAGCAATCTAAATTAATTTGCTTAAGTAATATGACATGCCAGGGCTTGCAGTGCTGGAGCATTATTGTGCAAGCTTGGGGTGCACTGGGAGGCAAGGAGTGAAGATAAATTGATTACCATTTCATTAACATTTAACAAGCTGAGATCTAATTGAGTTACAAGAGCTTATTAACACCTTGCAGGAAAAAGCATGTTTCTTTCTTTTACTGTTTATACCTATGTTCACCGCTCTGGAATTTGTGTTAGATAATGGAGTGGTATATAAATATTGTAAATAAATAAATAATAAACATGAGATGACAGAAATGCTGAACCAGATTGGAGAAAGGATGGCAGGAAGACATACCAAACCAAAGCTGCAAAGTTTAGTGGTGGTGTGATCGTTAGAGTTAGGGATGTTGCCCTGAAATCAGGGCTTTTTTTGGGTTTGCTGGATTCTAACTGCACTCCCGACTCAGCTTGGATTTTTGAGCAGAGTGGAGAGTTTCTTCCTAAAATTCGGGGTTTTATTCCCCCCCCTCAAAGTACCAAAATGTTTTCATATTTATGCAATACACCCAAACATGGAAATTTGTGAATTGGCTTGACTAGATGGAGATCTGAAGTCCAGGGGGCTAAGCTGAAGAAAGCTCGGCAAGGTCCACCCCAAAGCCAGATTCCTCCGAAATCCCTAGTTAGCATGTTGGACTGGGACTCGAGAGACCCTGGTTCTAGACCCCATTCAGCCATGAAGGCAGCTTGATGACTTCAGGCCATTAAGTGACTCTCAGCCTAATCTACCTCACAGAGTTGTTCTGAGGATGAAACGAACAGGAGGAGGAGGATCATGTATGGCACCTTGGGCTCTGTGTAAAAAAGATTATAATATCTACATTTATCTGGGAGTACTTACCTTTTGAATAGATATACCTGAGATTGCATTGTAAGCATGAAGACAAACACAAGGTGACCCTCTGTAACAAAATCAGCCACGAAATATAATTAATATCCTCTTTTGACACTTGTTCTCATACCTTCAGAACATTCACCATTATTCAGATGTGTATAGACATCATTCTCTCTTTCAGATGAGGGAGAACAGACACTTTGCTTTCCCTTTCCTTAGGCAATGATATGGTAAGTGTGTTTAGGGGGCTGTCCAAATGCTTAGAAAGCCCCAGGGTGGGTGCGCGGTGGCACAGCATAGATTATATGATGCCACTGCAATCGCGCACCCACCCCGGGGCTGTCTGCTGAAGCTGCGGAGAAAAAAAGACGACAACCTTACCACAACTCTTTTCTCTGTAGTGAGGTGAAGCTGTGCGAGACAAAAACAACACACTCTCTAAGCCTCACTCTGAAGTCAAAGTGGAGGCATGGCCGGGCAGTGCCTGCTGGAGGCGACCTGTGATTGGTCACCTTTCACCAGGAAGAGGGTGGGGCGGTTCCATCCCTTGTGGCCACCTAGAAACCTCGCACTCCCTCCTTGGCATCAGGATAACCCGACACCACCCCAGGGGAGGGAAACCATGGTGCTTCCGAGGAACATGGCACTAGCTTGCGCCATGAAGACGCCCCCTTGGAGTGCAGACTTAGCGTAACTGTAAGTTACGCTAATCATGTATAAAATTTCCTGGGACTTCCCTTTTCTTTACTTTAGGGTAAGTGCAATTCAGATTGGGACCACCCTCCGGGGGGGGGGGAGGTTTAAACTTTCCCACCCCACTTCTCCCCCTCTGAAATCCCTCCCTTGGATGCGACGTTGTTAAAAACAAATAAACGAAAATAGTCTCCATTGGAGTTAATGGAAGGAATTTCAGGGGAAATGGTGGTATGGGAAAAGGTTTAACCCTCCCCTCCCAGAGTGTGATGGCCCCAATCTGAATTGGGATTGTGCACACTTACACTTGAGTAAAACACACACTGAAGAATTACTCCCAGAAAGGAAACATATTATGGGATATACAGGTAAGATGTTAGAAGCATTCTTGCCCCTTTGCGCTCAACCCTTTATGATACTTAGGCCATAGCTAGACCTAAAGTTTATCCCTGGATCGTCCAGGGGTCAAACCTGTTCATCTAGGTGACACACAGGGGATCCAGTGCTCAGGTAGGGGTGAACCCTGGATGATCCCAGGATAAACCTTAGGTCTAGCTGTGGCCTTAGTATACATTTAATTGCCCCAAATTTACTTTGCATACCATGCAGAACTAAGATTTTGTCAGCCCTAGATATATCATTGTCAAGCTGCTCCTGTACTAACTGAAAGGGTTTTCAGTTATTCTAATATCCATTATCTTTACACATTTGTGCACCTGTTATTTGCTTTTCACAAAAAATTCTGTTTCATAAATATGTTAATATTGTTCTGCATTCAGTAGGATTTGGGCATCTGGCATTGTTTGACTTTCCTGGCAGATCAATAAAGCTTCTGTCTCAGCAACTTTGGAATGACTTGTCCCATCAAGAAATCTAATACAGTCAAAGGTGACCAGAATGCAATAAGAGATTTAGGATTTTTCATTTGGCTTCCATTGAGCATTATTACAGAAATCTGATCTCATTATGCAAATATAATACATACTGGATACATATTAGAAGCAAAGAAAGCGCTGTGCTGTGGACATGTGCCAGGAAGAGTAACCTTCTACTAGGACACCAACAGTACAAACCTATGCCTGTCCACTCAAACATAAGTCTTTTAAGTGAGTATAGGATTGCAGCCTAAACATTTTAGTGACAAATACTCCATTATTTGGACTAAACCAATTAAGGCCCCAATTTGGGTGGGTGGGTAGTAGGCATATTTGGTGCCCACAATTACCACAACGGGGAGCCCAAGATTTAGGTAATGACATGCTTAGTTGCTGTTGTTTTAGTTTCTAGGCTGCCATGTTGGGAAAACACCCTTCTTTTTTTGCTATATGTTTAATGAGTGAACACACACACACATACACACACACACACACACACATATATCACCAAAGGCTCATGAAAAATCATGCATGGAGCAGCTCATGGTGCACAGAGCAGGAAAGGGAATCGTGGATAGGAGAAAAAATTATGCAGATCTAAATAACTTGACATGTACAGGATTGTGCTGAAAATTTATGTTTAACTTCTGCTATTTCATAAAACTGTTCAAAAAATTAAAGTTATTTCATGGGGAAGTGTCAACCCCACCCGGTCCTTATCTATTCTATATATGGAAGTTTCTGTTTTGTTTTATCTGTACATTGATGCCATTTTTTGTTCTTAATGCTTAGGGAAGGAGCTCATATATTTCTTCCTGCACAAAGTTATGGATTGTGTGTGTAAACTTGTCGGTGTTTAAGGGCGAAATCCTATGCAAGTTTAGACAGAAAAAAACCTACAACTCCCAGGATGCCCAAGCCAAGGGCATGTCTCTGTCTAAACATGCATAGGATTGTGCCCTAATATCTTAAGACCAAAGTTAGTTCTCCTGAGTGGTGCACTGAAAGTGAGCTACTCTTATTTGTATAGCCCTGTGACTTTCCTTTTGTAATTTTACTTAAATTCTGAAGCAAGTTAGATACAAGGGAGCCTGTACATTCTGCTAACTAGCTGAGCTATTCCTTACCATCTGGTAGCTTGCTTTGCATTGCTGACTGTTGCTATGTGGCTACTGCTGCCACTACAGATAATGCTGACATTGCCTGCAAGAGCTGAATGTCTCCCCCTGACTGATTGATATTTTGAGCCAGCTGTGCTTGGAAAAAGATGTTGTCTCCTAGACCCGATGCATGGTTGTGCCCCCAGTGGTGATACCAAATGGATGATACCAAAGTGGGAGCTCCTTTGGGGCAGGGGGAATGCAAGGGCAAGGACCACCCCTTTAACATCTGTCTGATTGGTTTTTGGAGTCTTGGGTTGGGAGTTGGTTACCTTCTGAGGGTCTGATCATGACTGAGGGAAATGATATGGGGGCAAGTGTGTGTGTGGGAAACGGGAAGCCTCAATTAGTGTGTTTACGAGGAAGTGTGGATATGGTGTTGTGAAGATGGGTAGCCAGGTAAGGAGAACATGACTCTGCTATACACTCCAGCCGTCTTTGCACCCAGAGGTTTGAAGGTTGCCCTGTCAGCCTGCTCTCAGGTCTCTAGATGCTTATTTTGAATGCAAGATCAGTTCATAATTGTCAGGTTATTTCAGAGAAGAGTCCAGGCCAAGATGGATGCCTTACAGAACAACAGCCTTATTGCCAAGAACAAACTAGAACAGCAGCATAGTTGACTGGCTTGGTTTTGACATAGTGCCACCTACAGTTAGAATAGCAATATTACAGTTAATCTTCCACCACAATAATAAGATCTCTCTCATCCATGATCTAATAGTGGATGAAGCAGCCAATCTGGCAGGTATAACTGAGTCCTGGATGGGAAAGCAAGCAGGAGTTAGTCTCTCCCAGTTGTGCTCATTAGGGCATTTGGTTTCACTGAAATCCCTGTCACATTTATAAAAGCAGAATAAATCCTTCAACGCAGCCTTTCCCAATCTTGGGTCACCAAATGTTGTTGGACTACAACTTTGAACATCCCTGACTATTGGTCATGCTGGTAGGGGATGATGCAATTTTAGTCCAATGACTTCTGGGGATCCAAGGTTGGGAGAGGATGAGTAAAATTCTGTGTAAGGCCCATTTATTTTTAGAACAGTGGAACCCTGTATGGAATAGCCTTCAGAGATATGTCTGAAGAACAGCCCTTTTTGACTCTTAGGAGCTGAAAATAAAGCAATGTATACAAGTAGGAAGACAAAGAGACACATGTCAAGTATCAGGTGAACACGTTGAATGTTCATCATTCCCTTTTGTGTGCCTGTTCTGAAACAATCCTGTTTTGAAACAATCATCCGGACTGCCATGAGTTTAATTGGAAACGGTGTATTTTGCCATTGAAGGAAAAGTAAGCCAGATCTTCTTTTATTAGCATTACGGCTGGCCTGACAGTCTGATGATAACCTGACATTTTGTTTCCATTACAGCTAACAAGATTTGAATGGCTTGATTTCTAAAGTACGTACGCTTTGCTTCTCTGCTTCTTTCCCGCTTGTCTCCCTGACCTGCTGCCCCAGTTAATTATGTTTCTTTCTGATGTGTGCGCCTCATTTTGCCATGCAATTTAATCAGTATCTAATGACAGTCTACCAGCAACTTCTTTGGGTAGGTGATATTCATGTGGTACAGTATAAAGTCCATCTTCATTTAGAATAATACGAGGAAAGAATCATGTACTGAAACAAGCAGAAGCCTAGATAAAAGAATCTGGTTTCTCCGGTGATAAAGGGAGCTCTAATAGTTTCTTTGGGGAGGTAAAATAATAATACCTTCTTGAAAAGACAAGGAGCCTGCTGTGTTCATCAGAGCATGGGGTTCTGCCCTCCTCTAAGATAAGATTCTCCTTTTTCTTCACTAGACAGAAATTTAGAAGGATGTTCAGTAATGAGATGCAAGACCTCTCTTTTAGTAGTATTTCTGTTCCCTGAAGATGAAAGCAGCTGCAAGCTGTACTGCTCTATTCCTTCCTTGTAGACAGAACACTAATGCTTTGTAATACCACCACTGAAGGTCAGCGTTACAGCTTGGTGAATCTTGCTTGGGAAGTCAGCTGCAGGATATGGCAAGAGAAGGGCGAAGCCAGCTTGTAAGCCTGGGGGGGAAACTCGTATAATAGAGAGGAGGAAAAAAAATGAGGGACAGGCCAGCATTAACTCTGGTGTTTCCTACAGTGACAATTGGAATAAGGAAGAGATAATAAAATGTGCTCTGAGGTAAAACAGGTGTATGCAAGCCTGTCTCTCCTTTTTTATACAATTAAGGATGCAATCCTATGCACATTTAGAATGAAAAAAGTTTAACAACTCCATACTTACTGGGGAATGTTGGCAATTGTAGGACCTAGGCATGGATAGGATTGCGACCTAAAGCTTAGACCAAAAAGAAGTTCTCAGAATCTGTACAGCAATGGCTTTGGTATGAAAAATAATACATTTTAGAATTTATATAAAGCTTTCAAGTATCCAAAGTACTTCACATAAATGATTTCAGCATTCCTCACAACATCCCTTCTGTAAGGCAAATTGCAGGTGGAGGGCTGGGGTAAGACATTGGCCTTGAGTTAAGCTATCTAGTGAATTCATAGTAGAAGTGAGGTTTTTTTTAAAACACATACACACACACAAACTCACGTATCTATAAATATGTAACTTAATATAAAAACTTCCATCTATAACAGAGAAAACATGTTTTCTCTGTTGTCCTGGAAGCGTATATTTCTGTGGTTCACAAATAAAATACCATGTTCTATAAACTATAACACATGTTGTTCTGTTTATATCTTTTGTAGTACTAATTTGACAAGTAATGTTCTCATCCACCTAATTTTATAACCTTCTAACAGAGATGACATTTTCCCATCCACCAGCCACACACCCCTCCTACCTCTGACGCAGGGGAGTTACACACACACACACACACACACACACACCTGCAATCCTGCTCTCTGTCATCTCCAACCTCCCCAAACCACACATATGAGGGTTGTGTATATAGTCCTAAAGCGGCCTATGTCTGACAAAAGGAATAATCCAGGTCTGTGGCTAGAATTCTTTGTTTATATGTAGATATGGATCCTCTCAGGATAATTGTACTGAACTAAAAGCCCCTATATGTTGATTGTGTAGCCATTCCCCAAACACAGAAAGAAGACATTAAACAACAACACCCTAAACTTTCTGTGCAAGTCTTTGAGCTCTGTGCTGTTGTTTCTAAAGTTCATTTTTATGGAATAAAATTGTTGCAAAATGTAACAGCTCATTGAAATGTAAAGGGATGCTAATTATGTGCTTGGCTTCTGTCTTGTGTATGTGGAAACCCCTATTTATTAACTTACTAGGTCAGGGCTCATCTCTGCATGATGTTGAAGTTAAATAGGTTCTCAAATTGCTTTCTGTAAATAACACTCATTAACCTTGCCACCCTGGGAACACTTTCAATTTAGGATGCCGTCCAGGCAAAGGAGCCTGCATTTTTAATCCTCCTGTTGAATATTCACTGTCTTCTATCTCTCTGTCAGGGAGGCTGCTAAGTTTCCGCAAACATTCTAGCCTTAATAGCTCTGTCTCTGGCAAGTAATTGCCCCTTTGGAATTGGCTCCAATGTAGCGGTGAAATAGCAATGTGCAACTTAAGCCCCAATTGTGGAAAAGCCAGTGCTCCTGAATATGGGTAAACCAAAGCATGGTGGAACATCTTCTCCTCTCCTACTAAATGGCCCCCATGCTGCTTCCTTGGTTTCTGGCATGTTCACACAGCCCTGGGCATTTAGTAATTACTCCCTGATTATTGTGGAGCACAACTCTCACAAAAAGACTATGAGCCCACATGTGTTTATTCTAGGGAGTCAGCTGATTAGATGCAAACAACAACAACAAGAAGAGAAGCTGCACCTGGCTTAATTAAAGGAACTAAGACCCTCGGCTCATCTACACCAAGCAGGATATTCCACTATGAAAGTGGTATGAAAGTGGTATATAAAAGGCAGGAGCCACACCAGGCAGGATACAGCGGTATGAAAGTGGTATATGGTATGCATCAATAGGCCCCAACAGTTGTCAGTGCACTTCAATATCCTGTAAAGCAGTAGTGTGGCTCCTGCCTTTTTATATACCACTTTCATACCGTTTTCATAGTGGAATATCCTGCTTGGTTTAGATGAGTCTTCTTTGTCTCTGGTCCACATTGGCAGATAGTTTCTTAACACAGCACACTTGAGGGGCAGAGAGGTGCTGACTGGGCAAAGGTCACCCGGTGAACTCATGAGTCAGTGGGGTTTTGAACTGGGGCCTCTCCTATCCCAATTCAGCATTGTGGCCACTGCACCATGCTGGCTCCTATACCCTACATAGGTAAACCATGAAGTGAAAAGAATGCCTTGCAATTATTCAGCTGATACACATGGGCTACGATCTGAACAAATACCAAGAACTTTAGATCTGTCCAGTGGAGTATTTAACCTTGGAGAACTGCTGGGGCTCCAGCACCTCAGCAGGGCCCTCCACTTACACCTACCCACCTGCCTGCCTGTTCTGGGCCCTCTTTAATGCTTTTTAGCCTGGGCTACTGTTGAGTTCCCCTCCCCCAGTGCTCAAAAGCTACAATATCTCCACATAGCATCATTCCAGGGCATTATGGGAAATGTTAATTACCATTGGCTTCTCAACCATCACCACTCCTCTCAGGGAGGACTCACCAATGTTCAAAGGAGTCCCACCAGAAGATGCTTTGTTCTCAATCCTGGAGCAGACCCTACCTTTTTTTCCTTTGCATGTCAAATGTTCTTGCCATGTCTGCTTTTGAATCTCCCTTGCATTTTCAAAATAGATTTGCCATGTGGCATGGGTGGGGAATTGCTGTTGGAGAAACACACATCCATGCTTCAATTTTTGTGAACCGCCCAGAGAGCTCCGGCTATTGGGCGGTATAGAAATGTAATAAATAAATAAATAAATAAATAAATGCTCCTTTGGGCACACAAAACTAATTGTGCAATCTTCTGGAACCAGATCAGAGCAATTATGTGGTGTGTGTACAGTGGGGGCCTACATCTGGGGGAATTTATGGCCCTACAGATGATGTTGGACTATAGCTCATATCATCCTTGACCATTGGTCATGCTGGCTGGGGCCAATGGAGGCCAACAGCATCTGGAGGACCACAGGTTCCCCGTCCCTGCCAAACCCTCCACAACAATGCAAGATAGAACTTGCCTCAAAGGGGTCCCTGCACTACTGCATTTCAACATTAAGGAACAGCCATAAGCTTGAACCTCTGCTGTGCCTCATTTCCACATTCTTTAGGACCAACGTTGCTGCAAACTACCTGATAGCAAAATTTACTTTGGAATATACTCAAACTGTGACTTTCGTTCTAATTACTTTTCATATGAAAAGGACCTTTTGGTTTTAGTTTATGTTCAGAGGTTTTGATAAAATGTAAGTGTATTATCACTGGGACTGTTTTATCCTATTAATATCTCATTTTTGGTTGAATTACTTCTTTTAATTACCTAGCTGTCTCCCAACAATACTGCTTAGGCAAAGATTTGCAGCAAGGGTTTAGCTAGATCTGTATTTGGGGGGAAAGAGTGTTCCTCTAGCTAAGTACTTTCATTTTTATTACCTGTAACAAACTGCAAAGAAGAATAGTTGCTGTTGGCTGTTTTGTTTAATTGCATGGGGTTTTTTTATGCATGGCAAAATTTCACATTACTTTTAGCATTAACAATTGACAGTATCTCAAAATGAGATTAAATTGATGTCATAAATCTCTGAAATTTAGAGTATACAAAGTTTGCTCTGCTGGCTCCAGGTTTTGGAGGGCCCCTTAGTGGACCATCTTCCCTCGGTGAATCTACCCTTTTTAAAAACATTGTCACCAGCTGCTATTGCTCCTCTCGTCCTCTTTCTCATTATTGCTACCACTTGTTTGTTTGACAGGCAGAAAGCCAGTAAGCAAGTAGGCAGTAGCATCTACTGTTCCTCCTTCACACCACCACCATTGTCTAGGCAAGTGTGAGAGTCAAGTGAACAAGCAGGTTACAATGGTGCCAGAGGAGGAGCAATGTCAAGAGTGGGCCCCTCCTATTTATTTATTTATTACATTTTTATACCGCCCAATAGCCGAAGCTCTCTGGGCGGTTCACAGAAATTAAAACCATAATAAAACAACCAACAGGTTAAAAGCACAATTACGAAATAATTGTAATTACGTAATTATTTCAAAATAATTATGAAATAATAAATAACATCCTACTGGGATGTTAGCCCTCAGCAAGTGCCCGACCACACCTCCTCTTGACACAAGCTCTGCCCTTGAGTTCAGGATTTCTCTAACACCCAACAAAAAGCCAGGGCAGGGGCCCTGAGCTTCATTGAGACACCAGCACAGGGTGTAAGGGCCCTTTAACTCTTTGCCCCCACTCCACTGTGCTCCGAATTTGAATGGACCTTTCTGTGCCTACTATTTGCATGGGGATGGGAAACTCCTATTAACTTCACTGGGAGCTTTTCCCCCACTCCATGTAAATAGGAGGTGCATGGAACCCAATCTGGATTAGATCTGCAGTGTATATCCCCACTTCCCCCATCTTTCCTGCACTGGCAATTTGTGAAAACAAAATGCTGCATTCAATTAATGTAATTAATATCACATGTAGTTTGGCCCTGAATTTCTCCACTTCTTTATTTGGTGACACACCTTTACTACTACTTTTCATCATGCCAATTTGCCAAGTTTCTTAAGCATTTCATTTCATCCTATAGAAAAAGAGAGTAGACTTAAAAAAACAACCACACAAATACAGTAAGTCAACTCCAATGGCAGTATTCTCTAGCGGTACACCATATTAATCCTAAGTAAGCCTTTTTGATGCAGCAGTTTATGTGATTCATTAATTCTTATACTGTCTGTCTTAAAATGTGCACCCTTGAGATATAAAAGATACATTGTATCTTCATTCTTTACAATCCGAAGGAAACCTATCATCCTGGCACGCATTATTTTGAAGGAGCATAAAATGCATGACAGCCCCTGAAGCTCTGTTTGTTTTAGCAGTATTCAGTCCATGCTCTTCTCAAAGGACCATGCCATCTTTGGGTGCAATCCACAACCACAAAAATAAATGGAAATTTGCTTTTGTTATCAGCGAGATGTAGTTTGCTGCTCTCAGTCTCCAGCTCCCTCCCTCGAAGGATTCATGATTTCTTTCCTAACTATCTTGGTTTGACTGAGGTGGGGTGATTATGGGTAACTGTTGCGGGGGATCCTAGTATTTTCATCTGTTATGGAGAAAGCATATTTTTATGGCATTCAAAATGATGCACATTGTTTACAGGTAATTAACTGTAGGGTGACCAGAGCATTTATAAGGTATGACCTAGCATCACTGCTGTCTGGTTTCACCTATCCCCCCCTCCCAATCCATTCTACAACCCTTGTCTACTTAAGCCTAACCTTTTGCCCTAGTCCAATGTGATGTAGACAGGAAGCTCTTAAGCTAGGAGCTGTGTCACCTTAGAGCCCTTGGCATCCTGTTGACACTTGATAAACGTTAAAAATAGTAATAATATATTTGCCTCCAGAACATGGTCCTGAACAGAGTCTTGTAATCTGGCCATGGTTTTGCCACCTTTCCAGCTAAGCCGTACAAGCATAAGCAGATTCAAGTCACTGTTTTTGTTCTTGGCACCATTATCTATTGCTAAATGCAGCTGGCTCAGAAACACCCACTGGGTTGTTGCTTACCTGGCAGGAAAAGAATATTTTGGATCTTATACCATTTCAGCAGTGTTGGCCACCGTTGGTCGGCCTCTCTCTTGCTTAAGTGTATTGGTGATGCCATTGTGATCAACTCCTGATAAAGAACAAGGCTGAAAAGAGTACAAATCACTGTATGTAAATCACTGATGAATCTTCTAAAAGGTCATCCTGTCTTCAATTTACTGTGTTCCGATTATCTCATTTGCAACATTTGACCTTGCCTAGCTATTCATTTTTATATCTGCTCACAGGAAAATGCCAATATAGCAGAAAATGAAGATAAACACATGCCCAGACATACACGTATGTACATTTTATTATTATTCAAGACCATATAATCTCCAGAGTGTATCCTTGGGCTTTAAGCAGCTTTCATCCAAGTACCTGGTGAGGTAGTCCCTTTGATGTTTGAGTATTTAATATTTTTCATTTTAGTATCTAGGTTCAACCTACTGTTGCTTCACATCCCTAGATAGATGTTCTGTTTAAATAAAAGAAAATCCAATAACTCTTAAATTCCCTTAATGCAAATCCACATAATCCTTGCCCACCTCCCATTGTTTTTCAAAATTGCCATGTAAACTCTCTCTCAGGGTGAAATGGTGGTGGCTAAGATATTATTTATTTATTTACAAATTTATGTACTGCTAAAACATACCACAGTGGTGTACAACATTACATCCACAACAATAAAAGTAAAGAATGAAGATAAGACAATCTCATAATCAATAAAAACAATATACCTAGCTACAGAGAAAGCCTGAGTGAACAGGTACATCTTAACCAGGTGGCTAAAATGCAAAATGGCTGACATCTGCCTAACTTTCAAGGGGAGGGAGTTCCACAGGACAGAACCTGCAACACTAAAATCTTTGTTCTTGGTGGCCATAAGGTGGGCCTCCAGAGCTTGGAACATCACCAAGAGTGCCTTCCCTGTGACTGGGCAGGGGTATAAAGGTTCAAACCACCCTTAAAGTCATTTGTGAATGAAAACCCTCAAACAATTATTGCCCTCTTATTTACAGTATAGTACCAAGCAACTTGAACTATTGGCCTATGTGTAGTCACGTCTGCTCACATGCCTGTGTCAGGAACCCTTCAACAGAACCGTAAAAGTTTCCTTATTCTGTATGCTGTGTTAATAACACTGTCTAGATCAAAGCAATATTCATACAGTGGACAGGTCTTTCACCTGCCAAAAGTGTAATGTGGGAAAGGTTTTGTTCTCCTTTAGTTTAGTGACAGGCATGAAAGCCTACCTGGCAGAAAACTAACTTGCCAATAACCCCTTGTTCCAGATGGATCACAGTACTTCTAACACAATTCGAAAAGCAGGCCTTCTCCCTATGGTTACCAGAGAGATGAATCTAGTCTATGGAGTCCAAACTTCCCTGGAGAGCTAAGCTATATGATCAGCAGAACTGTGTGACGCTGCTCTTGTATACCTGATTATTTGTGTTAAAATTCTTTTGTATTAAAAACATCCTGCACATAGAAACCCAGCATATCAGCCAGCCTTCTCCCTGATATGCTAGCTGTATATATGAAAGGGCTGTTGAAATTGCCTGGAATGGGGAAAATAACAGCTGGGCAGTTGGTGACTTTCATTGGGAAAGTGTTAACCGCTGCCCACAGTGTAGCAGTTCTGAGCTAAATTCCCTAGGGTGACCATATGAAAAGGAGGACAGGGCTCCTGTATCTTTAACAGTTGTATTGAAAAGGGAATTTCAGCAGGTGTCATTTGTATATATGGAGAAACTGGTGAAATTTCCTCTTCTTCACAACAGTTAAAGCTGCAGGTGCCCTGCCCTCTTTTAAATCTGGTCACTCTAGTATAGCTCCTGCAGATTTAACTGTTGTAATGAAGATGGAATTTCACCAGGTTCTCCATATATACAAATGACACCTGCTGAAATTCTATTTTCTATGCAACTGTTAAAGATACAAGAGCCCTGTCCTCCTTTTCATATGGTCACCCTGAATACCCCTCTTACCATAGCTGCTCTTTGCTAAAGTTGCTAAAGTTTAAAGGGATGGGAGATCCTGCACTCATCTACACCAAGCTGGATATTCCACTATGAAAGTGGTATGAAAGCAGTATATAAAAGGCAGGAGCCACACTACTGCTTTATAGTGGTATTGAAATGCACTGCAAGATCTACACTACTGCTTTATAATGGTACTGAAGTACACTGAACACTGTTGGGGCCCATGACACATCTACAACAAGCAGGATATAACACTATGAAAGTGGTATGAAAACAGTATATGGTATGTGTTAATGGGCCCCAACAGTTGTCAGTGCATTTTAATACTGCTATAAAGCAGTAGTGTAGATCCTGCAGCATGCTTCAATACCACTATAAAGCAGTAGTGTGGCTCCTGCCTTTTATATACCACTTTCATAGTGCAATATCTTACTTGGTGTAGATGGCCCTCAGCCATTGCCTCTAAGAATTCCCACAAGAATCCCATAAGCTGTGGATAATGCAGTCAGGGAAGAAGCAGAAAGTGCTTGCTGCCTTTTAACAGCCACTTTTAACAAGACACACACACACACACACACACACACACACACACACACACACACACACACACACAGAGAGAGAGAGAGAGAGAGAGAGAGAGAGAGAGAGAGAGAGAGAGATTTGTTTTTACTGCCTAAAGCTTCCACAGAAGCGTCGCATAATTTGCCACAATCCATTCTGAAATATCTTTTGTTCATTTCCCCAAACAGAAGGGGGAAAGCTTTGTTTTTTTGCAAGCTAATCTCTATGGACAAGAAGAAAGAACACTTCTTAAATGTGGGGCTCACCTCTTAAAGAAACACATTGAACCACTTCCAATTAATGTGGTCTTTTACATCAGTGGCATCTCAGCCCTTCTTAAAAAACAAACCTCTCATTTATTCTTCAAGGTCACAGATGCGTTGTTTACGACAACTTAGATGATACCAAACTGAAATAAAAAGGGAATTGATTTCTGTAACTAGAATGCTATTGGACTGAAGAGAGAATTTGGATGTCTGTTGCCTTTTGTTGTTTGCTTTTATGAGCAGCAGTAGTTCGGTTTCTATCCTGGTATGTTTTTGTGGCTCATCAGAATTAGCGTGGTTGTATTTCCTCCAAAGTTGTACTTAGATCCCCTTTCTCTGGGCCATTAGGAAGCTGAGTGTTGTGCACTATCACTCCAATATGATTCCTTTGAGAAGACTTGCTTTTACATATCTGAGACTATGATTTATTTATTTATTTATTTATCTATCTGCAGATCAGATTAATTAGTGACTCTTAACAGAAGAAGACCAGAAGAGTTATATGTGACCTGTCTTGTTTGGTTCAGTCACACGCAGAGGTACTTCCCTCTACAGGCATCTTTTCTGTAGTGCACCTGCTCTCTGCATGTGGTGCTCTACAGTCTGGATTGTATAGGTTGACCTCGGAGGGGGTGGGGAGGCAGCCTGTCGGACAGATATCCTCACCATAGAAGGAAGTGGGTTGATGTGTTGATCCCTTGTAATACTTAAAAAAAAAGAATCTGTTTATTTAGGTTTGGAAAATTACAAAGGCATTAAACAAACACATGTTTAGTATTTTCATGTATTGATACTACATACATGAAGTTCGTACATTTGTACATTTATATGCTGGGAAGATAGTTCTGTCTACTGAGCATATGGGATCATAGTGACTAGGGTTTTAGCTAGGACTAGAATTGTGGAGATCCAGATACACTCATTCATGAAGCTTGCTGGCTGAGCTTGAGCTGGTCATAATCTCTTACTAACCTATTTCACAAGGGTTGAGGTCAGGGAGAGAGAACCGTGTACATTGCACTGAGTTTCCTGGATGAAGGTCTGTCAGATCAGTCCTTGGTAGACCTATTTCTATTTTGCAAGCAGTCTCGTGGAGCTGTTATGTGTAGAAACCTTCCCTAGATTATTATTTTAGTAATTGGAAGTAGGAGAGCACATCTGTGATTTAATAAAATAATGTAGGATGTAGCCAATTCAACTCCAGTGGCAAGAGTAAATCAAGTCCTTTTGAAATAGTCCTGAAACATCTGGAGAAATGATTGTAAAGTATTTTATACTGGCTGTTAATGTACTGATGTCGGAGTTAGTTATTAGGGTAATCACCACTATCAATGATTATATCAGCACTCAGAGTGGATAACTTGTAGCCCTTCAGATGTTTTGGCCTAAAACACCTATCAACCCTAGCCAGCACAGAGAATGGTGCAGGGTTATGGGAGTTGTAGGCCAAAACATCTGAGGGTCACAAGTTGCCTAACCCTGGATCAGATGTAGGCATATATGTGGGAGCGGGGAATCAGTTCATTTTTTATCAGGATTTACCCAGTTCACACCTTCCAGACTGAACATGGACTAGCTCCTTCCTATCTCTCCTCTCTCATCTCACACTATTGCCCCGCTCGTGCTCTTCGCTCCTCTGATGCCATGTTTCTCGCCTGCCCAAGGGCCTCTACTTCCCTTGCTCGGCTTCGTCCATTTTCGTCTGCTGCCCCTTACGCCTGGAACGCTCTTCCAGAACATTTGAGAACTACAAGTTCAACCGCAGCTTTTAAAGCTCAACTAAAAACTTTTCTTTTTCCTAAAGCTTTTAAAACTTGATGTTGTGCAGACTTCTACTGTTACTTTCTACTGTTAGTTTTTCCCTACCCTGTGCCTGCTTACCCTACCCTGTACCTGTTTGCATTCTCTTCCCCTCCTTATTGTTTTACTATGATTTTATTAGATTGTAAGCCTATGTGGCAGGGTCTTGCTATTTACTGTTTTACTCTGTACAGCACCATGTACATTGATGGTGCTATATAAATAAATAATAATAATAATAATAATAATAGTTGCGATCTGTGGTTGATGTCTGTATATTTATGAATTTGCAATGTAAGTCCCCTGAAAAACATGCATTTGACAGCATGCGTACAGTTGAAAAATGTGCACAAATATGCTTTAATCAATGGGAGAGAAATGTGTGAAATTCAAAGATGGGCGCAATTGATGCATACATTTGGAAAAATACGTGCAGATTTTCATGGGAAAAGACAAAAACAAAGCTCACAAGCTGATATGGACTCAAGTCGGAATGAGTTTTGGGATGGAATTTGGAGAACTGTGGCAAACTCAAATTTTGCTGATCTTCTACTAGACGCAAAGGTTTTCCAGTGGTAGTGACAGTATTTGGAATGCTTTCCCTAATGGGATTGGACAGTACTGCTTGCTTGTTGCTTTAAGGTGGCAATCTTATGAATGCTTACTTGGGAGTAAGCTCCATGGAATATACAGTGAGAGTTACATCTGATCAATATGCAGGATCAGGATGTGAAACAGTTATTGAAAATGTAGTGATCCTGTGATGTTATGTGGTTGTCCCCATCTGACTCTGACTCAGAGTGAGGAAGTCCCTATTCAACAATCATGTGAGTTGCATCCTTTGTCCTTGTTTCATAGAAATTAAATGAAGGGGCTGAACATTACACTTCCTTTGGTCTTTTTATTCCTACTCTTTCATAGTCCAGCCCTGGATTTCACTTCTTGGTCACTTTAGAAAGTGTGGCCATAGCTAGGCAGGGCAAAATGCTGGGGAGATCTTTGGGATCGTCCCTGTGCACCCACATGATGCACAAGGGACCCTGGGATCAGGGAGGGATGATCCCTCCCTTGCCCTGGGATCTCGCCCTCCCCTTTGAGCCCGCTTTTTCCATGGACTCAGGCTGATCCTGAGAACATGGAACATGGAACATTGCAGGTTGTCCCAGCTCCTCGCAAGTAACTACCTTTAAAAAACTACCTTTTGCGCATGAACGTTTGTGTGGTCTTTCTCGTTAAGAAAAAAAAAGCGGCCATGACTTCCTCTCCCTCCGAGGTCATCACATGCCGCGTGTATACAGAGGGGGAGATATCACGATAAAAATATTGTGAGATCTTCACCCCTCTGACGCGCTAGACTGGTAGGTCTAGCTGAGGCCTGTGAAACCATGAAAGAGTGTCTCTCTCTCTCTCTGTGTAAACTTATTCCCCCACCCAAAAATCAATATGCTACTGAGTGCTTATCTGCCCATTCCAGTTATATATTAAAAGCCCCAGGTTGTATTACTGCAGCAATCCAAGTAATTCTATCTCTCAAAATGCTTGATGTTTGTGTGTGTGAGCATTCCTGGTGAATCATGGCTTGTCATGAATGAGCTGTGTGCTGATGTATTCAGCCTGTTCACTCCTGCTCTTCCTGCTAGCACAGGTGGTTAAACAAACCAGGAATTAATTTGCTTATCATGCCGTCTGAAACTGAGATTCTGGCTCCATGCTCTGTTTATCAGCCTGGATTTGTAAGCCAAGAATAAATCCTGCTTTATGATTCTGATTTGTAAAGGGAGCAACAAGCCAGTATCCTGGGTTCAGATGACATGCTAAGCAAACCATTTCAGGTTTGTTTGATCACTCACGCTAGCAGCAAGATCCAGGTGGGAGCAAACAGGCTGCATGCAGAAGCTGCAAATGTGTTGACTGTGTGCCCACTAATATTGGGATTTTGAAGTTTATCCAGGTTCTAATTTAAATGTATGAACTCCACAATGGGGAGAGAATGCCAATCATGGGCCCGGCGGAATTTGTTTGTGGTGTACACAGTGCTTTTCAAATATTGAAGATTTAATAAATGCACAGAGCAGATCTATGACAAATACTTGTCAAAATAATAGGTCCTGAAGTAGCCTCAAGAATGCTTACCCCACCCCCCATATTGTGGGGTTTGGTATTTTTCTGTTAAACTTACAGGTAAACACTGTTGTGAAAGGAGTACTGGAAGAAAGTCAGTGGATGGGATAGGAAATAGTTGAAACAGGAGAAATGCATCATTCTTGATTGGGAATGTGAGAAGGATAGAAAGGGGAAGAGATATTGAAGAGATTGTGTCAGGGTTCCTTCTATGACATGAACCCCCTGAGCAACTCCTTACTCCTTAAGAGCCCCACCTTCCTTCCTTTCTTTACCTTCCCTTCACGATAGCATGGGGTTTAGGCTGTAGATGTGGGGTGAGATAGGACTTTAAGAGACTTTAAGGACTTCAAGTGTCTCCAGACACTTTAGATTTAACATAACAGTTTACTAGAATATTAAAACAATCAAATTACAAATAAAGTTATTTAGACAATAGTGCTAAGTGATACAAAGGAATAAAAGTTTCAAAAACACAAGCCCTTTACCCTAGCTGCATCTAGGCTTTTCCAGCTGCTGATTCCTCAGGCTCTCGTCCTTTTCTGTTATCCCTGGCTGGCTTTCTCCTCTCTTTTTATAACTTCTTTCTTCAAAACAAAAAGTACTGTTTGAACCTTAAAGAAATGAAACTTAGCAGGGAAATGAAACTACTCCTCTCAGGGATACCCCGTCCAAACAGAATAACCCCAGTCCTCTGAGGCCTGACCTTTTTACTTTGCCTCTGAAGGCAAACCTTCATAAAGGTTAAATGAACTTAGTAAATAGTGTGTGGTATGGCAATTTCTTGTAAAATGCCTTCTTATCAAAGGCTTACATTACAGTGAGAAATGTACATCCAATTCTTTATCATATTGTCTAGGGTAGGATTGAGCAACCTGTCATCCTCCAGATGTTGTTGAACTCCAACTCCAATCAGCCCCAGATAGCATGAACAGTGCTTTGGGGGATGGAAGTTGAAGTCCAACATCATCTGGAGGCCACAGTTTCCCTATGTCTGGTCTAGGGACACAGTTCAAAAGTTCCAGCATGGGTGCCAATTTATTTATTTTCAACAGTTGGCCCTTTCCTGCTAGAAAAGGATACTGGCTCATACATAACCCCCTTTGACTTAGACTGACAGGGGCTTCCATATGTAAATGTTCATGGGGACCCTGCTCTCACAATCTATCTAACTTTTTCATAGTACATGGATTGCATGAGACATTTGTGTGTAGGTTTCTGTGCCTGCTTACCCTACCCTGTGCCTGTTTGCATTCTCTTCCCCTCCTTATTGTTTTACTATGATTTTATTAGATTGTAAGCCTATGCGGCAGGGTCTTGCTATTTACTGTTTTACTCTGTACAGCACCATGTACATTGATGGAGCTATATAAATAAATAATAATAATAATAATAATAATAATAATAATAATAATAATAATGTTAACGTTAAAAGATTCTGCACTTAATAGGTCTTACTCCTAACCCTGCTGTTATGTACAGCCAACATGGGAGGGCTGTGTGAGAGCCATTCCGGTGTTTCAGTGAAAGGCAATGCTGATCATCTTCAGATTTCTTTGAGTGTTTTAGACAAAAGAGAGATTTTTTTAACTGGAAAATGGCTTTGTTGAGTGGTTCTATGCATAAGGAGAAGCATAACAGAAACCACAGACCCTATCAGAGCAAAAGTGGACAAAGACAGATAGCCGTGTCTGAAAATCTTGATCGAATAGAAGGGAGGAGATTGAGTACTGATGTGACTTGGGATAAGGACATTGGTTGAAAATATGGCTCTTTAATAGAGGCTTGATATAGTGCTCCCCTGCAGAAAGTAATCACGTTGGGGTCTCTATTACATAGGCATTTTATGTCAACCTTGCTGTCTCAGAGGCAATATTTTCCCCACAGGTTTCTCTTTTGTGCATGTGCAAAACCTGACTTATACAAATTTAAAGCTACATAAATAAACATAAATCCAATCGCTATATGTACACCAATTTGAGATGTTTACGCAATCATCTGAATGACTCTCGCTATATTGCTGTTAATGCTATTTCAATTGCTATTAATAGGCCTAGCATCACTTGAGAATTAATTGCCTATTAAATGCAATTGTTCTAATAAGCAGTTGAAATTTTATGCTAATAAGTAACTTGATTATTGTCATTTGTCACAGCATGAGCAATGTCTTCTGTCTTTGGTAAGCTAAGGTCAAGCTTATACTTGACAGGAAACATGCCAAAGATTCTTTCCGATGTTGTTCACACACCACTCTTCTTCACCATCCTAAGACCAGATGTCCATGCATGATGTGAATTCGTCAGATTTCTTGTGAATATTAAGCTTCTGGAAAATAGAATATATCTGGAAGTGCCACAAGGAAGCAATCAACAGTTGTCATATTTGTCCACATCTCATGCACGGATTAATATTCATCTTGTTAAAGATAGCCATCAAATCAGTCTATGTCACTGGTGGCTACTAGAATGTAGGGTTAAGGATGTCTGGTCTCCACAACAAGAGATGTGAGAGAATTTTGCTCATTTCACATTTCAATGCACAGTTACATAATGTCATACTTCTGAAGCTATATGTGAACCAAAACAGAGTTATTCTTTGAAATTTGCATGTCTATACATTTTGTCATAGAGGTTTCCAATTAAAAAATGGATGCAAAAATATGAAGTAGGGAAAAGTGCAAATAAATGTGCATGTTAGTGAAAATAACATTAAAAATGCATTGTTTGAGGAAAGCTGCCTTCAAAAATGTGTTTCTTATGCAAAAATGCATGCAAGCATGCATGTATTGGCGAAAATGTGCACAAAAATGCTTACAAGTTTTCATGTGAACTTTTAGAACAAATTGCCAGAGTTTGGTAAGAACCGAACTTAAAACTGGAAAAATAAGTAAAAGGCAGTGCGACGACACCGACCTCACACAGAAGGCCTTGCCTAGCACACCCTTCTCAAGCCAAGCACCACCTCTTGAAAAGCCTGAGGAAAGGATAAAAACAACACAACCTTTCCCCTATATGTGAGGGAACAAGGTAAAGGGTTTTGAAAAATAGGTTCTATTGTTGAGGTACTGAACTGCAGGAGGGGATCTACACTAGTATTATTATTATTATTATTTATTTATATAGCACCATCAATGTACATGGTGCTGTACAGAGTAAAACAGTAAATAGCAAGACCCTGCCGCATAGGCTTACATTCTAATAATGAAATGAAATGTTGTAGTATATGAAATGTTGTTTTTACAGTCATTGAATGTTTTGTTTTTAAACGTTTTAAAATGTAGCAGTCTTTAAAACGTTTACTTACTTTTCTCTTTCCATGGGAATGGATTCCTTTTGGCCACACTAAGAAAATAAATCCCTGTGTAATTTCCCCTCCCACTTCCTCTTCTCTCTGAGACAATCCTCCACCAGCCTGCAGCCTCCCAAAAGTGAAACTGGAAGTGTCTGCAAAAAAAGAGTCTTGAAAGAAAAAACCGGCTCCAACTTTGTGTGCAGAAATTACATAAACATGCCCCCAGAAATGCGATTGGCTAATTAACAACTACAGGAAACCCATTTAATACAATGAAATCGGCCACATCATACCAAATAGAACGACTTATTTCAGAGAAGTTCAAAATAAAAACCAGAGAACAGAAAACAATAAAACGTCACAAACTATACATCATATAGTGAAATACTACCAAACGCACACTTAAAAACGGTAAGACACGTTCTAACTTGACTAGTGTAGATCCCCTCCGGGTGTATTGGTAGATGTTTTTACTCTGTGTAAAGTAGCAGGTAATAAATCCGAGCTGACACATGGTTTGTGGTAACAGAACACAAAGTAAAGTTTTTTGAAATTGAACAGATCTTTGGTATTTCAATTTAGATCAAACCTGCTTATTTTTATTTTTAACACAACAATCCCAAGTCTCTTAAAGTCCCATCTCTTCTCACTCCTCACACACCAAACACTCTCAAGTAGCACAAGTCTCAGACACTCCACAAGAATAAGAATCAGACTCAGACTCAGACAAGATAAGACTAAACCAGACCACAATCCCCTCAGCCAAACTATTTATACTCCTCTCTCCCCCTTTCTCACAGCATCACTAGCCACACCCACTCAGTCAAATATTCCACACTCGCTAGACATACAAATCCAGACATACCTAAGGGACAGAAAGGTGGGTATCGCCACAGTCAGATTCATCCACCTCTATCCACAACATAAGACTGCTAGAGACATCACTGTGTGTGTGTGTTTGCACACACATACACATACATTTTCATGCAAAGTATGTACATGGAGTAAAATATGCAAATGAACTGAAGGAATGAAAAGCTGTGGAAAACTGCATCACCATGGCAATCATAATTATGAATAACTTTATTGTTTTGTTCTAGTTGTTTATTATTCTGTGTATCAACCCTGTCTTTTGTTCCATTCCTTTTTGATTTCTGTTTTAACTAAGATGATATCTAAAATTAATTGTGAATGTGGAGCTTGATTAGTTGTCTGCAGATTTCATCTCATTTGTATCTTTACTCCCTTTACATTTAATTTACTGCGATCCAAAGGGAGAGGCGGGTAAGAAATATATTATTATTATTATTATTATTATTATTATTATTATTATTATTACATTACCAGTGCACAAATGCACGTTTACCACTACAATGTAGTAATTCACATTTCTAGATATTGGAAATTTAAAAAACGGCAATATAAAAATGATGAACTCCTAAATGTATTGGTTCCACTTCAAAAACAAGTAGGGATGTTTGAAGAATTTGATCATCACAAATTTAATGCAAACTGACTTGGGGCAAGTCTACACATTAAGGGTATAGAGGGAGGGAGGAAGGGGGAGGATCGCAGACTTACCAGCTTCCGCAATCCTTCCCCAGCGTCCAGGTGGCAGCGTGATGTCCCGGAAGTAAGGAGGGACATCGCAGCCGCCATTTTTTTCTTTTGTCAGAAGAGGAGTCATGTGGGTAGGCAGCAAAAGATAAGGTTTTTTTTTTAAAAAAAGAATGCACCCACCCCCCACCCCCATCTGCCATCCCTGGAATGGCAAAATTGCTGCCCCCAAAGGGCATGGAACCCCCCCAATACCTCCATACCCAGCCTCGCTACTTCTCCGTTCCTCCCCATGAGTAGCCAGGCTGGGCACAGAGCTGTTTGGGGTCTGCTCTGTGCCCTTTAGTGAGGGTAGCAATTTTGCCATTCCAGGAATGGCAGAGGGGGGTTGGGTTGGGTGCTTTCTTCTAAAAAAACCCAACTATATCTTTTGCTGCCTGCCCATGTGACTCCTCTTCTGACTAAAGAAACAAATTGGCGGCATCATTTGGACGCACAGGGATGACCCAGGGATGACCCTGGGTAAAAGGGCTGGTGTAGACATGCCCCTGAACTGCATCTCCTGGAGTAATGTGCAGATTAGTACATTGCAAATGTTCTGATGCAGAAAAATGTATCAAATACATTTAGGGAACAATCTTATGCTTGTTGAGGCAGAAAACACACCTAGAACTCCCAGCATTTCCCCAGCATGGTTAGCTGGGACATGCTGGGAGTGAAAAGACTTTTTTCTGTCTAAACATGCATAGGATTACAACTATAAGAATTGATATTTTGAGAAACAGTAGATTTAGAACTGCTTATTTAAATACATATGGAATTATTTGGCAGTTTTTTAAAAATCAGATTAATGACGAAATGGGATGGAAGAGTGTCATGGGTGAATAGTGGAATTGACACAGACTAGAAATAGACTGATTCACCTATACCTAGAAACAAGAACAGGTAATTCTTAACTCCAAAATCTACGGAGAAATTGATTACAATAATTTCAGATGCATAAGACCTACTTTCACTCTGATACCTTCATACTACAGTTTATGTTTTGTGTTGTTTATTTGATTTTTGAATTTTAATCTGGATGACTGTAGGATTCTAAGTAAGCAAATGGGTGTGAATGACTCACTTATAGATCTAGGCAGAATGCCATTTAAAATAAATAAATAAAATACCACAATTGCATATTGTAGGTGTCAACATGGCATTCCATGAATACAGGGTGACCATATGGAAAGGAGGACAGGGCTCTTATATCTTTAACAGTTGTATAGAAAAGGGAATTTCAGCAGGTGTCATTTTTATGCATGCAGCACCTGGTGGAATCCCCTCTTCATCACAACAGTTAAAGCTGCAGGATACCTGGCCTTTTGACCAAATACTAAAGAGAGCAGGACTCCTTCAGCTTTAACTGTTGTGATGAAAGGGAATTTCACCAGGAGCTGCATGCATACAAACGACACCTGCTGAAATTCCCTTTTCTATACAACTGTTAAAGATACAGAAGCCCTATCCTCCTTTCCATACAGTCATGCTCCATAAGTATTTCTTGTTTCTCTCTTTAATTCACTTCCTGTTTGCTGATCTTCATGCTAAATCCTTGACCAGTGTCAGATACACAGATGCTGCAGATAAGAGTGCAAGGTATCTCAAGATTTTGGCATTTGTGAGAGTAGCACAAGTACAATGTTAGTTTTATTACGGACATACTGTTGTAAATGGTGCCATTACAATCCTTTGGATACTTGCCCCTTCCAGGATGGTGAAAGCATTAGCACACAAAAAATGAGGCAACTGTTTTTTGAAAAGGAAGGCGTTGTTTTGAGCTATCAAAATATTAAGCATTAATAACTGTTCTTTTTTTGGTAGTTGCGTAAGTAATTTTGAGAATTACAGGCTACTTAGAGCAGCTTGCTATCATCATGTTATGTGCAGGGCAATCCTAAGTGTGTTTAGTCAGAAGGAAATCTCATTGAGTTCAAAGGGCCTACTCTCTAGTAAATGTACTGGAACTTACAATCTAAATCACTCCTCTAACAAAATAGAAGCTTGAAATACTGCAGGGGAAATTGTGTCACTTTACTTATTGACCAAAATCCATTGTTTCATTGCAAAGAAAAGAATACTTTAGAAAGAACTTACATGAAAGAGATTCTAAAATATCTAGGGTATCCCAAATCAAATGGGATTAGTAATTAAGAAAGTGAACAATGGACACATTTAAAAATATTGCAGCCACTCTTCAAAATGCAGTCATCTGGCAAGATCACTTTCCTTTTTGCTATTTCTCAGCATCATTTGTTGCCAACTGGAGAAATATAAAAATGTCACTATTGTCACTTTACATTTACACAATATCTACAATGTCGACGTTTCCAGAAATGTGTCAAGTATTATTAGGGAAGCAAACAGAAGACAGTACTGCAAGCCAATGCAGAAAAGACATTTAAGAAAGAATAACCCCACTTTCAGTAATATAATTTTGTGGATTCCAACAGAAGAGCTGAAGATCATAAAGTGAAATAAGTGAAGAGAACCCCTTCTGCAACATGAAGTATACTTTGTTTAGTCTATCATCCTTCTCTTGTGCCCATTTGCCAATACTACAATTTAGTTTGAAGTCTTACATAAAGTTTTGTGCATAATAATGGTATTCTCTTGCCTTGGTCAGATCCTGGCTTGATCCTTGAGTAGATACCAATGGGGAAGCTGGACACAAGGTTAGGGACTGGCCAAACCACAGAGTCTGGTCAGATATCAGAGCAACACAGAAACATAGGGACTTGGGGAAAAGTTGAGTTCATCTGTAAAGTTTTTACAGATCTTCTGCAAACTTTTGTCTAAACCGGGGGTGGGGTGGGGTGGGGTGGATAATACATCGTCCCCATTTTGGCCTGTGCTGTCCTTTTGCTGATTTTTTTTTAAAAAAAAAATCAGTGGTTTACTTTTGAAAGTAAAAGTTGTCCTCAGTAAGTCCCAGTGTCTCTAGGTATCTTGAAAACAGGCTACATTTGTCTTCAGTAAGCCCTGTAGTAGGTACAGTTAAACCACTGTTTATTTAAACAAAATGGCAGAATCCAAAGAAAAGTAACATGTCCAAAACCCTAATAAAACACAGAGCTGGGTTCTGAGCTCCAAAACTCATTCTTGTAACTTTAATGTCACTGCATAAATTTTGCAGGCTTTTCTTTTTCGTTTTCCTTGTACCTATAGAACAAGGGTATTTAAAATATCCTCATATAGGGTCTTTCTTATGAAGTTAAGTATGGGGATATAGGAAAGGGAATTCAGGATAATTTTATCATTTTTACAGTGTTGCTGCTGTCCACTTCATTTACAGAGAAAAGCCTTTATAAACTTAATGAATGTGGTAATGCTAAAGACACTGATTTGAGTTAGCGATTAACTGGCGGAAATGGGTAACACGCTGTTGTTCATTTTATTTAATATTCACTTAATTATTCTTTAAGAGAAACTTGGTACTTACAATTAATAAAATGAAAGGAAATTAAATTATGTAAATATATGATACTTTAAAAATATTGATTACTGTACCTGACATAGCTTGGATTTACAGAACCCTGATGAAAAGATGGCACCTGTTTAAAGTTTTGTCTTTATGTTTAGAATATATGCAAATAAGGAATGCAAAAAAGGATTTCGAGGAGGACATTGCTGATAACACTAAGCCCAACAATGAAAAAATCATCAAATATGTTAGAAACAGGAAACTGGCTGGGAATGCATTTGGACTGCTGGACTGCCATGCAGGAGGGCAATTGGGGTGGGGTGGGGGGAACAGCTCACAAGGATGGAAGAGTTAGCCCTGCCCTTCCCATTAGTGTTCCCCCTGAAATCTCCCCACGACAATTGAGCTGGAGGGGGGCTCCTTTCCATTTGCTCCAATACATGCTCCCCATGCTTAATTGCCATTTGTGTGTGTAGAGAGGTTGAAGAAAGTGAGATGAGTTGGGTTAACCCTTCTCTCTCCAGATGCGATGGCCCCAGAAATTTACCACCCACATGACAATTAAGCTTAGAATAAAAACTTCTATTGACACCAGTAGACACTCGGAGCTCTAGGAAATGGATCCAGGCCCCGGTTCCATTGCCCCAAGATTATACTCCATAGTTCATTTGTTACTGCACTTTTAAGGAATATTCCTCAGATGAAAGACAGAACTCTGGGAAAGGGAAAGAAAAGCAGGTTTATGTTTAGTTAGCTCATTTTGGTGATGGGAAGTGGAATTTGTTTGGGGCCGTAACTAGACCTAAGGTTTATCCCAGGATTGTCCTGGGGTCAAACCTGTTCATCTAAGTTCCACACAGGGCATCCAGCACTCAGGCAGGGACGAACCCGGGATGATCCTGGGATAAACCTTAGGTCTAGCTCTTGCCTAGGTCTCTGCAGAGGTGCATAGGAGCTCTTGACAAATGAATGTTTTAATTTTCATTGTAACTGGAGACATGAAACAGGACAGGACTTTGATTCTAATCCCCCTGACCTGTGCAGGGTGGAATCTATTTCCATTGTCTGTGTAAGGCCAAAGACATACCTGTCCTAAGTTTTATTTCACCATTTCAGACCCATCATCAACTGTGTGTGCTAATGAAAGTTCACACCACCACATTGTGGTTGGATTTATTCCATTTAATCAAGCTAATCTAGATGGGTTTTGTGTCCATATAGTGAATGGGCTTAATTCTGTTTAATCATGCTAATCTAGATGATATTTGTTCCCACATTGTGATTAGATTTATTCCATTTAATCAAGCTAATTTAAGCAATATTTGCTTCTACTGCATAATTAGCCTGTGCTACACCTACTGAACTCCTACCTCTACTGATTATAAGCAACATTGCCCCCTTTTTATATGTAAGGGTAATAATACATTGAAATGCTATATTGAAATGATACTCCTTCTGCAAGGAATAGAATGGAGCTTTGAATATTTTGGTATGAAATACTGATTTCTATATAATTACCTCATGCATTATATATCTCAGGTGAATGGGCCTTCTCAATAATTTTGCCTGAGTTAGGGAATCCCCTTATCTTTTTGCCTGTTACATAATCTGTTGGTTTTCAGGTGCTAGGTAAAACCCTTATTGATCATCCAGGTGTATGATGCTTTTGCTTTTTTAGTAACTTTTAGCAAGTTAGTTTTTCAAAGGCTTTTGAGGACATTGCTGCTGAATTGTTTTATGTGTTGTTGATATATAAGTATTTTAATTTTGTGTGTGTGTGTGTTTTAAAAAATGTGTTGTAAACCATCTTGAGCATCATATATTGAAAAATATGGAGTCAAATATTTTAAACAATAAATAAGCGTTTAGGTCTTTATTGCATGGCATATTTTTATTCATAGTATTTATTATACTACTGCTGGCTGTTTGGTTCTAGTGGTCCCATTTTGTAAAGATGCACAGTCATATTGTAGTTCGGCCCAAAAAGGGTTGCGTCTTTCATGAGCACTCAGTGGAAATGCTTGTAAAAGGCTCAGAGGTGATTGCACTGTATCTACTCTCCCCTCTGTTTCGGTAGCTACAAAAGCCAAGAACGTCATTCTGGGGTCAGAAAAGGGATGAAGAGAGTGGCATGTGTTCACAGAATCCCTGCCAGGAAAATTGCATTATTCTTGTCATTTCTGTTGGGGACAATGTCCTCCAAGGCCCATAGGTCAGTGGTGGATCTCACACTGTATATGTCTGGAATGTCCCAGGTTCAATCCACTATGACCTGACAGAGGGAAAAGACCCTCCCCTTAGCCCTGAGAGTCAATGATGACTCTCCGTTGGTGGGATGCTGCAGCCAGCACCATGCAAGTGCTTGGATGCTTTGTGGATAGTTGCAATATCCATCAATAGGCCATGATGGGATAACTCAGCATTTAGCAACTAGACATTTGTGTGTTGCTGTCCATAGTGTTGTGGGTTTCAGAAATTGCTGAGTGTGAGTCTTAAACACACACACACACACACACACACACACACACACTTTAGATGGTTAGTTGTTGTGAAGCACACAACTAACATTTCTCTTCTCTTCCCAGCCACCCACACATACCACCACCATCCAATATTTTACAACAGCTTCTACATTCCTGACATGTTAAAGCAAAGATACTCTGAGCGCCTTCATGAGAGCCAGTGTGGTGTAGTGGCTATGGTGCTGGACTGGGAATCGGGAGATCCAGGTTCTAGTCCCCACTCAGCCATGGAAACCTACTGGGTGACTTTGGGACAGTCACAAACTCTCAGCCCAATCTACCTCTCAGGGTTGTTGTTGCAAGGATAAAATGGAGAAGAGTAGGAGGATGTACACCGCCTTGGGTTCAATGGAGGAAAAAAAAGGCAGGATATAAATGCAGCAATAATAATAATAATAATAATAATAATAATAATAATAATAATAATGCACTCTCGGTCGAACCAATTATTCCTACTGTCACTGTGGTGACAGAATTTTGAAGGGAGGAACTCAAAACCTGTATAACCTTTTCAAAAGCTAGAATGCCCTGTTTAGGAGGGGCGGTCATGGAAATTGAATCTATAACATCCAAAAGACAAGGAGATTTGATTAGCCTATTAAAAACTATACCAGTTTTATGAGACCATTTAATCCTGTTAGAATTTACTTTTAGAGAACCAGGAGAAGGATAGGGATGAATGGACAGTTTTGAGGAGCCTAAGTTGTCAAGAGAAAGCTCCAGTGGGAGGTGATCACTGTCAGAACGAACTGCTACTTTTAGATTACATCCCCATGATTTAAGCTGTGGGTGTACTAAAATATAGTCCACTGTGCTTGCTCCCCTAGAAGAAATGTAGGTAAATTCACCCCAGACGTCGTCAGCACTGGTACCATTCAGGATACATAAGTCGTTTCTGGAGACAAACTGTAGCAAACAGATTCCAGCAGAATTGACAAAGGAATCTTTGGAGTTACGTTGGCCAACTCTGAGTTTGTTGTTGCCCAGCGTGTAAAGACCACCGCTCCTGGAAGTGTCCAGGAGATAAGTCCCAGTTCTTGCATTAAAATCACCTGCAATTATGGAATAGGCTGAGGGGAATTTAGCTGACTGCTCTAAGAAAAAGCCTTCGGCTTGAAGCTATCTGGCCTGTACAGTTTCTTTACAAGCTGTCGGAGAAAAGTAAACATTAAATATTAGCAAAGTCAGCCCAACATCTCCCAATTCCAAGGCCAGAGCCTGAATGGATGAGGAGTATTTAGGGAGTTCTCTTATCCTGGTGTCAGGGGAAGAAGACACCAGGATACTTAAACCCTCTCTGGCTCTGCCCTTGCCCTTGTTTGGCAGTGCGGGGAGGCAATAGGACATAAAACCATTTACATAGATATGGTCGTCACACCAAGTCTCCTGGAACAAGACAACGTCAAAGTTGTTAAGGTATGTTAGGATCTGCAGTTGGTAGCCTCCTGTCAATTCTCTTTTTAAAGAAGTCAAAAGGATTATGAGGTTACCAGCATCAGCGCTGGTGGGCCCTGGCGTGCACAGGGCAGCCCAAGTACTGACAGGGGTTATGGGGCAGGGGCTATGGAGCCCTACACTTTGGCCTGAAGGTCCAGCCCTAGCTGCTGTACTGCAGACAAATTAAGAATTAGTAATATATTAACTCTTTTTTACAGATAGCTGGAGTGATATTGTGTTTTACTGTATAAATGCCTTGTAAGTCAGGAGAAGTCTACGTAATTCAGTTTATTTCTGCTTTTGGCATCAGTGTAATATTTGTGTAACTCATGTTCCAGAATTTGTTCATATTATTAAAAAAAATCAATTGTTGAATTTGTTTACTCTTTTATGCTTAGCTTCAGTTCTGCATTTATACAGAAAATACTGCTGACAGTTCCAAAAGAAAATCTCTTCTTGGCAGATAAATATGATTTCACAGCAAGCTGGTCAGGTTGTTTTCATAATGGCATACTTACTGAGCTAGGCCAAGAAATTAATGGCAATGGGAAGGGGGAAATTCCACAGGATAGGCATCTTGGTATAGTTTTGTTTTTAGAATGTCTATTTTAGGCTTTTGAATTCTGTCTCCCTCACATCTTTCAAGTTATTTTGAATACGAATGTGGATGCAGCTTTCATTTACTTAAGCTGAAAACATGCTAGAGAAATCAACCCTGAAAATAAAGCATTTTCTACATTTTGAACATTTTAATTTTCCCACTTTTGGAAATTGTGAATATTGCATCTAAATTTAGACTGTCATTTATTTGGAAAATGTGTTGCTTCCATGGGGCAAAATGTAAAAGAAACAATTAAAATGAGTAAAGTCAAATAAACAACAATAAAACAGAAGAAATAGTAAAAATATAAGATTGCAACAGGAAAAGAATAATAATAAAAAACAAGTTCAACCAAAGTTTTAAAAGATCTATTGCCAGGAAACATGAGAGAAGGCCTGGGAAGGTCATAAGAACAGCCATGCTAGATCAGACCAAGGGTCTGTCTAGACCAGCATTCTGTTTATTTATTTATTTATTACATTTATATACCGCCCCACAGCCAAAGCTCTCTAGGCGGTTTACAATTCTGTTCACACAGTGTCCAACCAGCTGTTGACAGGAAGCTCACAAGCAGAACATGAGTGCAACAGCACCCTTACACCCATGTTTCCCAGCAACTGGTGTACATAAGTTTACTGTCTCTGATACTGATGGTAGCAGAGAGGCTTCAGAAGTAGTAGCCATTGATAGCCTTTTCCTCCAGGAATTTCTCTAGCCTCCTTTTAAAGCCATCCGAATTGGTGGCCATCACTACAACTTATGGTAGCGAATTCCATAGTTTGACTATGTGCTGTGTGAAGAAGTACTTTCTTTTATCTGTCTTTCCAAAGGCACCCTCTCACAATTTATGAAGCCTTCCTACTGATACCCATCAACTTGGGGCACCTGTTAGAGTTCCAACAATTATGATCTTTTGAAATGGGCAAGTTTAAATGGGAGATGGCGATCCTTCAAGTACCTGACTCTTAAGTCATATAGGGCTTTAACATTAAACACCAGCAGAGTTATATGACTATCCACACATTTCCCCATCAGCTGATCCCAGGTAGTTGGCTACTACTGTTTCATGGTAAAGCCTCTAGTATGGGTGTCTGCAGGGAAAATGAAGCAATTGTCCCACTGGATTCTGCTCTGTTGTGGGCCAGGCTCTGAGATCTAGGCCCCATAACCCCTCCATTTGTCCTCAAAAATGATGACTGATGGACTCATGAATTCTCTCTGACCTGGGTCCCCTGGCTGAGTTTTCTCTTATGACTTGCTTTTCAGGATCAGACATCTCTGAGGAGAAGAGGATGGAAGAAAAGTGGTCAAGGGGAAAGTTGCCCAGTTTCTTTGACTTCCCTCATTCTAAGCTCCGCCTGTCCATTAATGTGTCTGTTGGAGTTGGTGGGGAAGTGAAGCTCACGAGGCAGAAGAAGTCTCACATTTCTCCTTTACAGCCCCAGCTTGGTTCCTTGTTTCTGTGTCGCCCATGACCCTGCCCCAAGTTGTATATCAGGGATGGGTTCTGTGGTGTTCCAACGTTGAATAGCAACAATCTCTTTCTTTATCTATAAAGGATGATTGCGTGTGTGTGGCTATCTGGTGGGGAGGGGGATGACAGGCTTGCTTGATCTGACCCGTTCCCTTAAATAAACTGTAACCAGGATTGTAATTTTTTCATCTGATCTCATGAATCTGTTTACTCAAAGTACTTTTTATTGAATTCACTACTATTTACTCCCAAGGAACTGTGTGCACTGTGCCTTTTTCAAACTACAAAGACTTTCATGGAAGTGCAAGAAATCCTGTTTCAATTACTCGGTGTGCAAGTCCATGCATCTAACTTTTTCACCCTCAGAAGCAAACCTAAAGTGAACATTGTGTGCCAAGAAGAAGAAAATTGGAAGAAATTATATCAAATATTGTCAACTGTTGAATTCTCTGCCATACTTGACATTGCTTTAAGTTGAACAGAAACATGACTGCAAATGTACTAAACCTCTTTGAGTTTTGCATTGATGCAGGAGATGAGATGCCACAGAAACATTTGCTGTTTTAAATTTGTATTTTTGCATTGCTGATGTTTTTATCTTGGTTGTGCTTTTATATTGTATTTTATGTTATGGTTTTATACTATTGTTTTGTTTTGAATTGTCTTAATTTTGTAAACCGCCCAGAGAGCTTTGGCTATTGGGCAACATAGAAATGCAACAAACAAACAGACATTTGGAAAATTCTCCAGTTAATATGCTCACTATATGTCTGCCTGTGTGGAAAATAAACTGGTGCCAACGTTGTTATCTTTTCGGCGCCAGGTCAAGACCTTTTCTCTTCTCCCAGGCATTTTAACAGCATTTAACAACGTTAAGTTTGTTTTTTAATGGACCCCAGAACTGTTGTTTTTAAATGGATACTGTTGTTTTTATACTGTTTTTATGTTTTTTTAATTTTTTGTATACTTTTAATGTTTACTATTTTTAATTGTTGTAAACTGCCCAGAGAGCTTCGGCTGTGGGGCGGTATATAAATGTAATAAATAAATACATAAATAAATAAATAAAATTAAGCTGCATAATGCTGCCATAAGAGAAGGCACCATTTCACCTGGATTTTTAGTCATTGCTGATGAAAATACTGACATATCCAGAAAGGAGTAATTGTCACTCAGCGTACGTTTTGTTGACAAAACAGGTACTTAAAACATTACCCAAGAGGAATCCTTGGTTATGTAATGCTAAATGAATTAGATCTACCTCCATTGCCAATACAATTATTGGTGAGTGTACCAATCTAGGAGTCTTGCATCACCAAGGATATGATTGCTGCCTTACAATTCAGGAAAGGAAGGTGGTGTACATGCTAAATAAAGAATAGACTTCCCAAAGCTGTTTTGTACTGTACATAAACTCAGTCTGGTGGGGAATGGCTGGAACGCTGTACCCAAGATACAGAATTCAGTGAGTACAAAATTCTTATCATGGTTTTTCTTTTCTTTTTTGTGAGAATGCAAAGAAAAGATGTTTTATTCCAACGCTATCATTTGTATGTGAAACACGTTGGATAACAAAATACAAACACGTTGGGATTGTTTCCACTAACTAATTTTTTTTTAATCAGTTAAACAATCTGGTCCTTACAGCTTCAGGTAAAACATGCAGCCAGGATGCCATCTGCTTCAAGAACAGGAAGTGTCCTCTTTTATGTTATTACAAGTTTAACCTATTCAGCAAGGCTGGAATCTGTGTCACAAGTCCTCCAAGCCATTCAGGTCAATATTATCAAAATGTCCAATCATGTCCATGAGCTTTCAACTGTATTTCATGGCTACAGAAAAGGCAGAACACTTTACTCTCCCCTTCACCACCACCCCACCCTGACAAGGTTCAAGAATTAGCAGAAAAGTTTGATGTTATCTTTACATTCCCAGTGCAGCTGGCAGAAATTCCACTCAAATATCAGTGGCTCAACAACTGTGGAGAAATGCTTTCATTTATCAATCCATGTGCCATAGTTGGATAGGGAGGGATGATCCCTCCATTTCCCTGGGATAACTGAGACCTCAGTTATCCCAGTTTTACCTGCGGTCCCGGGACAATCCCAAGGACCACAGGCAGTGTGGGTGCCCATCCTGGCTTCTTCCCTGTGAGTAGTGGGGGTCATCAGAGGGAAGGAGCCAGGATGGGGGGAGTCCAGGGCCATCGGGGGTGGGGTGGGGTGGGGAGGGGAGCGAGGTCAGGGCTTTCCCCCCTTTTTTTGTTTACCTTAAATTTTGCTGGAGCACAAGTGCACTCCAGCTCTTACTTTTTTTTAAAAAAAGTGGCCACCGTGATGGGCACAATGCCTGGGATGTTGCGCGGCCCATGTGGACTGAGGGCATTGATCCCGGAAGCAGGTAAGTCCGGGATCGCCCCCTCTCCCTCCCTCTACACCTGTAGATGTAGAAAGGGCCCCAGTTATATCATCACTGATAATCCAGTTTGTTTCAAAAAACAAGGATAGTTTCAAACTGTTCTCACTTCACCCAGTACAAATTAGACATGAAGAATTCAAAAACCAGATTGCAAAGATCAATGAAATGTCTGAAATTGAAATCATGGAAGCTTCCGTGTTTGCCTGGTTTTAGATGTGGTCAAAGAAGGAGAAATAATAGATTTCTGGATTTATTAAAGTGCACCAAACTATTTCCTTCCATTCAGCAAGCAATTCTTATTGTTCTAACATTATCAATAACAATCCACAGAGGTCATTTGCCATTAAAATATTATCAACAAAGGCATGTCACTGTTTTTCCGGACTTTGCACGATGAGAATTCAACATGCAAAGATGAATGAGAACAAGTACAAAGTCACAAAAAGTGATTGTTAAATTCAGACAAGACAAGAGGTAGTATAGTTTCTGTTATATAACAGCCAATCAGCTACTTTTCTCAGTTTCTGCTCACAAATAGTGTGTTTCAATTATTGATCCTAAAATGCAGTTCTTTGCCATTTTCTCCCCATTCAACTGATGAAGAATATTAAATTTGTCTCATTGTTTGGACTTACGCTATGTTGACTACATTCAACTGTTGTACAAATGAATGCCATTTGGTTTATTGGCATGATTGAAATGTAAGAATTCCCCTTTAACATTATGCATTTGGATTTTTATTTACATATTCTCTATGTATATATTATATTGGATATGTTTATACTTCATGTACATGCACACAAACACACACGAAAAATTCCTGCAGAAACCTAGAGCTCCTAATATCCTATTGCTACTATCCATTCTGTGGTGACTATTCATTATTGAACCATTTCAAAACATTCTCAGTACATCCATTTTTATGCTTCCTAGTTGCACAGTCTCATCAAATCTTTGTGTCCTTGCTCATTTTTTAGGAAAAAGTCAATCCTTTGGAGAAGTAGTAGAACTGAAAATACAATACTATATACTACGAATGAGAGGATGTGTGATGCAATTTATGGCTATGAAATGCTGAGTTTACAAAATCTTAATATTATTCCAACTCAGGCGTTTCATTTGAGGGTGTGTGGTTTTTTTTGGGGGGGGGGGGTTGGAAGGCCTTTGTTTAATGTAGCTGTAAAAATGTGTTTAAAAGGTAATTACTCATTCTTTGTAATTGGGAACACGAGACAATGGAGCATCCTTATGCCAAATGAAATAGCCTGAAGTAATCAAATTAGTAAAGATATACTATGATTCTATGATGGAGTTTAACAATTATAATAGCAGCAGCAACAACAAAACACTTCTCTTACTTCTAGAAGGAGACACCTATTCACAAATGATCTTAGAAATTAGTAATTTGTAGTAGTAGTAAAAGTCATATATAGAGGGATGATAGTTCCCATGTGAATAGTTACTAACTTACTCTTCGATGAGGTTTCATTAAATACATTCTGAGAGGGCAACGCCTGGTTTATGATATGCACATATTTGGAAAGTGCAAATATTGCAAATATATTATTGGTACAACATAAAATGGATTGCAACATTTTGAGTGCAAATTCGGGATTCATATTTTCTTCGCAAACACCACATTAACATGGCCAATATGAAATGTGTAGTGAATTCTGACATTGCCATTGCCACCACTGCATTTGCCTACATGTTTCCCTTGTGAAATGGAATGACCCTCAAAGACATTTGCTGCATGAGGACTGACGATTTCTCATCCCACTAATAGATATTGGTTTGGATAAATTCAAGGAATTTAAGCAAAGAAATTCTCTCTGCCCCTCCTCCCCTCTGTAGCCACCTGATAACCCAGAAAAGTCTTTTTGAAGAGACAGGGGGAAGGGGCATGAACAATGTAGCATACGATGAAGGGACTGCTGGGAGAAGCGAGAATTGCTCCAAATTGGGCTTTAGATAAGCTAACTTAAGGAGGCCCTCCTCTGAGTGTCTCCTGTGAGAGAGGCTCAGGCAGGGCTCCATCACACCAGCATTAGCGCCCACTGTCAATGTGGATTGTGTGCAAAGGACTCAGATGACGTCGTCCATGTCCTGACATCACTTCCCCTGTCCCCCTTAGCACTGTTTTTTGGTGCAGAAAAAGTCTGGTTCTTCCGGTAAATCAAAAAGACAATGCACTACCCTCAATGTGTATTTTCATCCATCGTTTTCAATCTGATGTTCTGTGGCCATGTTTTCAAGGGGCACAGAAGGACGTGCCTTTTCTCCAGCGGGCATTTTCACCTCAAAAGAAGTGTGGAAAATGCACCCTCCTTGCCAGCAGTGCCCTCATTTCTAAAGATAAAGAGATCAAAATTGGCACAGTGATAGCTCTTCAGGAGGGCTTTAGCCACACTGAGGCCACAGCTAGACCTACGGTTTATCCTGGGATCATCCAGGGTTCGCCCCTGCCTGAGCACTGGATCCCGTGTGTGTCACCTAGATGAACAGGTTTGACCCCTGGACGATCCAGGGATAAACCTTAGGTCTAGCTATGGCCTGAGTTTGACTCATATTGGGTCATCCTTTGATTTTAAGGGATTTTTAAAGAGGAAATTAAACAAATGCTTACATCTGTGTAAATTTTAAAGATAAAAAGATCATTATTGGCACAGTGATAGCTCTTAAGGAGGGCTTTCAGCATACCAAATTTGAGTCAGATTGGGTTATCCCTTCTGTTGGTAGAACAATGTCTGTGTATCACACTCTACTTGTGACTTTCACAGTTCTCTTCACTGGATCCCCCTGCATTTGGACTATTTACACCTCTCCTCTCATTGACTGTCTTGAGACCTTGCTTTTGGAATTGCCCCTGCCTGGTTTCTGTATTCTCTGCTTGGACCCTGTCTGCTCAGACCTGGACTGCCTTTTGACCTTGCCTTAGAACCTATCCTTTGCTGGTGGCTTGTTCCCCTGCCTTACTCCCACCTGTACCAGGACAGAGTCACATGATTAAATGATCTCCCATTTTGTTTCAGAGGCAGAAGAGGTAGAGACTTGCTTCCTGATTTTTAAAAAATGTAATTAATACCATGAGTTAATCTGTGAAATTGTGCTTTCAGGCATTTTCATTCATTCATTATTTTCGTTTTTACAATGGAAAATAAATTGACTGCACACTGTTTGGAATATATATTTCACTAATTTTCTCCTCCACCACAAAATGTCCTGAACACACTTCAAAGTTGTCAGAACATTTTTACACCCTTGCATAACCCAAAGTCTTTGGTCCTTTGGCCCAGTGGATTTTAAAATATTTTCCCCCACTTTGAACAGAACAGCTCATACATTTGTAAAACTGTTTGTGAAATTCCTTCAGTTCCAAAATGAGTTTGCTGTGCAGAATGATGAGCAGCAACAAAAAGCAATCCCAAAGTATCCCTGGACTTCATGGTCCTTTGGATTCTGACCAATATGAGTTTCTCACAAATGTGAGAACAGTGTACAACTTTCCCCACACAGATGAATTCATTGCAGGAAGAAATGTATGGTTTATTGAAATGCTTTAGTTTAGAATGAAATAGATGGGGGTGCCCAAGATTGCATACAATTATTTCTTTAAAACATTTTTGTACAACTGTTTTTACAAAATTTCAAAAACAATTCATAACATTAAAACATGCATGAGTGCAAAGATCATAAACAATAAAACATATATCAAAACCCAGGACTGCAGACTATGCCAATAGTCAGGGAATGCCTGTTGAAGAGGTGTGCTTTTAATAACAGACGTATCTCACTGAACAATGCCTCCTGAACAACAGGTGCAACTTCTGAGCCAGGTGCAAGGATCGCTCCACATACAGGCCACTTGACCTTTATAGTGGTGAACACTTTCCCTCACAGAAGGGAACTTTTCTAAAATTTTAATTTTAAAAAGGCTACCCAAGTGTGAGGGAGAAAATGCTCAGCACCATTTGGAGGAAAGAATGTTAGAGCAGTACAGTTGAGGCAAGACACAGTATTCACACACAATAATTCACACATGGGGCATTGCCATGGATTGAAGGGCTATAGGATCTAGGGATGTATGAGAATTTCATTTTTGCTTACAAAACATGTCAACATGCCCTGTTTGAAGCTCCGAACACGAGTGCAAATGTGAGAAATATTGCATTGTTTTATTTATTTAAAACATTTCTTGGCCACCTTTCAGAAGCCCTCCCAAGGTGGCTTACAACAGTATAAACTTTAAAAGTAATATAAGCATACACAGTAAAATATCAGTTAAAACAACAAAGCTAACAGTAGAAACTAACAATAAAATCATCAAGAGCAACAAGGGCAACAAGGGCAACAGCAACAAAAGAGTACTCATTTTATGAGAAGGCCACAGTAAAATAAAATGCTTTAAGGCCTTCTAAAAAGCCTGTAAGGATGGTGCGTGGTGGACCTCTGATGGGAGTTGGTTCCACAGGTGTGAGGCCACTGCTGAGAAGGCCCTCTCCCACCTGGACACCCATCTAATTTCTCTCATCGGTAGGCAGATGAGAAGGGCCTCTCTTTCTGATCTTAAAGTGCGGGCAGGCTGATATGGGTGAAGGTGGTCCTTCAAGTAACTTGGTCCCCAAACATTTAGGGCTTTAACGGTCAAAACCAGCACTTTGAATTGGGCTGGAAAACACACAGGTAGCCAGTGCAATATAGGTGTTGTGCTCAAATTATCTTGTCCCCACCAATACTTGGGCAGCTGCATTCTGCAGCAGCTGTTGCATGTTGGAGGAGGAACCAGAAAATAAAAAACACACACAAAAGATGGGTTCAACTTGGGCCTCTTTATTTATAACTTGGTAGCAGCATCCCTCCCAGGATCTCCATGTGACTGTGTGGGAATTAATTCCTGACTCAGGCCCCTAGGCAAGCCACACTCCAAGGCAGAAGCCGGTTCCCCGGCTCCTATCTTGTCCGTCACTTTGTAAGTGTGGGGAGACCGCCAAATTTCCTAATGACAGCAAGTAGATGAAACATGAGGGTCTCCAAAGGCACACCATATCCTGACACGTGAGCTACGGAGCAGGCCGTCTGGATATGCCAGTCACCCAAAGGGGTGCCACTGTGCTTACCATCCCTATCAAAACGATAGAATTCCCGCACATCCCTGCCATGAATTAACCTATTTATTCACCTCTCCTCCTAATACCTCCAGTATGGAGTAGGCAAAACACCCCGCAGGGGAAAAAGTCCTACTCACCCCCCCTCCAAAGGGAGCGACTGGCTAATCCCATACTAGAAGAGGGAGGGAGGGTGGGTCAGCGACCCAAAAAAGAGGCTGAAGGTCTGGTGAGAGCTGCTTATATACAGCAGCCCCCCCAAGATCCACATGTGACCACGTTGCCTAGGAGACGGGAGCATTTTATTGCTCCTCCCCAAACGCAATGGCCAGCCTTCCTGCCCAAACTTAGGCTGGGCGTTGGCCGGTTAAGTTTCTGAACTGTTTTCAAAAGCAGCCTCACATACAGCACACTACAGTAGTCCAGCCTGGATATGATCAGTGCATGACTGAGCAAGGTCCATCCTCTCCGGATAGGGCCCCAGCTGGTGTATCAGCCTAAGCTGGTAGAATGCACTCCTGGGGCTCATCTACACCAAGCAGGATATTCCACTATAAAAGCGGTTTATAGAAGGCAGGAGCCACACCAAGCAGGATATAGTGATATGAAAGCAGTCTATGGTATATGCCAATGGGCCCCAGCAGTTGTCAGTCACTTCAATACTGCTACAAAGCAGTAGTGTGGCTCCTGCCTTTTATATAACGCTTTCATAGTGGAATATCCTGCTTGGCGTAGATGAGACCCTAAACAATGCGGCCACCTGGGCTTCCCTAGTTAGCTCAGAGTGGACTTGGGTAGCCCAGTTCTGTACCCTCGACTGCTTTAATGATCCCTGATGTACATATCACATTTCTTGGGACACGGAAGACAAAAGCAACTCCTACAAAAAGTGTATCAGCACATGCAGTGTTCGGAGTTATAAAAAATGGTAGGTAGTATGGATAACAACAGGTGAAATCTTCCATGCTGTTGATGTAAATGGTACAGTCGTATCAAAACAGCTCATGGTTTTTCATTTTGTTGGTTGTTTTAAAAAGTGTCAACTGTTTTCAGCAGATTTTCAGTCTTCTTAAGAAGCTATTGACCGATGATTATGTGCTGCCTGCTGCTTGTTCTCATTGCATAATGACAGCAGCTCTTCTGGTACATGGTGCTATTATCCCTATATGGAAAAGTTACAGAAGGACAAGAAAAGATGGAGGTATTAGGAGCAAGCATGTCAGCATCTGGTTCTACAAGGCAATTGTGATTACACTGATGGTGGTACAACGTGCTAATACATCAGGGGAACAATTGCTGCTCAATGCTCCCACTGTAGCCAGCGTTACCAACATACGCTACGGACATCAAGCAGCCAAAGGTGAAATGCAGGGGAAATCAGCAGGGCCTCAGCACTGTACACTACCTACCATGGATTTCCAAGCTTCCTTTGTTTTTGTCTTTTGCACACTATCCTTCTTTGCGCCTCTTTGTGATATGCAGTTTTTTTGGGTTTTTTTTACCCTGCTTTCTACTGTAGTATATTGCTCTGTGGTGAAACAAAGAAAAGCTTCTTTGTAGTGAAATGTGGACCTCTTTGTTCTTGAAACAATAAATTCAGAAGTAATTAAGATTTCAGGGAGATTCTTCTTTGCAGCATTACTTTTGTTCTCTAGTAATAGGATTTTAAAACTTTTTTTCAATCCAGACTTTAATTATGTTAAAATGTTAGGGGGAAATGGTTTGGCTTATTGATATAAAAAGGAATTATAAGCCATATTTAATCAAATTATTTGCATGTCCAATTAATGAAATGTATTTGCATCTAAGTATATTTTATGAAGCTATAGGCTATAAGAATAATCTACCTGCCCCAAAGATGAAAAAGAATGTTGTGAGCATTCTTAGGTTGCATAAACAACAAAAGAATAAGGTAATCCTATACCCACTTACTCAATGGACTTACTTATGAGGAGACATGGGCAGTAGCCTACTTGGTACTAGCACAAATGTAAACTATGGCACATTATTGTAAGCAACCTCTATTGCAGTGCCAATAGTGTTTGATGTCGCAACCGACATTCTGGGGAAACGAGTCATGCCAGCAAATACTATTGGTGTTGTGTAAATTATGTTGTACTAGTGTAAACTAGTAGTACAACATAATTTATATTAGCGCTAATGCTGAATATGATACTGCCCATGTATATAATTCTGTTTTAAAAGGTTAGTATGAAAAACCAAGTAGGACCTCTTCCAAATTACTTCTAATTATCTATGGCTGAGCCCTGACTGGGGCTCAGGGAGCTCAGGCTTAAAAGCTTCCGGCTCAACCAGAACATTGGTAGAACAATGTCTCTGTGTAGGGGGACCGTATGAAAAGGAGGACAGGGCTCCTGTATCTTTAACAGTTGTATTGAAAAGGAAATTTCAGCAGGTGTCATTTGTATATATGGGGAACCTGGTGAAATTTCCTCTTCATCACAATAGTTAAAGCTGCAGGTGCCCTGCCCTCTTTTAAATCTGGTCACTGCTGCAGCTTTAACTGGTGTGATGAAGAGGGAATTCCACCATATATACAAATGACACCTGCTGAAACTTCCTTTTCAATACATCTGTTAAAGATACAGGAGCCCTGTCCTCCTTTTCATATGGTCACCCTACCTGTGTGTCACACTCTACTTGTGACTTGCACAGTTCTCTTCACTGCATCCCCCTGTGTTTGGACTGTCTTGAGACTTTGCTTTTGGAATTGCACTAATGCTGAATATGATACTGCCCATGAATATAATTCTGTTTTAAAACATTATTATGGAAAACCATTTGGGGCAGCAGCTTAAAGTGCCATACACAAAACATCTGCATGCTAAAAAAAGTGTGAGAGTTGCATACATATTGCCATGTGTAACTATCATACAGGTAACATTTCACTGCGTGTGTTTCTTCTAATAGATTAACCAAGTGCTCTCGGTTGATTTTAGAGATCACCATGGGACATAATGTCACACATCTGCCACCATTTTCTTTCTTGAATCAAATCATTTAGAGATTTATAGGCAGATTTGTAACAAGTAGCTCCAATATGGACCCAGCGCAGAAGAGAACACTGACCTGGTCTGATCCACAAAGGCAAGTGTAGGCTTTGAACTGCAGGATCTTTCTCAAACTTATGTGAACAGTTTTTGTCTGTTTGTTTTAAAGTGGGAACTCTGAATGGGCTATCAAGAACACAGGTCAATTTCTGAACCATCACAGCTAAACTGGCTTCAGCGGTTAAGCTAATAATAATAATAATAATAATAATAATAATAATAATAATAATAATAATAGATTTACCTGGATAGAAGTGGCTAATCAGCAATGTAACATTGTTTAACCTTGTAGGAGAATGTCAAGCTTCATTATTGGCTTTATGACAGTTTACTTATTCATTAAATGGCACCATCTGCTGAACGATGTTTTCCTTAAATCATCTTTATATATTTGGACCCTGATCACAATGTTTCATAGATATGTTTGAGTAATAATTTCAGCTCAAACTCACTGATTTGGCTACGTTCCAAGACTTGACCTTATTTTACACAACTGCATATGGAGGAGTTAAGCATATTCTGATATTTTGTCATGCCCCCACTGAAGGGATCCTCAGAGGAAAACCTAGAGCTGCCAGAAACTGAGGACACCCCACATCAGTCACTGTGGTCACACCAGGAGGAGCCTGGGCGTTTGCACGACACCTGAGAGTTCCAGGTGAGGAGAGGCACGTGTACGAATCCCAAAAGAACCAAATGGCGGGTGCTGTTGGGTGGGATGCTATGCCACGGTGGTGATGGCCACTTACTCACTACAGGCGGCAACCTGCCTTGGGCCAGGCCTGATTGTGTCTGACTATTTCTCTATGTTTTGACCTTGGATGCTTTCAGATCTTTCTTTTAGAGTATTCTATCTTGCTTGATAAATTGTTTATTTATTTATTGCATTTTTATACTGCCCAATAGCCGAAGCTCTCTGGGTGGTTTACAAAAATCAAAACCATTCAAAATATAAAACAAACAGTGTAAAAGCATAATATAAAATACAATATAAAACCACAACCAGGATAAAATAAAGCAGCAATGCAGAAATTAATACAGATTTTAAAACACAAATGTAAAACAGCAAAGTTAAAATTCATTTGCTAGACTGTTAAAATGCTGAGAAAATAATAAAAAAGGTCTTCTCACCTGGCATCTAAAAGAGTATAGTGTAGGTGCCAGGCAAACCTCTTTAGGGAGCTCATTCCACAGCCAGGATGCCATAGCAGAGAAGGCCCTCCTCCTGGTAGCCACTGTGCTTTGCCATTGCCTGCTTATTGTCATGCTTTTGGATTGCATCTTAGTTTAATTTGAGCCTGATCCAGCTAAAGCAGGACATATTCACTGAGATTTCTGGGTTTAAGAATTAAATGATAGTTTAGTACAGTGGTTCCCAAAGGGGGCGGTGGGACTGCAAAGGGGGGTGTTAAGAGGCAAAGGGGCGGCAGGGGGGTGCTCGAGGTGGTCTTTTCTGTACCAGGAGTTTTGGTTACAGAAGGAAATTTCTGATTGCTATCCTGTACTATGGAGAGTGTTTCAGAAGCTCCTGGTTGCACTTCCAACATCACCGTATGAAAGGAAGACAAGGTTCCTGTATCTGTAACAGTTGCATAGAAAAGGGAATTTCAACAGGTGTCCTTGGTATGCATGCAGCACCTGGTGAAATTCCCTCTTCATCACAACAGTTAAATTTGTAGGAGCCCTGCCCTCTATTGTTGTGATGAAGTGGGAATTTCACCAGGTGCTGTATGCATACCAAGGACACCTGCTGAAATTCCCTTTTATATTCCTTCTTCTTAAAGATACAGGAGCCCTGTCCTCCTTTTCATTTCAGAAGAGCAGCCTGCTTCCATGGGCATGAGGCAGATCAGGGGGATTCTAGACAGTATCCAACCCCTTCTTGAGACATGGAGAGCCCCCCTTTTGATTTGGAAACAGAAGCCAAGCTATTGCCTTGTCTGAGAGCGTGTAGGCACCTAAAGGTACAGGCTTGGGTGGCCACCAGACAAAGAAGTATCGACCTCAAGAATAAGATTCCTTGTGAGTAAAGGGTTACTCATGTGTAATAACTCCCCCCTGGTGACTGATGGCTAGCAGCTGTGCCTTGGTGGGGCTCTGAATGCTCAGGCTTAAAAACCTTTAGTTCCAGGCAGAGATGCTGGAACAACATCTGTACTCCAGCTTTTTATTTGTGGGTGCAAAGGCCTTTGGACCTTGCTCTTGGGACTGACCTTTGCTGGTTTCTAGTCTCTCTGTCTTGACACATGTGCCATCTGAGAGGCATCACAGAAACCATGCAGGAATCTGGTTAATTGCATACTTTGTATAACTTGAAGCGGCAATAAGTTGTTAATACATTATGATCATATGTTACAATACATTGTAATTACCTATCTAAACTGAGAAAATATCCAAGAATAGCACTCTAAAGACTGACATTTTTTATTTAGTTTTTGGTCAGCAGCCTCTCCTCAGAGATGCATGAAAGACTATGAAAACCGGAGTGACAGATTGGAAATATTCATAGAATAATTTTGTAATTAAGCCAATACTTTCAAGGACACTTGGAGATTGGAAATGAACTGGTAGTATGATCCAAGCTTTTTCCTCCCAAAATTGGCTTTATTGCTCAGATGGTAAAAACAGAAGGAACAATACCTGCTGATATGCCAAGTAACAGCCAATAAAGTGGGTAAATCAAACTGTCAAAAAGTCTTAAGGCAAGGTGCCTTTTTCCAAGATGTTGTTTTCTTTTCTGATCTGGTGAACCTTTGTCTTTGAAGTAAGGGAACAAGTGAAGAATCAAGATAAAAAAAATGTTTTAGTTGATCATTGGTTGAACATCTTCTTTTAGTGATTGGGGCAAATCAGAGGAGGTACGAAAGATTTGCAGGGGGAAGGGTTGCTTCTGCCACTGCTGCTTGTGGAGCTGCCCCAGCACTGGCCCATGAGGATGGGGTTTCTTCAGAGGATGATCAGGGATCTGGAAACAAAGCCCTATGAGGAGAGACTGAAAGAACTGGGCATGTTTAGCCTGGAGAAGAGAAGACTGGGGGGAGACATGAAAGCACTCTTCAAATACTTAAAAGATTGTCACACAGAGGAGGGCCAGGATCTCTTCTCGATCATCCCAGAGTGCAGGACATGGAATAAGGAGCTCAAGTTACAGGAAGCCAGATTCCAGCTGGACATCAGGAAAAACTTCCTGACTGTTAGAGCAGTATGACAATGGAACCAGTTACCTAGGGAGGTTGTGAGCATTCCCACATTAGAGGCAGCTGGACAACCACCTGTCAGGGATGCTTTAAGGTGGATTCCTGCATTGAGCAGGGGGTTGGACTTGATGGCCTTATAGGTCCCTTCCAACTCTACTATTCTTTGATTCTATGAGGATAGCCTTCCCTCCCTCCCTCTAAGTCATCTGGGCATCATACTTGTGCAAGCAGTGGAGGCAAGGCATTTGTGCTTTTGCAGAGTCCAAATTAGTGAAGGATAAAAATGGCTGTGGGTCCTCCTCCTCCTCCTCCACCACCACCACCACCATGGGGAACTGAATGAAGGGGGGCTGGTTTCCTTGTCAGGTCCTGATAATTTTAATTCAAAGAGTATTGCACTAGTTGTCCAGATAAAGATCTTTAGAAAAATGGCAACTAAGGCAGTGTTTAATGTACTAATTGATAACAACAGCCGAGAAAACTTTGATGACGTATACAAAATGATGACAGAGCACATGAAAAATAAGGAAGAAGTGCACAACATTATGAAGAGCTTGACCAAAGAAGCTCATCAAAATTGGGATCACCCTCTGTCAATAATTTAATTTGAAAACAAATATTTCCTTATTAGAGCACTCGCTTCTCCCAGTAGTTCTGCAGAGAGGAAGGAGCAGTTTCTCTGGCCAGAATTCGGGCATCTACAATCCCAAACTATTCCCCAAAGTACTTCACTTCCTATTTGAGCTGGAACTGGTGGGTGGTTGTAGATCTGAGCTGTGATCAAAGAGGGCCTTTGACCTCTTGCCTTGGTATTGAAATCAATCTAAGATAAGCTCTGTTCAGGTGTTCACATGTATGCATGTATGCTTACAGTGGTTAGAGCAGCAGGATTATGTGAGCGGGTCCCACTCAGCGGGTCCCTGCCTTATCCGGGTCCACAATCATGTTCAATCAAACATAGTTAAACTCCATGTCAGACCTGGCCAATTCAACATGGTGAGGTCTGAACTGAGGGGGCGTGGCCCATGTACTGGGAGACTTGAGGCGGGGCAACACAAATGTACCTATTGTTCTACTCATTTTAAGCACTCATGCAGTCAAATGAAGTGGGCTATAGTTAAGGCTAAGGTTTTACAGATCCAGCATGGTCCATCTCAAGAGTGCTCACCCCCACCCCCACACTCATAGTTCTCACCCATGAACTGAACCACACAAGTTCTTGCCAAGCACCCACGGGACTCATGAGTGTTTGGCAGCACCCCACTCTTGCTTTGAACCTTCCCCCACTGCATTAATGGCAGCTGCACTTTGCATAATGTATTTTTATGGATTTTAATCTTTGTAAACCACCTAGAGAGCTCTGGCTGTAAGTGGGAAAGAAATAGAGTTAATTAATTGATTATTATGTAAGAATATATTGGACATTTTAAAGCAATCTTTGTGTTTAAACTCCAGTCTTATCTTTTTCTATTTTTTTTAAGCTTATAGAGGTACAATATTTTTCAAAAGAAGTCTGAAACAAAGTTTTAGCACAAGTAAATGTATGTATTCATTCAAATACATGCTAGCACTATCAGTGAGGCTCTAGGTGGACAACAATGATAGAAATGAATTAAAATATAACATATACAAAGCTGAATGAGAGGAAGCTAATTCACATCAATAGATCATATAAATTAAGATGGCATTAAAGACTCAGTGTTGTGTACTGGCTAGTGTTGGACAGACCAGGAAGACTCGGCAGGTTCAAATTGCAATCACCAAGTTGAGCCAATACCTCTCAGGTAATTCACAGGACTGGACAAAATGGAGGGGGCATGTATGATGCTATGTGCTCCTTAAAGAAGGGGCATGATGATGATGATGATGATATAGAAAGATGTTGCTCCAAAGTAGGGATGGGTGATTATTGGCAAGCGGGCATCATGCTTGACAATGTCATTTGCCCAAATGAAGTGATGGGCCAGATACGATTCAATGACATCTTATAAAGGGTACATTCTCCTGGACATGTGGATGCTCCAACACTATTGTGGTTTATTGCACACATCTGGTACCTTATGCTTCTCTACATATTTTGACTATTTGCATAGGCACATGCACTTGACAATGAGCCTAAACAAAGGCTTTGTTCAAATACAATTCAATGTCCTTTCTTACAAGACACTCTCATAGATATGTGGCTGTGTGATTTGAGTGGTCTAAACCATACTGTTGGGGAGCACAACCCAGCTGTTCATTCTTTTCCACATACTTTGGTGAATATTGGCATGTGTACGCACCCATGTGCCCAAATAAAGCTTTGAGCCAGATGTAATTCAATGCCTTCTCACAGAGGACACTCACCTGATTGTGTGCATGTATGATCTGGGATGATCAAAAGCTTGTTGTAGGGTGCACAAACCCAGTACCTTATTCTTTTCTATATATTCTGGCTGCATTGCACCCAAACAAAGCTGTGGGCTGGACATATTCAAATGACATCTCATACGGGATGTTGTGCAGGGGGCATTTTCAGGGAGGGTTATACTGAGTGAGGAGAGTTAAACCTTCTGCTCCCAGCTGTGTCTCCTGCCACCACTTGGAAATCACTCACACCCATGTGGCAATGTGTCTTTAAAATAAAGCTTCTATTGCACCAATGAAAACTATTCTATAAAAATCTAATTGCTGCATACAGGTAGGTGGTGAGAAGGGGATGTTGTGTACCAGATGTGTTGACCAGTGGACCACATCTGTCCCATGGACTGGAGATCCCCCATCTCTGCCCCCTGATTAGTGTGACAGTTCTCTTCACTGCAGGAGATGTAGGGCAGATCCCCATGCCTGGACTGACCTGTTGAAGAAGAGAATCAGAAGAACTGAGGCAAATTGGGACAAGAGATTAAGTTCTTTATAGACTTTTGATCTAATCCAACAGGGCTCTTATGCTATGTGTAAGATCAACATATTTGTCAGCTTTCAAGGGATAGGATCATCAATTTATCAAGCTTTAGCCAGTTTGCTAAGGTATCCATTTGGCCCACAGGTGAGTTGCCTTAGGGCTGTATTGGAAGAGGTGGTTTGGTTCAGGGGGATTATGTTGCCTAGCTATGCAACATCACAACTGAGAAGAAAAATATCTCACAATATATATTTTCCATGGACTTTGGAGAAATCACTAAAATTGGTTTCCTTGCTTTTCTTTGGTTTGAAACACCATCAGAACAGATTTTCACATTTGTTTGCTTAAAAAAAAATCCTCAGGGTTATCAGCTAAGATAATTATGGGTTCTAAAATCCCACTGAATTCTTCAAGCCTGGCAATCTTCCAGTGAAGCTTTCCAAACTCACAAGTCTAATGCAGGTTACATAAGATGAGCTGTAGACCAACTAGATAATTCCAGCCATTTGACACAGTTTTGTCCCGAAGCAGCCAGCTCTACTGTACAAATCACTGCTGATATTTAGGTGCCATTCACCATGCCATCAGGTCTAGAATAATGAAGAGTTTGAAGTAAGTGCTGGTAAACTATTGAAGATCGGTAGAAAAAGCTGGTGTCTTGTCTTGGCTTGACAAATCAGGAAAATGCTCTGGAAAATGGTAGTCTGCTAAGTATATTGCCTGAATATTTGGCTGCTTAGGATTTACTTTGACAGACACAATGCAGATAAAGTGATAGCTTTGTGGGATATACTTCTGTAGGTAGAAATGAATCCATTTCAATCCTCATAGTGGTTACAACCCACAAAGCATTGGTTGTGTGCATGATTTAGTCCTGTGTAAATTGCACTGACATGAAAAGAAAATAAGCATGCTTTTCTTCCTATCTGAAAAAAACACACTTCTCTTTACCAAGAGATCATTCAGCAAAAACTGTCACAGTCAGTGGTGTAGGGGTAGATTTTGAAGTGCAGGGGACAGCCATATCCCCAAGGAGAGTCTAACAATTCAGGCAGGTTTGTTCATTGATATTTATTTATTTATTATTGCATTTATATCCTGCCTTTTTTCCTCCAAGGAACCCAAGGTGGCATACATAATCCTCCTCCTCTCCATTTTATCCTCACAACAACCACCCTGTGAGGTGGATTGGGCTGAGAGTCTGTGACTGGCCCAATGTCACCCAGTGAGCTTCCATGGCCGAGTGGGGACTAGAACCCAGATCTCCCAACTCTCAGTCTGACACTTTAGCCGCTGCACCACACTGGCTCTCATTGATATCAGCAAACTAGTTTTCATTTCCACCAGGGGCAGGCCTTTGTAAACCTTATAGGCCTTTTGCCCATTCAAGACCAAGGCATTCCAAAATACTTTGCATGATTGTTACTGGAAGCATTAATTTACTCCTAGCTATGGTGAAGATTGCAGCTAAACCCAGAGGAAATGTCTGGTGTAGTGGTGGCATATGATGTCACCATGGCACAATTTGTAAGCAGCCTTGATGGTTTTATTGTGGTATCCACAGCTGCTCAAGTTAACAGGCTGTCCAATTTAGCTTGAGGGACCCTCTGCCAGTCTTGAAAAAATCTTTATTTTCTATTTTCTTTTGGTGATAAATTTATCACCACTATCTGGCTGCAAATTTTGACTTCTCTTTCTGCTAAAACAGCTAATGGGTTTTCCTAGAACAAGACACAAATCGTTACCTGTACTCTGAGCCTTCAACCCCATCTTATTGGCATTTATCAGGAAAAGAAATGCATACCACAAAGCATTCCATCTCTGGCACTTCTTCCCTGCTGCTGGGTTCCTTTTTGCTCATCTTTAACCCATAGCTCAGAATCTTGAAGAATAATGTAAATTTGTGGGAGGGGGAGGGAAGGAGAAAGGAACAGGAAATGGTCCCCAATGTACTAAAACTAATCTCCTTTGCTTAACAAGTTGGTCTAGCACCTTAAAACGTTCACATATATTTAGTAATCTCCATTGAGAAATGCCTGAGATTTGCACCAATTGGAACATGCCTTCCAGCAAACACCAGAATTAATCTAGCAGGAAGAGCAAGAATTAAATTCTGTGAGGTAATGTCCCTCTGGGCTAGAGTTATATTCATTGGCAGGTCAACTCTGAGATTGTCTGCTTAAGCTGCGAATAAATGGAATCAGTCATAGTAATGCATGGATATAAGCACAGTTTGCTCCCTCTGTTTCTTTCCTAAACCATCCAACTTCTGAAATTTTAGTGAATATTAAACACACACTGTTGTGTGTGTTTATTAAGGCTCATCAGTAGAAAACAAGTCCTACTAAATGAGTAATGGGGGTGTCATCCTAACATCCATAAACTCAGAAAAATTCCACCAATGTCCCTGAAATTTACATGTTTCAGAAAGTAGTGTTAGTTTTACATAACCTGAAAATTTCATGAAGATTGGTGAAAGATTGAGGGAAGGGGGGCAGTTTACAGTTGAAAAGGGGAAAAATCTATCTTACCTGTGACTCCTGAATTTAGGCTGGCGTTAGCTTTTGCGCAGGTCTGGTAAAGAGATTAGAGTGAACCTAATTAAAATTCCAATGGTGTCCTCTTCCTTTTACCTTATAGATGATAGAATAGCTGTTCTTTTCTTTTTAATTCCCTTTAATTTTTTTTTAAAACACGAGTTATCCTGAGCCATGAGCTCCCATAGAAACGAATGGAGCTCACCGTTACTGCACACATGCTCTGTATTTATTTATTGTATTTTTATACCGCCCAATAGCCGAAGCTCCCTGTAGTGTCTACCCTCCCCCACCCCTCCCCCTCCCCAACTGGATTAGAACACTGAGAGACAGAGAGAGGGGGACAGAAAGGGCTACTCCATTGCTCCAGTGGGACTCAGGCAAACTGAAGTGCCTGAGTAGCTAGACACTGGTCATTCCTCCTCCTCCCATCCTTGGAGGCAGCAACTGTGCATGGATTCTTCATGAGGAGGAGCTATGGCTGCAACCAACACAGCCCTTCTTCTGCAGCCCGCCTTCTCCCAAGGCACCAGGAGCGTGCTGGGTTCCCGCACACCTCGTCCAGGGACTGAGCACAGCATTCCTTCCTTTTCCATCCTCTTAAGGTCAGTCAATTTTCCATCCTCTTAAGGTCAGTCAATTTGTTGCCTTCCCTAAGAAGATGTTGCCACCAGAGAGTGTGTTTCTGTCTCCACTTCACTCTGGGACAATGTGGGTGTCCACTCAGAGCCTCCCCCTGTTTAACTCATTAAGCAGTCATGTTTATAAAGCATTTCCCTCCTCCCTTCCCCCTTTTCCTAGACGGACAGAAATAAACCTGTTAATCTTTACAACAACAAAGAGTCTTGTGGCACCTTAGGCTACACATATCTGGGAGTAAACCCCATTAAAATCAAGGGCACTTATTTCTGAGTAGACATGGATAGGATTGTACTTCTAAAGGGTTCTAAAAATGAATAAGGTGCAATCCTATTCATGTTTAGACAGAAAAACATGTATTTTAAATACAAAAATAAATAAATTTGTCCCGGTTTTGTAGATTCAGAATATGGCAATCCTATAAACAGTCTACTCAGAAGTCACTGCCTGCCTCACGGATTCCATTAACAGTGTTAACAATCTACTCAGAAGTAAGTTCCATTGAATGCAATGGGTCTTACTCACAGGTAAGTGTGTAGATGATTGTACCCTTTTTAAAACTGCTTGGAACCTTAGCAAGACAATGGGACTCACTTCTGAGCAGACATAAGATGCTCAGTGTATTTCCTTGGGAGTGAGGCCCATTGAAGACAATGGGACTCACTTCTGAGCAGACATAATTTATTTATTTATTTATTTACCATACTTATACCCCGCTCCTCAGCCAAAAAAGGCTCTCGGAGCGGCTTACACTTAGGAAAAAAGACAGTCCCTGCCCTCAGGCTTACAATCTAATAAAGACATGACACACAAGGAAAAGGAGTCAAGGAGGGAGGGAGGGAGGGAGGAGAGAGAAAGAAAGAGAGAGAGAGAGAGAGAGAGAGTCCAGCAGGAGCAGGCCCCGATGTTATTTCTGCCTGCTCCTGTCCCCTCGGTCTTTCTTCTTCCCCACAGGGCCAAGATGGCAGTTTGCCCTGTGGGGGTGGGGGAAGAGTCCAAGAGGAGCAGGCCCCGATGTTATTTCTGCCTGCTCCTGTCCCCTCGGTCTTTCTTCTTCCCCACAGGGCCAAGATGGCAGTTTGCCCTGTGGGGGTGGGGGAAGAGTCCAACAGGAGCAGGCCCCGATGTTTCTTCTGCCTGCTCCTGTCCCCTCGGTCCTTCTTCTTCCCCACAGGGCCAAGATGGCAGTTTGCCCTGTGGGGGTGGGGGAAGAGTCCAAGAGGAGCAGGCCCCGATGTTACTTCTGCCTGCTCCTGTCCCCTCGGTCCTTCTTCTTCCCCACAGGGCCAAGATGGCAGTTTGCCCTGTGGGGGTGGGGGAAGAGTCCAAGAGGAGCAGGCCCCGATGTTTCTTCTGCCTGCTCCTGTCCCCTCGGTCCTTCTTCTTCCCCACAGGGCCAAGATGGCAGTTTGCCCAGTGGGGGGGGGAAGAGTCCAGCAGGAGCAGGCCCCGATGTTACTTCTGCCTGCTCCTGTCCCCTCGGTCTTTCTTCTTCCCCACAGGGCCAAGATGGCAGTTTGCCCTGTGGGGGTGGGGGAAGAGTCCAAGAGGAGCAGGCCCCGATGTTACTTCTGCCTGCTCCTGTCCCCTCGGTCCTTCTTCTTCCCCACAGGGCCAAGATGGCAGTTTGCCCTGTGGGGGTGGGGGAAGAGTCCAAGAGGAGCAGGCCCCGATGTTACTTCTGCCTGCTCCTGTCCCCTCGGTCCTTCTTCCAACATAAGACACATTGTTACAACTAAAGGTGCAATTCTATCTATGTTTAGACAGAAAAAATCCTACAATTCCCATCATTCCCCAGCCAGACTCTCTGTCTTAAAAAAAGAGGAATTTTTCTGTCTAAACTTGCATAAGATTGTGTCCTAAAACTATGCAGTCACAGCTAACTCTGTATTGGGTAGCATTCGCTGAGTTCCATGTGTCTTACTTTTGAGTAATTATCTATGGAGGGAAATGCAACCTGTGCAGGCTTGAAACTTGACCACAATCTGCTACTTTTAGTTCCAAACAGGAAGAAAAAGCATGTAGCATAAAATGAGCTATATTAATTAACATAGTAAACTGCAACTTATTCTAATATATAATATTTTCCTGTATCATCCTGTGTTCATCCAGAATTAATCAGGGATTTTTAATTCCAGTAGAACAATTTTTCAAGTTGTCTCCAAATAAAGATACAAAATATGAAATGCTTCCTTTTCATGAGGGAGTCAAAGCTTTTTATCTCTGGACACTGGCTATTGAAAAGTTGAAATGAGTATCATTACAGCATAACTTCTGGGGCTCATTTATTAATCTGAAAAGTGAATTCAACACATATCACTAGCTTTGATTTTATATTGGATGTCAACATGAAGTAACATCCTGGCTGATGCTGTCTTAATTGTCAACTGTATAATATCCAGTCATTCTTTACACAAAGCCATGAAATTCATTAAACAAAAAACCTACGGTTTACAAAACAATGTTAAGGCTCTACAGTTTTTAACCAAGCACCAAAAAGCAGGGAAATTGGGAGTTAAGGCTCACAAGCCTTAATGCCACATCCTCCCTATGGAGGCAGGAAGTGCAAATAAAATTCTTATTCTCCCAAAGCAGATAAACCATGAGGACAGGATGGAGAATATGATATGCAGAGGTGACTGTGGGGTTGTGGTAAACTGATGACAAACAACTTAGGGTCACCTACTTCTCTCTCTTTTGTTTAGAGCAGCCCTTCCCCAACCTGGTGTCCTCCAAAGGTGTTGGACTCCCATCATTGCAAGTCGGTATGTCCCATGGTCAGGACACTCACAACACTCATTCACCATTCAAACCCAGTCTCAGCCATACAAAACAATAGCCACTGGTCACAGATGGACATCAGGCTACTACCAACCAAGTCATAAAGTGCTTATTTCCATACAATCTTCTTCCCTAGTACCTGTTCATCCTACTTCTATCTGGAGTGTGCCCACACTTCTCTCCCTGGCTATTACCCACGGGAAATCCCTGCTTCAACTACCACAGTCTCTTACTCTGGGCAGATGAAGCAGCTTTAATATGTGAAGCCCCCAACCTCTGTCTCTCACTCAGGGTGTGTAAGCAACAAGGTGTAGTTATAATTATTCCCGAGAGATCCCTGCTTTCATTCAGGGTAACTCTACTCACACAACCAAGGTAATCATTAAATAAGCAGAGAGTTGACAGCCCAGGGAAGAGAGAGGAACAGATAATCACCCTTGCAGCATCCCAAAGGGGCAAACCAAAGGGGCATATCCCATTTGGGGTCGCCCCCTTTGGGGATGGCCCTACTGGGGCAACCCTCCGGACCTGGCCCGACACCTTGTTGCAGGGCAGTTTAAATCTCCGTGATGCCTCAAGATCTCAACAGACTCAAGACACAGCACTCTTCTACTAGTTGACTGGAGAGAACTTTGGCAGGTGTCACCACTCTGCAATCAATGTCTGGAGGACACCAGGGAAGGTAGCTGAGAGGTGGGGGGGCAGTTGCATGAGCAGCAGGCTGCTGTGGGTGGTAGAGCAGTCCTCTCCCCTAGTTCTCTTCTCTCACCAGTCCTATGGGCAGAGTTGCCAGTCCTGAAGTCTTCCCCATGGATGTGATAAAGACCCCTGCGATGGAGGGGACTCTATGCCAGTGAACCTTTTTCTCCCCATCCCAATCCCTATCTGAGAGGATTAGGATTGCACTCCATGTAATGAGACCCATGACGGTGTCCAGACTCCCATGCTAGAAAGAACAAAACTCATGATTTCATTTAAATCCCTTCAGCATCTCTTAGCTATTACATTTATTTAAAGCTCAGAGATTATCTAATGTCAGACAATATTAGGCTTCTTTATATTTCTTTTCTATTATAATCTTGTTTTAATGAGTTTCTTAATAAAACACAGATGAGTTTGTGACCTGGGGGCTTCACTATACCTATGGCTGCAAGAATCGGGTGTTTAACCATTCTGCTAATGTATTCTTCCATGTATGTGTCAAAGAATGAGAGCTAACTGGATAAGCTCCTTTAAGAGAATAATATACTGTAGGCTTGTAAGAAAATGTCAAACCACTGTGGGAACCCTGATCCAACCTCCAAGCTGAATATTTGTGAGGATCCATGAATCAGAAATGGGAGCCAAGAGAGACACTAATGTTTTTCACATACCAAAAGATGCTATATAAAATATTTAAACTGAATTTATCATAAATTATCCATTTAAATCCGGGCTCGTCATGGCTGAATCCCTGTGCATTCAAATGATGCACAGGGACTCATGGGAGGAAGAAGGGATAAGAATGGGTTTTCCCAGGGATAAGTACTCCCTGGGAAAATCTGATTCTTATTATTTATTTATTTATTTATTTATTTATTACATTTTTATACCGCCCAATAGCCGAAGCTCTCTGGGCGGTTCACAAAAATTAAAACCACAGTAAAACACCCAACAGGTTAAAACACAATTATGAAATACAATATAAAAAGCGCAACCAGGATAAAACCACACAGCAAAGTTGATATAAGATTAAAATACAGAGTTAAAACAGTAAAATTTAAATTTAAGTTAAAATTAAGTGTTAAAATACTGAGTGAATAAAAAGGTCTTCAGCTGGCGACGAAAGCAGTACAGTGTAGGCGCCAGGCGGACCTCTCTGGGGAGCTCGTTCCACAACCGGGGTGCCACAGCGGAGAAAGCCCTCCTCCTAGTAGCCACCTGCCTCACTTCCTTTGGCAGGGGCTCACGGAGAAGGCCCCCTGTAGATGATCTTAAGGTCCGGGTAGGTACATATGGGAGGAGGCGTTCCTTCAGATAACCTGGCCCCAAACCGTTTAGGGCTTTAAATGTCAATACCAGCACTTTGAATTGGGCCCGGACCTGGACTGGCAGCCAATGAAGTTGTAAAAGGACTGGCGTAATGTGATCTCGCCGGCCAGTCCCATGCTCTTGGGATTGTCCGGAGACTGCAGGAGGTATGGCTGCCCATCCCTATTTCTTCCCTCCTCCCCATGAGTAGCAGGGATCAGTAGAGGGAAGGAACCGGGCCCGAAGGAATCAGGGGTGGGGGGAGCAGGGGTGGGCCTTCTTTTTTTAACTTACATTTTGTTGGAGCACATGTGCACTCACCTCCTTTTAAAAGGGGAGGATCTTGTGATCAGGATCTCTCGAAATCCTCCTGCTTCCCTCCCTGTACACTGGTATGTTATAGAAAGGGCCTTAGTCTCAGCAGTAAAAAAAAAAAAAACCTTCAGGGAGAGGAAGGGAGACAGTAACAACTTTTTGAAGGCGAATGGGAGAACTGAAGAAGTTGATACCTCTGCCACTGATGTCTCTCCTCTGAATGAATGGCACCATCTGCAAGGAATTTGTACATCTTTAATTTATTTAATAAATAAATATAACTGGGGTACTTAAAGGTATCTATATAATCTGTATAGACACATGTGTCGTACCTTTGGAATTATTTTCCAAGTACAAATCTCGAAGTTAGTGTGCAAAATGCTTAGTTATTTTATTTTAGCTGTATATCAGAGTAGCAGCAGGATTTTCCAGTTTTTCCCATTCTTTGAATTAAAATGGCAGTTTTCTCTGAGTCACACATCTAAACATTCCTTGAACAGTTTGTTAGTGTTTTGCTAACACCTTGCTTGGCGCTTTTCAAACTGCCAAACAGCTCAACTGGTGGCTGCTCATTTTTAGAAAGCTGATACAGAATACATTGAGTGGGATGACCTATCCTTCAGCCACGCTGTTCACTGAAACATGAAAGCCTCTGTGGAAATGTGCATATGTGAGCACTGAACAAAAGAGAGAAATGAAAGCCAGTTCGAACATTTCTAAGATAATTATTAAATGTTGATAAAACAATAATTTAATTATGCCTCCAAGCTCCAGCTTGTGGAGCCGAGCAATTTGCTTTGAATACATGTGTTACGAAGAGACAATTTTATGGTGCAGTTCACTGCAGTACAGTAGCAGTTACATGACTGCAACATGCATTTGCTTGATATGTCAATTTTATGATAGCTGACACAGTTGTGGCGGCTATAATTAAGGCTGGGAAGTAAAGAGAGAGGGAGAGAAAGAGAGAGAGAGTTCCACCACTTTAAACGGTGATGGGTGTGTGTGTTTAAATCTTTATAAAATTGGAACACTTTCACTAATCCTTCTGAAATTTACAGGTGCTAGAAAGGAGTAATGGTTTTACATACCCTGAATTTTTCAGGAAGTTTGAGGTAGAAAAAGCAGTTTAATGACAAAAAGCAACCCCCCCCCAAAAAAACCCACCCACCCTTCCTCGGTCAAAGTAACTTTGAGAAACAGGTTGGTGATTGGTTTATAGTCATGATTTCTGAAGAAACCGCAGGGTTGTTGTATACAAAATTTATGGCTTTCTCTTACTCTTGCATTGGAGTTGGTAGAAACTATTTTTCATCAAAGTTCATTTTTTTAAAAAAAAAAATGCTTTCCAAACTGTTATGGGAGTCTATTGGCGTCTCATAAAGAGGCACATCCACAGAAACCTCTTTTTCTCTCCCACTTGCCTCACAGCTGATTTTTAGCTTGTTAAGGGGGAGGGGAATAACTGCCATGGTGTTGTTTAGAGAAGCAGCAAATGGCAGGTCTGCTGAGTCCTGTCTCAAGTTGTCAGCTTCTTCTTTGGAGGGATTGTGGGAAGGGGGAAGTGGCAATCTGGGATGAGGGGCATAGACAAGGGGTGTGCCAGGTGTGCCCAGGCACACCCTAATGTCTCAAGCAATAATGTCTCTCTGCTGGGAACCACATTTCAAAGAGGCCAGGAGGAGGGGACCCAAAGGCTAATTTTGCCTCATCAGACCCTCCTCTGGCCATTGTTACCACAAAACCCCACCAATGCTGGAGCTTGAGGAATGTCTCCTCATCCACCCTACCCCTTACCTGCAATGGGAATCTGAACGTGGAGTAGGGCATCAATGGAACAGTGACATTCAATGATTAAAAAAACCTGCCAGTTTAAAACATTTTCCAAAGCTTGATTTGACGTTTCTCTTCATCCCTGACAACATCACCAGTTGCTAAGAAACACAGTTACAAGTACCCTAAGCAACAATATCAAAGGAGACCTGCATATCGGACTGTCATCTCAAAGAGTAAAGGCATGGGACAACTCACAGTAGGGTTCTTCTAACAATAAAGTAAGGTTCTGATGCTTCATATGACAATGCAGAACCAGAACAATATGGGCCATCTTTGCTGATCACAGGCATGCCATCCTCCAAATCAAATCTCAGTCTGAAAGACAAGGAAAAGTGTGGTCCATGGAAGGTAAATTGTAAACAAGCATGATCTGTGATACTGCACAGCAGCACCACTGATCAGAAGGCATAAAAGAGCATAAAAGGTGTAAAATGTGACCTCTGAAAGTTTCAGGCTTGCAACACAAGATGCAAGATTGTAATGAGGATGAGATAGTGCATCTTGTTGACTTCTCAGACAAATGGGTAGGAATAAAACTTTTATATCTTGACAAGGGTTGCTCCTATGAAAAGATTTTTAATGACTTTTGTAGCAAATGTAATGCTCTTTAATTTAATGCTCTGAGACATCTTTTCTGTGAGATTACAAGTAATAGAGTTATTATGTGAAAACTCGATTTGGGCCACCATATTCCAAGATTGTGGCCATTACGATGATTTCCCAAGATGCCCCCATATATCATTGTATTCTACATGGTCATAAATGCCACCATACCAAATTTCACACTTGTATCACAATGTGCACGATTTGGCCAGAAATGGTTGTTAAGCCGCTCTACTTCATGAGCTGTAAACCTACCTCATGAAGGTTTGGGTTGTTGTTGTTTTTATTCTCCAGAGGCACAATGTTTGTGTAACTATTTTATTAAACATTATAAACTGCCAGAGCTGAGGAATGCCACTTTCGCCCTCGTAGCATTGCAGCGATGGGGAGAAATGACATCTGCTAAATGTTGCCAGATGCCGTTTTCCCCATCAGTGCCACACTGTGATGGGAGACATGTCAGCTGTGGCACTTTTAGTTTCCTCAGAGATCTTAAAAGGGGCAGAGGCCTGTTCCTTTCCAAAGATGGTTGCCCTGGCTCGTGTTCATAATTGTTCCAACACAATTCAGGTGAATTATAGTTTAAAAAAAGAAAAGAACTTGGCACATTTTATCATCTCATCACAGAAGGTAAAATCATTTCCTGTATGAAGAAAATTAGATTGGCTTTTGAAAAGGAGCACGTTGGACTGGTATGATAGCATATGCCATGCAGTGACTTTTTAAAACTCTTTTTCTTTGGCACCTCAGTAGAATTCAATGACAGTGACTTTCTTACACTTTAGCTAAAGGACTGGAAAGCACACATGTATATATTTAGTAGATTGCATTCTACTAGAATGCAAAATGAATTCATAGTTATATTGTTCATTTTTGTATTAGCTAATTTGATAAAGTGATTTTTTTCCTGCCTGAGACATTTCATAAGAAGATAATGTTTTGTTTTAAATTGTTGCTCTTTACTTTCTTTGAGAAAATGACATTGTAAAGCTACACCTTCGACACTCACACTTCTCTCATCTCCTTGTCCATTTTTACAATCTTCCAGTCATATCCACACTTCTGTCTCTCTCCACAAAGGGTTCCATCCTGGGAGTGTTGACCTGTTGCTTCCTATCATTTTTAAAGCACCAGTAAGTTGCTAAGCATTTTACAGTATTTACTGTGTTTACCATCATAGCCTCTAAGTAAGATGAATTATCATAAGCAGGTTCACATATCATGTTTCTGTCAATATGGTAATTTTGCTAGTGAAACATTATATATATATATATATATATATATATATATATATATATATATATATTTGTATATTAAATTTGAGATTCCTTTTGACAAAGTTAGATTCCCCCCCCCCAGGAAAATGGAGGGATCATCCCTACCTGCTTCTGGGATCCTCTGTGTGTCATTTGGATGCACAGGAATGATCCCGGGATGATCCCCAGAAAAAAGACAGGTGTATTATTATTATTATTATTATTATTATTATTATTATTATTATTATTATTATTTATATAGCACCATCAATGTACATGGTGCTGTACAGAGTAAAACAATAAAATAGCAAGACCCTGCCGCATAGTCTTACATTCTAATAAAATCATAATAAAACAATAAGAAGGGGAAGAGAATGCACCAAACAGGCACAGGGTAGAGTAAAACTAACAGTATAAAAGTCAGAACAAAATCAAGTTTTAAAAGCTTTAGGAAAAAGAAATGTTTTTAGCTGAGCTTTAAAAGCTGCGATTGAACTTGTAGTTCTCAAATGTTCTGGAAGAGCGTTCCAGGCGTAAGGGGCAGCAGAAGAAAATGGACGAAGCCGAGCAAGGGAAGTAGAGACCCTTGGGCAGGTAAGAAACATGGCATCAGAGGAGCGAAGAGCATGAGTGGGGCAATAGTGTGAGATGAGAGAGGAAAGATAGGAAGGAGCTAGACAGTGAAAAGCTTTGTAGGTCAACAGGAGAAGTTTATATTGGATTCTGAAGTGAATTGGAAGCCAATGAAGAGATTTCAGAAGTGGAGTAACATGGTCAGAGCGGTGAGCCAAGAAGACGATCTTAGCAACAGAGTGGTGAACAGAAACCAACGAACTGATGTGAGAAGAAACCCTTGTCAAGGTGTAGAAATGGCCTCTGTCTTTAAATAAGAACAGGATGCATAGCATTCATATAACCCAAATGTTTATCTACTGACAGAAAGATGCGGTGGTTACAGGTTAACCTGACTGAAGTGCAGTGTGAAAATTGTTTAGGCTACTCCCATTCTTGTATTAAAGTCATCCTCTGACTGAATCTGAATGTGTGAGAGAGGCTTTGTTCCATGGGATTAGTCCACCAGTATATAGCATGCTAGCATCTGCATATGTAGGTAAACATAATGGGAATAATCCAACCTTAGTTAAGTACTTTTAAAATCCCATCAAAATCAATGAGAGAGAGTTGAAGATGTTTTTACGTTTGACTGGGTTGTGCTCTAAGTGTGTGTGTGTGGTCTTAAATGCTTTCAGGTCTTTTAGCAAGTCAGATGTATTTCTCACCAATGAATAAAGGAATGAATGCTGGAATGTGTGGAATGAAGTAGGTGGACCCGCCTTCATCAATGAGGGGTGTCTATATGGCCTATTTACCCTATCATGGCTGCCCAGTGGTGCTGCATTGTTTATATGACCTAGGGCATGTCGACACCAGGCAATATCCTGGGTATCATCCCAGGATCATCCCTGTGCATCCACATAACACACAGGGGATCCTGGGAGCAGGGAGGGAAGATTCCTGCATTTCCCCAGGATATCACCATGCCTTTTCTTTGTGGCTTTTCTCACAGTCCCCGGACGATCCCAAGGACTGCAGGTGATGTAGCCGCCCATCCAGGCTTCTTCCCTTTTCTCCACAAGTAGTGGGGGTCATCAGAGGGAAGGAGCCAGGATAGGGAGAGTCCAGGACCATTGGGGGTGGGGTGGGGAGTGGGGTCAGGGCTTTTTTAAAAAAACTTTCTTTTGTGTCTTTTTTAAAAAACTTTCTTTCATGCCTTTTTTTTAAAAAAAAATATGGCAGGTGCGATGTCCTCCTTCCTCCCTGGATGTCGCGTGCCAAGTGTGAACCCAGGGGGAGGATCTCTCGATCAACATATCACGAGATCCTCCCCCCTCCCTACTGGAACGCCGGGAGGTGTACACATGCCCCTAGCCACCACATCGGGCTTTTACCCCCCAAACTATGCTTTTTCATGGTGGTGTTGTATTGTGATTTTTAAATTGCTCCAAGGTCACCATCTTGTTTCTCCCTCTATCAGTGGTGGCCTCAGTTTGGGTTAAGCCAGTGGGCATTGCTGGGGACAGAGGATAAGTCCAGGGTAAGCACAAGAAGACAGAGCAGGGGCAGGGGGCAGTCTTGATGACCCAAATGACTGCCGGCACTGCAGTTTTTCTGGCCAGATAGCCCATGCTCCCTCCTGTCACCTAAACTTATTGTTCCTGCCTTGCAGATGCAATTCTGTGGGGATTTGAGGGAATCAGCTACAGAGCAGTGGCATATAGACACCCCCATTGCCATATTACAGATGGTAAACTGAGGAAGGGTGAGAGAGTGACTCACCCAAGGCCATCACTTAGCTGAAGAGGAATGCCTTCCAGGCCCAACACTACAGATGCTGGACCACACTCTTACTCTTTTGGCTCACCAGACGCCACATCGTGCCCAGCCAGCTACACAGACAAACTAGGTGTTCTGAAATTAATGCTACCCTGCATATCCATGCTATACATTCTTCCCTTTTCTAACATATAGCATCCATCTGGCAAGAAGCAGCAGAAGAGGCTTTATTCTTGCTGTTAGAAAAGGCAACACAGCACATTTCCTCTTAGAACAGCCTATTCAGCTGTTTTCCTTCTACTCTCCACCCCCCCCCCCCAACTGTAATCTTTTGTAAGCAAACCATAACTTGAAACTTAGCCATACGGTTGCCTGCATTGCCCTCCAGGAGATGTTTTCAATTTCTCCCTTTTCCTCCCTACTCCACATCGTGTGCTCTAACGTGGACCTTCCAGCTCATTTGCTTTATCCCTGTTGCTTGTGTATGCGGGGAGGGGAGGGGAGGAGATGGGGGAGAAACTAGAAGCAGCACAACTGTATGAAGTAAGTTGATCTTTACGGGGGTGAGTCAGCTGTCACTCACATGTACTCTAGGTGAGTCGGGAGGGGTGGGGGAGAGATTAGGGGGGAAAGCGCTGCCTTAATTTAATTGATAGCGGTAAGGTTAATAAAGCAAACCGCAGATGGCAAAGCGAAGACGCTTCCCAAAAAAGTGGGGGAAGGGGGGAAGCGTCTTGCGAAAGGATCGTTTTGCTGCAGAGCCCTGAGACCTTAATTTAGGCGAAATGGAGGGGGAAAGCATCCCATCTGCCAAGATGACTTCACAGTCGTTCCTGGGACTTTCTTGCTGACAGCGTGGATAAATATTTATGGCTGGTCAACCTTGTGGGCTCCCTGTCATTGGGTGATTCTCCCTGTCCCTGGTACTTGGAACCATGGTTGGGGGAAAACGGGTCTTTCTTAAAATCTAGTCTGGGGTGAGCACTTTTGGCTACTTCTCAGCTCTCTGCTGTGTATATTGTCTGTTTTTATGCTTTTTCAATTTTTTATATCGGTTTTTAATGTTCAGTGCTTCGGCTGTTGGGTGGTATATAACAACAACAACAACAGCAGCAACAACAACAACAACATACAGCTGCCCACAAGACTGTTAATTTCACTTGGAAGTAAGTCCGGTTGAGCCCAGTGAGATGCATCCCCGAGTAAACATGCCTAGGATTAGGTGTGCGCACGGCTGCAATCCTAACATGCATAGTCATCAGAAACTTCCAAATAAACGTGTTTAGGATTGAGATATTAAGATGAATGGGACTACCTCGGCTTAAATCCAAGGACTGTTGACTGGGTTGTGGATCGGGCTCTGTCTGAGTAAAACACACATAGGCAACGCCTGAGATGTGACTGTCATACCGACATCTTATCAATGGAGCAAGAAACCTGGACCAATAACGCTGAGGTCGCGCTATAAAGCAGCCGATCATCTATTCTATTAATTGTAGCCTGTTCATCGCCACGCTTTCTGCTCTCTGGGGACATACCACGCACATTGCGTGGGGCCATTGGCTTGTGGAAGTAGCTTTTCTTGTATTCTGCTGAAGTGTCTTCCTGCTCCTCACCAGACACCCAGTCCTTTTATTTGGGAAGGTCGCTTGTAAGAAATCCACGGTTTAGGAAGCACCAGGAATTTCGGCGCCTCCTTTGGGGACCAGAGATAAGATGTTGCTGTCCCCTTTGTGCCTTTGAAAACGAAAGCAGTCCAGTGGGCTTGGGAGCCCTGAATCCCAAGTCCACTTCTAAAGCAGCCCAATTGAGCTGTAAGACCATGCGTGCTTACTTGGGAGCAAGCCAGCCCCCACTGAAACATCTGAGGCTTACTACTTCAGTAAGGCGAATAGGTTTGGGTTGCAAGAGAGAGCCGTGCACAGCTTTTGCAGGAAGAAGCGGCTTGGGGTGGGTGGGAGGGAGGAGATTGGAAAGGCATATCGGTTCTGTGTTGTTTTGGTCCAGTTCTCACCCCCGCCCCTCCCACACCTGAAATAGATTTTGCTTTGCAGTCTGTAAAAAAAGGTTGCGTTTGCTCAGTGGAGGCTGATGGCTCAGTTTTTGGTGGGGTTGTAAATCCATCTGGCTTTCATTCAGAACCCTAAAAGAGCTAACCAAAGTGCTGAACCCTACCCCCAAATGGGTTCAGCACCCCGGACAGCTCCTTTCGAGTTCTGGCTGGTTACGGACTGAAACCCAGGACGGATTCACACTCCACCGAAATTGGAGCGACCAGCCTCCACTGGGTTTGCTGCGGGATCTGGTGCTCAGAACCCTCTTCCTCTTTTGAGCACCCATCGCTTACTCTTTCCCTCTCTGCATCAGTTTTGGAAGCAGCAGGTGTTGGAGGAGGAGGAGGAGGAGGAGGAGGAGGAAAAGCACCAGAGGAGGGTGTGTGGAGATCACCGCCCCCCACCCCAAATCCGATCTCTTCCCTATCAATAGAGTCTTTCCAAGCGCATATTTCTCCATCCCCCCTCCCCACACAGTTCCCCTTTCTCCCCCCCGCCTGCTCCCGGCTCCTCGTCTTCCTGCGTGGATGCCTTTGCCAGTGAGAGAAAGAGAGAGAGAGAGAGCAAGCAAGCAAGGAAGCAGCGGCGGCTGCAGGCTGGGAAATCCCTGTGCGTAAAAGAAGCTGGTACTGCGGACTTTGCCCTTGGCAGCTGCGTGGGGAGCTGCTTGCAAAGCCAGGAGCAGAAAGGAGAGAGTGGAGGGAATCCATCTGCCTCTTTCCACCCCCCCCCCCCCACGCCACCCATTTGATTTCGATATAACCCCCACCCTCGCTGTCTCCTTTCTCACCATTGATCTTCTCCATTGAGCTGTCTTTGAGATAGTGTCTTGATGGGCAGGAAGAGAGGTGGGGAGGGCGACAGACCGTTCCCCGCCTGCCTCTGGACTGATGGGAAGAGGCAAGCCTTCTCTCGGCGGCCCCAGGATTAACAGCTAAACTTTTATTGCAGCTTCCATCTCTCTCTCTCCCCCCCCCCCACCCCAACTCGCCCTACACACACACACACACACACCACCCGCTTCGTAGGCGCTTGGACATTGAGGGACTGCAGCTCGCAGGGCGAAGATCCCTCGTCTGAAAGGGACAGTTTGGCAAAGGTGAAGAAGGTGTGTGTTGGCGAGTCAAGAACCCATCCATTGCTTTGGGGCATATGTTGGAGCGCGACAAGGAAGGAGACGCCCCCCTTTTATAAAAGAAAATATATATATCCACGATCCTTCAGCACCCACCCACTTTTTTTTTTTAACTGAGAGAGAAATCTCCAGGCTAAACCCTGCTTCTTATTCCCCTTTCTTCCCTCTCCTGGAAGATCTGAGCCGGTGGCGATGCGCTTCCAGGCTTCTGCTCCGGCTTGATGCTCTGGCTCATGGAGGGCAACATGGCTTGGGTCGATTTGCAAGGATTTCGCCTCTAAGAAGGATCGCAGAGGCACACCAAGATGACTAAATCTCCTATTGGGTAAATCTTTCTTCCTCACAACCCCCCCCCCCAGCCCTCGCGTCGTCCTCCACTCCTCCCCCACCCCCGCGCCCCCTTCCCAACTCCGCAACTCCCTCGTCCTTCTTTCGGGTATCCCCCCATCCCATCCCACCCCGCCTCCCACCCCCACCCCACCCCGCCAGAGAAGCGAGCCCAGGGAACTGATGACGGACCCGCTAATCCTGCCTTCGATGCATCAAAAGAACCCCCGGGGCCGGGAAAGGCTGCCCTCGACCTTCTCCAGGGAATACTTGGGGCTGCTGTTGGTGTTGTACGAAACTGGCGATTAGAGGGGAGACCGGCGAGCAGGAGACGAGCCCTCCTCCCCTCTTTCCCGAGCCTAGCGAGGAGCTCCTGTCGGTGGCGGCGGCGGCGGACTGCGATCTCTTCTTGGAGCGGAGCTGGTGCGTCGAGGGCTCGCGCGCTCGCTTCCCCCCCCTTGCCCTTTTCTGCCGGTTATGCAGAGTCCCTCTGTGGCTGCTGATCCGAAGATCCGATGCTGGTCGCTCTGGTGCCGGGCGATGGAGATGGGGGGCTGATGCTCGCCAGACGACGGTGAGAGGGGAGAAGGAAGCGAGAGGAGGGGGGCGCTGATCCACTCGGGTCCAGGGTGCCAGCGCGCGTGGGCTCCAGAAGGCTGCCCTGCTCTCCGCCCTCCTCCCAGCGCCGGAAGCCCTCCCGTCTCTAAATGGAATTAGTGGAGATCGAAGCCCCTTGTGTAAGGAACAGACATGATCCATGGGCGCAGCTTGTGTCACAGTGAGTATGTCTTGCCTGCTCCCTTCCCTCCTCTCGGGCTCGGACCCTGCTCCGGGCCGCCACTTTCCGTCGCCGCCACCTCCTCTTCGCCTTCGGCAGAGGGTTGTTACAAACTAGTCGAGGACTCAGATGCGGAAAGCTTAATGGCGTAGGTGTAAATCTATCCCCCACCCTTTCACTCCTCCATTGCCCACGCAGTCAGGAACCTAACTGCTGTGGACATTTTAGCCTTCAACTAAGAGCGGATTGAACTCTTGGCTTTGTTTTGACGAGGATGGAAGTTCCAATTCCAGAGAGCGAGTCATGCTTTCAAAGTCATGCGTAAAAGAAAGCGTGGGCGGAAGGGAGGAGGGGGGAAATGACCTGCAAAACTCTCTTTACTTTTTCTTTTTTAAACCCTGTAGTTGAGCTATAGAGGTTTTAGGCCACGGTCAGCGCTAGAATCAATTGGACGTAACCACGTAATTGTGTAGGAGTAGGAATTAGACTCTACCATTATGGTTGGAAACGAGTTTCTCTGAAATCAGTGGAACTTAGTTGCGCGTAATACATTCGAAGTCACTGTAACTCTACCTCTGTACACTGTGCTTCCTAAGTCTTTAGTTCCATTTCTTGGTGCACAGAATAAATCTATCCAGAGTTAAGTTTAACCAAACCAAATGACATGCATCTATGTTTGGTCCTTTCAACAACATCAGTATTAGTCCAGAGTAGAAACTCATTGATTACTGTCATTGCTCAGGATTAGTGCCAGCCTTGCTGAATTTCAACAGTCATTGTTATCATCCTCATCATCATAAAATGAAATCCAGTGATTTGGATTTAAGTTGTCATTGGTTGATATTCTTAACTTCAACAGAACAGCCTTCCTCAGGCTTCTTTCAATATTCGGATTTTTTTAAAAAAACTTCTTGAAGATAACCCTTTACTAAAGTGTCTGCTTTGTGTTAAACAATAAACAAAAGTTACAAACTGTCTGTTTTAAACAAAGTGATGGAAGGAAGATGAGTGCTTCAGTAAACTGCACATGTTCGTCCAATATCATAATAATTAAAAGAGAAATAAGGTGGAATCATAGGACAGACAATTGAGACCAAGTACTTGGATTTAAGTGAATTTAAGCACTTTAACTGAATTTAATTAAATTCACTTTAAGAGCATTTAAGCATGTGAGCATAACCTCCAAAACTGTGCAAAGTTGCTGATATTTGTTTTCTTTACTGATCATAGTCAAATATTTTTGAGCTTCAGTGATGTCTTATTCTTGTCTTCCATTGATGACTACTTGAATCAGTATATTGAACAGGGAAGCACTTGAATTGAAGACTGTAAGCTAGCAGCTATAAAATCCAAATCTCCTGTATACTGGGGAATACGAAGGAAAAATGGAGATAAAAATGATCTAACTATTCTTGGTGGTTTACCTTTTTTGATGCTTAATGAATGGGACTTTTGTGTCAGGATAGCAGTCGGCTATCCCTTTCCCTCCCATTCTGTACAACTTTCTTTGATAGAGGCCATGAAAAGCAATCAGATGAAAGGAAGATAGCTTTTGCATTAGTACATTTCTAATCACATGAATAGAACACTTTGAAAAAGCTATGCATAACCTAAGCCAAGTAGTTAGCGTCCAAGTGCTTAGTAGCTAATAGGGGTGCATCATTTCTACAGAACTTTTTAATGTGCAGATGGGTTTACAATATCCAGCTCCATTTAACTAGAGTCAGCAAACCTCTACCATTAGATTTAACAGAATGTGGCTGTACCTTTATCTTACATGTAATCACAATAGCTATCTGAAGTATGCAGGTCACTATTATGCCCATTTTTCAGATGTAGATTGAAATAACTGAGTGATACCACCTCTAGAGTTTTCAAGAGTTGACTTCCATAATTTACTGAGGCTGCAATTCTATGAACGTTTACTTAGGACTAAATGCTATTTAACTCAATGGGACTTGCCTACTTCTGAGTAAATCTGTTTAGGATAGCACTGCATGGTTGTGATTGTAAGCATAGTTGACTTGGAAGCAAGTTCTAATAACCAGTTCTTACTACCAAGTACATGTCATGTAGTAAAACTCAGAACCCAATTACTGGTCTCTTTTTTTGGAAACAAGTTCCTTTAAAATTAATTCTGGGACTGTTTTTGACTATCTGCCATTAGGCCTGGCGTATTAATTCCACGGGCAACCTACATGTGGAGTCCGCCAGGTTGGGGGAGGCTGCTTTAGGGAAATCAAAATATTTTGAACACAGAGATTAATATTTGTAGCTTCCCTAATTTGAGGTGTGTGTGTGTGTAATTGTAATATGTATCCAGCAACTTAAAGCATAAACATTACATGCTGACCACTACTGGCCACCATTGGAGTTATGTGTCAGGCTTACTGACATAAATACTTGTAACTATTGGAATAAGAAGGCAAAACAACAACAATGCATGAGGATTGTATCCCTCATCTTCAACCCTCATCCCTGTGGCCTCTAAGCAGTTACATACATTTTATACATCCTGGACCCTCTGTTTCTAAAATGCAATGAATCAATTAATATACTATGGGATTTCTAAAAAGTTTTGAGAATCCAAGGTGAAAAGACTGAAACAAAAAAATAAATAAACTGAAAATAAACTTTAAAATAATGTCTTTCCCCCCACCTAGTAAGGCCACAGTAATTTGAATTGATGTCATGGACACTTATTGGGTAGTGTCCATGACATCCTTTTCAGCTCCATAGCCATTTAGACTAAAGTCTCAAGGCATAGTCTGAAGATGGTTGGCCTGAGATATTTAATTGACAAGTTATTCTTATTCTTATTCTTTATTATGTTATTGTTAGTCTGCACTTCCTCCAAGGAACTCAGGGCCAAGGTCACAAAGTACATTTTGAGTGAGTATGGATTTTAATTCAGGTTTCCCTCTTGTAATCCAGCATCCTAGATGGTACACAAACTAGGGCCTAATCTATACCAAGCAGGATATTGCACTATGAAAGCGGTATATAAGAAGCAGGAGCCACACTACTGCTTTATAGTGGTATTGAATTGCACTGACAACAGTTGGGGCCCATTGACACATACCATATACCGCTTTCATACCGCTACCATAGTGCAATATCCTGCTTGGTGTAGATTAGGCAAAGTTCTCCAGTGTGGCTTCACCATATGTTGTCTTGAGACTAGACTATTTCAGCTCCTATGTGAGGCTTCTTTCCATAGGCTGAGCACCTCCACTCTCATGATCAATTCATCCAAACACGTGTGTGTGTGGTGGTGGGGTGCTGGGGAAGGATCTTAGCTATACCATTCCCTGTAGCAAGGCTATATACGGATTCATTATGAAAATCACAGTACTACATTTAAATAGGGATTATTATTATTATTATTATTATTATTATTATTATTATTAATAATTAAATTTATATATCGCCCCATAGCCGAAGCTCTCTGGGCGGTTTACAAAAGTTAAAAACAATGAACATTAAAAAGTATACAAAATTTTAAACCACCAAAAATATAAAAACAACAGTATAAAACAACAGTATCCATTTAAACAACTTGTATGTTATGGTGTAAAACAGGGGTGAGCAACTTTTGGGGATCGTTGCCCCCCTCCCCCACAAAACCACTGGTGGATCCACACCTCACTCCACCAAATTTACCACTGAAGTGTACCTCCAGGAGGCTTTTGGGAGCTCAATTTGACACACACTCCCTGTGCACCTTGTTTCCCTGCAAAATAGGAGTGGCTTTTTTTGATGTCACCACTGCCACCACTTGCAGCTGTTTGGGCTGTGCGATTTCAGCCACAGTGGCAGGGAACACAGTGGGGCCCACAAAAACAAGTGGGAGTGCATGTGGCTTACAGGCCACATGTTGTCCATCCCTGGTATAAAATGAGGTAGGACTACATATTGATCTGCTCTGGGAATGAAGAAAGGATAGAAATTCCTATGGTGTAAGGAAGCTAGGGAGAGCCAGACAAAAGGCACACATTTTTTGTGACACCGTGAGGGTGTGTACAAATGATTCTATGGATGTGGGATAGATGTGAGGTGCACGTGGTTGAGCAGTAATAACTTGTCATGATTTGGATTCTAGATCCACTAAGATCCAAAGCACACATGATGTTTGCCACTGGGCTGACCCCAAAATGGCTAGTATGGTCCCATCATGTAACAGCTCTCAACATTTCTGATAGCTGCTAGTGGAGGCAGGGACTCTCACTGTGGCCTTAGCTAGATAGGGCTTTATTCCAGGGCGATCCCTGGGATCATCGCTGTGTGTCCACATGATCCCTGCCTTGCCTGGGATCTCGCCCTCCCCTTTAGGCCCACTTTTTCCATGGTCTCGGGCTGAGCCCGAGACCACAGAATGTGTGGCCAGGTGCCACGGTTTGTCCTGGCTCCTCGCAATCCTCGCGGGGAGCTGGGACCTGCGCATGGGGCGCAGTACTCCTCAGGAGCACTGCGCCCATTGGGAGTGGGGTGGGGTGAGCAGGGAGAGTAATAATTTTTTTAAAAAAAATACTTACCTTTTGCGCATGCGCGTTCGTGTGCTGCTGTCCACTTAAGAAATTTTTAAAAAATGGCAGGTGCAACGCCTCTCCCTCTGATGTTGTCACATGCCACGTGTGTACTGAGGGGGAGATCTCATGATAAAAATATTGTGGGATCTTCACCCCATTAGACCACTAGGTCTAGCTAAGGCCTGTGACAGCAGTGCTCCCTGTGATAGGTATTTGTAAATATTAGGGAAATTAGTGGAGAACTTGTCGGGGGAATATAGCTTGGATCCTAAGATAAGGTAAATTAAAGAATTTTATTGAAGAGGAGTTTCCTGTTCCCTTCAGTGCTCCCTGGGACCACTGAAAACGCCTCCTGAACAAAATGGATGGATTCCAGGGTTTCCTGGGAAAGGTGAAATCCCTCCAAATTAGGCTTGGATCCTAAGATATATTAATTTAAGGAAGTTCAGAGAAGGAAAGTTTACCATCCCTTCCCATCCCCCATTAACCCCATATTATTCAGAGGGCCTCCTAAAGCTCCGAAGAGGCTTTTTGCAGGTCACAGATGGCTGTGGGGTGGGCTGGGGAGATGGGAATATGTCCCTCTGAGGACTTCTTTAAACTGACTTCGGATTCAAGCCACATTTACTACAGAGTGTATTCTGTATTTACTATACAGAATACACTGTATAGTAAATGTACAGTGTATTCTGACCCTAAGATATGTGGGGTAAGAGGAATAGGCTTGGGGCTCTAGCAGCATGGTTTGCATGTGTTGTATGCCACACATGTGACTTCACTGGCATAGCTGTAGAAATGGAAAAGGAGTGAAATCTCCCCCTTGAGGCTCAACACACCTCAGGGTCTAGAAACTTGTATATGCATAGGCGTGCAAAGCACATTTTGTTAGGGTGTGCACAGCGATTCCTTTTCTCTCCTGCTGCCAGCAGCAATGGCGCTCTCTCAGAGGCAGTGGTTTTCCAGTGTGGTGGCAGAGCAGCCAGAGGGCAGCTGGAGGCCCATTCCTGCTGCATCTGGATCCCCCTCTAGATCTCTACTCAGTGCCCCTCTCAATTCGGCACTTATTGCTTGAGATATTAGGGTGTGCCTGGGCACACCTCTTGGGCACGCCTATGTGTATATGTCAGACATATTATAATGTTTCACTTAGATTGTCTAAACGTCCAACCTTTACTCTACTTGAAGTATATTTAGGAATGATTCCTGGTTACCTGCAAAGGAGGAATGAATTCTCAGGCTAAAGAGGAGGGTGTACATTAAATCAGTTGTTTCTTCTCATTTTACCCAAAAGCTTGGATGTAGAGAATCAAAACACCCTGGAAATAGGGGGGTTGTTAAATTCACTGATTGGATGACCTTGAACAAATAATCATCTCAGCCTCTGGTCCCCAAATATAAACAAGAAAAATAATTAACTGCTTCAGAGGGTTGTTACCACCCTTGATTGTGATAAGGATTGCAGGAAACTGTATGTGCTAAATGCACTATATGAATGACTAATTTTAAAGCTCTCAAATTGCAGCTGCCACTGATTCCCAAAGACTGAACCTTTATATTATTGTGCTTTATATGATCAAAATGCAAGCTGTAATCCAGCCCTTCAATAAGCTTAGAATCTATTTCTTTCCATATAAAATATACACATTAGTAAATGGGTAGCTTCACCATGCACGTGTTTCAAGCTATAAAATCACCGAAGGCTTACAAATCCCATCTATTGCATCAATTCATCTTTGAAAAGGAAAAGAGTGCGGACAATCATGCAAGATTTATATAGGAAACAAAAATGGCAAGTTATCATTTGCAAAGTTCCCATGCAAATGATATGCAGTAAATGTATTCTTAAGCACCAATGACTATATGGATGTAACACCAATAGACATTGCAGTTTACAGAAATAGTGGTTACGCTCTCACTTCTTATTAGTTCCTCATTATCTCTAAGTATTTTTCTTTGCTAAGTCAGCTTCCAACTTCAAAGTGCTCTGCCAGCTCAAACCTTGCTAAATGGAGTTTCTGCTGGAGGAGTGTTAAGAGGACTAGGTTGCAAAACAGTGTGGGCTTATTCATGCCTCTAACCTCATAATGCACAAGTCAACAAAGTTAAACTGAAGAACCATTTAGTGGTATTCAGTTTGTTATGAAACAACTTAATTACTAATGTTGTAGGAATAGATATTGTTGGCTCACACTGCAAATAATATTTAAATTGTTAATACACAAGTTAAATTAGAAAGATCATCCCAACGGCACGTATGAAGGACCATATGGCAACACAACATACTTTTTGAGGACTACCATGTTACAAAAAGAGATGAAGATAGAACATGCTGATAGAACAGTACTGTTAAAACCCTACTGTTATTATTATTATTATTATTATTATTATTATTATTATTTATATAGCACCATCAATGTACATGGTGCTGTACAGAGTAAAACAGTAAATAGCAAGGCCCTGCCGCATAGGCTTACAATCTAATAAAGTCATAGTAAAACAATAAGGAGGGGAAGAGAATGCTACTGAAAGACAGATGACATCAGAGAATTTGATATACTGGAGTCTGGGGATGGGACATGAAGGTTTTGAACAATGCAGGTGAACCATGAAGATGGTAACAACTTGGTTTGGCTTAACTGGATCAAATATGATGAATAAGTCAACAGACATAATAATGTCCTTCTGTCAAACTGAATGTCATCTCTAAATAACTGCTGCTGATGATTATCTATCATGCACACAATTGTGGGTTTATATAAAGTAGTACCCAGCTCAATCAAAGAAGACTAACAGTGCGATCTTATGCATGTCTACTTGGAAATAAGACCATTGAGTTCAATGGGGCCTATTCCAAGGTAAATAAATGTAGGATTGCAGCCTACATGTGTTCTTATCAGCATATGACTTTCACTATTTGGAATATGGAGGACAAAGCTATCAATGGCTATAAGCTACTGCCAGGATCCTGATGCCTATATGCTACCGCCAGTATCAGAGGCAGTATGCCTATGTACAAAAGTTGCTGGGGTACATGAGCAGCAGAGTACTGTTGCACTCAGGTCCATCTTGTGGGTTTTCTGTGGGCCGCTGGTTGGCCACTGGGTGAACAGAATGCTGGATTAGATGGACTCTTGGTCGAACCCAACATGGCTCTTCTTATGTTCTTATGATTCATGTCTACAATACTTTTATCTGAAATCTATACATAGCAAGATAATCACCTTCACAAAGACATCATAGAGTCAAGTGCAACCACAAAACATATGTTTTGTTTCTTCTTTGTTTAGTATTTTTCTCCTTTGGTGGTGGAATGCTATAGCTTTGTTGATTGTTGTTATTAACCCAATATTGCAACTAATATACTTTTTTTTTCAGTTGTAGCAAGTTTTATCATCCTACATTGGGCTGGGGCAACAAAAAAAGGAGCAGGTATGTTTTTTTATGGAGAATATTCCCATTATCCGAATTATTTTAAAAGTATTTAAGGGTTAAAATGGGCTTATATATGTAATTAAACTACTTAGTGCATTATTAAACATTTTATAAGCTATGAAATAGGATATTTAAAACAAATTAACTACTTAAAGGCATAAACCAAAAATGAGTTAATGAGATCCCGGGACTATCAGGAGAGCCCAATGCTGATCAGAGTCTTTCATGTCATTATTTGGATCAAGAGGTCAGGAGAGGTAAGGACACAGGAAGAAATAAGAGCAGCATCTCAGCTAAACACTGGCCAATAGCCATATAACACCTCAGCAAAGTCAGCCTCTGGTGATTATGTTTATAGAATCAGTGAATCAAAGAGCTAGAAGAGACAGAAAGTAATCTAGTCCAATCCCCAGCTACAAGGTGGAACAAGTGATGTTATATGGAATGCATGATTCCTAGCTCGAAAATATGAATCCACGTAGCTCATGATGCTCACCTCATATATAAGTTTAAATATTATGTACCTAAGAGTTCTTCTCCAGCTCAGAATACAAACTGAATTTCTCCACATGCACTATTTTGGTTCAATATAATAAATAATAGTCCAGTCTTAAACCAGTGCAATTTAGAACAGAGGTGGGCAGACTTTAGGCTTGCAGAAGCCACTTTCTTTTTCACTAGCTCCTTGAAGTCCACCAGCCAGAGCAAGAAAAATACTTGCTCAAGAAGGTGGACATAGATTTGCCCAGATACTTGTTTTCCGTACCGGAACTAGAGCTCACATACAATCTTTTCAAACACAGATCTACTCCTGTTACTCCACCCAGTTTTCTTGCCTAATTTAGGGGGGTCAAAAAGCTTTTGTTGTTGTCATTATGTTTAAACCTCTAGGAGTTGTAAACCTTTGCTGATCTATTACAAATCAATCAGGGATCTATCAGTAGCTTCCAATGTAGCTTCCATCCAACCTTGATTTAGAATTCTCGTCTGGTGGTGGTGGGGTCATAACATGAGATTTTTCTGAGTTCTCTAAAAATAGTTGCTATTGGTGACCCATTTCTAAATTGAGCTGAGGCAAATTCATCCATCGTAACAATTGTACACATGCACACCAATATGCTTTCGTTCCACCCATTTATTTTTTTAGAAATGGCAGTCCCCATGACCCTAGAGTAGAAATGAAGAACTTGTTGCCATCTAGACGTTGTTGGACAATAACCCTTATTATTCCTGGTTATTGGCCATGCTGGTTGGGGCTGATGAGAGTTGGAGTCCAACAACATCTGGAGGGTCACACATTCCCTACCCCACTCCTAGAGAAAAGGAAAGGGAGAAATAAGTTATCCTTAATAAATAGCTATAAAGCTTGAAAGCCAATAAATCTCACAGGCTTTGGTTCTGCACTGTTCCCTCTCCCCATAGTTGTGTAACCCTGGTGGATGGACATGCCATATCTGAGGTCTGGCTTTCAAATCACAGTCACCTGGTCCATCTGCCCTGAAGACAGAACTGCCACAGGCTGAAGAATAAAGCATGACCCCAAGTAAATAAATAGAAGCACTAATGTGTGTGCCCCATTTGTGTCATCCGTAATGTCATCCTTATTTCAGAAAAGCAAACCACTTCAGAAGGACAAAAGACAGTGCAGTGTGGAACGTGGACAAAATACCCAGAAGGAGGGATCTTCACTTCTCCCAATTACCCCAACAAATATCCTCCTGACAGAGAGTGTGTCTACATTATAGAAGGTGATTACCTAATACATCCTCTGTTTTGAAATTAGCCCTTCTCTTGATAATCAGTGTAAAATAATAATAATATCTACCTTTGACAATGATTCTGAGAGTTATCGATTTCAAAGTCTTTGAATAGTTTGGTCAAATATAAAAACTATCATTTCTTGACATAATAAAACAACTTTGCTTTGAATTTTTTTAAAAAATTGACTAGTAAAAATTTACAAAAGTGTGTGTTTGTGTGTGTGTGTGTGTGTGTGTGGTGGGACAGTTGTCATCTTCCTGGACCTTCTCTCTTCCACCTCTCGCTACTGCTCTAGCACAGTGCTGCTGCATTTCAACAGCCAAGTAAGAATATTACAGCAGCTGCTGGCCTTTTCTCAGCACAGCTCCCTCTCTCTTCCTGAAGGTAGAGAAAAAGAGTGCACTGGAAGCTGCCACACCAGAACACTTCATTTTCACAGCTATATGCAATGCTATGTGTATGGCAGCTTCCAATTTGTCCCTCATCCACTTTCGCCTAAAAAAAAGTAAAGCCAGAATCGAAAGCTTACAAACTGAGAGTAGCTGTTGTCACAGCTTCATTGCCACTCAGGGAAACATGACACAATACTATGGCACACTTAGTAATCTCTCCCCTCTTTTTCTTGTGTTAATCTTTCATTGGAACAACTTCTAGATAGTGGCAGATAAGGAACTTTTATTACTTGAGTCAAAATGCAAGTTGTTTTGCCAATTTAAGTGACCCCTCCCCCCGCAAAGTATCTTTTGTTCTTAATCTCTTATCCTTTGGGACCAATATGGAAATGACTGGTTATATCTATTATACACACTATGTGCGTCTAGACGGCTGTGCGATTTCCCAGAAGGGAATAGGGATGTCATGGCTGCCATTTTTTTTTTAATGAAAAGGAGCTGGTTGCACAATTGCACTCCAGTGCCTGTAAGTTTAAAAAATCAAATCAAAACAAAAACCTTTGACCTGTTCCCCAACCCCCGTGGGCATGGACTACGTCTGCACAGCTCCGTGCCCATTTTAAGAGCCCCACTACTTGCAGGGAGGAAGGGAGAAGCCAGGAGTGGGCACAACACTGCCCCCAGTCCTCGGTACCATCCTGGGACTGTGGGCAAAATCGGGATAACCAAGGTCTCAGTTATCCCAGGAAAATGGAGGGATCATCCCTGCTTGCCCCCGGGATTCCTTGTGCATCATTTGGATGCATAGGGATGATCTAGGGATGACCCCGGGATAAAAGTATGGTGTAGACATGCCCTAAGACTAATGAGACCAGGAAAAAATCATGGAAGATAGAAATGTGATCAATGATTAGACCGCATCCTGAGAACATAAAGCATTCCTGATGTCTTTGGTCTTGCGTTTCCATAAAACTTAGCATGCTATAGATTAAATGAACAGCTGACAATATAATTTACAGTATTGTTATAACTTGCCTTAAACGATTGGATCTAGCTATTCTTGGGGCCAAGATGCTGGTTTCCTACATCTGTTTTCTGAAATATTCTATGATGATGGGACAATGTTACCAGCAATTATTTTTAGAATGAGTTTCACTGGGCTTTTACTATGAAAGTTTTTCATTTCTGAGTTACATTTGAGAAGGATGGTGGCATTGTTGTTGTTGTTGTTGTTGTTGTTACTTGTATCCCACCTTTTGCCCAGTGCTGGGCCTCAAGGTGGCTTTACAAAATAAAAACACATACAGTTAAAACCTATACATAGAAATATACAAAAGTTAAAAATACAATTAAATACACTTCAATATTAAAACATTTAAAATACATAACAATTTTAAATACATAACAATTATCTCCTTATTTTCTTTACTGGTCCAATGAAGTTCTTAGGACTGTTTGTTAGGAAGAAAGTGAAGAGGAAACTCTTGGTATCTATAGAGTCTGGGGAAATAACACTCTTTTAATACCAACCTCTGAAAATTCAACGGGTGATCAGGATAAATTGGAATTTATAATTTCTAATCTATCTTGAGTAGTCATATCAGCAGCAGTATCTTGAGCTCTGCCATTGTTAGACAAGGGGCTGGGTTTTGTTGTTGCGTTTAGAGATGTCGTGGTGAGCTATGGTGTGTGCTGGGCACAATTTGAATAAGTAACCTGATTGTGGGTTGTCATGTTGTGTGAACCCAGCCATTTGCATTTATGCAAAAGTTAAACAAGGGTAGTTTAACTCATGCGTAACCCCCAATGGCCAGGTTCAGACAATTTATTCAAAATGTTGACTGGAATGCACCCAACTCATGAGGTGTTAAATAACCTATGAAGGGGTGTTGTGTCATGTGAACCAACCCTTTATCTTCTCTGAAAGATTAAAACAAATGGCTCAGAAATATGGGGCTTGGGCCAATATCATGCAATACTTGGCAGCAAACACAGAATTGTGCCAACGGGGCCTTTCTGACAATTGTGCCTCCATAATCTGCATGTTTGATGCTTTCAGTCATATGACAAATACCGATATTTTTAAAAAATGTAATATGTGCCAGAGATATGAGGTTGTACCATTCAATATATTATGGGTATGCTTGGTAATTCTTCCTCAATGAAATACCTGTTTATTAACATAAACAGTGAATGCTTCAAATTCCCCATAATAGACACAAATTCTGCACTTTTCTATAATACAGATGGACTTGATGTATTGTAAGCTCTGGGAAAATTAGCAGCAGCAATTCTCTTGAAGCCTATCTTCATTATTTTTTTTAAAGCGAATGAGATTTTTCTTCTTTGTTTGCAACAATACCTGTGTTGAAGTGCATGGTGTTTGGCAGTTTCAAAGCGCATCTGTATAATTATCTGCTTGAGTAATAATATCCACTAAGTCCATTCACATTCCTTGTATTCATAATGAATTCTTCAAAGCCAGCTGTGAGAATCTTCTTTTGAAAGAAAAATGACCCTAACTTCTCCCCTATTCAATTGCTGTGCAACTGGAGATATCAAGGATTATTCCAATCCATTAGTGTGGTAGCAGCTCACACTTATGAAGGAGAGATGTTTAGATCAATCTCTTGTTTCCAGACATTCTGTTAAACTGAAACAGATTTTTTTTGCTTAGCTTCAGCTGTCAGCTACATGAAATTACAGGCTGGTAAGAATTAAAGCCTTAATTGTATGGGCCTATTTCATTGCAACTGTTCCTCTGCTTCTACTTAGAACCCAGAGCCTTTTTAAGCAGATGTAAAACCTCCAGATAGCACTTGTATAAGATAATTAGATGAAAAAGATGACAAGACATGCAAGCATTATGCAGTCTTTTCCATGTTATTAGTAGTCTTTGAAGAAAGGTAATTAGAACCTAAATTAAAAAGATTGCTAAGAGTTCAAGTAGTAAAAGCTCATCACAGGACAGCTGCAGTCTACTGCCTCTGAATTTTGTAGCAACATTTTCATTCATATTTGGATTTTATTTTTGCTATAAACACACACTCATACAAACACAGAGACACTCCCTCCAGTCTGCCACCCACAAACATAATAAGTCTCCTCAACCCATCGCACAATTATATGTGGGCATACACTGCCAATAATACAACTGTTTTGAGGCCATAATATTTGTAAATCTCTGCCTTTACTTCCGCCAAAGTTATGGGGGAAATGACAGTGTGGCACAATCAAATATGGAAAATAGAAATAGGTTACAGTGACCATTCATAATTATGGAACCTCTGGAGTAATTATCACACGTGTAGTTTGATACTACCCTGGACTGCACGTATAGCGTTACAAGCAGAGACATCAAATGCAAAGTTACAGTATCCTATAAGATACAAAGTAGGAAAAGTTGGACATTCACTTGCTGCTAAAAGAAAGAGAGAAACATGCTTTGGTCAGGCTTTCAGTTAGAACTGCCAATTGGTGATTTTAAAAATACTTGGTCTCTGGGTACAGACATGACTGAGTCAGACTTAGGGAATCAGGGGATAACATTTGGTGGGGTATGGAAGGTCAGGTGACAAAGCACAGAAAATTTTGGTGGGCCAGAAGAAACCTAGTAGGTCAGGCTGTGGGATCAATCGAAAGAAAGTATACCCAAAGCCCATCAGCTTAAAATACTCAGTTTATTCAACAAAATCCCCAACAGTGAAATGAATACCACAATATTATACTGGATAGTTAACAACTAACCAGTAGCAACTGTTTTCACACTGCTGGTGAGGTGTCCTGTAAAAATTCAGCCTTGTGAAAGGCCTTGGTATGGTCTTCAAGAAGCCAGCAGTTGGACTGTCTTCCATGTCTCCCCTGGCTTGCAGAAGCCCCTGAGGTTTCTGACAGTGGTGGTGGTTGTGACTACACAGGGATTGGGACCAGCTCCCAATGCCAGAGAGCAGAAGTAACCAGATACATGTTTAGGCCACTAGGAATGTGTTGTAAAATAAGCATAATGGAGGCACATTTCATTTGTTGCCTTTTCTTTTCTTTTTTTTAAAAAGGTGTTAGTTCTACTTAAAGTAGACCTGTTGAAATGAATGGGACTTAAGTTAGTAACGAATAACTGAAGTCCAAATCATTTCAATGGGCCTGATTTAAGTAGGACTTAATATTGGATACATTCCATAGGCTTAGCAACTGAAAAGTATTCATTGTAATGCTTTTTGTGATTTTGTGATATTTTGCTTTATTAAATAAATTAAACTTTAAAACTATGTTTTGGGTTTCTTTTCATCAAATTGCCATTCACTCTGTTGAATTGCATTTCCATTAGTAAGATGTCATATAATCATTCATGGTTGCTTTAAACTGAAAATAAAATGCTTTGCATTTTATGGCCAATAGTGAACCACATTGCAAGGGACTGGGGTTTTATTCATTTGTTAATTTTCTGTTGACTTATTTTTAGCCTGTTCTGCAACTCAGATGAATTAGCCTCATTGACTGAAACAGGATTGGAACTAAGGCTTTAGCTAGACCTAAGGTTTATCCCGGGGATCGTCCCGGGGTCATCCCTGTTCATGTAAATGATATCCCGGGAGCAGGCAGGGACGACCCTGAGACAACCTTAGGTCTAGCTAAGGCCTAATTCTGTTGTTTTTCCTCTAGAGTAGAATACTACCCATGGATTTCGTATGTTAAAACAAGGAATCATATTTTGGCATATGACAACTCACATATTTTTTGTATAAAATCCATGCTGTCCTAGAATTTTCCTTGTATGGCTTCAAATCAATATACTTCTGACCCTGCAGTAAAACAAACAAACAAGGCAAAACAAAATTTTGTGTTGTGGACCAGGCTTACGTGTATATCAGAAGTTTGAAATAGAATCCAAGCTACAAATGATATTCCAGGAAGCATAACAGCAGACAGTGGTGGTTATATCTATAGTGTAACTGTGGATGATGATGATGAAGAAGAAAAATCAGAAAGTGCAATCCTACATATCTAGGCAGGGGCAAGTTCCATTCAGTTCAATAGAACTTGCTCCCAGGTAAGTAGTTATTGGACTGCTGCCTCAATTTTCTGTTCTGCCTTCAACCACATTGCACAACAGATTTAAACTAGTTTTCATATAATCAAACTGCTGATTCTCACACTTCATACATGTTTTAGGCAAATATTTTGTTTCAAAAATCCCTTTTGGAGAAAAATATTAAGCTCCCATCCCTTTTATTTGGCAAGACATCCCTTTTGGTAAGATATCTTTCATTATGGACCTGGGCGATGGGAAAATAAAGTTTTCTAAAACTAGGAATTTAATTCTGTTTCTTGCATTTAATTTGTCATGTGACCCCATTCCCTGGTAAAGGGCATAGAAAGCTCTTAAATAATCCTTTGAGCCATCACATAGTGCTTCGCTGTAGCTCAATCTGTTTTTTTAATCCAAAAGATGGGCTATGCAGTGAATGGATTCATAGCTTAAACATTCCTACAGGGTACATATGTGGAGTACATTAGTAGAACATAAGGAGTTAAAATATGTAATTCATTAATATGTATTTTCTTTTTAAGACTGTTAATGTATTAGTCAAATTAGCAGATGCTGGGGTATGAATAAACTGAGGAATTTAAGTTGTACCTAACTGGTTGTACCTGAGAGGAACACTCCTGGGTAAGAATTCTACTCAGGATTCTCCAGTTGGCAGGAAGTGGGGATGACGACAATGACAATGTGATTTTCACTGATTTGCCCTCCCTGCAGCCCCCAACACTCCATTCACACTGCTCCAGAAGGTTCCCCAATCCCCCCCAGAACAGATTTTGGGGGAGACACAAGGACTCCAGGAGGAGGGCAAAATAGCAGCAAAACCCCCCTCCTCTGCTGTTCTACTAGTTTAAATGCTGCCATAGATCAAAAGCCTTTCATGGATGGAAAGAACCCTTCCACTTGTGGAAGGCAAGGTTAGACCCTAGGAGATGTGTATAATTCATTATTGCATCAGTTTCTTAATTTGATGCATTCTTCAAAGCTTGACTTCTGCAATGCACTCTACATAGGGCTACCTTTGTGCCTAGTTCAGAAACTTCGACTAGTTCAAAATATGGCAGCCAGGCTGATCAGCGGTACACCTAGGGGTGACCACATTACACCAGTTTTAAAATCTGTTCGCTGGCTGCCAATTAGTTTCCTGGTGAAGTATAAAGTGTTTCTGGTGAAGTATAAAGTGCTTTAAAGCCCTATATGGTTTGGGTCCAGGCTACCTGCGAGATTGCCTTCTCCCGTATAATCCGCCCCGCACACTCAGGTCCTCTGGGAAGAATCTACATCAGTCAGTCAAAGTTAGGCTGACGGGTATTTCCCAGAGGACCTTCCCTTCTGCTGCTCCCAGACTGTGGAATGGTCTGCCGGAGGAGACTCATCAACTTGACAGTCTATTAGCATTCAAGAAAGCTATCAAGACTGATCTCTTCTGGCAGGCCTATCCAGGGGAATTTTAGGATGTTTTTAGGATGTTTTAACAATGTATATTATGTTCTTAATTCAGTTTTATGTATTTTATATTTGCTGTTTTTCCCCGCCTCAATCAAATAGAGAAGAAATAATAATAATAATAATAATAATAATAATAATAATAATAATAATAATAATCTGTTAAGAGTTTTGTGAGAGTCTAGGGTGATACAGAATGTTCTCCAGGTGTGGACTCTATGCTTGAGGAAAGAACTAGGAAAATAATAGACACATCCGTAATTTGATCTAACATTGCAGTCAGTTCAAATATACATTTTGCTTTCCATGGTCAAACTTGGAAGTGGTTGGGATTAGTACTTCAAGTTTGCAGCAGACATGTCCAACCCATGATATCACCAAGAAACGTTCTTCCTAATTCCTCCCTTTTATTTAATATGATGACAAATCAAACATACAAATGACCCTATGAATTTATATTTATTTTCTAAAGATCTGAAACACCTTGGCAGGAGTAAAACTGATGGCTGAGCCTCCATTTAGTTCATTAGTCTATGCAACAGTAATTTGAGTTTCAAAGCTGGGAAAAAAAGTTGGTTCCCTCTATGACTGAGTCTTCTTTTTCATTAGAGCTGTCTTTACCTTTATGACGTGAAGTTAGAATTATTCTATTATTTAGGAGGACATAGGCAGGGAGTTAGAAGAATCAAGCAAAATCAAGCAATGACAGGCACAGGGATAGATTTTTTGTGTGTGCAAAAGTAAGGTTCTTCATATCTTGGCCATAGTGTTAGAAGATACTCAGGCCTTTGCTAGACGAGGGATTAGCCCGGTGCGAGGCCCCGGGCTCATCCCTGTGCATCCAGATGATGCACAGGGGATCCTGGGCTCAGGCAGGGGTCAAACCTCCCTAGCCCCGGGGTAACTGGCACCGCTTGTGGCCCAGTATTTCCCGCGTTCTCCGCGGGCGTGTAGACTGGTCCACCACTTTCCCCGCTACCGCATTTACTCACAAGTAGCTGGGAAAAGTGGTGGATGGCGTGCAGTGCTTCGCAGGAGCACTGTGGCCATCAGGGCAGGGTGGGGAGATGGGGGTAATCGGAGCCAGGGGGGATAGGGGGAATCGGAGATCATGGGCGGGGGGGAATGGAGATCGTGGGCAGGGGGGAAATGGAGATCATGGGCGGGGGGGGGGAACAGAGCCAGGAGGAGATGGGGGAATGGAGCCAGGGGGGATGGGGGGGAAACGGAGCCAGGGAGATGGGAGGGAATCAGAGATCACGGGAGGGGCGGGAAATGGAGCCAGGAGGAGATGGGGGGAAACAGAGCCATGGGGAGAGGGGGTACATTGGAACGAGAGTGGGGGGACATCAGAGACAGGGGAAACGAGGAACCCCTTTTTTAAAAACAAAAACAAAACCCCTTAACTTTATCATTGGTGCACTCCTGTGAACATGGCCCCTTAAAACTGAAAAAAAAGGGCAGACATGACGGGTCCTTCCTGCAGCCGTCGTGTCTTACGTGTAGACAGGGGCGACGGCCTGCGCTACTTATAGCATGGGCTCACCCCACCTCCTGCACAGATTCCAAGGTAGGTCTAGTAAAGCCCCAAGTGTGTTATCAAGTTCAACTACTTGTCCTGAAACAGAAGATCCAATAAGTGTTTTAAAAAAAGAAAAGAAAAGAAAAGAAATACTGTATCATGGGAAAACTTGCAAATTAATAATGTGAAATGCATTTTGCCTATTCCAACCGTAATAAATTCTGAATAGGGACAAAATAACTTTGCCTAAAAACAAAAACAAAATGTTGTCTGGAAACTTGAAAAATGAACAATGCATTTGAAAACAAATAGATTTTAGAGCATAAAACTCTCTAATGGTTTTGTTTTAATCTTCAGCTGCCCCAAGACAATGTATTGAGTTACACTTCGATGAAAAATATTCCATAGAGCCTTCTTGGGAGTGCAAATTTGATCATATTGAAGTGCGGGATGGACCGTTTGGCTTTTCTCCAATAATTGGACGTTTCTGCGGACAACAAAACCCACCTAAAATTAAGTCCAGTGGCAGATTTCTGTGGATTAAATTTTTTGCTGATGGTGAACTCGAGTCTTTGGGATTTTCTGCACAATACAATTTCACACCTGGTGAGTACGAACTCTATTAATTTTGGAAGAAAGTGTTTTGTTATTTATACTGAGTGGAACCTAGTGATATTATAACGATACAGCATATTTTTAATACCAATAGAGCATAACTGAATGAGGTAGCTTGTTTTATGTTCCTTTTCTCCCAGAAATTACCAGCCCTTTTCTCAGAATTTATCTATACTTTCCACAGTGTGCTTCTACATACACCATCTGTGTTTACTGCTATAGAGTGGTGTACAGTGGTTAAAGAAACTGTAATCATATTCCTTGAATGGTGATGAATAGGTTGGAGAATGTAACTATATTTTTCACGCAGGGAGCATTATTGTCATACAATAGCCAAGGGGTTTAAAACTTTCACCACATGTTGGCTCTCTCCACAATGGCATATTCATTGTGTGCGACTAATACTTGTCAGTGAGAATAAAGTTGCACACAATAAGCTTAGTCAACTATGAAAATGGGTTATCAGAAGTCCATTAGAATTCACCTAATGCCTTTGTGCCGTTGATCTCTTATAGTGGAGCAAATGCACTGATGCATCCCATACAGGAAAAATGGAAACATGTCATCAGTTTGTTTTAAAATGATTTCAACAGAATAAGTTTTATATAGTACCTGTAAAAATCCTGGCTGCACATTTCCTCTTTATTTTGAACATTGACTTTTATAAAGTCAGAATCCACTGGAGTGATTCCTACCCCCGTCTATTAAAACCAACTGCAATCTGTTTGCCAAAGGACTCTGATATCCAAAGAATAGCATGCATTCAATTAAGCACTTCTGTGAAAGATTTTCCTAATCTTAATTGCTGTGGTCCAATTATGCCTTTTGACAAATTGTCTGGTTTAATTTATGAGGGTAAAATGGAGATCAGCAGTCATGTTTCCAAGGAAATATTTCCCCATCTCATTATAATATTTTAAGATTTTCTTTTAATTTGTGGCTGCAATCAGGATGCAGTACAGCAACTTCCCAAGAGTTTTTCATAGAGTTCAGTAGGCTTTCTGCATTTATGGATGAATGAGTGGTACCTGTTATTGTTTGTTGTGAGGGGAGATGCTTTTGATAATTTATGCTCAACTTGCAATTTCTTCACCTATCAGTATTAAGTCAACACTAATTATCTTGCTGTTGACTAGGTTGCTAAAACTTACCTAACACATTATACCAATATAGTTTGTATCAAATGTTAGTTTTACTTTAAGTAGACCCATTGAAATGAATGGGACTTGTTAATAATAGAATCATAGAATAGTAGAGTTGGAAGGGGCCTATAAGGCCATTGAGTCCAACCCCCTGCTCAATGCAGGAATCCACCCTAAAGCATCCCTGACAGATGCTTGTCCAGCTGCCTCTTGAATGCCTCTAGTGTGGGAGAGCCCACATGACTAACCTAAGTTGCATTTATTGCAATGGATCTACTTTAAGTAAGACTAACAATAACCTTACTTGGTGACTTTGAACACAAGCCAGTAGGAACTTCCAACTCCAGTTTTTATGAACCCATCCAACCTCCACGTATCTAAGTAGGGATTGCAAAGGAGCATTGTGTCATATTAGGACCTCATACCAGCAATTAGTGGCAACAGAAGTGCCAGAACATCAGATGTCCCTGTGCGTTGGCAGTATGGGATACTAAAATCAGATTGATCTAAGGCAACTCTGTAGCATCCCAGTCTGGCAGCAGCATCCATCAAACAATGAGGTAGTTCTATTTTTGTGTGTACTTACCAGAGAATTCCAGATCAGGAGATGCAGAATACATATTATCCAAAGCTTCTTCACATTACCAGTTGGACCCAGACCCCTTTGAAATTGGATACACTTTAAAATAGGGTTTGCCTCTGCAGCCAGCTATCTCCAACCAAAAATCAAACAAACAAAACTATTATCCTTGACAAAGGAAAGGGGTAAATAGGGAAGGGATGCTAGAGACAGGATAGGACCAGGCCTCATTCTTGACTGGAAATGGTGCTTCTAACCATCCTCAGGAACATTATTTCCTGTCAGGGATCATGGGAATTGTACTACCAGGTCCCTTCCTCTGGCTGTTACTTCCAGCTAGCAAGGACTCTGCTGTTTCTAGCAAACACTCCATACTGCCATTTCCCTCCTCAAGGGTAAGAGGTGTTTTATTTTTCCTTAGAAGGGAGTGGAGTGGGACGGAATAGATGAGACAGGATGGTGATGCACACAACCGTGTGATTTGCTGAACTAGCTTTAAAAGTCAGTAAAAAACATTGGAGTTTCATATTTTTGTAGTGAGTATTTTGTTTTTAAAATTCTACAGGTAAACTTAAAGAAAAAAGGAGTAAATATGAATGGAGGCCAAGGGAAGTTTGCACATATCTAACCATGAGCTTTGGCATGGCAATTTTAGAGCACCTTTACTTGACACATGTGTCTTTCCTATGTTATGACCATGGGAGTGACTTCGAGGTGTGCTCCTGTAAACACAAAACACAACTTACAGGAGAAAACTCGGTGGAATAGAAAGAGGAATGGGGATGCCATAGAGGCCAGGATGCCTCAGAACTGATGCTTGAAGTAGGACAGATACATTAATAAACAGTGTCCTTGATATATAAAAGAATCGAAGTCTAGGCAAGATAGGAGCAGCTCTGCGTCACACTTGAAAGTTAATAGGCTGTTTTGAGGGAACAACCACCAGTTCTTCATTTGAAATAGTAAAAGATGTAGTGAATTAGACTAAACAGTGCATGAGCAAAGGCAAGTCTATGGGTGGTGAGGGGAGCAACAGATACATTACATTGGGCAACTTGTTATTTTGTCTTTGTAGCCAAGTGAGTAGGAACATGATAAACAAAATGTAATCATAGAAACAGCAGGACCAAGGGGGGATATTATTTTCTGAAATGCAGCCATATTTATTAAGGTTATTTGTCAGAATATACATAGCAATGTTTGTGTTATTCTAGTGGCCCAAGTCCAAGCAGTAGTAAGTAATTGGATCCAGCATGGAATAGAGCAGAAAAAGCAGACTCACCTATTCCAATACCTCCAAAGTCAGCTTATGTCTCAACATCTGCACTCTGGGTATGTGCTCTCTGTCTGTTGTCCTCTTTCCAGCCCTTGGCTCTCCCAGTGATGCTCCTCCAGGCTTTGGCAATGATTTTGCTCCACCCTTCTGCCCGGAGTGAAGCACCGCATGGCCAGGGCTTGTGGAGACATGTAAGACATCCGAATAGAACCATAGCACTGATCTCGGAAGTTAAGCAGGGTCAGGCCTGGTTAGTACTTGGATGGGAGACCACCTGGGAATACCTGTAGGTGTCCTACTCTTCCTGCAATGAGCAGGGGGTTGGACTTGATGGCCTTGCAGGCCCCTTCCAACTCTGCTATTCTATGATCAGCAGGCCAATGGGAGGGAGACAATGAGCTTGCTTGTATGAGGCAGTGGTGCACCTTCTCAGTTCCCACCCATTCCCATATATCAGTATGGGAATAGCTAATCATGAGTGAGTGAGCTGAGCCGAATTTTTAGGGGGTATAAATCACAATTTACCATAGGAACTTTTTTTTTTTACTATTCCACACTATGAATAGCTTAAGTATGCAGTAGTACTGATTTGGTGAATTGGCTGCCATGGTCATAGATACATTTTTAACCCCCCCCCCAAAAAAAAGTACTTCTGCAAAATTTGGGCTTCCCTGAAGCATGCTCATACATTATTATTATTATTATTATTATTATTATTATTATCATCAGTGGCTCCTATCAGCACACACCTTATTTCACTATTGCAAGGAATGATATTCCATAGTTCACATGATTATTTGCTTGAATTGCAATGAGTCATTTTACTTTGACCTGGTTTATACACTGGTCCACTCTGGGCTGGTGCTCCAGTTTGTGTGGTGGAACAGTGCATGGTGCATTACCACTATGCACCAAACTTCACATGAATGATATGCTCCACCCAGAGTTTTATATGCACGATGGCTTGATTTTTGCCATTCTTTCCTACTTCTCGTGTGAGAACAATTATGTGGTTCATATATGGAGTTCACATCTTCCATGTGATGCTATATGTATTATGGAGTAGAGAGAAGGAGAGATATGCCATTCTTTCACTATGGAAACTGGAGTGCTGGCTCAATGGGTTTGTGAACTGGTCCACTGGCTTGTGTAAATATCTCACAGAAACAGATTATTCCCTTTTGCATTCCATTGATGCCAGCCAGACCAGTATGACTGTGGTTGAACTTTTGAACTGATTTTGAATGGAAGCTAGCTTAATGTTAGACATCATGGTGCGTTTCTTTTATTTTCTAGCTGTATTTGCTCTCTGTAGTTTACTTGAAGTATTAGATGAAATAATGTTGCTGGATTATTTCATAAAGCCACCTCTGCGCTGGGAAAGTGGCCCACTGGTGAGGGCTTTTAGAAAAGTCTTGTTTCAACAAGTTTCTCCTCAATGGCGTGGAATGCTTTTTTCTCCTGTCTACACAAACAGATGGTTTGAGGGCATCTGTTGCTCAGAGCCATTTTCTGCAGTGAGTCAATTTTGTAGTGCAACAGACAGAGATCCAGACAGAGTGAGGCTGTGCTCTAAGCTGATCACTCTTATTCATCTGTAATAATCAGATTTCTTTTTATCTTGGTATCTCCCTCTTGGAATCTGCAAGTCTGTGGCCTCAGATGGCACATTATTATTCTCACTTCCATCAGTTGGTGGAAACCATCTGTGTTTGTATTTGGCTTCATTGATGTGAATGTTAGAAATGCTGTCTGCTGTCTATCTTTGCAAACAAAAAGAGGTGTGTACCACATGAACAGCAGAAGACTAGAAGGCATAAATGCTAGAAAGTCATATGAACATAAGCAAGTCGGTATTCTGCCAAGATCTTTGCTGAGAAAGTAGGAAATTCAGTGGTTTTGAGGGCCGCCAAATATGCCACTGAAAATATGCCCGTGTTTTGATTTAGCTCAAACCCAAAATTTAGTTTGGACACCAAATAAAGATTTTGTAATTTTGTAAAAATGTGAACAAATAGGTTTCACAAAGAAGACAAAAGTGGGTTGACAGCAGGTATTCTACGCTTTACCCTCACTTTTACCTCTCTTTCAAGCTAGAAAGTGCAAAAGGTCCATAAACACTGAAAAGACTTATTTGTGACTTTACACTGTAAATTCCTACTGTAACTACATTATATTGTATTGTTCATTAGGTTTTGAAATATTGAAGAGACCTATCCATGTCTCTTTACTATTGATTATTATTACAATTGTACAACATTGCAATTGTTGATAACTTTTATGTTATCTGCTAAAAATTGTTTTGTTACAATAATGTTGAATTTTTGTTCTTGTTATAAAATCTTTGGTTTGTTATAACTGTTCACCTCATCTTTGACTTTAATATTTATACTATAGTAGTTGTGTGCTTTGTGCACTATTTTGTCTGTATCCTGTTTGTATCAACTACTGCCTTCTCTATTTATACACACTGTTTTCATATACCGCTTTCATACTGCTTTCATAGTACAATATCCTGCTTGGTGTAGATTAGGAGAGGAGTACTCCAGTGCTGTTCCTTTCCATTGTTGGATCCATCAACATGTACATGTAGAGGGTGACAGTCTGAAGAGGAGCACCTCCTGTATTTGTGGAGGCATTCCACATGTGTGAGAAGCCTGATTTCGCAGAACCCATGAAGAGGGCTTAGATCTTTCAGGTTTTCCAAGACAAGTGTTCATCTACATTAAATACTTTCAATGTGATTCCCAGCAATGGCACAATCTATATTTTGACAATCTTACATTTGATTTTGAAATCCTATGCACAGTTAAGAGGTAGTAAATTCCACTGAAATTAACAAGAACATTTAAACGCGCGCGCGCACACACACACACACACACACACACACACACACACACAGAGTTTAGTTTCCATAGCTGGATGCTTGTGATTTTTTTGTCTTATGGAGACAGTTTTCTTCCTTTTCATTTTATATTTCCAATCAAAAGAGATATTGCATAGGGTTAACACAAAATTTACCATCTTGATGACGCTGTATCCTTCTTGTGCATTTATACTTTGTGGCCCACAAAATGACTTCTGTTGTGGTATATTGGATAAAAGGAATAAAAAGCAGTAAAGAATGCTAGAACAGTGGTATACAGAATGTGTAATGTGCCCCAGCAGTATTCAGTGCACTTCAATACCAATAAAAAACATTTGTGTAGATCTAGCCCAGGTCCTATTTGTACATGTAAATTTCTGTCCAAATAATGGCCTATGCAAACATAGTTGTGTATCTTTATGCCAGTGTAATCCTATGTAGTGTAGTCCCTATGGGAATGCTTAGAGCACATCCCTGTTTTGCTCTTAGGAGTTTCTGTAGGGACTGCAGTTTGATGGTTCTGAGAAGACAGAGACTGAGAGCAAGATAGGAAGTGATCGCATTGCCTGAATATCAGTTGATTCAGTAATTCTGAGAGGAAAGAGTGACTGAGGAGTTGAGAGAGAGAGAGAGAGAGAGAGAGAGAGAGAGAGAGAGAGAGAGAGAAGGCATAGAAGAGTGGAGAAAAGCAACAGCAGCCTTTTATCCTTGCATAGCAACAATTCAGCATCTGCGTCACAATCAAGTGACAGACACTGAGGCCTACAGTTATATAGTCCTTTAAATGTAGTAGATGACTACATAAACTAACACCCCCCAAAAGTTCCTTTCTTTTATTATTATTTTTTTATTTTTAGAATGTCTATCTGTGCAAAGGCCAAAAATAAAAACCTAGAGCTTCCTGGGGAAAGGTTGTTTTCCTGTTCTCCTATTTATCACATTTATTTATATATATTCTACCTGTTCTTTTCATATGTGATGGCCTTGCCAGGGTTCTTTTCATCAATAACCTTGATCATCTTGATAAAAACTAATGCCATTAATTCAGCTATCATTTCTGCTTTAACATTTCAATATATTTCACAATGAAGAATCCTGAACCTGTATAATTTGTGACATGTTCTTGAAGATGATGATCTTGTGTAGTTCCTTGGGGAAAAGACATGAGAGGCATATTTGAAGTGAGCAAGGAAAGGTGTGACCATTTGTGTGTGAGACATGTGGAAGTTCCTCAAGGTGGAATGAAAGTCCATAAGGCAAGGCATAGTTCTTATAGCAACAAAAACTACACACAGAGCCATTTGGGGGTGGGGGGGGAGGAGGAGGCAGTGTCATGTGCTTGTGGACTTCAGAAGTCCCATGATGCAATTTCAAAGAAAACTGTTTCTTATGTGGCAAAGTTATTATGGGCAAAAACAGGAACAGTGCAGGGGGTGGGTATATTCTACTGAAGTCAGAACCATGAAAAGAAACACTCAAAGAAATTTATAAGAGGAGACACATGAAGTGTCCTCATCCGGTCATATCCTCCAGCAAATTGCTCTTCCAATCAGAACAAATTCTTCCATTTTTTTCAAGTGTTGGACCCAATAACTATGCAAAATGTACCAGACTATACAAATAATAGAACCTGAAGTCAAGTAACTTGAAGAAGACAAACCTTTCCAGGAAAATAGTTACATGTGAAAGCATCAGAATATGGGCTGGAGTATGGACAGATGAGTTCATAGAGCAAATGCTCATTCAATCATCAAAAAGTCAAGGAGGATTACTACAAGGAGGAAGGAGGGACAATGGAAAGCCAATGAGCCCTATGGATTGTGAGCCATTCATCCAGTAGAGTACATTAAGAACATTAAGAAACTCTTTACAGACAGCTTAACATTGCGTGGCTCCCTCCCTCCAACTGTTGATGCTGCTATGTATCACCTGTACAGGATTCATTTCCAGTATTCAATATGGAAAATATTTGGAGTTTACAACATGTTTCCAGAACAATAGGGATGGTAATGTTTGCATTGATATCTTTATCCAATAGCCATAGAAAAAGAACCATCACCAGAGAAATTACTAAAGACTATTCATTGCACTTGCAGTAGATGTTATACATGCCAACTTTATGGTCTTGTTGGTACTGTGGTTTGCAAGCATTGTAGTGGTAGCAACTACACAAGTGCATTACCAATTCTTACCAATGAGGAATAGGACTAACCAGTAATGTTGGTAGTGAAAAACCAATGCATATGCATATTCTTGTCAATTGCTTCAGTGTCAAGATTTGCATAGAGTAGGTTGACTATTTCACCATATAGTTCAATGACCATATTGACATATCACCTATATCTTCCTATACATTGACATGATCAGACAGCAAATATATAGTAGATAGCCTGATGTTGAACACCTTTTTGACAGTTCTCTTATGATAGATGCAAATTTCTAAGAAATATTGGCAAACAGCTGCAGAATTCAGTAAAAAAAATAATTAAAAGTGCAGTAGTTTTAGATACATGGCAGACCAAAAAGATTCAATATAACAATATGATTATAGCAACGTTTGGTGGTACATCTAGTGTTAATACATGCAACTAGATAATGAAAATTGTTAATATTCCTGAGTGCAATAATCCCCATGTCATGTAGAGGCCTTTTGTAAGGATGAATGCAAGTAATTCTTATATCTAGCTATTTTATCCTCTTACATAACTGGACTAGCTATTGTACATCTCTCATAATTAAAATACTTGTAACTTTTTGTCTTCCATTTATATTTCTAAATCTGACATTTGTTTATGACTGTGGGATTAAACACTTGTGGAATATAAACTTGGTTCATATTTGTATTCACCTTTGTTCTGTGGAACCTATTTCTTGTACTGATGCATTTCTGTCATTCTACTTGACATACAAATCACTCTTGAACACAATGTTTGTGCTCTGTCTACTGTCTTGGCTATTATTCGGTGGACATTTTGATTTGGAAGAGGATTGATTTTTTATTTATTTTTTTGCTTTGGTAGGACTTAAGAACGTTTCAAATGCCATACATGAGAGCAGAGGTCTTTCAAAAAATATGTGGTTCCTTTGCTCTATGATTTCCCTTGAGAAAAATACAGATTTGTTATGCTGCTTGAGTATTTAAGATACTTCTCAATAAATCTATAAGGGCAATCAATCAAAACTGTGGCTTCATAAAAGTGAATGTTTCCCTAGATTTGTAATAACCTGGGCAATATGCCTATGGCATCATTAAAGATATCTCTGGGGTAACTTCCTGTTTCCTTCTTGGAGAAGTGTAGATGACTTTGAAATGACATACAACTCTTTTGGATAGCTGCTGCTGCTGCTGCTGCTTCTGCTCCTGCTCCTGCACCACTAGCACACTATTCACCATTAAATTCATATTAGAGACCTTGACGACATTTCCCCCTTTCATGCTTTAAGAGGCATCTGCCACATTGGGAATAAAGCACACTTCCATACATGTTCAAGGTGAGGTGGACTGGAGAATCATAGCAAGGGCTGACTCCATAGGTCACCAGTTAGCCATCTTTGCTGTTCATCAGGGGTGAAGTACTTCTGGGGTGGGGCAATGATCCGCCTCCTGGCCCCCTACAGGTTGCATAAGGTCAGGGTGTCTGAGCATGCTCCTGATATCATCCAATATTGTCTGAAGTACCAGCTGAAGCTCTAAGTAGCGCTTTGGCTGGGCCACTTGGCCTATGCCACACCTTCTGCAATGGAAGAAGGGGGCCTGACCAATGTGGCAGCAGGAGAAGCACTCCAACTGCAACAGGGGCCACTTTGCCTGTTCTCCATGTGCTCCCCAATGGGGGAAGGCATGGTATGGATAAAATCATCCCAACTGAGGCATGGGGTGGAGGATCACTTCTCCACCCCACACCTCATCCAAGTCCTGGATTCAATGCTTACTGGCTTTCATTGGCTGGAGAAGCTGCCATGACTGAGTCATGGTGTCAAGAAGTGATCCACTACCCCATGCCTTAATAAGGGGGGCTTCACCTGCCCCGTGTTTTTCCTAGAATCTGGCACACTTCCTTCCCAGTTGGCAGTAGCATGCTAAGTAAGGGGAATCTCCCTGGTATCTCCAATCAATCATCAGAGATAACAGGAAGAGGGGCTTCGGGAAGGGAATGGGTAAGAGCTCGAAGGGAGCCAAAGCCTCCACAGCTTGGATGGGGAACCTGCACAAATTGGAGGTTCCCCATCCCTGCTGTTGATGTTCATTTACTGGTGTTTCTTTACTGCTTAAATTGTAAGAAATTTAGAAAGAAACTTACACAACATCCCATACTGAGAACTATGAGCTTTCATCACAGAACCTAGTATGTTACATCAGAAATGAAATTGGTGCTTCAGACTCATTGATTTACAAGCTTTTCAGTCCGATGAAAATTAAAGAAGTTGCAGAGTATTTTGGAACTTAACACATGTGACTCATAAGGGTAGATATTTAGTGTTACATAGGAAGACGGGTAATCCAACAGATTCACTTTCCAATGTGGATATTGTGCAGACATAGACAATTATTCTGTATTGTTAAGTATATGAAAAGAAATACTTGCTTAGTCATTAAAATTGTGTGTGTATGGCTATCTCAGGGTTAAACAGAGAAAGTCTATCTGTGGGCAATTACCTTGAGATAGAGGCTGTTCTGGGAACCTTGCCAAGATTCTAAGTTAGCCTCATCACAGCTGTATGTAATGTAGATAAGAATTGTGTAAGATGTGTATATAGTTTCTCACTTTGTAAAATGGAACTGATCATTGCTTACTGATCACTGCTTACTGATCACTGCTCTATGATCACTGCTCTCTGTGTATGCTGATCTGAACTGATCTGAACTGAACTGCACAGAAGCCTGAAGGAAATAAACCAGCTCTGCTGTGTAAGACCTGCGTGATGTGTGTTTGTTTCTGAGCACAAACAGAGTTCCAGAGAGAGAAAAGTTCTGGCACAATAACCCAACAAAGGTTATGGGCCCAGTCCAGTCCAGGAAGCCTACGCCAGCCTAACCCAGGCAGAAGAACCAGAACTTGGTGGGAACGGTGCAGTATCAGAACCAGGAGTCTGCTAAAACAGAAAACTGTTGATGGAGGAAGACATCAAGCTAAAGCCAGTGCTGCAAAGTGAGGAAAAATCTCAGTCGGCTGACTCTGAGGAGGACTCTGAGCAGAAGGACGGTGAGATACCAATTCCTAAAGCAGAGGAAATGGCAGGAGCTAATATGTCTGGTTTGCATCAATTGTTGGAAAAGCTGAATGACTCTAACTATGCATTATGGTCTTACAAAATGCAAATGTATCTGATTCAGGCTGAACTGTGGTATGTAGTCACAGAGGATCCACCAGATAGAGCAGATCCACAGAATGCTAAATGGTTTAAGGACAATGCAAAAGCAATGGCAGTTATTGCATTAGCTGTGGAAGACTCTCAAATTTCCTTCATTCAGTTTTTGAATACATCAAAAGAGTGCTGGAATGCGCTACAAGCTGTATATCAAAGAGAAACAGCGGGCAGTAAAGTAATTCTAACCCGGAAACTGTATGGAATGAAGCTGAAACTAGGGGAGTCTATGTCAAACCATTTGAAAAGCATGAGAGAAATCTTCAATCAACTCAGGGCACGAGGGATGGAGTTTACAACTATACACCAAGTCTATGTGATTTTGTCAAGTCTTGATTCATCGTACGACGCGGTTGTCACCATGATGGAAAGTCAAGAGGAGAAAAATTTAACCCTCGAGTATGTAGCTGGAAAACTACTGGAAACCTATGAAAGAAGACAAGCTTCAAAACAAAAGAGCCTTAAACTTCCTGTGGCTGAATTTCAACAAAGCCATAAATCTTCTGATGTGGTGGCTGCATTAAAGGCAAGGAAATGCTTTAATTGTGGTTCCACAGAACATTTACGGCGGGATTGCAACAACAAGAAGAAGAAAAAGCAGTCAACAGCAAAGTGGAGAGAAGAAAACAACATGAATGAAGCTGAATCAACAAAGAAGTGTCTTCTAGCAAGAGTCAAAGAAACAATGAATCCTTGGTTTTTGGACTCTGGGGCTTCAATAAGTATGGCAAAAGACAAACTTTCATTTGTAACCTTGGAAACTTCTACTTCAGAGCAAAAGTGTGTTACCCTTGCAAATGGAACAAAAATCCAGATTTGTGGTGTGGGTAATGTATATTTTGATTGTCTGGGAGTTGAACTACAAAGTGTTTTATATGTACCAGAATTAGAAACAAACCTTCTAAGTGTGTTTCAGTTAACAGAAATGGGATATGAGGTTTGTTTTACTGAAGAAAATTGTACTATAAAACAGGGAAACAAGGTGTGTGTGCAGGGAATAATGAAAGAATCTTTGTATGTAATTAATACTTGTACAGAAAATGAAGTTGTAGCCAGCAAAGTCACAACAAAAACAATAGCCAATTGCAAACCACACCAAGAGTGTATCCATTTAACTCATAAAAGGTTTGGTCATGCTAACTATAAAACAATTTCTAAGATTCCAGAATTGTGTGAAGGAGTGAAAATCAAACCATGTTCTAACTATCTAGAATGTAATGTATGCAGTGAAACCAAGTGTCATAAGTCAAACATTCCAAAACATAGTGAGAGAACAACAAAAAGAATTTTTGAATTAATTCATGCAGATCTTGCAGGTCCTTTTGAGACAAGTCAAGGAGGAAACAGATTTTTCTTGTCTATTGTTGATGATTACAGTAGATTTGGATTTGTGTATGTGTTAAAACAGAAGAGTGAAACTTTTGGAAAGTTTAAAGCGTTTGTTAAGTGGAGTAAAAATAGATTTAAAGAACCTATAGCTAATCTAAGAATGGACCGGGGAGGTGAATTTCTTAGCAACCAATTTAAAAAATTCCTCAGTGATGAGGGTATACAACATAACCTTACTGCTCCATATTCACCATTTCAAAATGGAGTTGCAGAAAGGAAAAACAGAACCTTGCAGAACATGTTAAGAGCTCTATTGAAAGAGTCAGGATTGTCTAATCTGTTCTGGGCAGAAGCTTTGTCCACCTCAAATTATTTGTTAAACAGGCTTTACCACTCTGTACATGAAAAAACTCCATATGAAATGTTTTACAAAAGAAAACCTAGAGTGTCACATATAAGGGTTTTTGGAAGTAAATGTTTTGCTCATATTCAGAAAGAAAACAGACCAGGAAAACTAGCTCAAAGAGGTTTGGAATGTAAACTGTTGGGATATGATACACAAACAAAAGGCTATCGTTTGTGGTCTCCATATCACAAAAGTGTAATTGTGAGCAGAGATGTAGTTTTTCATGAACAAATGCAGGAAACAAAACAGTATGTAAGTTTGCCTGTAGAACAGAAAGCTGTAGAAACAGAAGAAATTCCTGAACAATCTCAGCAAGAGAGGGAGGGGGAAGAAACTGTAGAGGAGGAAACTATGCCTGTAACTATGCCAAAGCGACCAGAAAGGGAACGCAAAGCTCCAATTCGTTATTCAGATGAATACCAAAGCAAACAGGTTTCTCATAGAGCTTTACTAATAGCCTATGAACCTACTTCATTTGAGGAAATTCAGGAAATGGAACCTACAGAAGCTCAGGGCTGGCATGAAGCAAGCTAGGTCTCAGATTGTAACACAATTTAAACAACATGCGCAAGAGGAGGACTGTTAAGTATATGAAAAGAAATACTTGCTTAGTCATTAAAATTGTGTGTGTATGGCTATCTCAGGGTTAAACAGAGAAAGTCTATCTGTGGGCAATTACCTTGAGATAGAGGCTGTTCTGGGAACCTTGCCAAGATTCTAAGTTAGCCTCATCACAGCTGTATGTAATGTAGATAAGAATTGTGTAAGATGTGTATATAGTTTCTCACTTTGTAAAATGGAACTGATCATTGCTTACTGATCACTGCTTACTGATCACTGCTCTATGATCACTGCTCTCTGTGTATGCTGATCTGAACTGATCTGAACTGAACTGCACAGAAGCCTGAAGGAAATAAACCAGCTCTGCTGTGTAAGACCTGCGTGATGTGTGTTTGTTTCTGAGCACAAACAGAGTTCCAGAGAGAGAAAAGTTCTGGCACAATAACCCAACATGTATCACCCTTACGTCCAACCCTTTAAAAAAATGACATAAAAGTAATACACTAAATACAAGAAACAAAAATAACACGTAAATGTAGCAACTTTTACCAACAAAGAGAGACATGCAATTGAGACATCAATTCTTGAAGTTACAGAATCTTAGCAGTATCATCTCATCAGAACAGGTGGGCCTCCCTGCCTTTAAGAACACATATAAGCATACAACCTGTAAGCCAGTCCTTTGTCTAATGGCTGGAGCCAGAATTTACTTCCCTTTGGTTCTGTAGTTCATGGCAACAATTAAGAATGACAACATAAAAAGTTCAGGAACATCATAAATCACAAGGGAAGGACAAATTAAAATTAAATAAAAGCTGCTTTAGGCCTTTTATATGACAATTTGATAGAAACAATATGATTCAGAAAAGACAGCCATCCCTCCTAATTCTATCCAGTTTACATTCTGTCAGGAAAAGATAACAATTGGTGGCTGAATGCAAAACTCCTGTGCAAAGTAGACTCGGGGTGTGAGGAACAAGCTGAATGTCCATCAGAATTACTTTAGTAGAATGAACATATGGGGAAAGAGGGAATTATTATTGGGAAATATGTCTCATTGAATTTAATGTGAAGTAGAATTAAGTTGCAAGAAATGTGCCCAGAGTTAGAGAAAGCATAAATGTTCATCTGTTAGTTTGCACTATGGCTTTGTCGGAATTGCTTTGATCAATATGTATCTCTAGAGTTTTGAAGTTACTAATAAATAAATAGAGTTTAAAGGATGTTCTTCAACATGTAGTTCAGTTTATCCAGTTTCAGATCAGACTTCTTGATTTGTGAATCATCTATCCATGTGCTATTCTTCTTTAGGACACTTTAGGCCTTACCCTGTGGGGAAGAAGAAGAGAGGGGGAGTGTGGCCTTCTCACCAGCCCTGCTGAACAGTCTCCTTAATTTCTTTTTCTTTCTCTTTTCTTCCCTCCCCATTCCCTTTTCCTTATGGGTCATGTCTTTTTTAGAATGCAAGCCTTTTGTGAACCGCCCAGAAAGCTTCGGCTGTGGGGCGGTATATAAATGCAATAAATAAATAGGGCAGAGACTGTTTTATATACTGATTGATTGTAAGCCTCTCCAAGAGCCTTTTTGGCTGAGGTGCAGAATAAAAGTACTATAAATAAAATAAAATAATGTAAATAAAGGGCAGCATAAAGATGTCTTTCTCCATTTGGCATACAAACAGGCTGCATTTTTAGCTTATTTGTTGGCTAATTATAAAGGTTTCCAGCCATTATCTTTATTTATTTATTTATTTATTTATTTATTATTAATTAAATTTCTATACTGCCTAATAGCCGGAGCTCTCTGGGCGGTTCACAAAAATTAAAAACATTTAAAGTATAAAACAACAGCATAAAACCATAATATAAAATACAATATAAAAGCTCAACCAGATAAAAACAGCAGCAATGCAAAATTACAAATTTAAAACACCAAGTTGAATATTTATTTATAGACTGTTAAAAAGCTGGGAGAATAAAAAGGTCTTCACCTGGCGTCTAAAAGCATATAACGTAGGTGCCGAGTGAACCTCCTAAGGGAGCTCATTCCACAGCCGGGGTGCCATTATCTTTCCTTCCAGGTAGAATATTATGCCCCCAGCATGAAATCAACATTGCTGAAAACTTTTAGACTTCTTCTTTACTTTGGTACTGTTTGTATTTGTAGTTTCTTGTGTGTCCTGGAAGAAAATATGATAACCATAACTGGACTGAATGCAGGCCATTATTTTATGGATAATGGGGATGGACTTGCAATATACCTGACAATCCATAGATATTTCTGCCACAGGACAAACATCAGTTCCTTTGGGGGAAGGAGAAGGATATCACATATACCCCAGGCACCTCTATTCTTGTTTTCAAACTTGGATCAATTACAAGTACTAGTTTTTGTTGCCCTGAGCCCATTGTATAGTAGAAGTGCATCACTTAGCCAGCTTCTCAACCTCCCAGATGATATGCTCTGGGTCATTAACACTGAATAATAGACCAGTGGGGTGGGGGTGGTTGCACTATCCCCAAAGCAAATGAACCCGGATAGCAAATGACTCTATTTGATCAGCCTTATACAACTTTTCTAAAATATCCCCTCAAATGCATTGGTTTCTTTTAATTGCAACACTGTGCAGATAAAGTTAAATTCACTTTCTATAACCAATTTTGGTTGGGGCAGTAAACAATTAATCCCTCAATGTATTTGGTGTGAATATGACAGGAAGATAGCATTGATAGTTCATAAGTCATGTGTACCCAGAACCTGCCACATATTCCAGAATGTGTTGAGACACAGACGGTCCCTTCTGCAAACTGTTTTTCCAGTGAATACAGGGAAAATCTTTGACTGCATCAAACTGGATGTGGGCAGTGGAGGAGGCAGGGTGGTGATGGTGGGAGAGAAATACATTCTTTCAGGTTTTACTATTATTATTATTATTATTATTATTATTATTATTATTATTATTTATATAGCACCATCAATGTACATGGTGCTGTACAGAGTAAAACAGTAAATAGCAAGACCCTGCCGCATAGGCTGCTTCTTTGACCAATGGTGTATGTCAGCTGCAAGTATGGATGAAAAGTATGTTGTGGATCTTCTGGGGAAAGAAATTAGAGGTTCTAAGCACATGTATGATAAACTGTTGATAATTTCACCACCAGCAGACAAGAAGATTCTGGCTTTATCTACACCAAGCAGAATATTGCACTATGAAAACAGTATGAAAGCAGCATATAAAAGGCAGGAGCCACAACAGGCAGGATATAGCGGTATGAAAGCAGCATATGGTATGTGTCAATGGCCCCCAACAGTTGTTAGTGCACTTCAATACTTTTATATACTGCTTTCATAGTGTAATATCCTGCTTGGTGTAGATGAGGCCTCTGTTTTGTTTTAATTTGTACCTGCCATATGGTAATTTGGTAATTTAATTTGGCTGCCATATGGTAGAAATTACATGTTCTGACAATTTTTTTAAAAATAAGCAGATTGTTATGCCCTTTGTAAAAAAGCTAAGGATTATTAAAGTTGACAGTTGTATGAAACAATTCTTTGATTATTTTTGTAGAGTGTAGGCATGACACAGCCAAAGCTAAGCATTTTTAAGTACCATTGATCAGTGGGAGAGATTTAAGGACATACTTAATTTTCCCTGTGGGGAATGGGGGGATCAATAGGCTTTAAAAATGATGAACTTTGGTTAGAATATGCCCCATATTTTCTGAGGATAGGTATTTTTAGAAACATGGATTATGCTGATTTTCAGAGATGTAAAGGCAGAAACACTAGAGAGATACAGGCCATAGCTAGACCTAAGCTTTATCCCTGGATCATCCAGGTGTCAAACCTGTTCATCTAGGTGACACACAGGGGATCCAGGGCTCAGGCAGGGTGAACCCTGGATGGTCCCAGGATAAACCTTAGGTCTAGCTGCGGCCACAGTTTTGTATTTTGTCCCAAACCATCAAGTATAAAACCTAAGGAATTTAGAAGTTATAGTAACTCTCAGTACCTTTTTGTTTTCCAGATTTTTTAAATGTTGTGATTACTTATATCATACTTAAATTCAGGCAGCCCTATCCTAATGCTTTTCAGTTTGTGGGGAAGCTTCTCTACATGAGATAAAGCTTCTCTACATGAGCAATTTATTGCATGCTCATGATTGGCCACTCACGGAAGTTTGCAGGACTTTTACATGATATCATCCCCCTCTAGGATGTCTCCTGCACACTTTCCTCCTGTAATCTCACTTTTAAAAAGAGATAATGTAGTAATTAATCTGGGCAAATAAGTGAAATTATATAATCTTGTATGACTGTGATCTAAGTCTGATTTAGGCTGAAATCTTGAACACACTTATTAAGAGCAAGCCCCACTAAACTCAGTGGGGGTTACTTCTGAGTAAAGGTGCATGGGTTAGTTCTGCACCTATCCTTTATATAAAATTACCTGCTATATATCTCTTAAAATTCTATTTGGGCTTGAAGTCTTAATGATTCCTGATCATATTTGCTTGGCACTCAAATAGTAGCAAAACAGGAAATGGTAGTTTCAGCTTCCTGTGTTCCTTTGACTAGTAAGTGTGGTGAATATGGGACAAAAGTTCCATTTATTTTCTGTCTTTTAGTCAGGCTCACTGTGCTTTGGAATATTTATTTATGGACAAGTTTTAAAAGTGGAAATGCTGTAGCAATGTTGCTTGATATAAATTGAAACACATTTGTAAATGTTTGGTAGCCTATAGAGTAATCCTTACATCCTAATACAGATATCCAGATGGGTTAGGATGAAGTTAGGATGGTGTGGAAGCACCCTTCCACCTGCAGAGAGGAACTGTTCTAGCAAGGGTTGGGTCTGGGGGCTGTTGTACGATAGAAGTCTACCTCCAGTTGTGTCCCCACCAGTGGTAGGAAGTGTCAGGTCTTGAAATGGGGCATTCTAAGCAGGGCAGAGGTGGGACTGAGGTGGCCTTGGACCCACTAAGTCCAAAGGCCCTTTGTTTGCCAGGGAGGCCACAGCCTCCCCTCCCTATGCTAGCCTGGGGATTGTGTAAATATTTTCACTCTCTATTAAGATCAATGGAGGAGGGAGAGAGAAAAAGTCAAAGAACCCTTCCCCATCCACACATCCACACCTCCTCCCCAGCATTGGTTTGGAAGCGCTAGAGGAGCACTTAGGACTATCACTAATGTTTTAGTTACTCCACTTAGGACTAACACTAATTTTTTAAACTGGAAAAGAATTTTCTAGATGACTAATGGTGACCCTGTTCAGATGATATGCTAAGCCCTGGTTGTTAAGCATTTTGAGCTAAACATTATGGCTTAGCCTGTCATGACTTAGCATGTCATGTGAACCATTCTTAACCATAGTGGCTACATAACCATGACTGAAACACACTCACTATTTGATGCAAAAGGGTTTGCGGCCTAACCATGGCTTAGGGTGTTGTCTGAATAGGCCCAATAAGTAACACAGATTTGTGTCCAAAGGCAGGATACTAAACATATTTTTTCAGTATTGACTGATAGTTTGGTGAGCTGATTTGAAAACACAGGTAAAACCTCTGGCAATTTTTGCTACTTGAATATCATGACCTGTAATCATATTTTAAAGAATTACACCGGCTCATGTAAGGTTTGGTACACTCTGTTGGATTCCTTCTTCAGAAAGACACTTTTATTTTGATAAGCAGGTTATTGCCAGTTGGTTATGGAATAATACAGGGAAACAGTGGAGGCTTGTGGCTCTAATTTCAGTAGGGCAGTGAATCCACACTGTTTTAGTCAGAACCAGCCAGAGCTCTAAAGGAGCTATCCAAGGTACAGTGTCCATAGGATTCTCTGCACTGCAGAGAGGATGCCCAATGTGAATCTAAAAACTAATGTATTTTTTTAAAAGTACATTCATTGCTTACCATTACTCTGAGTCCTTGGGTTATTGTAACCACAAGTATATTCAATTTCCTAGTTTTCTCTAGGGATATACTGCAATAAATGAAACCCTTAATTTTATAACTGTTTCATGAATCATTATGACACCAAACATGAGGCAAACATGGGCAAAGTCTCTGCTAGCATCAGTGGGTTAAATTCCCCTGGGAAGTGTACCATTGTAGCAGTGCTTTCCAGTAATGAATTTGGCTCAGATGTATTTTTTAAGAGACAAAAAGCATACAAAGGAGAGAAGGATGAATGAAGGATAAATGAAAAAGACCCTACAGTGGTGTGTGTGTATGTTTTAGTTTATCTGCAAACCCATTCATGTGTTAAATGCTCATCTATTCCTGCCTGTCAGAGATACTTCTATGTGGGTTGACAATCTGTACAGCAGAGTGCAATCCATATTGCTTCATTCAAAATATTACAGGCACATACAAACAAACCCTGTAATATTACTGTCAGCAGAACTATTCTTGCTCTTGGAAAGCAAAGGCAGCAGATTTTTGCTTTGCTATTAAAATGCCTACAAATCTCAGTCCAACAAATATTTGCTTTTTCTTATAGTCCTGGGTTCTTCAAAATGATTCAGGCTGTGATGGTTCAGCTTACTTACATTCAAATTTAAATTGCATTCATGATGTCAGTACATGAAAATGGTTATGTAGCTCATTAGTTCTTGCACCCATTTTCTGTGGAGGGTTAAACTCCACAAGATGAAAACAGCATTCAATATAGCATGCTATTCACTCTCTCTCTATATATATACAGATTTGACACTTCACCAATTAATCACTAGTTTATTTATTTATTTCCAGAAGGTAGCTATGTTACTCTGTTGCAGAAAAAATAGCAAAGACTCTTGTGGCACCTTATTATGGCATAAGGTTCATTAACTATAGCCCACTTCATTAGATATATGAAGATTTATATGAATTACAGGTATTATTATTTACCCACCTTTCCCTTTGGATCAAGGTGGGGGACAACATTAGTACAACAATACAATATAAATCAAATATATAAAACTAATTAAAAGAGCATTTAAAACCAATACAATATATTAAAAAACACCCAATCAAGACATCTTAAAATTCTTGGTTTAAAATTTATCTGGGTACGCCTGCCAGAAGAGGCTAGTCTTTATCGCTGTTTTAAACTTGGAAAGAGAGTTAAGTTGGTGAATCTCCTCCGGCAGGCCATTCCACAGTCTGGAGGTGACAAAAGAAAAAGTCTTCTGGGTAACAGTTGTCAGCCTAGTTTTGGCTGACTAAAGTAAATTCTCCCCAGAGGACCTGAGTGTATGGGGTGGATTGAATGGGAGAAGGCTATCCTGCAGGTTACTTGGACCCAAACCATGTAGGGCTGTAAAGGTAATACACACACACACACACACACACACACACACACACACACACACACACACTTTGGTCCCCAAATACACAAACCAGGCAATTGGATGTTTCATAGTTTCAGGAATCAGTACCACCACAGTTGTAGTATCTAGTTTGATCGACACCATTCTCACACCACACCACCAAGTTACATACAAAAAACCACCCCTAGCTTCTCAAGGAATCTATAATCTATTGATACCCTTCCAGGAAACACCATTCTTAGCCTCCTTAAGTACAATGGATATTGAGGCCTTTTACATCTACATCCGACACAAATATGGACTACAAGCCATTGGGATTATCACCCTAGATGGTGCTAAAGCTAAGAACAGAAGAATCTGTCAGTTTTGGTTTCCCACATCTGAACTTTTTATATCTCAAAGTCTTTCTGCCCTGTTTATGAAGAAATTCACAAATGTTGGTAAGTTTGCATCAAAAAATGAACCCATTAAAATTCTCACTCTTTGCTAGCTACAGAACATCTGACCACAAAACTCTATGTACTTACCCACAATTATTTCAACTTTGGGTAGAACATACAGCTTCAGTACAATGGCACTGATGAGATATTTGCATGGCTCCACAGTATGCTAACATCTTCACAGTTGAGACATATTTATTAATTTATTTTATTTAAAATATTTCTTGGCTGCCTTTCAGGACAGAAATCCTCACAAAGTGGCTTACAACGATGCCATCTCCCTATGACATAGAACACAGATCTCCAACACATTTCAAAATGGGGGTTATTTATTCATAGACAAAAAAGCACAGTTTATATATAGAAGACAAGGATCAACATATGGAACATATACTCAACAAGAAAACAAACAAACAAACTTAATACAATACCTAGCTAAACTACTTCTAACTGTGGACTCATTAAGAGGGTAGTACAACTAGTTATTAGGGGTGTGCACTCCACCTTGGAATTATCTGGTAACCACAAACATCTGCAAAGCATTTGATCTTCCAGATCAGAGATTGGCTGCTTCCAAACCCATTGATTAATATCAGAGTGGAGACGTGCCCAATTGGAGCTTCCAAAATCTCTGAAATTATCCTGATGTGTGTGTGTCTGAATTGAATATCTCCATATTTGGAAGAAGCTGAGTGGGGTGAAGGGTAGCGTTGATATTGACATCTGTGGCTAACCAATTAGGAATTGCCACAGTATTGTCCATGACTGTGTTCTCCAATCGCAGTGTTCAGGGGAGTGGGAAACACTAACTAGCTGCTGATTTTGGCTGGGGGCGGGGGATAGAGAGGGAACATGTTTCTGCTTAGACTCATAGAAGTCAATCATCCACATCCCCACAGCGTGAGAGTGCTGCTGGGCTGGCTGGCATTGTGAGTGAGAAAGCTTCTACAGCTGAGTCAGGCACAGGCAGGCTCTTTATTTCAGTTAAACTATTAGTCCTGTTGTCTGGCTGGGCTTCCAGTGCAACAGTGTGTGTGTGTGTGTGCATGTGTCCATCCAACAGATCTGGAGGACACCAGGTTGGAGAAGGCTGGAGTAGAAACTTCCACCACCAGCAGTGGTGCTCTACATCAGCAAGGTAAAGGATAAAAGCTCCCTCCATAAACGTGCAGGGGTGGATTAATCTCTCTCTCTGTGTGTGTGTGTGTGCTTTTTAAGGGGCATAATGGTTTGAGGGGGGAAATTAAAAAAAATCCTAAAAACTCAAGGCATGAATGGATCTGCTAGGAACTTGGGATACCTAAAGCCCTCTTTAAGAGCTATCACTGTGCCAATTTTCACTTTTGAAAATGAGAGAGCTGTAAGCATTTGATTAATTTCCATTGATGAGTGGTTATCCAAAAATGGGTGGTTATCTGATGGGTAATCCCTTGAGTGGAGTAAAGGGAGCCACTCCAAAATTGGGGCAGAGAATCACTTCAACAGAGCTTTGGCTCGAATTTCAAGCAGAGAAGACCCACTTTGCACACCCCTCCTAGTTATGTGTCAGATAAGGACAGGCATAGACTGAATCCACCACCTTTTCTCTCTCAGGCTTCCAACAGAAAGCCATGTTAGGATGTATTTTGCTGTATGTTCAAAGATGTGTTGGAAATAGTATTAAATCATAAAATAGATTGAGAAGTTATTAGCATTAGAAAAAGGAGCATGGTGATTTAATTTGCATTCTCATTCAAGAATTTTTCAAATATTTTAATTTCAGTATGTCACAAGGGTTCACAGGTATGAGCAGATGTATCTCTGCTACTACTATATCAGGGGCTTATAGCTCAGAGGTAGAGCACATGCTTTGCATGTAGAAAGTTATAGGGTAGCAGGTGATGAGAAAGATTTCTTCCTGACAGCCTAAACAGTTACTGCCAGTCAATATATTTTTCTCCTCAAAAAAGGAGCTGCTGTGCGGCGTACCGCAAGGTGCCATCCTTTCCCCAATGCTATTTAATATTTACATGAAACCGCTGGGAGGCATGGGGTGGGGTGCTATCAGTATGCTGATGACACCCAAATATATTTCTCTATGCCTTCGACAACAGCGTCAGCTAAGGATAGTGTGTCTCCTCTGAATGAATGCTTGGAGGCCCAGATAGATGCGACGGCCAGGAGTGCCTACTATCAGCTTCGGCTAATACGCCAGCTGCACCCCTTCCTAGAGTTGGAAGACCTAAAGATGGTAGTGCACGCACTGGTAACTTCGAGGCTCGACTTCTGTAATGCACTCTACATGGGGCTACCTCTGTGCCTTGTTCGGAAACTTCAATTAGTCCAAAATATCGCAGCCAGGCTGGTCATTGGTACACCTAGGGGTGACCACATTACACCAGTTTTAAAATCTCTTCACTGGCTGCCGATTAGTTTCTGGGCGAAGTACAAAGTGTTGGTTATTACCTTTAAAGCCCTACATGGTTTGGGTCCAGTCTACCTGTGGGATCGCCTTCTTCCATACAATCTGCCCCGCACACTCAGGTCCTCTGGGAAGAATCCACTTCAGCTAGCAAAAACTAAATTAACAACTGTTACCCAGAGGACCTTCTCTACTGCTGCTCCCAGACTGGAATGGCCTGCCGGAGGAGATTCGTCAACTTGACAGTCTTTTAGAATTTAAAAAAGCAATAAAGACTGATCTATTCCAGGAGGCCTATTCAGTGAAATTTTTAGAATGTTTTCAGGATGTTTTAATCATGTATGGTATATTTTAATTCGTTTTAATGTGTATTTTATATCATGTTTTTATATTGTTTGTTTTACACTTTGAATTATTTTAGTTTTTGTGAACCGCCCAGGGAGCTTGGGCTATTGGGCGGTATAAAAATGCAATAAATAATAATAATAATAATAATAATAATAATAATAATAATAATAATAATTTTACACTTTGAATTGTTTTAGTTTTTGTGAACCGCCCAGGGAGCTTCGGCTATTGGGTGGTATAAAAATGCAATTAATAATGATAATAATAATAATAATAATAATAATAATAATAATGGTAACCAGGTAGAGCAATGGTCTGACCTAGGGGAGGCTCATGGTTCCAAATCTGCTCTGGGTTTCAGTCAGAAATCTAAATGATCTATCCATTGTATTGAAACCATTGGGGTGGGATCAGCACCTTGAATAGCTCCTTTAGAGTTCTGCCAGGTTCTGAGTGAAACCCCACATCCCCACTGAAGTGACCAGCCTCCACTGGTGTGACTCAAGATATATCAGCTTCAATTATAAGATCTGTTCTTTCTATCCCAGCCTTTTGAAATCTAGGAAACTGCCTGGCACAGTGAGTCACTGACTTTGTAAGCCTAGGGCCACCAGGTTAGTCAATCTATGCATTTCAATCTAAATCCAGTACACAATGTGCACACAGATGCCTTACTCTGTGTCCAGCTTGCCTGGCTGCGGGAAGGCCATAGCAGGTGGGGAGAGGGAAGGAGAGAGGTGGGCAATTGTTATTGCAAGCCATCACATAGCGCCACTGGCTCTGGGTGGGACTTACCTGACATTATTAGCCATATCACACATTTCAATCTAAACCCAGAAATTATATTTCTATTTGATGAGGTTAGTTTAATTCTTGCCTATTGTATCCCACTGTGTTATCCATGAGGTTAAAGGGTAGCCTACAAATATTTTTATTAAATAAAATATTAAGTTAAAATAAATAAAAACAATCCCATCGTTTTGAATTCTACATTGTTCACCCGCTGCAGCACAGAGTGGCAAGAAGAAGGGGCGTTGATCACCCTTGAAACTGAAATACATGCTCTTCTTCCCTTCCCTTCCCACTTGTGGATGCTTTACTGGTGGGAATTTGCAATTGGATGATTTACTTGTGTACTTGTGTGGGTGTCTGTGTGTACATGTGCTTTGCTGTTTTATGTTCACATTTTAAATTGGATGTCACCCTTGCTCAAAACTGAGGATAGATTAAAAATGAAACTATTGGGCTCAGAGGAACTGAGGCACATTTAAATCCAAAAGAAATCAATAATACATAATTGCTGTAAATTCACAGTGTAATCCTATGGATGTCTCCTCAATTGAGCTCAATGGGACTTACTCCCAGATAAGTGCGTATAGGAATGCAGACTTAGCTTAGTTTAGTTGCTCACAACCACTGATCGTCACAAATGCTTAATGGTAAATGACCTGATTCTTGGCCTCTTTGGAAATATAAGTCCTATTATGTTTACTGATACTTGCTCCCAAGTAAGTGTGCATAAAATTGCAATCTGAGTGTCACTGATTTCAGCAGCTAATTGGATTGTAGTACTCAATGATGATAATGATAGCAATGCTAAGTAATTTGGAGAGGAACAAAAGTCAGAGACATTGATCACACTGTCACATGCACTATTTATAAAATGCTAGGGAGGAAATTGAAACGGGCAGTGTGACATCTCACACATCCATCCAAAGAAGCCCAGAGTTGCTGTTAACATTATTATTATTATTATTATTATTATTATTATTATTTATTTATATAGCACCATCAATGTACATGGTGCTGTACAGAGTAAAACAGTAAATAGCAAGACCCTGCCGCATAGGCTTACAATCTAATAAACATGACTTATAGACATCATTTGCCAGATGGTGTATGGTAGCTGATGCTCAAGAGACAAAATTATCTAATATGTTTGTTCCAGAATGTGAATTTAAAAGTTATCATACTATTTCCATCCTGTATTCGTCTCTTTTTAAACTGTAGAACATTGATTTTGGATGTATGGCACTGAATGGATGTTGCAAAGATTTCATTCTTTAAATATCTTGTGTAAGGTATTATTAGACAGATCAAGCAACCGGTTATTAACTGTTAAAGACTATCAACATGTCCTGCTAGCACTGATTTAAATAATGTCTGATAATTATGGCTTATATTGTGGGTAAAAAGGTCACAATGCAACAGGAACTGTTCCTACACTTGTCTCATTTAAATGAACACAAATTCACTGTAAAACTTTTGCTAACTCTTATTCCTTTAAACAAGGCTTATGTGTAGGAATGGTTCACAATGGATTGCAGCCAACATGATATTGTGCAAGTTATCTTATATTTAGATAAATTATTAGCATTTTTCAGGTCTTATTCCCAGTGGCTCCAATAAGGAGAATGTGATCCTATTTACACATGGCACAAACCAGAGGCTGCTCCATTTACTTCAATTTTTGAAGGCTCTGTAGATGTAATAATAATAATAATAATAATAGATGAATAATCCAGTCAAAATTAAGCAATTTTAAGTTGCATTGATTTTGATGTTAACAATTAAGCAAACACAACTCCTGTCTATTGCATTCAAAGAGACTTTAATTTGGGCTAGATCATGTCTGCAGTATTTATATTGTGATTTTCATAGATGCGCATTGCATACATGATTTCCATACAACAACTCTTAGAAAGAATGCCAGCATTATTAACCTCACTGTCCCTCCCACATCTGGAATATGGGCATGAGAGATAGAGGCTTGCCTTAAGGCTGGGTGAGTTGATAGCTGGAATGAGATTTTATCCAGAGACATCTCAGCTCAAAGCGCATTCCCTTTGCAGTGTGCATGAGCATCACTTGCTTACTAAAGTTTTCGTACCGAGCTCTATGGTCACATATTCCAACACATACCCCCACATGCAGAGTTTCAAAGAATCATCAAAATATAAATTAATAGCCCAAACCAATGTATGTATACTCAAATGAGAGTTCAGTGCAACTTAACTTGCATTGCAGCCTAAGAATGAATTTACTATCTGTTCAAAGGTTGGCACAGGTATGACACTGTTGCAGGATCTACACTACTGCTTTAAAACAGTTTATAACAGTAGTGACAACTGTTGGGGCCCAGGACATGCTCCATATACAGTTTTCAAACTGTTTTCCAGTTCATAACACACTTCAGAATGAAATATTCTGTTTAAATAGCAGCCATTATTACTGCAGCTTTAAACAAGTCCTTTTGATTATGCTAGAAGAAATCTTCTCATTTGGCAGCCAAAACCCTTATTCGGTCGAGTGAAATTTAATTATTGCCTGCCTGTTGGATAAGCTGCTGACCTACACTTCAAAATCCTGGATGCATGGACTGACCAGTGTGCTTGACCTGATGCTGCAAATGAAAAACTGGCCTCCCTTAAATTCCTTGTAACTTTTGAATTAGAACTTATCTAACCCACTTCTCCATGGTATTTTGCTTTTACTGGAGCAACTGTTCTTTTACTGTGATGGTGTGTTGACCTCACTGAAGAATGTATTTACTTAGCCAGAAACACAGGCCATAGCTAGACCTAAAGTTTATCCCTGGATTGTGCAGGGGTCAAACCTGTTCATCTAGGTGACACACAGGGGATCCAGTGCTCAAGCAGGGGCGAACCCTGGATGATCCCAGGATAAACCTTAGGTCTAGCTGTGGCCACAGTTTACTCAGCGAGGGTAATATGGTTTTAATTTTAGATGTTTGTTTGAGTTGAAGTATAGTGTGAGGAAATGAAACCTACCAAAAAACATTGCACTGTATCCTCACCTCCTAACAGGAGGGCTCATTCTCAGAGTTCCAGGATACTATGTTATGGTCCCTATCCTGTCAGCACTCACCACCTGAGTTTGCTATTAGTGGGATTAACGGCTGTATGGAAGTTACAGATTGTGAATGCCAGTGACTAGAGAACTGCTATGGAGAGGGATATTGCCTTCATGTCCTGTTTGTGGACTTCCTGTAGGTATCTGGTTAGTTAGTGCGGGAAACAGGATACTGGACTAGATGTACCTTTGGATTAATTAAGCAGGTCTCTTACAAAAACTTAAATTTACGAAGCTTCTTAACATATTTTATTTCCCCCTATAACATAATTAGTTGTATGGTGCAATGTGCAGTATAAATTAGATTATAATAAAATCACAGCAAATTGTGTATTTCTATGATATTAGAACGATTCTACATCAGACCATATGGCTGTCCTGGGCTATTTGTGAAGAAACTAACTAACCAAATATAAATCAAATTTATTATTATTGTCATCATCATCATGAAAAGGACAAAATGCTGCTGTTTTGAAACTGGAAGTGGCCCTTGTAATGTGAACTGGTAATTTAATTCAGCTATTGGGTGGTATAAAAATGCAACAAATAAATAATAAATAAATTAAAACTGAATGATAAATGTAGGTACTTTATCCTATAAAACAATGATCCTAATTTTACATTATGTGGCCATAATTACTTTTCTTCCATCTTTTAATAGTATAGTCTTAATACAGATCGATACAGACAAGTTATGAATCTGATGTTTAGTGATTCTATAGCTTAAGTAAAATTTAATAAGAATTTCTAGCGTCAGTGAGGACAGCTCCATACAACAGGCAATAAACTCAGTGACAATAGTGGGTTGAATAACAAACACATTAACAGCTCAATCCTATATGCACACTCAGAAGTACGTCCCATTGAGTTCAATGGAACTTACTCCCAGCGTGTATAGGATTGCAGGCGAAGTGTCAAGATCCCATTCATCTGGGAATTCTGGGCTGATCAGGTATCAGATGTATGTTCACAGGTATTTAAAGGCCTGTATATGATGTTGAAACTTGACATAGTTGCCAAAGGAAATACCAATATAATGCCAGTGGACATTATGCAGCTGCTACCTCAATGTAGAGCTGCCCTAACCCTTCACAAGAACGTTTTAAGAAAAACAGAGCAATGCCTGCAAGATGTGTAATATTCAGCTTTGTAATGTTATTTTAGTTATATAACATTGCTTTATATAAGTAATTATATAATTATGTAGGTGGTGAAGTTGTTAGCTAAATTATAGTATTCTTTTTCAGAGAAATTCAGAAAGAGGAACTGGCATAATTTCACTTGATTTGCAATCCTAACTTGGCTCACTTCCCCTAATAAACTGTTCAACATCTGTTTTGAGATATCAGCTACGTTCATTTGATTTGCTGTTTGTGATAACAACAGTGGACTGTATTCCAGGGCTGTATTCCAGTCTGTTTTAGCTATAGCCCATTTCTTCCCTGAAGCAGAATGACAATGGATTAGATTGTATGCCTACTACACATTTTGAGCTATTGGACAAACTCTGAAGATAATAAAAACTAGAATAATATGGGAATGATAAAAATGGCCTGATAGGATTTGTGTAAAGTGCTTTCAATACCTTAACATGCAATGTGAATAAATATTACTGAACCACAGTGAAATTAAAGTTTGCGACCCTCTACCCAATGGGTATAAATGTGTGAAATTAGTGGATTTCCTAATAAAAAACCAATTACATTCTAAAATAAATAACTTCAATTTAAGAGAAGTGTTAAAGTGCTTACGAATTCACTCATGCACTAAAAAACATAGAAATTGTTTGTAAAGTGGCCTGCCTTAACGTCCACACCATATAAGCAGTAAACACATTTTATAGTCTCCCTAACAGTTTAACCTCCATGAACCCATAGTTTCAAAGATTTTTGGTACATGAATACATTGAGTGACATTCTGACTGGATGGAAGCTCATGTGAATTTGTCAATGATTACAATTGCATTGACCACAGGATTAATGTCAAAATTGCAGTTAGGGATTTATGAAACCCTCATGGGCTGCGTATATCACATGTACTTGCATTTGGCTTGGCAAGTCAACAGTTGTACAGCCCTCACCTATACCTTCCTGTTTCATAAACTCTTCTTCCAGCACCCATACATATATGTGTAGTTTAATTGCGTTGTGTGGACTCCACGTATGATCCTTATTTCAAGCATACCTATACAATCCTTAAATATGTCATTTTAACCTGTGAAGTTTTTATGTGTTTCTCTGTTTGCAAAGCCTCTTACTTGATCATTCTTCTTACTTGGAAATAGTTGATAATACTTGGAAATAGTTGCAGGAACATAGTTTTTTTCTTTTTCTTTTTAAACTTCTACGCTTTGGAATGCTCCAACTCTGTTATCCGTCCACTAGCAGGCAAAGACATTTTTATTCAGGCAGACCTTTGGCCTCTAAGCTGATTTACTACCAAATTGGGTTGTTAATCTGGTGGGTGCTTTTATTCATTTCTTATTGATGTGCTTTTATTTATATTTATTTTCATTTCTGTTTTATTGGATGTTTTTTTTTAATTGATGGGTTTTAATTATTTAATTAAATTTTTGTCTTTTTCCTGTATTTTATTGTTAGCTGCCTTAACCACTACTTTAATAATAATAAAAAGCAGGCTACACATTGAATAATAAAGCTTTGTTACCTACTAAGACAGGTCATTGTGCTACATAACATACTTTTATGGATGTTTACAGGCTTTTATTATCAACTTTAGTTGAAAACCATTTTTTATGAAGAAAATCAAATGTAAACCAGGGCGACAATCTCACGATCATAAAATTATGAGATCGCTTCCCTCCAACCCCCGTCGTCTAGCTGAGACCAGAGTCAATCCCCCCACCCACCCTGGTTATGTGGAAAAATACATAAATAATTCCTAGGAACGTTTACAACAAATTACATAATACATGTTAGTTCATAACCTTTAACCTATTGTACCTGATTCCATTCAACTTTGCCCTGCATATATTTTCCAGTGTGGAATAAGTCTTAGGAGAAACTTGCATATTATCCTGCAAATACATTTTTGGTAAACATGGAGATGACTCCGCAAGGCCTGGGGAGGCTGGTCTGCAGCAAATTCCTCAGGTCAGACTCTTAGAAATCTGAACTCATTTAAGTCCATCTCATTTTTTCCAGCATCCTTACTGACAGTACAATTATCAGGGGTATAATTCTGCACAACCTGCCCAGGCAGTGTAGCATAGGAGACAGTAGAATCCATCCAGCACAACACCTTCCACACTATGTTACCATCATACTGACCATTATGCAGCTTTTTTGCTGGTTCACAGGCACCCACAAGCTTGTTTTCACCCAGATGTCAGATGTTTCTTAGGAGAACCTCACCAGCCGGTGACCTATCAGAGAACTAGCTCTTGGGTGTTGTAAATAGGCACAGAAAGATTTGCCTTGGAGTGAATGGCTTAGCTATGATTCTGTGTTAGGGTGACCAACTGTCAGGATTTCCCCGGATTTGTCCTGGTTTTTGTTCTTTCCATGGTGTCAGGGGGGATTTTCTATAATTTTCAATAATGTCCTGGAATGACATACCTTCCCCTTTAAGGCTGCCATTAGCATGGCAGGAGGGAGTGACATGCTTTCTTGAGGCACATCATTCCCCCACCCCGAGCTCCAATTGAGGTCTTAAAGGGGAAAGTGGGTCATTTGTGGACATTATAGAAAAGGCCCCAATTGGAGTGGATGGTGGTGGTGCAGAATGAAATCCTTTCCCCTCCTCCACTGCAATCGGGTTCTTTAAGGTGGCGGGGGAATAACGTACTTTCTGCAGGACTCAGAAAGCAGCTTCCCCATACACACACTAGGTGTCCTCTTTTTTGGTTTCCCAAATATGGTCACCCTATTCTGTGTGGCCCAGGACAAAGGCAGTCTGGCAGGAAGGGCTCCACGTATTCTTTTGGGGAAGGTCTGCATACTGTTTTGCATGTGTAGGATTGCATCTCAGGTGGTTTTGGCGCTCTTCGTGTACACAATAATACCCTACCCTGTGCCTGTTTGCATTCTCTTCCCCTCCTTATTGTTTTACTATGATTTTATTAGATTGTAAGCCTATGCGGCAGGGTCTTGCTATTTACTGTTTTACTCTGTACAGCACCATGTACATTGATGGTGCTATATAAATAATAATAATAATAATAATAATAATAATAATAATAATAATATAGACCACCCTGATTTTATGACTGTCAGCAGGTCCTTACATATGTTTTCTTCTCTTGGAAAATCAGTTTGACACACACATTATTCTTGGAAGTACCTCAGGTGCCATATTGTAAGGTAACATTATCATGAGGTTATCAAGTCAAATCAAGTGAGGTTTATTTACATGCCCCTTGTTTGCCATTTACTGCATTCAAAGTGGGATCACACCAGCTATAAATACAATATTCTAGAACAATCAATCCAGTTCATTACAAAGCTAACAAAATCACCAAACAATTTCAGGAATCAATAAAAAAATATTCCGTTCCTAAGGCTGGAAGACTTTTCATTCAGTCACATGAGCAAGTGCTTCCTTAATGCCTGAAACAAGACATGATTTATAGTTGACTGAGAAATCATCATTAATGATTTCTCTGAGTCCTTGGTTATCTTAGCGTTTGATATGCTTGCAAAGTATCTAGAGGGGTGTGTGTGTGTGTGTGTGTGTGTGTGTGTGTGTGTGTGTGAGAGAGAGAGAGAGAGAGAGAGAGAGAGAGAGAGAGAGTTGCCACTTTGAAATACATGGCAATTTCTTCCTGGTGGATCTTGTCATGTCTTCCTTTGCTGTAACTTCTCAGTGTTATCTATGACAAGCATGCAGGCTGCTGGTTAGATAACGGACTGTCTCCAGATTTTCTCCTGCTTCAAGAAAACAGTGTATTCCTTGTTCAAGTAAGACTTCTGATATTAGGCTAGACTGCTCTGACAGTTTGTGTGATGATGATTTATCGTTTTAAGTCCAACAACAAAACTGACCAAGCATCTTCCTTCTGTCCTGCTGTTTGTCATTGCACATTTCAACGTTGCTGAAATGTTTCCATCTCTTGAGAACCAAAGCAGAATTTCTAAGGACATATGGAAAATGTCTGCTTTGTCACTCCTAAACAAACATGTTTTGTGCATTTGTTACTATAATCTTTTATTATTGAGTCCCGTGCGTGGTTGAAAATAATTAATCTGAAATAGGGGCAGGATCTACACTACTGCTTTAAAATGGTTTATAACAGTTTTGACGACTGTTGGGGCCCAAGACACACAATATATACAGTTTCCAAAACGTTTTCAAAGTGTTTTATCCTGCTTGGTGTAGATCTGGAGATATCGGCAGTGATCCTAGCAAGCCTGCCCTATGCTCCGGCAGATTTTTCTTCTTTCACACAGCTCTAGGTGGAGCTGAGGAGTGATAAGTAGGATGTGATTTCTCTGTGAACTCCCTTAAAGTTAGCTGGTGTGATGGAGAGTAAAGAAGTGGGAAGGGAAGGGTTGGCAAGATCTCCTTAGGTGGCAGGTCATGCTGCTGGTGGGTAGGGGTTGAGCTGCCAGTGCTGTGGAGGAAGAGGGAGAATGAGCTGCTACTAGGGATGGGGAGAGCAGGAGCCCCCGTGAGTGGGGGAATGCAAGCTACTGAGCCAGCCACCACTGTCAACCAACACAGGCAATATATCCAGGCTTACCTCCTAATATCTCACTCTTGGGAAGGACAACCCAGAGCAAGACAGTTGGGCTGGGCAGGCTCTGTGGAGAGCTCGATTGCCGGATGTTTCACTCTAAGAGGCCCTCAAAGCAAGGCCTCAGTTGGGCAGCACTCCATGGCATTTTATTGCCAAGGCAGGTTATATAGGCCCATGTGTGCCAGGGCGTACTAAAGTGGGGAAGATTTGCAGGGGGTAAGTGAGTAAGGGTGTTTAACCCTTCCTCTACCCATTACTTTACTGTAAATTCCTCTGCCAGTTTGTTTTCCCCCTTCACTTTATTTCTGGTCTGAGCACATCATAGGGGAAATTGTAAGGGGTGTGTTAAGCATCCTCTGCTATAACCAGTTCTCTCCTTCTTCCCATGTCTTTTCTTCAGTCCATTGATTCTCCTGTATTTGTTGTGCATCTCTAGAATCCAAACTTTGAGCTAGTGTCCAATTTTCTACATTTTGTCTCACCAAAATGTCAGTATTTTGAAGTTCTGGTATCATAATCTCTATTTAAATTAGAAACAACATTTGATAAAATTAAATTGCAGTGTCCCACACTCCTTCTTTTGAAAATTAGGCATTTTAAAATACATTTCTTCAGTTTTATAATTTTATCTTATTACTATGAACTGCTAAAGAATGAGGTTAAACTAGGGTACAGACAAGCACCACAATTCAGCAGTCTCATGTGTAAACTCCTATGTATATATGGAGCTCCTTTGTTTGCTGTGTCTTTTCCAGTTATTTAAAGGAAATGAGTGAATTAGCTATTGTTAAGAGCTGTTCATGTGGATTTCCTTCACTGAAATGAGTGGAGACTCTTATGGGCACAAACAATCTATGTGCAAATCTAAGCACACAGAGATTTCTGGAACAGGTGATAGTTTAGGCCAAGCAGATCATACAGGCAGTGTGAGAGTGGATAGTAACATTGATATCTGATCTACTAATAAGCAACAGTGTTAAAACTGACCCAAAGTTGCATAAACAAGTTGTGATGCTCAATCCTGTTTGTGTTGTAATGGTCAGTTGTTGTGTGTATGTCCAAGAGAAACCAAATCCTAGAACTCTAAGATGTTTTTACTTTAACTTTGTTGTAAGCTGCCTCAAGTACACTGTGGTATTGGATACAAATACTTTAAATAAATAGGCTCGATACTATGTCTATAAAGTGGCAAGAAGGAAAACTGTTTAACACCCTGTACAATATAATAGGTGGGGTGCTATCTTCCATTATATGAACCTCAGCTCCTCTGAGCATGTATAGAAAACATGAATGGGAAAGCAGGACCACTTCAGTTAGTAATATGGTTTGATCTACTCTTTTTCTGACTCTTTAATGTGGAAAGTTTTATGTCTTGTTTCTAGAGGATTTAATGTGTGGTTTATCCCTTATCCATGTCCATTCACATCCTAATTTATATGTAATGCTTTGGTACATACTTGATTTGCTATAAAACACTTTCTCCTCCCTGTCTTTCATTCTCACTTTAATGTTGACTGCATCATTTCCAAATTTTAAAACAAAAGGGGGAAAGAACATATATAGTTCATCCATCCAGTTTAAAGGATTTAATTACTTGTAGGAAAATAATTATTATAATTAATTCTCTAGTAACTTCCTTGATGGGGTTTTACAGATATACAGCTTAAACCACAAACCAATTAAACTGAATACTTGGATTTAAGTTGAATTAGTTCCACTGTAGTCTGTAGAATCAGCTAAATCCAAATACTCCAGTTTAATTGATTTATGGATGGAGCTAATAGTGTAATTAATGGATGGGGAGTGTATTTTTAGTGAAATCATTAGGGACGTTAAACATCTACATGTCGGTAGTACAACCCCACCCCAGCCATCAATAGGATTAGGACAGTTTTGCTTTGTTGTTCTGGTTCTTTTTAAAAGAAGTGTCGTGTCTTTTATCTTCATTTATGTCTGTGTTGTTTTTTAGGATAGGGGGATAGATAATGTACCATACCTAGGTACTGGGGTACTTTTTCCTAAGAGAATCTTATAGACACAATGGTCCCAATTTAAGCTTTCAAAATGCTGCCTTCCAAAAAGATGGTTAGCAGGTGAGGGTATCTTCTTTGTCCTCCGTGGAAAGGGTAATATGGAGATAATTGAGAGCACAAATTAGGCTACTGGACTTTCCACTTACAAGAATCTTGTTAGTGAGGGGCAATCCATATGAAAAATTGTTATCCTAGCCAAGACTTTTATTCACAGGTATGGTTTGTTTACATGGGATTGTATCCAGACGTAGTCATACCTATTGAAATCAATTGGACATAAATTAGTAATGACTAGCTTAAATGTATTGATGTCAATGGGTCTACTCTTAAGTGTGACAAGGATTCAGGTTTTTTATTTTAAATCAACAATCCTTAGGAATGAAAAAAAGAAACCCACATCTTGTTACTGCTTTGAATCAGTCTGTGCTTGCAAAAACAGCAGTCTTTTGGAACTGTTAAGACAAACAAATTTAATATGGTATAAGCTTTTGTGGATTGAAGTCCACTTTATCAATTCTGAATTCTGTCCTCCTCGGCACTATAGGAAATAACAAAAGTACACTGCGCAATAGGGACAGGTTCCCTCAGCACTGTTTTCTCAGTTGAAATCTTCCTCCTGCCCTCCTGCCAATGCTGCTATTTTCCTTGCAGGACAACATAAACAAATCACAGGGGTCTCAACTGGAATGATGGCATTGGTGGGAAATGGTTAAAGTCCTCCTCCCCCAATTCTGTAGCCCCGTTCCAACCCTATGGCTGCTATTAAAAAACAAAAAACAAACACAAAATAACCTATGGAAAAACCAACCACAAACGTCCCTTCAACTTGTATAGTTGCATCCTAAACCTCCAACACAACTGGAAGCAACTAATATGTTTACCACAGATAATGAGCTAGAGTCTCTACTCAGGGCATGTCTAGATGAGGGCTTATCCTGGGGATTGGGATCATCCCAAGACCGTGGGACGTGTGCTGGTTTCATCCCATGTCCTTGTGAGTAAACGCGAGGAGCCGGGAACCAGGCATGGGGCATGGAGCTCTTCAACAGCTCCATGCCCATTGGGGGTGGGAGTGGGGACCGGGATCTTTTTTTTAAACAACAACAACAACAACAACAACAACAACCAACCTTTTCTATGGGGCACTTGTGTGCTCATCTTTAATAATAAATTTAAAAAATTGTGGGCGCCCGGCACAATTTCCTCCTTCCTCCTGGGACGTCACACGCTGCATGTGGACTGAGGGGGAGGATCTCGTGATCACCATACTGTGAGATCCTCCCCCTCCCCTTCCTAGGTGTAGACATGCCCTTAAAGACATATTAAAAGACTGAATGTGGATGACACGGAACTGGATTTGAATGACACAATTTTCACTTCTCCTTTTTTAAGTGATCTATGTCCCCCATTTCTAAGGCTTTTAGTATAAGATTCCCATTGATGGATACGATATACAACAAATCAAACCATCTGCTGTATTTTCTTGTTAGAAACATAATCTTATTCTAGTGTGATTTGTTAGGAAATTGCACTCTACAGAAACAACAGACTCTTGTAGCACCTTAAAGACTATCAAAGTTATTCTGGCATGAGGTTTCATAGGGCATGTCTACACCTAGGGAGGGAGCGGGGAGGATCTCGTGATATGCTGATCATGAGATCCTCCCCCTGGGTTCACACACAGTGTGCAACATCCAGGGAGGAAGCAGGACATTGCACCTGCCTTTAAAAAAAGAAAAAAGGCAGGAGCTGGAGCGCACAGGCAGGAGCTGGAGGCCTAATCCCACTCCCCACCCATCCCCGATGTTCCTGGCTCCTTCTCTCTGCTGACCCCTGGCACTCACGGGGAGAAGGGAAGAAGCCAGAATGGGTGCCCACACCACCCACCGTCCTTGGGATTGTCCCGGGACCATGGGAAAAGTCAGGGGAAAAGGGCATAGCTAGATGGGGCAATATCCTGGGGATCGCCCCGGAGTCTTCCCTGTGCATCCACATGATGCACAGGGGATCCTGGGAGCAGGGAGAGATGATCCCTCCCTTTCCCCAGGATCTCACCCTACACTTCTAGCCCACTTTTCCCATAGTCTCAGGATGATCCCGACACTGCAGAACGTATGGGTAGGCATCACAGTTTGTCCTGGCTCATCGCGAGTAACCGCAATGAGCCAGGAGCCGGGCTCCCATCAGGGGTGGGGTGGGGGGAGTGGAGAATTTTTTTAAAAAAACCACAATTTACCGTTTGTGCATGAGTGCTTGTGCAGTCCGTCTCCCTTGCAAAAACAAACAAAATGGCGGGCACAATGTCCTTTTCCTTCCTGGATGTAACGTGCTGCGTGTAGACGAGGGCAATGATCTCACAATCGTAAAATCATGAGATTGTGTCCCTCTGACCCCCTTGTCTAGCTGAGGCAAAGTTCCTGCAGATATCCTGGGGAAATGGGTGGATTGTCCCTACCTGCTCCCGGGATCCCCTGTGCATGGGACGATCCATGGGATAAAGAGTGGTGTTGACATGCCCATAGCCTATAGCCCATGCATGGAGCATTATGGAGTGTTCCGGATTTATAACCAAGACATATGGTGATAGGAGGGAAGAATTATGATAAGAAAGAAATGTGATAAGCCCATATTACACTACAGCATTGAGGACAAGGGGACTTGGCCTGCCTAAAAAAGAAGAAACAAGTCAATCTGCATCTGTGCCATGTCTTGAAACTATAGGTCAGAAGCAGTTGCTTCTGTACTTGACACATGTAACCTCTTGCATTGCATCATACAACAACAACAATAATAATAATATATTTATTTATTTATTACCCGCCTCTCCCTTTGGATCGACATTCTTGGCATTCATATGCTTTTCATTGTGTGCCAAAAATACTAGCCAGGCAATTTGCATACACTTTCTTTATTTTCTCACAGCTTTAATCTGGTACCTTCCCCCCCACCCTGTTTTCTAATGTCAAAAATCAGATCTGAACTTCAGTCCATAGTAAATGCTGTGCATAGAAAGCTGGTCATCTATTGCATACAGCTAAGTTCTGATTACCAATTATAGCATTTTTAAAATAACTTATCTGAGTCTGAATGGAGGAGAGAGAATTCTTTGTGAACATCTTTGGAGCTTGATCAAACCCATCAGTAACCTGGCATGAGTTTAGATGCTTTCAAGCTGAATTAAATCAAGAAGTTTCTCTTCCTTTCATCTTCATCCTACACTTGTGACATAAGATTTGACCCCTGCATAATAGCCCAGCAGGGTCAAGGCTGCTTCCTTCCTCCAGGTTTATCTGCACTATGATCCTATTCTGTAAAATCCCAACCAATTGTCCTATTAGTAAATGGTATATTATCTAAAGAACAAGGGAAAGAGACTATTATTTCATGTTTCACAGCCTTATGTGAGGGCCAACTAGATGTTGCAAGCACTTTAAACTTGTGTGTTAAAATGCCAAAGGGCTGAACTTGGTACCTTAACCCCAGATATGCTAAAATGCTACAACGTTGCAGGGAGATGATATTCTTCGCGGCAGAGAAGTGCCATGTGGTTAGGGCTCCTTAACCATTTCCTCACCTGCTATGCTACTTTTTTAACCCACCTCCCATTGTTTTTTCCTTGTGATATGACAAACACAAGCTTATGGAGAAAAGTAGCTGGAATGAGTGGGCTGCAGGAGAAAAGGAGTAAGTGACCCATGAACACTTTCAGTTGGCTGCTCTATGTGGTGTATTATAGAGTCTAGCCATCGTATTTCCCCCCCATTGGGGAAGGGTCATAGCTCAGTGGCAGATCACATGCATTGCATGGAAAACATCCCAGTTTCAATTCAAAGCATTTAAAAGTAGGGATAGCAAAAAAATCCTGCCTAAAACCCTGGAGAGTCAAGTGTTCTGTACAAAATACTGAGCTAGATGGACCAATGGTATAAGCAGCTTACTATGAAAAGGACACACATTACGTTTGTTGTGGCGCTAATGTTTTAGAAAAGGGGACTTTTAAAAAAGAAGATAACTAAGGATCATGGGTCGACCTTAGTCGATGTAGATGGTGAAATGACTCTTTCATTCATCAAGGTCATCTTTTCCTTTCTGATACCTGGGAGGAGAAAGTGCATGGCTAAGAGAGCCTAAATTCAAATACCAGATAAGCCCATACACTAAGGCTATTGTGTTACAAAAATTGTGGATTACAGCCCAATAAAATAAAATAAAAAGGCATCCGGATGCAATTTCAAAAAGGTTTATTTTCCACCTCAGGTACCAAAAATCTCTTTGCGCAAAGGTCCCTCTCCCTTGCCAATGTAGAGGAAAGGGCCCAGAACAGAAGTTTACTTTTCATTTTATACAGTGGGAAACATTGTACACATACAATTGGTTACTAGCTCAAATAGTCACAGCTGATCCTCCTCCCTGTTTTCTTGATGGGGAGATGGGGAGAGACCCTGTTGATCTTGCAAAACTCCATTATCACATGATTCCTTTAGCAATGAATCCTGGGACATTCCTGCCACATATTCCATTGTCTTTAACTAATCCCTGTCCACCACTCCCTCCCTGGTTCCCCGCTCGTAATGTCCTCTGGCACATTCCTGTCCCACCTTGCCTACGTGGCAGAAACTTTCCCGCTGAGCTGTGGGGAAAGGAAAAGAGGATGTGTGTGTATGCCAGCTGCACAAGTGAGTGCCTGGCAATTTAACCAGCAGCTAGGGCTCATCCTTTACACCTGAGTAAGTGACCTTACCCAAATAGGTAAATGGGGCTTTTCTCTCCTACCTGGGAGTAGAGGGTCTATTCTACTCGTCTAAATCACTTAGAAATCACTCAAGGATGGCATTTTGGGGCAGGGAAATGAGGGATCTTGGAAGAAGGAGGGGAGAGAAGAGATGGGCGAAGGGAATAGTGGGAAATCAGTTATTTTCCATAACAATAGTGGAACAGTACCTACAACACAACAAGTCCGGTCACGACTAGTAATGTGGAGTGATACAGGACTGCATTCACCTTGAGCCAATAAGCGCATCCTTGCTATTGTTCTTTGTATGAAGGCCAGTCACTACATACATAAACTGTTTTGATCATGCTAACTCTATCCCACTCAGACGCAACACAACACAATCTTCTTGAGCAATTTCATATGTGTTGAGTATGTACCTGTGTCACACTTAGGGTTGCCATATTCCAGTTCCCAACTCTGGGCGGTGTAATTTGCATGATATGGAAATTGTTTGCTGATTATGCACACCATATGGTAGATATTTAAATTACTATCTAACCCTGCTTCTTTCCCATTCCAAATCATCCTTGTCAAAGTTGCTTTATAGGAAGGAAACAGATGGTTGGTTTTGTTTTACAAACCTTTCCATATAACATGTATTTAAACCTTCAAAGGCTAAATAAAATTGAGACATTTATATCTTGTAAGGAATCTAGGCTGTAATCCTATGCACTATGAGAGTTCACCCCACTGAACACTACTTCCGAATAAACACATACATCATTGCGCTATTAGGCTGGAATCCTATACACACTTGCCTTGGAATAAATCCCATTGAACTCAATAGGATTTTCTTCTGAGTTAGTCTAATAAAATTAACATTCAACTTGCGGGCATTGGCTACAGCGTAATCTCTCCTTACTTTTTAATGCATAGAAATTCCTTATCATATCCCTTTCTGTATGTAGTTTGGTGCTTGCTTGCTTTTTTTTTTTCAGTCTTAACACTTTTAGATAGCATTATTATTTCTAACTCTGATACTGCTATAAAATTTATTAGGTTACTAAGCTGTGTGCAAAATTCCCCAAGCCTACACTGTACTTTATATTTGGAGTTAGAACATGGGATGTAGCTGGGATTAGAAGGCAGGGAGGAAGAGTGAGGCTGGGGATTAGGATCATGAGATGGAACTGGGGTTAGGAGGAGAGAGGTGGAAAATGTGGGGTTGGCAACCCTAAGCATATCAGGTATCTCTCTCTGGACATCTTGCAGAAAACAGAGCAAGAATCCAGAAAGCCTATGGGCTTTTCTACACGAGGCATTTATCATGTGCTTGTCATTTCCTACTCATGATTGTTTAAATAATGTTGTAACCTTCCAGTTTCGCTTCTATGACTAAACAGCACTTTTGGCAAAGGGCGTTTTTTGTTTATTTGTTTTTTAAAGAGCAGGAAAAGTGCAGTATTTAATTATAAAAGTGAAAGAAAACACTTTTTTACTTGTGTATTTGTGCTTCTGCTCTACTACAGTGTCACCTAGAGGTTATGTAGCAGAAAAACAGGAAAGGAAACATTCCTTATGTAGTGCTCAGATTCTATGACAAAACCAAAAGTAGATACAGAGGATTAACAGCCGATTAACAGCCTCATCTAGAAAAGCTCTAGCTTCATCTAACTCCAACTGAAAACACTTACCAAAAGACTAGGTTCCATGTTTAAACAATGTTTCCTGCAAGTTAATGCAGTGGCATGACCTGAATAAGGCTATTTCAGAAAGGGTGAAAAAGTTGACCTTTCCCCTAGGATGGCAAGTTGTGGGATCTTTTAGACACAGACTTTAGATTAGGGCTGTGCACGGACCCCCCGAATCACTTCGTGGCCCGATCTGCAACTTTCAGATCGGGTTGATCCGCTTGGGCTGATCCGCCCCTCCCCCGCTCTGCTCTGCAGAGCGAGATCCAGAGGGGCGGATTGACATTTTGCCCCCCCTTTCCTACTTGCCTCTGTATCGGGCGGTGGAGGAAGGGGGCCAAAATGGGGGCTGAATAAGCCCCCTCCCCCCTTACCTGGCTACACCATCTGCCACCACATGGACTGCGACGCCCGTGTCAGGTGAGCCCCCTCCCCCACACTTACCTGCCTCCTTCACCAGCTTCAACGGACGCCACAGGCTCAAACTGGTTTGAGCCCGCGGCGTCAGTTGAAGCCAGTGATGGAGGCTGGTAAGCCCCCCTCCTGCCTGCCCCCTTACCTGGCTCCATCACTGTCGCCGCACAGACTGCAGCAGCAGCATCGGAGCCAGGTAAGCCCCCTCCCCCCCACACTTACCTGCGTCCGGAGCTCCGGATCGAGGCGAACCACTTCACCTCGATCCGCAGCTCTCCTGACCCAATCCGCCTCTGCCTATAGTGGAGGCGGATCGGGTCGCTCTGCTCCAGATTTGCCTATCTGAGCGGAGTGGAGCACAGCCCTACTTTAGATACAGACTTTCAGAGCTCATCTACACCAAGCAGGATATTCCACTACGAAAGCAGTATATAAAAGGCAGAAGCCACACTATTGCTCTATAGTGGTGAAGTACACTAACCACTATTGGGGCCCTTTGGCACACACCATATACTGTTTTCATACTACTTTCATAGTGGAATATCCTGCTTGTCAATTATAGTGGCACTTCAATACCACTTTAAACTAGTAGTGTGGCTCCTGCCTTTTATATACTGCTTTCATAGTGGAATATCCGCTTGGTGTAGATGAGCCCTCAGACTACATATGATTTTTATAATTTTATCTGTTTCATCCCTAATTTTTTTTTTAAAAAAAAGGTATGAGTGAGATGCTGCCTAGCTCAAAGGTTGATTTGGGTTATAGTCATTTGACACTTTGCTAGGCAAAAGTGCTATGTGTATGTGGAACCCTGCAAGTCAGCGGAGCAGAAGGCTCCACTGACCTGCAGGCAAATGAGCAGTACGTTGGGCTGGAAGGCCATCTGTGAGGTGGTAATTTAAGAAGATTGTCATTTGCTGTGATCTGAGATGTTGTGTGGGTGGGAGATGGGGTGGTGGGGAGATGAAAATGTATTTTTGCCTGGGAAATCCAAACCACCCATTGACAGGAAGTGATGAAATGGGGTGAAATACTGATGGCAATACTGTTTACTGCAGCATTTTAAAGCACTGTTCAGTGATCCTGATGATGAAACTACACAGGGCTGTTTCTGGCCTGTGTGTGCATGTGTGTGTGTGATCTTCTTCTAGTACTACTTCTACCTACTACTACTAAAATAAAATATATGTCCTCGATGGGTTCGAAACTGTACCTCCAATTGTTATGAAATTTTTAGGATTTGTCCTACCTCTATCTGGGATGGTTTTAGGCATTGTGGAAATTTTGACCACCATCTTGAACCAATAAGGCAGCCAATCAAAATTTTACAAGATTCACTGCTTCAAGACCCTTTGATTGACTTACACCAAAATTGGAATGATGATTCAGCACTGCAGTGAGAAGATTTTAACCATGCATTTTAACCGTATGGTTATCTATCATCATAAGAGGATGTGTCTCTGTCCATCTGACTATCTGTCAATCATTGGCATAGCTCCAAGACCGTGGAAGCTAGACACCTGAAATGCGGCATGTATACTATGGGACTATAGGAATGCACACTTCCAGTTTAATTTGTTGTTTTTAAATTAACACATTAACTTTAATTTATTTAACTATAGCTTCTTCAGCCACAGCTGTGCAATCCATAGATTTTAAAGTCTAGAAAGATCAGTAGAGGGACAGAGTTATAGGCTATGGAGCGCCACCCCTCTCAGGGGAAAATTGTGGACTGAACCCTCTCTCAGGCAACTTTAGGGGTGCACCATCGCAGGAGCAGCGCTGAGTGGCATCAGCATGCATGACTTAACTCAGATTGGGCAGGCACAATGTGTCCAACTCTGACAGCAGCGTAGCTCAACTTGAAGGTTTTGCTGTATCAAACTAAGGGCTATTCCATCCTGCGTGAAGCTGAGCTGGTTTTCTAGTGCATGTATTTTGGGAAATGTAAACGGCAGGGGGAGTGTATATAAATTTGATTGCAGCAGCAGCACTGAAGTGTTTAACTCCCATCAGGCTGTTTTTGTGATCAAAATTCCCACCCACAGGAATCCCCCTATTTCCCTCAGTATGGGGAGGACAGCAACTGGTCCCTTTTAGGGTGACCAGATGCACCGGAAAACCCCAGAGACCTCCGGAGAAATGGAGGTCACCGGGGCAACCGGGAATAGCCCCCAATTCACCGGGGAAAGGGGCTGGATGATGCATTCCCGGACTTCTAGGAATGGGTCCTCCAGCCCCCCCTCCCAGCACTGATCTAGTGCAGCAGAAGGCTAGATCGGTGCTGGGGGCGGGGACTGGAGGAAGCTGTCCCGGGACTTCTAGGACCGTGTCTTCCAGCCCCCACCTCCCCCCAGGGCCGATGTAGCCCTTCTGCTGCACTGGCGCAATTGCCGGGGGGGGGGAGCTAGGGGACGTGTTCTGTACTCCAGCTCCCCCCCCAGCGCCGAACACCAGCGGAGGAGGAGGAGGAGAAGCAAGTAGGAGGTAAGACTGATGTGTGAGAGAGGGAGAGGGAGAGAGACTCCATAACCCTTCCAACTGGCTTTTCTCCTCTATCCGCCCCACCCCTCCACCCCACTTCCCACCCACCCCACCCCACTTCATGCCCACTGAGCATGTGATGCTGGTGGCTGATGTGACTAACAGCATAATTGTAACTTTTTCCTGTTGCCATAGTTCTTTAACTTCCATAGCCAGTTGTGTATATTTTTCTTTCTTGTCCTCTTCCTTTCCTTGGGGGCTGGGCATGTTGGTGGACATGCCCCTTTGGGGGCTGGACATGTTGGTGGGCACGCCCCCTTGGGGGCGGCCATGTTGTCCTAATTTTTGGTTTCCAAAATATGGTCACCCTTGTCCCTTCCCCTTGTCCAGTACTGCTGCTACAGACAACTTCACCGTCTCCCATTGATTATATTTACTACCCATCCCCCCACTCCTAAACTAAATAACACTGGACTATACTGCAGGGTATTTATCCAGATAACTTTTTGTTATTGGGTGGATTAAAAATAGAATGAATAAATAAATTCTCGCTCTCATTTATTTATTTATTTATTTATTGCTTGCATTTATATAGCCGAAGCTCTCTGGGCGGTTTACAAACAATATGGATTACTTTGCATGGCTGGCATAACCCACAATATGTATAAGCCACAGGGCCACCCTCCTGCAATATGGCTATAATAATGATGGAATTTATTTATTTTTTAAAAAAGTTTAAAATATTTTGGAATTTTGAGAGGGCTGTGGTTGTACTCACAAAATAGCTGCCATGACGTGGTGGTGGTGGTGGTGGTTGTGATGGTGATGGGGCTTGCTCATTCATAAAATGGCTGCAATGGGAGGCCAGTCACAAAATGGCCATTTCCCAGAAGGCAAACAGCTGAGACTAAAAGAAAAATAATTTCCCCAAGAACCTTATTACAAGACAGAGGTGGGGTCTGAGCATCAAAACAGAGATCTACTATTTTTGAACCAAAATAAAGATGAAAGGCAGCACTTCAATTTGCAGCTAATTAGCCTCCCAGTTAAAAACAAAACAAAACAAATAAAAAATCTTAACAAAATAAAAATTGGGAGGACAGGGAACCTGGTGGGGACTAAGAGAAATGTCTGTGGGCACATTGCCAGGAAAAACATACATACTTATTTTGTATTTCATAGAATCATAGAATAGCAGAGCTGGAAGGGACCTACAAGGCCATCGAGTCCAACCCCCTGCTCAATGCAGGAATCCACCCTAAAGCATCCCTGACAGATGGTTGTCCAGCTGCCTCTTGAAGGCCTCTACTGTGGGAGAGGCCACAATCTCACCAGGCAACTGATTCCATTGTCGTACTGCTCTAACAGTCAGGAAGTTTTTCCTGATGTCCAGCTGAAATCTGGCTTCCTTTAACTTGAGCCCGTTTAGGAAGACCTGAGTTAGAAGGAACATAGGCCATGGCTAGACCAGGCCTATATCCCCGGGATTATCCCGGGATCATCCCTGTGCATCCAAATGCCACACAGGGGAACCCGGGAACAGGCAGGAATGATCCCTCCATTTGCCTGGGATAATCCTTAGGTCTAGCTAAGGCCATGAGCTCTGGTCTTTACCAACACCTTTTATTTTGGGTGGACACACTACTGCCCAATCACACCTAAACTATTTTTTTTTAATTCTTAATATTCTATGGGCAGCAATTACTTCTCCAGCAGGAAATAAATCAGAAAGTCCGTTCTCTAGACAATGGGTGTGAGACTCTACTTTTTAAAATCCCTATGGCTTGCACTGCTACCTAAATACCAATCAGAGCTGTGACTTCACTCATTGGCTAAAAACATTGCAAGGAAGGTACAGTCTTATTTGTTACAAAACAATTGGACAAAATAATCCCTACCTATATTGCCTAACCTCTCTGGTTCAACAGGAGCTATAGACTTGCTTTTGTTTTATTTTTCAAATGAAAGCTGTGAATCCAGGCCAGCTACTAGTACAAAGAGAAACCAGGTGGAATTGATAGAATCTGAGCTATATACCCATACTAGATTCAAAACAATACAAAACACCTAGTATTTTGAAATACTTGTTTTAAAATACCTGTTTCATACTGATGTAAACCATGAGGAGTTCCCAGTTGATTGAAGCTCTTTGAAGTGTGCATCAGCATAGGAAAATATATGGCTGAAGAAAACCAAAATGAATTGACTAGGTTTTCCCCCTCAATAACCTAAAGCAAATGAGGTAGCGTTATATTTTTGAAATAGTAAAATCTTTGAAATATATGAGATTGCAGCCTCACCTCTATTATGTTTAATTTCTTGGATAATTTATCAATTTGCTTATGTGTGTCATTTTGAATAATGTCATGAAGCTCATTTGTATTTGGTTTAGGCTTCCTTGGTTTTAAGAAACAAGTTTTTGCAATAACATCTAGTCCTGACACAGCTGAAAAGTTTTAAAAAATGTGTTCTGGGCAGTCATGGTTTGTTTTGTCAAAATAACAAACACTTTGTGAACAAGTGCTGCTGAAAGTCCTGCCAAGCAGTTTCCTTGCTTCTAGACAAAATATTTAATTAAAGCATATATTATGCAGCAAGTCAGATAAATTAGAGATACCGGAGATTCTTTAATTAGTGTGTAAAATGTTCAAATCCTTGTATCATGTTAACATCCCATGATGCTTGTTTTTGTAATAGGGATCTCAGACTGGTTGTTAGTGTTGTCAGACTGAACTACAAAGTTCTCCCATGCTCTTTTTGATATAGGAACAACTTAAGTTACCCATCTTTCTTTTCGCTTAATACTAAAGAACGAGCCCATTCTTTGGGCTCTTCTGCTTTTAAAATTATTCCTAATAACTCCAAACATTCACTCTCCACCTCAACTAATCTTTTCTTTAGGGCCATGGGACCTTTTCAAGGGACTGGTTTAGTTTGCTCTCTGAGTTGAGCTGTATACACAGAATTCATTGTATATCCTCAAAGACGCATGGATAATTTTGGTTCAAAATGTCAGTCCTTCATCTTTCTTAGGATGTGCAGTTGTTTAGTCCAAGAACATGGCACATTTTTAATCTTATCACTGATTGTTTGTTCCCATTTACTATCACAGAGGAAAAGATCTCTGATCTGACAATATAATCTCCAATTCACAGTGTGGTACTACTGCCCCTTTGTAAACCCTAGTCTTACAACTTTGGTAACAATTTTGTCATGTTTTTTTAAGACTTTGAATTATTGCATTAGAGCCCAGATTTACCTGAGCTTCAGAATCCAACTTGTATTGCATCACAGGTTCTAAGTTACATTAAGGTAGGTCAGTGGATCTTGGGATCCACCTCTGGGCCTTGGTCTGTTCATATCAGAGTGCTGCTGTACCTTTCCTCTATGCTGCTTGCATTGGCTGTATTTTTCTTCTTCTAATTTTGTCTTAGTTGGTACCATACCTTTGTAAGGCAAGTGCATTTTCTGCCTGCATTGTAGTGCTTCTCACTGCAGGACGCTGCTTTTATTTGTGTACTGCATGCATTTGTCTAAGTGAAGTTTTCATTCAGAAATGTGTGTGCATCACAGTAGATGTGGTATTTCCTTATTCTTCTGCATTCCTTCTCTCCCGGAAGTATCCCTTCTGTCTCTCTCACAAACATTTTTTTTAGAATTCCTAGTGCTTCTGCCTACACTTATTTATTTATTTATTATTAATGTTGTGATATTACATGTTGACATTCTGTTGGTCACTCACAGAATGACCAAAAAGGCCTCCACTGAGGATCTCAAGGTGGTATGCTAACACTTACTACATCAATTAAACATTTGCAGTTTTCCCCTAAAGCTTGCATTCTAGCCATTGTTACAATGACAGCTTGTGCAATCTTGACTACCCTTTCTACAGTCAGATCAAATTTGTTTAGAACTACTGAAAAACTAGCCTGTTCCTTCTGGTATGTGTCTACTGCCTCATACTCAGCCATATGTAGAAAAATGACCTTTTGAGGATCTTCTTTTTCATTTGTTCTTATGCTTTGCATATAAACAGTGAAACCCTGCTTACAACTTTTCCGGGATTCTGCTGCATTGCCCACTAGGCTTCAGTTTCCTTGGGGGCTTGAGCCATTCAACTTTTTGCCACTGTTTTCTAACTCTTACTTCCTTTTTTCCTGTGACTCCTTTCTTAAGATCTCAGGGTCCACAAGAGGAGAGTTAAGCCAGGTTGAGATGATTCAAGTTTATTTATTTATTTATTTATTTATTTATTTATTTATTTTATTATTGCATTTATATTCCGCCTTTTTTCCTCCAATGAACCCAAGGCAGCATACATCCTCACAACAACAACAACCCTGTGAGGTGGGTTGGGTTGAGAGTCTGTGACTGGCCCATAGTCACTCAGTGGGTTTCCATGGCCGAGTGGGGACTAGAACCCAGATCTCCCAACTCCCAGTCCAACACCTTAGCCACTACACCGCACTGGCTCTTGAAGGAAGTCAGGTCTAGTCAGTGTCAATCAGTCAATGTAATGCAGGTTACAAGGAGGAAGATCACTCAAGCTATGGCAAACCAGATCCAGTCAAGTATGTCAGTTGAAAGTTAGGCCACAGCTAGACCTAAGGTTTATCCTGGGATCATCCAGGGTTTACCCCTTCCTGAGCACTGGATCCCCTGTGTGTCACCTAGATGAACAGGTTTGACTCCTGGATGATCCAGGGATAAACCTTAGGTCTAGCTATGGCCTTAGTCAGGTTGAGATAACTCACAGTATGGCAAGTCAACCAAGGTAGGTCAGTTATGGCTGATACCAGGGAGCGGCAACAAGGACCCAGAGTATCTCACAGTGAACTCCGCTCACTGAGAAAAATGTTGCTTTATGAAAGGGCTGAAATCATCAAGGTCTCACCTTCCTGTAGCTCCACCACCTCGAAGAATGCTGTATAATCCTTAAGGGCTCCATTGCTGATTCTGCAGTTGTATGTTCTGCCCTGCGTGGCAGTTGAATGGAGAGCTTACATGGAACTAATTCCCAAAGCCATCCACAATTTTATATTTTGAAGTTGAACCTTGCAGATATGCTGATATGTTTCGGGTGACCATACAAAAAGGAAGACAGGGCTCCTGTCTCTTTAAAAGTTGTATAGAAAACAGAATTTCAGCAGGTGTCATTTGTATGCATGCGGACCTGGTGAAATTCCCTCTTAATCACAACAGTAAAAGCTGCAGTAGCCTTGCCCTCTTGAACAGATACAAAAGACGGCAGGGTTCCTGCAGCTTGAACTGTGGTGATGAAGATGGAATTTCACCAGGTGCTGCATGCATACAAATGACACCTGCTGAAATTCCCTTTTCTATACAACTCTTAAATATACAGGAGCCTGGTCCTCCTTTTCATATGGTCACCCTACATACGTTCAGAGTGTGCTTATAATGTAGGAGGTGGTAGCAACTCTTTTAATTTTGTCAGGCCTCCTCTCCCTCTTGATAATTGTAAGCAGAGGATTGAATGAAAACTTACAATGAGACAGGGAGGTGGGAATTCCTACTCAAGGGCCAAAGAAGTAGAATTAGAAAGGAGAATTTAGTGAGTCATCCCTAATAGAAACCTTATTTCTTTTCTCTGGAGTAGCATTCCATTGCCTCTGTTTGATTCTCACTTAAATAATTAGTAAAACTGCCCTCTTCAATCAGGCATTTGGCAGCATATAATGAGTCTGTTTGATCAGGTCCTCAATTGTCTCTGGCTGATTGCTTTAAATTGTTTTAGTGAGTTGTTGTTGTTGTTGTTGTTGTGTGCTATCTGTTTTATATCCTTACATGAATGGTTTTTGTACTTTGTATAATGTATTTTACTTATACAATACATTTTACTTATACAATACATTATATAATACATTTACTTCAGCACCATGTACATTGATGGTGCTATATTAATAATAATAATAATAATAATAATAATAATAATAATAATAATGATAATAATAATAATACTTGTTTTTCATTTTTGTGAACCACCCAGAGAGCTTTGGTTATGGGGTGGTATAGAAATAGAATGAATGAATGAATTGGATGGTATACTGGATTCCAATGGGGATACTTTAATTTCGTTCCTTGCATTCTCAGCTATCCATCTGGGTAGTTTTGAGTAAGCCAGTGGGCTCATCTACACCAAGCAGGATATTCCACTATGAAAGCGGAATGAAAGTGGTATATAAATGGCAGGAGCCACACTACTGCTTTAAGGCAATATTGAAGTGCACTGTAGGATCTACACTACTGCTTTATAGTGGAACTGAAGTGCACTGACAACTGTTGGGGCTCATGACACATCTGCACCAAGCAGGATATAACACTATGAAAGTGGTATATGGTAGGTGTCAATGGGCCCCAACAGTTGTCAGTGAACTTCAATACCGCTATAAAGCAGTACTGTGGCTCCTGCCTTTTATATACGTCTTTCATACCACTTTCATAGTGGAATATTCTGCTTGGTGTAGATGAGCCTAATGTCTTTCAATCCAACCTAAATCACAAGACTGTTGTGAGAATAAAAGTGGTGCGACTCCATGTATGCTATACTGAGCTGCAAATATCTTTAGTAGATCATATATTTTCTTTAAACAGATTCTTATATCTAATTTCTATTACATATATTGCGTGTATGTTTTCTGTAAGTTTTTATCTGCATATTTTGAAACATTCCAAGGCTGTGATATTGCAGTCTAATTCAGATGGGTGCAAGACAATTTAAAGTTAATGAACTCATTGAACCAATTAACAAGTATTAATCATCAATTTTAGTAGGTTGAGTCCCAACAGATCTCTGTCATTTTTTCTAGGTCAGCAATTTCTTTATGTGTGAATGGCGAGAGGGATGGCTGTTTATGAAGGTGAAATATCAAATATGCTGGCAAAGTAGAATAATAATACAATTTACATTTTATTATAATTTTTCAGATTCCCTCCTCCTCTTTTACTATTACAATGCTGTACAGCTGATTACTTTTAGTATAGGTTATTACAGTTTAAAAGATACAAGCATAACATCAGCATTGAGTGATTAATATCTGTGCTAGTAACTACCTTGCTGAAAACGGTTAAAAACTTAGCTAATTTCTTCCCCATTCTGTCCCAACTATAAACCTGGAAACCAAAACATACCTGAAACTGGAAAATATTACAACACATTTGGAGAATACTCAGGGCTTTTGCAAATTTCCAAATGAAGATCAGGTAGCCTTTCTAGGACAGCCAGTCACTGGTGATAATTCTTTCCTCCGTGACTTCAGCACACAAACTTTTTTGAAGCAGAATCCTTCCCTTAACACACAATGCTCTTCACTTTAACTTTGCTGCCAGCAAATCTCTGCACCAGCATCATATTATCCCATTTATAACCAGCAGGACTACATAAATTCTAGGAAGACCCATTCCTACCAAAAGCTGTTCTTGAGGACAGGAAAAGGTGAGGTGATTGAGAGGACAGATTTTCAGTTTGATCTATATAAGCAAAGGGATTGAATAGATGGTTTAGTGACTGTGGCCTCAAGACTTTTACAGATCCATGTTACTTTAAAGAAAATTACAGAGTCCCCTGTTCCATGAGCTCACACATCAGGGATCCCATCTCTTGTACATTTCAGTCTTATGCCTATTTTGCTCAGTGTCTTCATTCTGTACTGAGGCCTAAAATTTAAATCTGTGACTTCTTTTCTTGATATAACAGAAAGTTGAAATTGCGTACATGCAACTCTTGCAATTAACATTACTTTCACGCAGGTACACCATACAAAATGGGTGGAACCCTGAAGGAACGTTTTTGTACTTGTTTTGGGGACATATTTGGATTATTATTGGAGATTTATTTTGTCAATCTATTTATGATGAAATCAGCCTTTATTACTAAGGGCTAATCTATACCTACAGCCCTTTCGCAGCAGAGGAGAGATAATTGTGATGGTTCCCAACTTCTGTGATTGGCAATCACAGGGCACATGCCACTGAAGCTTCCCCTGAGTAAAGGAGAGCCATTGCGAGAGAACATGCGCCCTGTGACAGCGGTTCTGAATGTGCAGGGGCAGGAGTGGGCGGAACTAGGCAGAAATGGCTACGGGGCACGGATTTTTTGTTAATAACTCCGGAGAGATGTGCACCAGTGCAGACACGTAGCAACACAAGGGGGGATAGGTACTGTGTTGAAAATGTGCTGCTGTACAGAGATATTCTTAAAAAGAACACACTTGGCGATGAAACATGCTGATGCCCATGCCCACATCCCTGACAGTGGGTTGGCTGTTCACTGAGCCAGGAGCTTGTGCCAAACAGCAACAGCTTTGTGAAGGGGAGGCACACCAGCCACAGACTTTGAGATTGTAGTGAGAGAGCCAAAGAAACCCATGACAAAAGTAGTCAGCGACATTCCTGAACAGCTCAGGGGTCGACAGTGGTAGGGTGACCATATTTGGGGAACCAAAAAAGAGGACACCTAGTGTGTGTGGGGGGAAGCAGCTTTCTGAGTCCTGCAGAAAGTACGTTATTCCCCTGCCACCTTAAAGAACACGATTGGAGTGGAGGAGGGGAAAGGATTTCATTCTGCACCACCACCATCCACTCCAATTGGGGCCTTTTCTATAATGTCCACGAATGACCCACTTTCCTCTTTAAGACCTCAATTGGAGCTCGGGGTGGGGGAATGATGTGCCTCAAGAAAGCATGCCATTTCCTCCTGCCATGCTAATGGCAGCCTTAAAGGGGAAGGTGTGTCATTCCAGGACATTATTGAAAATGATAGAAAATCCCCCCTGACACCATGGAAAGGACAAAAACCAGGACAAATCCGGGGAAATCCTGACAGTTGGTCACCCTAGACAGTGGGATCAGCTGTGCATCATGTGGCCTGGTAGGGACGACTTCGATATTATCCTGGAATAAATAGCTGGTGTAGACATAGCCTAAGTCTCGTTGTAGTGTTATTTTAGTGAAGGAGGGTGTAATTATGATCAAAGCAGGTTTTTCTGAACGAAAACTCTTCCATGTGTTACATTAACCTTCAGGCGTCTTTAAAAGTGAGTCTCATTTCTTCAATGTACATTAAAAGTTGTAGGCTTTTCAAAAGGCCCTGAAGACTTATTTCCTATGGCCTTCCCCTGATTCTGTTTTATCATACTGTCTTTTAGCTGCAGTTCTGATGTAGGCTCTGTCTTTTGCTGATGTTTGTTGTTTTGTGGAACTTTTGCCGCTTTTATTACTGTATTTTTATTTTGGTATGAATTTTCATTGTATGCATTGTATTGTTTACACTGCCCTGGGATGGCTCTTGCCGTTAAAGGTGGCCTATCGATATTTAAAATAAGCAAGTAATTTTCTAGTCCCCTAAATAAAGATTCATCTAGTGTTGCATATATATTTTTTCTGGAGGGGAAAAAAAAATCTAATCTTTCTCTTCCTCAATTTTATTTTAAGATCCGGACTTCAAGGACCTTGGTGTTTTGAAACCATTGCCAGGTTGGTATGTTCAATGTTCTATAACATTTGAAAGTCTTTGTATTTTAATTGATTTTTCTTTCTTTTGTTTTCTTTTTTCTTGCCTGGGTCTGATCTTTTGGTTTTGTTGTTGTTACCCAGTTTGTGAGTTTGAGATGGGAGGATCTGAAGGCATTGTGGAATCTCTGCAAATTGGGAAAGAAGGAAAAGCTTCTGACTCTGAGGCAGTTGATTGTAAATGGTACATCCGAGCACCACCACGATCCAAGGTCAGTCCTGTTCCATTCTCTGATTTGGGGACTTAATTTAAGAAAGAGACTTTACTAATACAGCATTCCTTACTTTGTACAGAAAGCCTTTGCTTAATAAGGTTTGTAGTCTTGAAATTCTAAACTATTATTTTCCTTTCTATGAGGGGAAAACAATTTGTCACTGCACAGAGTAACCTTCACTTGCTATAAATAATATTTTGGGCTGCATAAAAGGTAGAATTTTTAGACTTGGGACCTTTCCAGTGTATCAGTTTATTACACAATACATGCACAACGGATGTATATTAATTGCGGGGAATTCAGATATAATTCTTTCAGGTAGCACTTCTAGCATGGAAATGCCACATTTTGCCAGCATTCAAAGAACAATATTTTTTCATTAGGAGTACTGTGTATTATTATTATTATTATTATTATTATTATTATTATTATTATTATTAACTTTAGAGAATTCAGTGCACTTTACGTTCATTAACTTGTAAGCTATATAACAAATCTGTAAGGTAGATCAATATTATTGTTCCCATAGTGCAGATGGTCTCTGAGGTTCAGAAATAGACGTTGGCTTGTCTAAGGGCAAGATGAGATTCAAACTAGGACTTCCTGATTAACAGCTGAGTTCATTGAAATTGTTAGTGCTATGTGGAATGCGATTACAATGGTAGGTACATGTTAGAGAATTGGGCCTACAGTTCTACTCCACACTTAAAATAGATATTAGTTGGGCTTTCTGTTTAAATTGTTCCTCATGGAACTGAACAACCCATTTGCATCCCAGAGAAAGGTAAATTATATTCTATTTTATTATAATACTTTTATATCGCTTAATATATTAAAATCCTTAAGTGGTTCACAATAAAATAAAATATAATGAAGTAAAATGAGATAAAAAATAAATTAAAACCATAATAAAACAGCCATCAGGTTAAAAGCACAAATACAAAATACAGTATAAAAAGCACAACCAGGATAAAACCACGCAGCAAAATTGATATAAGATTAAAATACAGAGTTAGAACAGTAAAATTTAAGTTTAAGTTAAAATTAAGTGTTAAAATACTGAGCTACTCTCCTAGTAGCTACTCTCCTAGTAGCCACCTGCCTCACTTCCTTTGGCAGGGGCTCACGGAGAAGGGCCCCTGTAGATAATCTTAAGGTCCGGGCAGGTACATATGGGAGGAGGCGTTCCTTCAAATAACCTGGTCCCAAACCGTTTAGGGCTTTAAATGTCAATACCAGCACTTTGAATCGGGCCCGGACCTGGACTGGCAGCCAATGAAGTTGTAAAGGACTGGCGTAATGTGATCTCGCCGGCCAGTCCCTTTTAGTAAACGGGCCACCCTGTTTTGTACCAGCTGAAGCTTCCGGACCATTTTCAAAGGCAGCCCCACGTATAACGCATTGCAGTAATCCAAACGAGAGGTTATCAGAGCATGGATAACTGTAGCTAGGCTATCTCTGTCCAGATAAGTGCGTAGTTGGTATATCAACCTAAGCTGATAAAAGGTGGTCTTTGCCACTGAGTTCACCTGTGCCTCAAGTGACAGTTCTGGATCCAAGAGCACCCCCAAACTACAGACCTGATCCTTTAGGGATAGTGCAATCCCATCCAGGACAGGGCAAACATCACCTCGCCGGACAGATGAACCACCCGCTAACAGTACCTCCGTCTGTCTGGATTGAGTTTCAGTTTGTTAGCCCTTATCCAGTCCATTACCGTGCCCAGGCACTGGTTCAGAACAGTCACTGCCTCACCTGGGTTTGATGAAAAAGAAAGGTAGAGCTGGGTATCATCCGCATATTGATAACATCTCAGTCCACATCTCCGGATAACCTCTCCCAGCAGTTTCATGTAAATGTTAAACAGCATAGGGGATAAGATAGAGCCCTGTGGAACCCCATGGCTTAGGAGCCACTGCACAGAACAATAATCCCCCAGCACCACCTTCTGGAATCGGCCATCCAAGTAGGAGTGGAACCACTGCAACGCAGTACCTCCAACTCCCAGCTCAGACAACCTATCCAGAAGGATACCATGGTCGATGGTATCGAAGGCCGCTGAGAGGTCCAGGAGAACCAACAGGGTCACACACCCCCTGTCTCTCTCCCGACAGAGGTCATCCCACAGGGCGACCAAGGCAGTTTCCGTTCCAAAACCAGGCCTGAAACCCAATTGAAATGGATCTAGATAATCCATTTCATTCAAGAGTGCCTGGAGTTGTCCTGCAACCACTCGCTCAAGCACCTTGCCCAGGAAAGGGATATTAGCCACTGGCCTGTAGTTGTTAACATCCTCCAGGTCCAGGTTAGGCTTCTTCAGGAGTGGTCTAATTACCACCTCTTTTAAAGAGGCCAGCACCACTCCCTCTCTTAAGGAGGCATTTACAACCTCCTGGACCCAGCCGGCGATCCCCTCCTTATTTGATGTAATGAGCCATGAGGGGCAAGGGGCAAGCACACAGGTGGTCGACCAGACTTGTCCAAGCACCTTGTCCACATCCTCGGGCCTCAATAACTGAAACTCATCCAATAAAACTGAACCAGACGGCACTCTGAACGCCTCTACTAGTGGAGCTGCATTAAGTGTGGTGTCCAATTCATGATGAATCTGTGCGACTCTATCTTCAAAGTGCCATGTAAACTCGTCACAGCATGCTACCGAGGGTTCAACTATCTCATGCCCTGGCCCAGAGTGTTAACAGGCCGTGAACCACCCAGAAAAGCTCCTCCAGACGACACTGAGAAGATGCAATGCTGGTGGAAAAGAACTGTCTCTTTGCCATCCTCACTGCCACAGAGTAGGCTCAATAGTGACCTCTAACCTGTGTTCGATCAGACCCAGCACGAGTTTTCCTCCACCTGCGTTCTAGCTGTCTCCCCTCTTGCTTGTCATAGAATCATAGAATCATAGAATAGCAGAGTTGGAAGGGGCCTACAAGGCCATCGAGTCCAACCCCCTGCTCAATGCAGGAATCCACCCTAAAGCATCCTTGACAGATGCTTGTCCAGCTGCCTCTTGAATGCCTCTACTGTGGGAGAGCCCACAACCTCCCTAGGTAACTGATTCCATTGTCGTACTGCTCTAACAGTCAGGAAGTTTTTCCTGATGTCCAGCTGGAATCTGGCTTCCTTTAACTTGAGCCCGTTATTCCGTGTCCTGCACTCTGGGAGGACTGAGAAGAGATCCTGGCCCTCCTCTGTGTGACAACCTTTTAAGTATTTGAAGAGTGCTATCATGTCTCCCCTCAATCTTCTCTTCTCCAGGCTAAACATGCCCAGTTCTTTCAGTCTCTCTTTATTGCCCTCAGCTCAAGTTAATATCAAGGAGCTGACCGGGCTCTGCTCAGAGGGAGAGGACGCTTGGGCGTGATCGTGTCAACTGTCCGAGTCATCTCTGCATTCCACAGAGCAACCTGGGCTTTGACAGGAGCACCAGCCATATCAGCAGGAAAATCCCCCAGAGCTCTCTGGAATCCATCGGAGTCCATTAGCCTCCGGGGTTGGACCATTTTAATAGGCCCCCCACCCTTGCAGAGGGGAAAGGCCGCCGAGAGTCTAAACCTCAATAGGAAGTGATCAGACCATGACAAGGGGGTAGATGTTAGTTCCCCCATTTCCAGATCACCATCCTCCTGTCCAGTCGAGAAAACCAGATCAAGCGTGTGTCCTTTTACATGCGTAGGGCCAGTGACATGTTGAGACAGCCCCATGGTTGTCATGGCAGCCATGAAGTCCTGAGCCACTCCGGATACAGCAGCCTCGGCATGGAAGTTGAGATCTCCCAGAACCACCATCCTAGGGGTCCTCAACACCAGTTCCGAGATAACCTCCATCAGCTCAGGCAGGGAGACTGTTGGGCAGCAGGGTGGATGGTACACCAGCAGAATCCCTAATTTATCTCAAGTACCCAACACACAGTACAAACACTCAAGATCAGCACTCGAATGAACAGGAAGCCTAGAGAGGGAGATTGTATTTCTATAGACCACGGCAAGCCCCCCTCCCCGGCCCTCGAGTTTGTGCTGGTGCTGCACCGAGTACCCAGGAGGGCAGAGCTGGGTGAGAGTAACCTATATGACAGGTTGTTATTAATATAATTTTTGAATTCTTGATCTGCTTGATTGTGTATAATTTTATTGAACTGTGTCACCTGTAGAATGTAATGTAAGTTGTTTTAACTTTGCTAGAGACATTAAACATTTAAAAATTATAGCAAATATAATTAATAAAACTGAGGGACTAGGAAGCAGGTTGTTAAGGAAGTATGACTGACTGGAACTTGGCTTCTATTTGTCCATTTGCAAATGGTGACAACACAGCCAGAGTTCATAACAGAGCCTTGTCATATTACCACAGTGAAGGGAGCTCTAGACGTTGCCAGCATAGAAATAACCATCGTCCTGTCTATCCATGTGCATAAATATTGTTTTGCTTATTTTGAAGCTCACGCAGAAACACTTCATTTCTCTGCTAGGAAGTTTGAACCTTATTAAATAGACACTGCCTTTCTTGTGACAAATGTCTTCCAGTGTCTCTAATACAAGCTTGTGACTCTGTTTGCTTCTTTATTATCAGAGATTTTTTTCATTCTTTAAAAAATATATCCATCAGCTGGTTTTCCACTTATCTAACTAGCCATTTAACATATACTCTTGCTAAAGTAATTTCTTTGTTTAATTCATTTTGAAATCGAAAGGAGAAGATTCCCCACCCCCTAACCTTGTCCAGTCCCAACTACTTCACAAACCTACGGAGATGTCTCAGGGTAAAACTATAGGTTCTGCCTCCACTGTGTCTTCACCTAGTTAAATAGAAACTAGTCCAAATATTTATTATTTAATTTATTTCTTTATATTACTTCTATACTGCTTGATATCATAGGAACTCTAAGTGCTTTATATAAGAAATTCATAACATACAATATAAAAAGCAATATAAAAACAATATAAAATAATAAATGTGTTAAAATATTACAGAAACAGCAAAAAAGAGCAGTGCAAATACATGTCAGGGAAAGCCCGAGTAAACAGGTACATTTTCAAGATGCATCTAAAGCTCACCACAGTTTCCATCTCTCGTACCACATGTGGGATAGCATTGCAATGGGTTGGTGCCACTACGGAGAAAGACTACTTTTGTGCTGTTGCCTGGCCTCATCGGAAAATCTCAGAGGTTGATTTGGTGCATATAGGGGAAGATGGTTTGCTAGCTGCTAAAGTATAGTCTGGATTTGCTCAGACTAAATGTTAGTATTGATAATGCTAGAGGATCAGGAGGTTGCTTTACAGAACTACCGGGGAACTTGTTTTAAGTACCAAGGCTCAGCTCTCCAACATGTAAGCCATGTTAAAAGTGCATCTGAAAATGTACAAACTGCTTCCTCACCCTCCAACTCCAAAGTGCATAGGAATGGTGGGGTGGTCAAGGTATCTTGGCCAGAAGGAAAGTTTCTATCTCTGGCACATGTGAACCTCATCACCCCTCTCTTAGAAATTGAACACTGATTATTTCTATTATCTGCGGGCGTGTATGTTTCCAGGTTACAACCCAGGTCACAGAATCATAGAATAGTTGAGTAGAAAGGGGCATCTAAGGCCATCAAGTCCAACGTCCTGCTCAATGCAGGAATCCACATTAAAGGTCTTTGTGGGAAGATTGATGTCCATTCCAGTAGATACATTTTTTGCCAGTCTAAATGTGGTTTTCTGCTGTGGACGAAGGAGCGTAAGAATGAAACGAGCTTTGCTAGCATATAGGCTGAATCTTGTGATGGTTTCCTGACCTACCCAATCAATCTTGTTGTCAGAGCAAATCTTCAATGTCTGATGAAAGAGAATTCATCAAAAGTGATTCACTATAAAGAGATTATGATCTAACTTTTACTGAAGTTATATGTTATTCACAGTTGCAGTAATTCTTTTCTCTTAATGTATGCAGTCAGGGCTTTCTATTGTGTTCAAATTAAAATGGGGAAAAAATAGTCCAATTCAGCCTCTATTGCTTTTTTCATTATGATGATGAGAGTACAAGCCTTAAAGGTGACAAGACAATCATTTAAACCATAATGCGATCAGAGGCCATAAATTATATATGCCACAGCTGCAGTGAAGTTTTATCACTTTTGTTGCTAATGGCACTGGCATTTTGTAGTGACTTACCACAAAGCTCAAGCACTACTAGCATGTCATTCATTTTAGTCAAAATAACATGGAATTGGTGGTTTGAAAGAGATGCTTTCGCTGACATTTTCAGGCAGAAGCATGAAAACATAATATGCAATGGTTATTTCTTTTCTCTCTGTTATACTAGTATGTTTGATAAGATAACACTTGAAATACAGACTATACAGTTTATAAAATAGTGGGGTGTCATATTGCACCATTTAAGCAAGAGCAGGATAAACCAAAGTCCTCATGGAAATAAGGAAAAAAGCTTCATTTTTATATGGGAGAGGTGATAGCTCAGTTGCATCCCAATGGCTTAAAAATATCCATTGGAAATATTACTAAACATTAGAATGATGTTTTAAAGTTGTATTCTTTGCATTTTAGCCGATATGTCAAGCAAGGTCTCTTTCAACTTTTCCCCTGGAGTAGCCATTTAGTTATTCTCTCTGGGTATTTGAGTCTTTCACCTAGTACTATGATAGAGAGAAACAGAAAAACCATCTTCATAAAACTGCAGCAATCAGTAGAGAGACATAGGTCAGCTATAGCATGCCAAATTGCACATTTTTAATGGGAGCTTTTTTTAAAAAAACAACAACCCTCAAATCATTTAGAACAGACGGACCTTATATTTCATGATGTTAAGCAGCTGGATCCTTCTGTGAGTTGCACAATTTTGTATTATGACCCCTTCTAGCCAAAGAAAAATTGTAGAGGTTGGGCAGATTCAGAGAGGGGCTCTATATGAAGAGGGTGTACATTTACACTTATGCTTCTGGAGACTTCCTGCAAGTATAGTAAACTTTATCATGGGGGTGGATTATTACAGCTCTGCATCATAATATTGGTCTCATTTCCTATTTTGAAGCTCTTGTAGCTGTCCAAAAGCCTTCCAAACCCTCAATACTACTAGTGATAGGATAGCACTCAGGAATCTATATAGATTCCTAAGTATGTTTCATACATCAGTCTGGAAATAACATATTTAGTAACATATAAAAAAAGAAACAGAACTTCCTACATAATGCATCGATTTACAGGCTCTCTGGAAAAATTAACTACTGGGGATAATCAAGATAAAGGGAAGATATAAAGGTTTTATAAAACATGCTAAATTGCACCTAGATGTGGAAAACTTTTTTCCATAATCAGAGAGTTGTGGTGGTCACTTTGGAGAGAAGGTGGTTGCATCAGAAAAACCAGAAACAGTATGAAAGGGGCTGGTTTAGCTCAGAATTTGGGCATTAGCTGAATCTGATGCCCATCTCTAGTCCCTATGCTTATGTTAGAATAAATAAAAAAAGAGAGTAACTGTGTGCTACAAAGTTAACATAAAATGTAGCTTGACCCTAAATTGATGGTCATCATAACATCTTGTGGTTCAACATTCCATGCACTATTGATGTTGTGTACGAAATCACATGATGGCATCCAGGGTATGGCAAAGATTTGCTAGGTGAACCAGAGCATAGATTTTGGACAGGGGACTCTCTTTCCTAGAATCATTTACATTTTCTGTTCACTATCATTGAGAACTATCCACCACTTGTAACACCGCCCTCCCCCAGCTTTCAAGACTGAGAGTTTACTGTAATGAGATTTTCTGTTACTGCCCTAGGTATAAATCAGGGCATATGTTACTAAAAGTATCTTCTTTTAAATACAATACAAGGCTAGAAAGTAATACACAACACTAGTGCCTTGATAAAAAGCATTGGATGGGGGGGTGGGGTGGGGTGGGGAAGTGGGGTTTGAAGGTAAGCAATTCATGGAGATGTGATGAGTTTATTGCAGATGTATGAAAAGGCCAGATGATAAAAGTGGTTAGGATTCATCTCCAAAGCAGAACCTTTATTAGAAAGTGATCCAGAATAATGAAAAATATTTAGCAGATTCTGAAATAATAGTGCTTCAATTCTTGTGTCAATTGCATTTGATTAGTATTGTGTGAAATGCAGAATAAATATTGCTGCATCTATTGTAATGCTTTGCAGGCTAAGGAGCTTTTGGATTAAAGCAAAGTGTTCCATTTTTACAGAGCAACACAAGTAAGAGTTTGATCAGCTTATGTTGCTTTTCCAAAGCTAGCTAGATTGTTCAGGAGTAGGAATCCCTTAACACCAGTTTGTTTGCAACATAATCCTCTCTGTCATGCTTACTAGTGTATCTCCAGCAGCCATGGGGTAAAAGCTTAGTCTAGTGACTTGAGACTAAGGTTGCTAGGAGCTCAGTGTAATAAAACATACTTCATCTCTTTAGCCTTGCTACACCTGCTATCTTTATATCGGTCACTTAATTTTTTCCCCAGGCTGAGATAAAATATTCTTAGTGAATTGTCATTACAAACTGAGGTTGGCTAAGTATAAGTGAGGCTTTTAAAATTAATGCATTTGTGAAAACTACCTGTATATCTGTTATAGTGAAAGATGAATAAACTTAGTACTGGTAATACTAAACCTAGAAACCTTATGAGCAAAATGTCCTCAAATCCTAATCAAGTAGGCCATCAAACTAAATAAAAGAAAAGGGGAAGTGTAAAATTTGAAAACAATTACAGATTTTATCAAGATAACTCATTTGTTTTGTGGGTCTGGTGGTTCAGTGGGTCGGTGCACCTTATTAACCCCTAGGCCACTGGCTCAAGGCCTATATGGACCAAACCTCCCTTTTGGGAAAGGACCGTAGTGTTAGAGCATATTCTTTTGACTGCAGAATGTCCCAGGTTCAGTCTCTGACTTCTCCAGATAGAGCTTGGAAGGACATCTGAAACCCTGGATAGCTCTTGCCAGTCATTGTAGACTGTGATGGGCAGAAGATAGGTCTACAATCTTTGGTAGAGCTCTGCAATAGATCAGCAAGGATTTCTGACTCTTAAATGTTTAACAATAACAAAAGTCCGCCCCCACCCCCCACAAACTAGGGGCCTTGCTAGACCTATCTTTAAATCCGGGCTTGTGGAGGGGCCAGCCCGCGCTAGAAGTAGCGTGGGCTGTTGCTCCTGTCTACACAAGACACACGACGGGGTAAAGGAAAGCCCCGTCGCATCAGCCATTACATTTAAAGGGGCCATGTGCACAGGAGCGCACCAACGATAAGGTAGGCTTTTTTAAAAAAGGGTTCCCCACTCCCCCTGCCCCCGATTTCCCCCTGCGATGTCCAATGCCCCCACCTGGCATGTCCGGTGCCCCCCACCCGCCATGTCCGGTGCCCCCCACCCGCCATGTCCGATGGCCTCCCCTGCACCCCCGGCCACGATCTCCAATCCCCCTGGCTGTGATCTCCGTCCCCCCCAGCCGCGATCTCCCCACCCTGGCTCCGCTCTTCCCCCATCTCTCCCACCGGATCCGCTCTGCCCCCCTGATCCACATCTCTCCCCCCATGATTCCCCCCTGGCCCGATGGACAGTGTGAGGCTTCTCCCGGCTACTTATGAGTAAGCTGTGTAGCCGTGAAAAGCCGCAGAATGGGCTACACCTTCCGCAGCCCCGGGGTCAGCCCAGGACTGTGGAAATACCAGGCCACAACCAGTGCCGGTTATCCCGGGCCAAGGGAGGGTTTAGCCCGGGCTGACCCCGGGATCCCCTGTGCGTCATCTGGATGCACAGGGGTGAGCCTGGATATCAGCCCGGGCTAAACCCTCGTCTAGCAATGGAGCAAGTTGCTGAAATGAAGAATACTTGGGGAGTAACCAGGAGTTGTCATTTTTATATTATTTTCTGTTTTCTTGCTCATTGCATTTTTTCTCAATGGACGTGACAGGTTTTGCCAAGTCATGCTGTCTTTTACTGATTCAGGTATTTCCTGACTATTGAACATGTTTTAGGTATGACTCCTTTCTGGATGCTGATGTGGATGTATTTTGGAAGGCCCAGTTTTTGAAGGTTTTCTGTATATTTTTTTGATGTGATGCTGGTGACTGAAGTGACTAAAAGAATAGTTGTAACCTTTTCCTATTGCTTTAGTTCTTTATCTTCCATGGCCAGTGGCGTATTGTTGTATCATCATCTTCATCAACATATTTATATCTCACTTATTTCCTCTTGCAAGGAACCCAAGGTGGCTTACACGGTTCTCCTCCTCTCCATTTTATCATCACAACAACCCTGTGAGGTAGATAGGGCTGAGAGTCTGACTGGCCAAAACTCACCCAGTGAGCTTCATGGCTGAGTAGGAACTAGAACCTGGACCTTCAGCATCTCAGTCCAGTACTTTAAGCACTACACCACAATGTTTTTATGGATGAAAGAACTATGAGCTTAGCTCTCGTACTGAAAACACATTCCTGGACTGAGTATATGTTCAGAGGTACCCTATTCCTTAATTAATGTAGGATTGGCTGCTATTTTTGCATTTGGATCCGGTGAGTCGATCTTGGTGTTCTAGCAAAAAACAGACTAGTCCAATAAGCCTGAAATCTGCCCAGCCTGTTGTAGACAGTACTGAGCTAGTTGTACCAATAGTCTAAATAAGGTAGCTTCCTCCATTCCTTTATCCTATTAACGTGCCTTTCTACTTTCCTCCTTATACATGACAATTTAATTTAATTGCAACTATTGCAAAATAGATTGCTTTTGTCTTCCTCTGAGTGCCTACTCCGAGGAAAGGTTGGAGGATGACAACAAGGAAGAAGGCCTTTACAGTGGTGGCCCCCCAATTATGGAACAATCTCCCTGACGAGGCTCACCTGGTGTCAACATGGTTATCTTTTTGGCGCCAGGTCAAGACTTTTCTCTTTCCCCTGGTATTTAACAGCATATACCAAGGTTTTTAACTGATCCCAGAATAATTGTTTTAAAATGGATATTATCTGTTTTTATGCTTTTTATGGTTTTAAATTCTGTATATTTGTTTTTAATGTTCCATGTTTTAATCTTTGGAAACTTCCCAGAAAGCTTCAGCTATGGTGCGGTATATAAATGTAAATAATAATAATAATAATCTCAAATCAGCTGCTAACATGCTGAAGGATAGAGCCTTTGCAAATTTTGAATGTAATACTCATAAATGAAAGACTGACTGGAAATCCGAATAGCTTAGTTTATCTCAAATGACCTTGTGAAAAGGCCATTCCCTCTCCTCCTCCTTTTCTTTCTTTTGGCCCAATCCCTCGCCTGCTCCGATCTCTGCACCATCATATGTTCTATATTTTGGCTTCTTATCTCCCCAAATGTTTCTGAGTACAATCAAGAATGGGAGAAAGATGTGCTTCACCAGATTTTTAGGCAGCTGGCGGTGTAGTTGTCTGTCTCCTGTTATATTTGGTCCCAAATTTTGGGAACTTGCTATTTTATGCATGGATTTAAAAAAAAATCAGGAGGGACCCACAGGCCACAGTTCTAAAACCAACTGCGTGGTATCCCTGTAGATATTAGTGATGCGCTTCAGAAATTAGTGATTTAAGGACTGCATCTGAGGTAAGGTGAATGGCAACTGAAGAAAATGTCTTTGCGGTGGAAGTGTCCTATTTATAGAATTTCCTTCCAAAGAACTGGTACCTACTTTGCTATCTTTTTGATGCTACGCAAAAACCTCCTAGGCAAAAATTATCTTAGGCTTTTGAAGTTTTGATTTTTAATTGTTTTAAAACTGCTTTCCACAGCCAGTCCTTTCCTGTTGGCTTGTGTTTGCTTTTATATTGATTCTGTTTTGATTTGATTCTGCTGTGGACTGCCCTGGAAACTGTTCAAGTATGGAAGTGCGTGGAAAAAAATTAGATGATGTCTATAGAATAGCTTGGATATTTCACTATTAAATTACATAAATGTTATCAAAAATTGTCTTAAAAATCATATGACAACTACACAGTTCAGGAAATATGAAAAGAAAATCAATGTCCTATTTCCAAATGATTCCTAGATTCTCAACCTGTCGGTTTTACACTTGTTACCAAGGATGACACATGCTGACAGAAAGAAAAGAAGGGAAGTTTATTCTTCTTTGGGTGCTAATAACACAATAGATTCTGAAAATACAATATTTTTTTTCCAGTTTCCTGTCCAGTCTCAGTAGTATAGAACACTTTTGATGATGATTTTCTGTTATGACTGATTCATAAATGCATGTTCCTTCAAGGGAAGAATAAATAGTTAGAAAAAAAATACTTCCTTGAGGAATTGTCATCCAGAGGTAATGACTAAAAATATTGTTCCACTCCATTCATATGCCTGAACTATTACTGCTTGCTACTATACAAGAGCATAAGTATGACCAGTGTTCTATTACTCAGCAGGGCCTTGGTGGATTTCCTAAAAGGAAAGAATACTGTTGAAAATGCCTCTTGTTCTAGTGTTGGTGTATACTGTCATATTCACTGTTTTTTTGTTTTGTAGATATATTTACGGTTCTTGGACTATGAAATGCAGAATTCTAATGAATGCAAAAGGAATTTTGTGGCTGTCTATGATGGAAGTAGCTCAGTGGAAGATTTAAAAGCTAAGTTTTGCAGCACTGTTGCTAATGATGTGATGCTGCGCACAGGTCTTGGAGTAATCCGCATGTGGGCAGATGAAGGCAGTCGAAGCAGCCGATTCCAGATGCTCTTCACATCTTTTCAAGAACGTAAGACTCTATCAGGATGTCAAATGATTCAAGTGTCATAAAACATTAATAGTGTTTCCTTCATACAGAGTAAGCACCAAAATATGAAATAACCAAGTGGGATTGTTTGAAAAATTGTTAGATAGGGTTCAGTTCAGTTCTCCACAGGTGTAGTATCTGCACACAAAGGGATCTCCTGTATGGCATCAAGGAGCCCAGAGTCACCCCGTCAGCATGCATACACATGGTGATTCATGTATCAGCTCTTCTGGGGAATATGAGGCCTACGCACACACTTTGGGTCTCTGCCCTACTCTGTCAAGGAATGTGGACTCTGAGCTTTCAGAGTGGAGAGGGTGGGCTGGGTATTGATTACAGAGATAGGAATAGATGTGTCATTCTCCATAACAGCCTGGTGCCTGGGCATCCATATGCATGTGCTATAGGGGAAAGAGGAACAGAGTTACCTTACGCCCTGTGAGGTTCCTTTGTATGAAGCCTGTGTACCCACAGATGATTAGACCGAGCCCATGTTGTAATAATATATGCTAATCCAGAGTATGGGAGAACATCATTATTAGGCTGTAATTCTGAATGTGAATTGGCACAATTCTGCTTATGATGTCCTGGCCAATGTTGATCAAGGTTTTAAAACAGGGCTGGCCCTCCAGATGTTTTGGCATAGAAGTCCCATCATCCCTCACCATTGTCTATCCTGGCTAGGACTGATGGGACGTCTGGGCCAAAATATCTGAAAGGCCACAAGTTGCCGACCTAAATGAGAGTAGTATGCTGAGCTTTTGCAAATCTCCTTCTTGAATATCTACAATAGATAAAACTTGCAACTATTGCAGAATGACAGTGACACTGTTACTTTACATATGAATGTTGATATCTTTAGTAGAAATGAGTTATGCTGGAGGCCTTTTCTACATGAGGCATTTAACCTACGCTTATCATTCCCTACTCACAGTCATGTACGAGTTCTTTAGACAATGTCATGACCCTCCAGTTTCACTTCTGTCTAATTAGCACTTTCTGTGAGATTCTTAGACCAGGGAAAATGTAGCATTTAATTGTGAAAGTGAAAGAAGTGTGATTTCCTCATGTATATTTGCACTATTCCACTAAACCACAATTCCTCCTAGAGGTTATGTAGTGGAAAAGCAGGAAAAGAAATGCTCCTCCTGTTGTGCTCAGATGTCAGTTCTGTGAAAAAACTGAAAGTAGATATGAAGGATTAACAGCTAATTAACAGCCTGGTGTAGAAAAGTTTGAAGTTAACATTTTGTTTTCAATATTTGAAACTAACAGATTTTGGGCACAACTTAACACTGACTTAAGCCACTGAAATCAGTAGTGGTAAGTAAGTCAGTGCCCTGGTTTGCACGTAACAGCAGCAAATCATGGGTTAATCAACTCACAATTCGCGAGAATGCGCACTGCACATGAGCCACTTTTAGTTTGCAACATTGCATTACAAATGCCCCATTCATAGGTTGTTAGTGTGATGTCCAAACCCAGACACTTTTATTTGTGTGTTAAAAAAACCAAAGTTATCCAAAGGACAAGTTTAGGTTGCAATGCCGTATTAAGTTTAATACCAGAAATGTAAAATTATTAAGGCAGTTTTAGAAGAAGCAGTAATTAGTAATACATTTTCTGTAATACAGTGCAATCCTACGCATATCTACAAATTGAGTTCAATGGGTATTCCTTCCAGATAAGCATTTATAAGAATGCAACCATAACATTCAATCTATAGGTCAGTTAATTCAGAACACTTACATTTCATTTGGTTTGTAATCAATCAGGTCAACTAGACAATACCAAAATTTACAAAGGAATTCTATACATGTCTGCTCAGAAGTTTCATTGAGAACCAGTGTGGTGTAGTAGTTAGAGAGTTGGACTGGGACTCGGGAGACCCAGGTTCAAGTCCCCACTCAGCCTGGAAGCTCACTGAGTGGCTTTGGACCAGTAATTGACTCTCAGAATTGCTTCGCACAATCAAAATAAACCACCATAGTTTATTTAAATCATTGTGCTTGCTGGACACAATTTCTGGAATCACCACCCAGGTCCAGCTTGTCGTGTCATTCGAACTCCGGGTAGCATGGCTTGTTGGAGAGGAAAACACTCCCTCCAATAATCCATAGCCTGTCGTAGGTTTATTGGAGTGTTGTTTCCCCTCTAATAAGCCATGCCATCCAGGTTTGAGTAACATGACAAGCCAGACCCAGGCAATGATAATGGAAATTGCGCCCCAAATGAGCCTGTCATATACTGTGATTTAAATAAGCCACGGTGGTTTATTTTGATTGTGCAAAGTGGCCCATAGGTTAACATATATCACAAGGCTGTTTTGAGGATAAAATGGAGAAGAGAAGGATCATGTACATCACCTTGGGCTCTTTGGAGGAAAGGTGGGATATAATGTAACAACTAAATAATAAAATACAATTTTCAATGTATCTTATTCCCATATAAATAGGTATAAGAGTGTAGCATCAGGCTTCAAACATATATCCAATGACCTGGGAGTAAATCCCATTAAACACAATAGCAGTTACTAGAATTACATGTGCTGGAATGCATCCCAATAGTAATTACTGAAATACATCCCAATAGTAATTAGTGGTTTGTGCTGGAGTACACCCCATTGTAATTAGTGGGACTTCCTTCTAAATAAACATGCATAGGATTGTACTGTTTTCAGTTTAACCTATTTTTTGATCAGGTTACTATAAATCAAAATGTTATTTAGCCATTGGGCCTGCATGGCATTAAAAATATGTAATAAAATCTTGGACGAATTGAGCTGCTTCAAGAGGGGAACATGGAGAGAGATTGGTAGGGGGGGGGAACCTATGTCCACCCCACCCACCCCAGTCTCTAGAAGGGAGTATTTGCATTCAGGGAAGCAAGTTCCAGGGTGAGGAGAGGAAAAGAAGGGGGTTATAATAGAGTTTCAGAAAATGTTTCTCCTATATTCAGTAATGCTTAATGTTGGATGCGTTTAGTCCACAATTTTTAAAAAGTGTGCTTAAGGGTGCAATCCTATGTATATTTAGACAGAAAAAAGTCCTACAATTCCCAGAGAGTTGTAGGGCTTCTTTCTATCTAAACATGCATAAGATTGAACACTAAGTCTATCAAGTCAAGTGCACATAACTCAAAATGTCAAATGGTTCTGGATAACCAGGGCTGGACCCCATGTCCTATTTGTGGGTTCATAGTCAACAGCTGTTTGGCCACTGTGTGAACAGAGTGCTAGACTAGATGGGCCCTTGGTCTGATTCAGTGTGGTTCTTCTTATGTTTTTATCTACACTACTGCTTTATAGCTGTACTGAAGTGCACTGATAACTGTGGGGCCACATTACACATTCCATATATCACTTTCGTAGTGTTACTTCCTGCTTTTTATTCCACGTGATCCAGAATACTGCAACAAATGTCATTGTGTGACCTATGCACATGAGGGATATAGTGTTACCAGAATGGGATCGTGATGATTTCACACAAGGTGTAGGTGTGGCCCGAAACTCAAATGATAGAGTTTGGTAGTGTAATTTGTATATAGTTACAATAAAAAACCAGGGACAATACTTAAAAGTCAAATAACCAAATAGAAAGAATTGCCATGTTTGGAAGGAAACAATTCAGTTTTAGGCGATTTTTGCCAATCAGACTGAAAGGAGCAGTTCCTTAACAAAAATGTTGATAAATTAAATCCATTTGTGAGAGGCAGATATTTTTGGTTCTCTACTTACTGGTGGAGGGGAGTCTATCCCCCCCCCCCCGAAGCTCAAATCTGTGTTAATATTTTTGAAGCAGTATTTATTGCACTAAGCATATTCAATTACAGCATATTGAAGCAAGTAAAAGCTACTCTGGGCGAGGGTGATAGGAGCAAGGTGAGAACATCAGAAGCTGAATCTGTCAGGAATCTGACTAGCTTCAAGCCTGTCTATGTCAAAATAAATGTATTATTATTATTATTATTATTATTATTATTATTATTATTATTGGACATACAATCTATTCTGGTAATCTGGATGTGACTCAGAGCAAGTCACTGAGGACGTCTGTTTAAAGCATCCCCTTTGCTTAATTTGGGCTGGATTAAACAAAATTCTGACTCATCCTACTGGACAGAAACAATGTTTCTTCCTGTTCCTGTATGATGCAGCTTCAAAGGTAATTTATGCTTCTCTTGTTCATAAATCAAGCTGGCCTCGGAGATAATACTTAGTATTACTCTGATGCTGTTACTACTTGTTTGTTTCTGCAGTCAAAGCAATCTTGAATATTCAGAGTTTGATTCATTTAAATCGAAGGCATCGTATTCTGTTACCTTAGAAACAACCATGCAGGCACGGGGGATTCACAGCTCAAAAAGAACTGAAGGGTAGGCATATGGTCACCAACTCATGCTTGGAATGTGAGTAAAGATATATTTGCAGGGTTTTCAAATTCAAACAAAATCTTGGAACTCTTTTTTTTGTTTTCTGTTTTGATCAAGTGATTGCTTTTCTCAGTTGTATGTTATGTAATGTCGAATGCAAGTTGATTTTTGTTTACATAAATGCTTGAGATCAGGTGTTAAGTATTATTTTGATGGACACTGGTCAGGGAGGCTACAGGTCTTTCAAGGGCATATTGCCACCTTCGTGAAAGTTTACAAGTCGAAGCCATTTCAGAGCCATGTTGTTAACTGCTAGACTGCCTTATGATTACAATTAGCACTGAGCTTCCTTGGACCACAGTGGAATCTGTATGTGTGTTTTGGACTGAAGGATTTAATGATGTCATGAGTTGTTGTTGTTTTTCTGTACAATGTCGGTTGGACATGACACTGTAGATTGAATAATAATGGTGAACACTGCATGGTGGCACATTAAAAAAATGACTGATGCAGTACACTTAAGACATCTTGCAATAATGAGATCAGTTACACAGATAGTGTGGGATTTTCTGCTTCCCGAGGCACAAATTCTGCAGGGAACAGACATGAGACCCATGTCAGTACTCTGAGGCATATATTAGAGAGAGAGAGAGAGAGGGAGAGATGTTCAGCCCTTTCAGAGCAAAGAAACATAAAATGGAAATTCAACAGCAGAGACAGATGGCATTTCGTTGTGCTATAAATCATCTTCATTAATCGCTGCAGTTTAGAAGAGCTCATATAGTTAGATGCAGAGGGAAGTGTGTTGTGACAGAATATAGGAACAGGATGGCAGGCCACACTTGTTGTTGATTACTGAACATTGGATTGGGGCTCAAAAATGGGTCACTTAAATATTAGGGGATGCCCACTCAGGGAGGATCGCGAGTTAAGGACAGTAACAGGGTTTAAAAGCTAGATGTTATGTTTTATTCAAAGCTTAATTGACCTCATAGCCCCTTCTCTTTTTATCTTCCAGTATCTCTGCTGAGAACCAAGTAGACTTAGCTCTAAACTACACCGAGCAGGATATTTCACTATGAAAGCGGTATATAAAAGGCAGGAGCCACACTACTGCTTTATAGTGGTATTAAAGTGCACTGACAGCTGTTGGGTCCCATTGACATACTGCTTTCATACTGCTATCATAATGCTATATCCTGCTTGGTGAGGCTCTTGCCTTTTATATACCACTTTCATACCACTTTCATAGTGCAATATCCTGCTTGGTGTAGATTAGGCCTAAGAATTCTTCAGTGCATAGTGGAGGACTTTGGAACTTCACCTTTTTCCTTGGACCCACAGAAAGCTAGATGGGCCTCCTTCACTTTTCATGGACACAGAAATGATACTGAGGCAGAGTGATGGGTACAGAGAGAGAGGAATGCAGGGTACAGGATATAGATACTGTGCCTAGAGATGTATGTGCATCCATATTGGGGTGGTTGCTCACAAATTCATTTGCCTGTCTGAAATGGCATTTAAGTTATTATCTGTGCATATTGATGGATATCTGTGTATCTGTATTTTTGCATTGTTGTTGACATTTGTGAATGCCTTTATAGTAAGGAATGGTTGCTTTGATATGTGTCTACAAATAAGTGTTGAATGGCGACGGGTTTATAAATGGGTGAAGAACTATGGCACCATACTGGGCCTCCACATCTTATAGTCTAGGTCAGCCTTCCCCAACCAAATTGTTTTAGACTTCATCTCCCTTGAGCTTGAACCACCATGGCTAATGGCAGGGGCTTCTGGGAGTTGTAGTCCAAAACATCTGAATAGCACTAGATCTCAAGAGGTATAATCAGCAGCATCAAATACCACCCCAACCAATAGTGCCTTCTAACCCAACACATGGATGTCAATAAAAGAAACATGAGTAAGTGCAAAATTATTCCTCTCGTGGTGGTGTTTGGGAGGTGCACTGCACAACACAAGAGAGACTTGTGAATTCCCCCTTCACACTTTACACAGGGAACATGAACAGAACATACACCCTTTGCTCCTGTTGATGCTGCTATCTAATACCAGATTCTGTTCCCAGTTTTCATGTTTCTAATGCATATACCCAAAATAGTAATTTCTATCCTAATCAATTTTAGGACAAAGTTTAATCTTTCTTTTTAATCATGAACTTAGCACATACTGCATGTGAAGAACTTTCACACATGCTGTGATACACTAGTTGTTACCACCATTCCAAAGTCGAACCAATGAGAAGTAGAAGATATTGAAGAGAGAAAAAAGAGGAGTCTTGCTTCTTTTAAATGATACTGTGTCAAATACCATCTCCTGAATTGTTCCTGTAAAGATTATAGATCTTGCCACTCCCACTTTTTCCTTCCCTTCCTTCATTACAGCAATGATCTACAGCTTGATTAGTTACAGACATGCTACACCCACAGCTCCTCCAGAGAGCTTAACTTCTGAGCAAGAACACCTACACTTTAACCTAAAAATAAATAAATCTTTGATTCAGGGCATGGGGATCAGAGGAAATCCCTTTATTAGCCCAGCAGAACAGATTCCTATTTTATCACTTTTGACAGCTGGTTAACAGTACTCTGTCTCTTGATGCCTATCATTCTAACAGTATTTGACCTTCTTGCCACTTAAGAGAATTGCCTTGAGCATACTCTTATCTGGAAGCATAATTTCTTCTACTAACTAATTTCTTGAAAGTTTGGTATAACTTCTTTAGTTTTCATGGTTTTGCAATTGCTAAGGATGATTTAGCTCAAATGCAGTGCTCAACGAGGAGCATGGGCAGGTTCTATATCCATAGTTTCCATCATACCATTCATTTTGGGAGAAGCAATGTTATATAGAAGAATGACAGACTATGCAAACAACTCATGGCCTTAATGTTAAAGACCAACAATAAATTAATCGTGATATTTATTTGAGCGCCTCAAAATGTATTAATAAGCATGAAGAAAAAGTGTTTCAGAATAGAATCCAATTAACACATAATGTTGATGAAGAATCACAGGTAAGGAATGCTTCCCTTCTGCCGCTACACCCCCGCACATCCTCAAAATCTGCTGCAGAAGGTTGGGGGACCCTCTGATGAAGATTTTACGAGAATGGAGAGGAGAGGAGAGGAGAAAGTTGTGCAGTGAGGAATTCTCCTTCAGCAACCCTGTACCTACTCAGCTGGGATGGCTTGAGTAGGAAAATGGCTGTTGTGGGTGGGGAGGAGCAGAATGGCACCTCATATGTCAGTACATGTGTACCACATGGTGCAAGGGTGGAGCAGAGCCTATAAAGGCTAGCCCCACCAAGCATCAGCCTCTTTCGCTTGCCAGCTCCCGCCCTCCCTTCCTTCATCTAGTATGGGATTAGCCAGTTGCTCCCTTTGGAGGGAGGGCTGAGTAGGGATTTTTCCTCCCACTAAATGGGATAGGTTTTTGCCTACTCCATAATGGAAGTTAGGAGGGCAATGAAATAGGTTGATTGGTTGTAGGGATGTGTGGGAATTCGTTATATTAGAATAGGGACGGTGAGCACTCTGGCACCTTTTGGTGATTTGCATATCTGGAGGACCTGCTCCTAGGCAGCTGTGTGGCTCCTGTGTCAGGATATGGTATGCCTTTGGAGGCTCTCCAGCCTCACCTATCTGAAGTTGTGAGGCACTGAGAGGGGGTGACGCAGGGCAGTCTCCCCACACTTACAAAGTGACACATAAGAAAGGAGCCAGGCTTACCTGACTCCTGGCATTCGGGAGTGGCTAGCCCATAAAGACAGGCAAGTTGCCTGTGGTAAGGACACATTGATTCCCACACTTTCACATGCAGATCCAGGGAAGGGTGAATTTCCCTTTTTGGTTAAATAAAGAGGCCCTAATTTATCCCAAGATCTGGTGTCTGTGTCTTTATTCTATGCTTCCTTCTCCACTCACAGCCTCTTCAGAAGTATCTTCTTTCCATCCTTTTTGGAATCTCGTATGAAGGGGAAACTCTTAATCTCCTCCATAGAAGAAAATGTATAAGATCTCCTTTCAAGAAGGACCACAAAATGTGTAGCAGAATTCACAAATTTATCATTGGCATAAGATGGAAACCAAAGAAGAACTCTGTTTTTAATAGCAGTCAAGTTCCTAAAAGGAAATATATTTTGAAATAAAGAGGATCCTAATTTTTCACTGAGCTAGAACTCTTTTATACATCTTTTTTATGCACCAGTATAACTTCATAGATATTGACAGTATTTTTTTTAAAAAAGATAACTCTAAGCATTCATTTGCTAGAACAGCAAGGCTTAAGTTCAGTCCATGAGTGTGATTAATGATGATTTTGTCTTACGTTAGTAGAAAAATAAGAACACCATCTTCAGAACATTAAAATTTTTGGCAAAAAAAGAAAAATGTGAGAGTGGATTGTGTTGTCACTGTTGTTCTATCATTGTCTGGTCTCCCAGTCCTTCAGGCAAGCACACATTCTGGCAAATTGACATTGGACACCCAAATCAGTGAGACTTCTTTATTGCAGGAAATCCCGCAGCAAAGCTTAATGGTTATACACTTCAGAAATCATATAGTTGGTAATCAGTAGGCTCCAAGAAATTCCAGAACAATCAAAAGCTGCTCTGATGAGATCCCCATCAACGTGGTTTCCCCGTTGCCATCTCCACGTTCTGAACACAAGGGAAGGGAAAACCAAACATGGGTTTCAAACCCTGACAAGGGAGGGAGAAGATTCCTGACATTATCTCTCAGGCAATCAAATTCTTGAAAGGCCAAACAAGCCACCCCAAGAAAGCTAGTCCAACTTCAGATCATACGTGGGTAACTCAAAGGGGACATGGTCAAGTACACCCTCAAATGCAAGGAGCTCCCTGCCACAGCTTTCGCACAGCCAATTCCTCGGTGCATGAGTCCAGGCAGAGAAGAGAAGAGATCCAACAATCAATGATCAAATCCAGTCTGCCAGTGCACTGAGCTGATGACAACCGGAGACACACAATCCAAAGGAAAGGAGAGTTCAAATCTATGAAAAGCCTCACATTACTTTTCATGGAAAGTTTTAAGTAATCCAAAGTTCACTTAGGAGGGAGTATATGCAGAGTGCCCCCAAAGTCTCAGGCGATGATGGATCCAAACAGGGAGGTTTTCTGGGAATGCAGAGCAAATGTTCCAAGCAAAGGCTCCTCACCTTTGCACCAGCTTAAAAGGGTAGGTGTAGGCCTCTTCCAGATCACTTGACAGACAGCGGCTTTGGCCTTTCAGCAATGCCTCTGTCCAAACAGGGTGGTACTGCTCAGCCTACCAAGATGATGCTTCAGTCTGGACAATCCTTTGGCAAACCCCCACCCTTTTTCTATCAATTTCTCACAGACAGATTTTTGCCAAGGCCGAGATGAGCAGGTGGCTTGCGGGGTGTAGTGTAACTCTCAATCTCTGCTCTGAGAACACTGACAGAGATCGATTCACACTGATTATAACATTCCAGAGGCCGACCAGGTCCAAAGCCAGACTACTTTTACTTAAATCTTAGCTAAACTACAAGACTCCATGGCCATGCCTTCTATTCCTGATAGTCACTTCTGTTGCTTCCAAATGCATATGGCCAAGGTTGAGAAAAACTGAACATTGAAGAGTGGGAGAAGAAGGATGAACCTAAATGCAGCAGTCCTTCCTGCTATGTACTGGAGTCTGGTTGCTCAAGGTTAAGGATCATCTGAAGACAGCAAGATTAAAACCAGGAACTTTGAAGTCCAAAGAATTAGAAGGCACAATTGGAAGCAACTTCTTTATACATGTCTGCTCTTTCAAAAGAGCGACTTCTTGTATTGAGATTCCAAACATATTCTTGCCTATCAAAGATACACTGAGGCTGGTGCTGCAGGGGACAATTGCAGAAAGTAAACTCATGGCTCAATATCTTTACTATTCTATGCACAATTGTTAACACTTTTTGAAAGGACTTGTGGTACAATACTGCTGAAGTTCTAGGGAAAGAACACATTATTTTGCCTTAATATATTGGTCAATGTGTTTTGGAGGAAGTTGTTAGAAATTAATCTGTGCAGATATTTGAACACTATTATATACACTATTATATACTGACAGCTAGGCATGTACTCCGCTCCTATTAGAAGCGCAGAAGCAGGAGCGAATTGGCCTGCTCCGCCTTGCCCAGAGGCGGAGTAGAAGCGGACCGCGGACCCCTAGAAGCAAAGTGAAGAGAAGCGCCCATTTTCGGAGTGCTTCTCTTTCCGCGGAGCGCTCCGATAGCTATCTTGAAACATTTCGCCCATAGATAACTGGGTTGTTTTTGAAGCTATCGTTCTGAAAATTCTTGTGCTTAGACAGTCGTGGATGGGGGTCATTTTGAGACTACTCCCACCTCTCTGCGTCGTGCGGGTCGCATGCTATATTTTTTTAAAAATCGGGTCAACAAATGGACAGCGCGGGTCAAACGACGGTTTTCGCCCATAGGATTGCATTGCGGAAAAGAATCGGGGATAACTGGGTTGTTTTTTAAGCTATCATTCTGAAAATTCTTGTGCTTAGACAGTCGTGGATGGGGGTCATTCTCACCTCTCTGCGTGGTGCAGGTCGCGAGCTAGAATTTTTTTTAAAGTAGGGTAAAGGCGGGAAAAAGATTACCTTTTCGATTGCTGAGGGGCAGAGTCAACTCCCGGTCATGATCACATGATCCCAAAGTTGGAGGAGGGGATAGGCAAAACGGGTAACTTGGGATTCTGGGAACTTCTCTTTCTTAGTCTGAATGGACTTTTCCCAGTGTTTTTTAAAACAGTAGCCCCACCAAATGCACAAACACAACCTGTGAAATCATATACTAAGCCAATAATAAGAGATAGAAACACAGCACTGCTACCCACCCTAACTTTGGGGAACAACTGAAAAGATGTGGTGCAAGGGGATGAGCTCCCCTAGGGCATCTCATTGTGGATCTCATTGGCATCTCCCCCACTCTCTCCTGTACTTGGAAGGCCATCAGAGCCTTCCAAAGAGAGTAACCCGGTGGAGCAATGCCTATCATGAGTTGAAGTGAGTGGTCTACTTCTCTTAGTGGTGGAGCGATGCCTATCATGAGTTGAAGTGACAGTTCTACTTCTTAGCGGTGGAGCAATGGCTTTCATGAGTTGAACTTACAGCCTTGCTTCTTGAAAGACTGGTTGACCAGTCAAATTGGCAGCTGCTGCTTCCCCCTCCCCTGGGTCCCCATATTGCTGGTAAAAGACAGATATAGCCTTTTTAAAAAAGTTCTTGTTGTTTATTCAGCAACACTGCTGCTTTTAATTCCACCCCTCCTTCGTTTATTTATTTATTTATTTATTTATTTAATCCATTTTATATGCATTACTGGCTTATCCTTGGCTCACTTCCTTATGCCCCCAGAAATGTCTGCTGCCTGCCTGCCTGCCTTCCCTCTCTCCTCCCCTGCCTGCCTTGCAGGGATGTTGTGTGTGTCTGGCTTTGACTCAGGGGAGAAGTCCTTCCTGTGCTCACTTGGAGTTTTGGAAGTTCCAAATCCATTTTTCAAGTGTGGAAGAAGATTCATATAGGTTTATCTCTACTCACCAATTCATGGCATGTTGGGATTTCCTTTGAAATGGCCCCATTGAGAGGTCTGCAGGTTTAAGCCCTGCCAAAAAACAGGGGATGATGGGACTGCCTTGAGTCTCAGTGTGCGGTGTATGTATCCCTGGATAAGCTGTCATCGTGGTGAGTTTGAGGGTTTTTTTTAACATGCAAATTGACAGAGCTATTGGAAAGGGGTGTGAATGGGTGTTGGATTTTCATAAATTCCCCAAAAATCAGGGGATGATGGGACTGCCTTGAGTCTCAGCGTGCGTATATATCCCTGGATTAGCTTTCATGGTGGCGAGTTTGAGGTGTCTAACGTGCAAATTGACGGAGCGATGGAAAGGGGTGTGAATGGGGTGCCCGATTTTCAAAAATTCTCCAAAAATCAGGGGATGATGGGATTGCCTTGAAACTTAGCATCCATGTGGACACGTGGATAAGCTATCATGGTGCCAAGTTTGAGGTTTCTAACGTGCAAATTGACGGAGCTATCGAAAGGGGTGTGACTTAGGGTTATGGGTGGTGCGTTAGAGGTTAGAGCCCTGCCAAAAATCAGGGGATGATGGGACCGCCTTGAGTCTGGGCGTCCATGTGGACACATGGATAAGCTGTCATGGTGGCGAGTTTGAGGTTTCTAACGTGCAAATTGACGGAGCTATCCCAAGGGGTCTGAATGGGGTGCCCGATTTTCATAAATTCCCCAAAAATCAGGGGATGATGGGATTGCCTTGAAACTTGGCGTGCTTGTGTATACATCCATGAGGTGTCATGGTGCCAAACGTGAGGTTTCTAACTTGAACAGAAAAAAAGTTGTTTACTTTTTTAGCTTTCAATGCAACCCTATGGGGGGGGAAAACGGAGCTCTGATCCGGATCCGGAGCTCCGAGCGGAGCGGAGCGGAAATGGGCGGAGTGGGGGCGGGGCGAAGCGGCCCGATCCGAAAATCGCGGATCTGGAAGTGAAGCGGAGCGGGGGGTCCATGCACACCCCTACTGACAGCCATGGCTGTTATTGGCATTCTGTTTTTTAAAAAGTATAATTCTAATGGTGTTTCAATCTTTGTGTCTTTTACTGTTTTACAGTGAAAAAGATATGAAGTTTGTTTCAGATATGGCATGGTACACAAATTTTGTAAATAAATATAGACATATATAATAACATATTTTATTAGACCAATAGAAATGTTTGAGTTAGTAAACATTGATGGTGCTATATAAATAATAATAATAATAATAATAATAATAATAATAATATTTATTTGAAAGATGCATTGGCCAAATAACTGCTATATTAGAAACCAGTCAAAACTGTGCTACGCCAAAGGATATGTCCTATGAATGACTTTGTCTAGATATAAGATTAATTTGGATTAGGCTTTTATATATCCTCTGAAAATAGAAATTTCTGTTCTTTTTGAGTTCATTGTTTTCTGCATTGTACTGTATGAATTAGATTCTAGAATAGGTAGGAAATATAGTTTTATTAAATTCCAATTTCACTGCGTTAACCTACATTTTATAATATAGCTCAGGTCTATGAAAAGACTTCTGCTGCATAAGAACAAGATTAAAATTCAAAAGAACCTAGATATATTAAGAGTGTCAGACAGGAAATGAAAAAATAATTCATGGAAGACAAGTATAAATGACTACACACTAGGAAGTAAATGTATAACCTTTAGCATCACTGTAAAGATGACTTAAATAAGAACCTCCCTGTTCTTGGCACTGTTTAGGACAATTTTGTTGTGCTTACATCTGCTTCCAGATAGCTGGCTCCTAATGACAAGGACTTTTAAAAATTGTCATTTTAAATGTTTAAATATTTTAATATTGGAAGATGTTTAATATACTTTAAACTTTTGTATATATCTATTTATAGGGTTTTAATGTATGTTTTAAATTTTGTGACGCCGCCTTGAGGCCCAGCATTGGGCAAAAGGCAGGATATTATTATTATTATTATTATTATTATTATTATTATTATTATTATTATTACAAATCATCGCTCTTCCATTGTAAACTACAAATGGTTAGAAACTATTGCGCTTTATCTATGTGCGCATCCTGCTATGTTCTGTCCACATGGTGGGCATGCCATTACTATCATGGCTGGGGCCATTTGAAGCTCATCGTTTATCTGTTTTAATCTTCATAGTGGGTTCCACTGTGTGACTCCACATTTCTTTCCTTAATCAAATCTTTAATTATGGCCAAAATGCTTTCACACACACGTACATTGTAGCATTATGTTATTACAGCACTTTGCCTCCTGTTTTCCCATTATAACACCACAATATTATAATATACCACTGTGGAAGATGGTAAATATAGGAATCCTGCCATTGCAACAAGCTGTATATTAGATAATGCTGAGTGGGGAGGCAACATGTTACCTGTGGGCACCATTGTGGCACCAGACACTTTCTTTGATGCCCACTGAGAGATCCTAATCCTCCTAAAGTTTATTTTAAAATAATTGTTATATTTTCTTACTGACAGCTCGGATTCTTTCAAAGTGAATTGGAAAGCTCTAGTTGCTGCCAGCTTAACTTTTCATGAATACATCTGGCCAGGTTATTTGTCCTTTGTGACTAGCCATATCCAGCTATGACAGCCATTTTATAGTTGTGCCCAAGTTTCAAAATGTGCTCATAAGCCCAAAAGCTTGACACTCTATGACTTGGATCCTGAGGTTAGATAAGACTGTTTACAAAATGCAAGTTTTCCACCACCCACTCTTACCCACAGCAGATATCTAAGTCCCCCCAAAGCCTCTCTGGACAGTTGGGGGGCCCTCCCAAACCTTGTGGGATGGGGTGTATGGGGCTGCTGATGGAAGGCTTCACCTACCATTTGACTTGGATCCTATGATGATAACTTAAGGAGATCCATGGAAGGAACATTTTGCATTCACTCCCCCCACCCTTTGTTCCTCCAAGACCATCCAACATAGTTTGGGACCCTTGACCCTCTGGAGAGGCTTTTCAAAGGGCAGAGGGAACTGGAAAATTCCTCCCATTAACTTCCTTTAAGTTAACTTCTCATAGGATGCAAGCCAATGATCACATTATGCTGAACCCTTTTTACGCATTAATGATCATGCATTTATAGCTGCATAATCATTAGTTACAGGACACAATCCCAGTATTGTTGTGACCAATTAAAAAATGCCAAGAGAAATGTGAGCTTATAGGCTACTTTTGTAGCATGTTGGAACATTTTGAAAGCAATCGAAACTGCTTTGAAATTTGTTGTTAATGAGAATGCATTAACTTTAATGCTTGCTGTTCCGAATGCATACAGCGAAGGAACTGAAGTGAGACTGAGTCTTCTGACCTTCTAAACACACTAAAAATACAGCCTTCAAGCCTGAAACATCTTCCTCTTTCTCTCTTCCCTTTGATTCATATCTCTCCATAGGAGAGGTTATTCTGTATTCTTATCTTTAATAATTGTCTATAGGGAAAGATTTGAAAAGATCCAGCTGTGGGAAAAGGCTGTTTTTCTTTCAGGAGGGTGATCAGATTAATTCATATCCTAAGGGTTAAATTCCATTTTGGGATCCTCTAGAGTTAGTTTGCCACCTTGTGTCCAATATTCGCAACAGAACATAATAAGATCACAAAAACCACTTTGCTGGAGTATACCACAGGGCTGTCTCTCCAGCAGAGTCAAGCTAGATGACCCTAAGTAACTTACGAATGCTGCATCCCTTGTGGTTTGTACAAAGCCTCTGTTGATCATCACAGGCAAGCCAGGCTGTGACAGCACAGCACACTCTGGTGTTGCACATTCTCTTTGCGTAGGAACAGACACAGCAAATGCCACACTGCTGGTTTTTTACTGCAATTATATACCTGTCTGCTCAGAGGCAAGTCCCATGGAATTCAGTGGAACTTATTCCCAGGTAACTGTAGGCTTAAGTTTCTTTTGCTAGTTTTTGAGGATTTTGTGTGGATGGATTTTGTGTGTGGAGCATGGTTTTTTTCAGTGGGCAGTTTGGGGAAAACGTAGTCAACCAAAAGTAACATCTTCAACCTGAACCTCCTCTATCCTTCCTGTATTGTTTACATTTTATTGTTGTCGCTCCTCTGGGCTGGATTGTGCTGTTTTCATGTGTAGCTGGTGGTGTGCATAGCTAGCTCAGGGCCAGGAGGGAAGAAAAGCAAAAAAATTGAATTAAAAAAATAAAAATCACTTCCTTTTCCGGTCCTGATGAGTTACTGAAGAGAAAGTGCCTCTATAATGTAGCCAGCAGCTGTCCAAGAGTCCTTCCCTGCCTTCCTGTTTGCTCATTCTCCCCCACATCCCGCCGCCCCAAGATCCACTTGTTTGCTCACTTTTGCCCTCTCCTCTCACTTGCCCACTCACTCTGGATCAAACATCTATGTGTTCACTTGTTCACATGCACACCCTTTTCAACAAAGCTCTCTGCTGGCTTAACTAATGGAAGTTAGCCTGCTTGTCCAGCCAGTGTGCCAACACACCAGCCACCTAGGATGCCCACCCAACCCTACAGCAAGAGAATGTACTAGCAACACACCAGAATGAATATCTATTTTAAAATTTTATTTTATTACATTCATATTCTGTTTTTCCTCCAGGAGTTAAAGACAGTTATCTCCCCATTTTTTATGTTCCCCACAACCCTATGAAGTAGGTTAGATTTAAAGATAATGATTGGGACAAGGTCATCCAGTGTAGAATGGTGGTGGTGGTGGGGATACTTCAGCCAGACATGTCTCCTCTACAATTTTCTACTATTCGTTTGGAGTTGACATGATCCGAACAGTCCCCTGTATTAATAATGTGGCTGCAATGAGATTATTCTACCTGCTTATCTATTTTAAATTTCCTAACTAATATTTCCTAGTGCTGAGTTTGTCATTTTTATTGTTGGAGCACTGTTGGCCTGTTCGCATGATACGACAGCCTACCATGGGTTTTGCAGCACATGCGGCCACCATTTTGAATATGCACCCCTATTGGGGGGTTATTGTGTGTGCAAACCCAGTGAGCATGGTTTATACAAGGGTTAAGCAACCCTCTGTTTTAGGGTTATGTGAAGGTTGTTATCGGAGTGTTGTTTAACCCTTGCAAAACCTACAGTCTCTGTGTTCTCCCAATGTGACAATCACTATATGCATCTTGGCAACTATGGCATGTCATCCAAACCCAGGCACTGAGTCAATGAGCCAGTTCACCAGACATGAGGGGCATTAATAAGCCATGGTGGTTTCTTAACAACCTTGTGCATACTGGTCATGTGCTGGCTGGATTTACATAATTATCCTCACTAGTGCAGCTTTTTGTGATATCCAAACCCAATGAAGGTGATTGGTTGGGGTGGTTAACAACCATCCAGAACCCATGACCTTTTCTACATCAATGTTTTTAGTGTCCCTCCTGTTATGATCCCAGAATCTGTGCCTTAGCTCATCACAAGTCAATATGCAATAGCATATATATGATTTTTTTTTGTCCCAATGAGTATCTTTATTACACCTTGAATCTCATCTGCCCTTCAGATGCACTACCTAGTATGGAGCAGTCATTTTAGAGATTACTGGTTTTGCTTTATCTTATGGTGTCTTGCTTTCATTATCTCAGTGTTCACCCAGACTCCAGATTATAAAGTAAAATAGTGCTGATCTGAAACAAATTCTTGGAGGAATCTTACTGTACACTTCCTTCAACTGTAAAAGCTGTTTATGTGTTTCTTCTGTCTGTAGTTATTTTTTCCAGTGCTTCCAATTAAAAATACTAAGATAGTATTTTACAAAAGACAGTATTTATACAAATGATAATCCGGCTGTGTGAATACACACACACATTCATAGAATAATATTAATTTAGGATCTAGGGACTTTCAATAGTTGAACAATCTCTACTGGGTTGTGAATGTCTCACTGAGCACATTTGATCTGTCTGTGAAGACTGAAGCAGAGTATATGGCCTCCAGTCACACTTTCATCCTGGGCTTTAGTAATATTAGCAACTTGATTCTACCAGTTTGTGAGCCTTAGGCAACTATGCTTTGCCTTCTGCTCAGGGACTCTGAAAATCTTTGTTCATACAATAACAGAAGGGCAAACATTTATTGTAGTTGTAGTTCTTTATCTACCTATTTTAAAAAAGTATATGTGCTTGAACATGCCACTGAACTGAAGGGATAGTCATCTCCATTAATTGGCAATTTCATTTACACAAATATCCCATCCCATTGCAGTCAATAGGAAAACGTACCATTTTGAATTTCAGAAACTGTATTCCTCTCTCTTTCACACCCACACGCACCCACTTCTTGACACAATCCCACACCAGTGTGTGTGTGTGTGTAAAGGAGCCTTAGTCTGTGACAGCAAAAAGACAATAGAAGAAACTTACGGCACTTTAAATTCTAAAGGTTTGTTGACACAGTGATCCAAGTGTGCAGATTACCTGGTGCATGACATTACACTCATTTTGAAAGTTAACTTGCTAGGGTTAGACCAATGGCAGTTCAACTCTGTTCAGGTCAGCCCTCTTCCATAACTGTGTTCAAAATGTGGATATTAGACAGGCCTGAAAGTGTTTTATCACTGTTTTGTAGACTCTATTCAGGTGGATCATTGTATTAACTGGACCTTATTGGTTTCTTATTGCCTCTGTTGATTATAGCCTATTTGGTCCAATTCATAAGTGGATTGTAAAAGCAATTGAGGTATGTAAGTTTGTGTGTGTGTGCATTATATTAACTTAGTTCACAATTCTATGCAAGTTTAGACAGAAGTCCTAAGGTAGCCATGTTGATGGGGGAATGCTGGGAGTTCAAGAACTTTTTTCAGTCTAAAAATTCATAGGATTGTGAACTAAGGCCACAGCTAGACCTAAGGTTTATCCTGGGATCATCCAGGGTTCACCCCTGCCTGAGCACTGGATCCCCTGTGTGTCACCTAGATGAACAGGTTTGACCCCTGGATGATCCAGGGATAAACCTTAGGTCTAGCTATGGCCTTTGTTAGCAATGTTCAGATGATAGCAAATAGAGTTCAACTTGATTACTAGAACACTAAATGTTTAAAATATGTTACGCATTTCAACATATCATGATTACAGCCAATGTTTCTAGAAATTATGCAAAAAACCCAAATGTGCATATATGTTCATTTTCATATTATTTTCTGCTTTTGCTAGGGAATAGTTACACAGTTACTAAAATTTTACTCAGACCCTTTCTATCTTCTGAAATTTCACTAGATTATTCTAATAGCTGTATTACTATGGGGTGGGAGAGTAGAAATACCCCATGGAGTCCTGCTAATTCATTTTTTCCCTTCTTTTTTAGCCCCGTGTGAAGCCAACACATTCTTTTGCCATAGTAATATGTGTATTAATAATACGTTAGTCTGCAATGGACTCCAGAACTGTGTATATCCATGGGATGAAAACCACTGCAAAGGTAATGACTAGGTACATGAAGTGCAATTGGAAAGATGCCAATTTATTCCTATCAATACCTAATTTATTCCTATATAAGAACATGCCCTATTATCGTCACTATTAAGTGAATGCTAACCATTCAGTTCAGGAATGCATTTCCATTTTTTTAAAAAATCTGTAGACAATTTGAAAGTAGTTTTCAGTGACTTCCAATGAATGCTAAGTTTTTAAGTGTGTATCTCCCTCTTCCTCAAAGCTTTGACCACATTATATACTTTTCTAAAAATAAATAAATAAAAGATATATAACAATATAAAATCAATAGTCAAAATTATTCCTTTACTAGCAAAATGGCAGGCTATCAAAGCCTAAAGGTCCAGTGTTATCTCTGGAAAATGTAAATGGTTGGACTTCTGAACCAAGGAAGCCTCCTTGTATAGGTTTTCATGGGACCTGGGAACTGTCACTATTAGAGTTCCATCTCCCATTGAAGCATGACCTTGGCAGCTACACTTTCAACACATAAACCTCCTTCAGGCAATAAGTGTGAGAAGAGAGATTAAACAGATATGTGAACTCATTGATTAGTTGGCTTCATCTTTTGGAAACTGATACTAATGATGTCTCCAGGTCTTCATGAATCCATTGTAAGCCCATGAAATGAAGCTGCCACAGCAACAGTAGCAGCCTACTTGGGATATAGAGAGGCATTTCAAAATATCATGCTGATCACTAGCAAAGGCTCCTGCCAGCATGTCAGCAGCTATCAATATTTGTTCTGGAAATGCATTTCATTTCAAAGCAGTGTCTCTTAGGGATATCAAGCTGAATTAAAAGTTGAAACGTATTCACAGCATGCCATAAAATGCTGTGTATATGATGGCCTTGTTCTTGAGAAGTGGCATACATCACCAGCTTAATTCTTTTCTTTTTTAATTATGGAATACAGTATAAATGGTGTGTGTTGGGGAGGTTAAATTTGCAATGTGGGGTGGGGCCTGAATTACATACTAATATGTATTAGTTTTTCAACTATACTGGCTCTGCAACTAGTCACACTTAGAGACAGGTTTGGGAGGAACTGACTTTCATTGGGCCTGGTCAAACAACACTTTAACCCATGGTTAGCTTGCTAACGCTTTTGCATCAAATGATTAGTGAGAGTGTTTAAACCATGGTAATATTCCCACTATGGATAGGAATGGTTCACACAACATGCTAAACCATGGCTTAGTGTGTTGTCTGAACAGGGTCATTGTGAGCGTTAGAAACTGAATTTCTTTAGAAATATACAAAAATGTGGCTTACGATGTCAGTGATGGCTGAATTCTTCTCCGGAAAGGTTGAGAAGAATGAATAGACAGAATGAATGCAGCTCTGATAAAGATAGGCATTGTTGCTTTAAAAAGTATCGGCTAAATCCAAAACACAGGTACATCCCATAATAACAGCTGCTGGAGGAGGTTTGTTTGCTTCTGATAGAGGTAAATTATTTTAGCTCCTTCAATTAACACCGAGTTAAAAGATAGACTACACACTTTAGGAAACAGTAAGTAGTAATGCTATGTTTTATTGTTGTTCTATAAAGAAACCTACTGGCTGCTATTTCTTGTTTATCCTTCCATTATAGTAAGTTTGTCCCTATTGACCTTTGTGCGGCAGGAGTTGAGGTTCTGAATAGGTCATAAAAAATAATAATAAAAACCCACAAGCCCAGCTGGATCAGATCAATGGTTCACTAGTCCAGCACCCAGTTTCCAGCAGTAACCAGCCATATGTTTCTGGGAAGCTTGCAAGCCGGGCATTGAAGAAGCCACCCTCCTGCCTCTTTTGCAGGGAGGGGGAGAATTTCAGGGAATTTTCTCCTTGGGGAGGCGGACAGAATTTCTCACACCTTTTAAAGGTGTAGCCAGTTGTTTAGGGCTGTTATTTCTCACTCTTATTTTTTTAAAGCACCCCTGGCACTTGGAGGGGGCCAGCAGTTCTTCCTGTATGCCTACTGGAGAGCATGTGACCTCGCCCCCTTCAATCAGGAAGAACTTCTAGGCTCCTGCAAGTGCCAGGGATGTTTAAAAAAAAATAGAAAGAAGACCCCTCAAAACTTCCTACACTTAAAAAGGCATGTAGAAACCATGTACACCTTCCCAAAGGAGAAAAACTCTCCAAACTTCTCATCTCCCCTAGCCTCTTTCGCCAGAGATTTCATGTTTCCCCCCACCCACTCTCCATGAAATGCCAAAAATGGAATAAACAGCATGCTTCCACCAACCCAATTTCCTTTGGTGGTGGGACATAAAACAAGGCCTCACAGTAACCTACAGGTAAAGTTACATGGGAGGAGGCATTCATTCAAATATCCAGGCCCCAAGCTGTTTAATACTTTAAAGTTAAGCACCAACACTGTGAATTTGTCCCAGAAACAAATCAGAAACTAGTTTAGATGGTATAAGACTACAGTCTGTGAAACACACACAAGAAAGTAATCTGGCTGCAGCTTTCTGAATCCGTTGCAGTTTTCAAACTGTCTTCAAGGAATGCCCAGGTAGATCATGTTACAGTAACCTAAATGGAAAGTGGCTAAGGCATGTATCAGTGTAGTCAGATCTGTCTTCCAAGAAGGGATGCAGCTGACAAATCCAGCCAAAGTTGGGCAAAGTTACTTGTGGCCACAGTAGCCACTAGACATCTAGGAGTTAGGAGTGAGCAAGAACATGCAGTTTCATTCTCCCTTCCACAGTTTTAGTTTAAGCATGGAGACAGGCATCTTGTACTGCCCTTATAATTTCCCAAGGGAATATTTTAATTTCCACAATTTCTCCATGTATTTATTTATTGATTTGATTTGTACCCTGCTTTGCTTCCAAGAAAATGACACTCAAAGTGGCTTACAATCATTGGGAAATAAAACTTGATTAAAACAATAACAAAACAAATAATTAAAACACAATAAAAACCACAACAATAAAAGGAAAGGGGGAAAAAACCCAGCACCCAACACAACCCCCTTGCATGCCAAAGCCCTGCTTGAATAAAAAGATCTTTGCCTATGAGTGGAAGAATGAACAGCAGAGAGAGAATGAACCTAACCTTCCCCGGCAGGAAATCCCGCAGTTTGGGAATGACCACCAAGAAGGCCCTCCCATATATTTGCCATATATTGGTTTGTTTTCCAAATTGAGAGGCATGATTTATGTCTCTCTACTATTTATGGTTGCCTTGACTCTCCTGCCTTAGGCATTCTATAAATAAATTACAGTGTGCTCCAAACATTGATTTTTAGCCTTTCTGAAGGAAAAAGGAAGCATCATGCCATGCTAAGCCATGATGCTTTTCTTAAATGAAAAACATGTTTAATGGTATATGATACCACTACACAATGTAACCGGAATGAATAGAAATCCTTTACCATTTCAATTTTCTACACAAAGGCTTGATCTTAAGCAGTGCAGAAAGCCTTCAACTTTCAGGATGAAAAAGATATTCCTTTGTTAGGAAAGTCTTGAAAATAGAGAACTAGGAATAAGTTATTGGTGGGAGCTGACTTTTCATTTACAGCAGTATATTTAGCCACATTGACTAAATCCAAATGTTGAGTCAGATATTTTCGCACATCACATCATTCATACAATAACTGCAGTGATCAATTGATCACTTGACCATAGCTTAGACTCTGTTATGTGTTGGGCAGACAAAGATTATTTCTTTTTATTGCTATATATTTATTTTGACTTTCAAAAATATTTACAAAAATTCATGCTAGGCCATCCAAAATATATCTCATATTATATATTAATTTTTTATAAACATGAAGTCATCCTCAATAAATTCTCTGTAACGTTCAAAGAAACCCAAATTAAAACAAGCCAACATAATTAATTATATATTTAAATGCCCACCCAGAGAAATCTCATGTATCATGACAAAGTCAAGTTTACTACTCCTTACCATCAGTTCACATTGTGTAATAGAGTCTTGAACGTCCTCAACAACGGTATGCCCTTTAAAAAGTATTAATTTCAATGAGTACTCCCATCTGGATGTAATAGACGCCTGCCTTAAAGGTTGCAATAATAGGTATCAAAGAACTATATTTGTTCAATGTTAGAGGAGACAAATCTGATAAAAGTTGTATAGGTGTCAGATTAATTGTCATTCTAGACCTTTTCCAAAGTACGTTTCTTTCCAGAATCAGGGAAGGAGGGGAAAACTGAAATGCACTTTCAATCAAAGCCTTGTTGGACTATCAGTTTTTGATCATTAGACACCCCACTAAAAATATTTTAAATAAGTAAATAAAGTTGGTTACTGTTTAACCTTTCTGGGTAATTACTCTAGGAAGGGAAACAAATTGGAAAATAAAAGGATTATAATGGATTTCCTGTCTTCATTGTGTGGATGGGTAAGTTACCATTAAGGCTAGGTCATAGAGATTAATATCTTCATATGTGATAAAAATGCATCTAATGGATAATTGCTAAGTTCAAGCAGTCACTCTATCTGCTGTTGAAGAACTTATCAAATTCTCTTCCAGGAGATGTGGTGCTAACCTTGAGGTTAGACAGACTTTTAAAAGGGTTAGATTAGTTCATGGTGGATAGATCTGTCAGTGGCTATTTACAATGATAGCTAAGTGTTAAAATGCAAAGGGATTGTGAGGAACTCCAAAGGGATCTTTCCAAGCTGGTAGAGTGGGCATCCAAATGTCAGCTCAAGTTCAATGTAAGCAAGTGTAAGTGATGCATGTTGGGGCAAAATAACCCAATTTCAAGTATAACCTGATGGGATCTGAGCTGACAGTGACTGAACAAGAAAGAGATCTTGGGGTTGTGGTGGACAGCTCAATGAAAATGTCAGTCCAGTGTGCAGCCACTGTGAAGAAGGCAAACTCCATGTTAGGCATTATAAGAAAAGGAATTGAGAATAAAACTACTAGTATCATACTGCCTTTATACAAAACTATGGTGTGACCACACTTAGAATACTGTGTACAGTTCTGGTCACCACACCTAAAAATATATATTATAGAGCTGGGAAAAGTGCAGAAAGGGGCAACTGAAATGATCAAGGGACTAGAGCATCTCCCCCATGAAGGAAGGTTACAACAGCTAGGATTGTTTAGCTTGGAAAAAAGGAGGCTAAGGGGAGACCTGATAGAGGTGACGAAATTATGCATGGTGTGGACAATGTGGATAGGGAGACATTTCCCCCCTCTCTCAAAATCCTAGAACGCGGGGTCATCCCACAAAGCTGATTACTGGGAGATCCAGGACAAATAAAAGGAAGTAGTTCTTCACACAGCACATAATTAAATTCTGGAATTCACTACCACAAGATGTAGTGGTGCCCACCAGTTTGGATACTGTATCTTCAAAAGGGAGTTGGATAAATTCCTGGAGGAGAAGGCTAACAATGGCAATTATGCACTACCTCCAGTAAGCCTGTGAGCACCAGTTGCTGGGGAACATGGGTGGGAGGGTGCTGTTGCACCATGTCTTGGTTTGTTGGTCCCTGGTTAACAGCTGGTTGGTGGCTTTGTGAACGGAGTGTTGGACTAGATGGACCCTCAGTATGATCCAGCATGGCAATTCTTATGGTTTGATCCATCAGAGCCCTTCTTACGCAGCATTAACCCAGAGGCAGGAAATATATAGATATACCAGCAGTGCTTTTCATCCATCAGTCAATTTTCCTGCCATTTCCCCTATGTCTTTGGTGGCAAGCAGTCCCCTATGGCTTTGGTAGTTGCATTCCACACTAGGTAGAAGAGACGTGACTGATGAAAGATCCGACTGGTGAATGATCTTATAAAACAGTGGGATAGAAGATACTTCTGGTACGTTCTTTCACAGTGCCTCTGAGTTCTTAAGGTTATGAAGGCACCAGAGTACTTTTAAGTACTTTTGTTTAGTACATGTAGAGAACCCTGAAAGCTGCTATTTCCTGGGCAGCATTAACCTTGGACTTTTCTCCCAGTTCCCACTGCTCCACACCATCACTTCCTCCTCACTCAGAGAGGGAGATTCTAAAGAAGGGGGCAAATTGTGACCCTCCAGATGTTTTGGCTTACAATTCCCATCATTCCTCACCATTAGCAAGGGTTGATGGGAGTTGTACACCAAAACAACTGGAGAGCCACAAATTGTCCACCTCTGCTATAGGCTCTCTTCAAAGATGTGTGAAACAACCATTAAGTCTAGTAGACTTCTCCGTTTTGTAGGCAAAGTCTCTGTTTTAGAATAATGCTTGCCAGTATTTGGAAGTCAGTTCAGCATATAGTGATAATCACATCACCAGCGGAGCACAGCAAGTGAAATTTATGCTAGCAGAATGGATAGGCTGTGACAATGAGCCTGTGAAGATTATCCTTTGGGTTTGGAGCAGTGATGCTCTAAAGATTTATGTTCATGAAACTTGGAGTGCATCTTATAGCAAAAATGTAAGTAGTGGCTTATAGGGAAGGATTTTTTTTTCCTTCCTAGAAATCATACTTGTAATCGTTCTTGTATTTTCCCCTGAGTCAGCTAAATGTTAATGAATACCATCAATTTCAAATAAATCATCAATGTTAGGATCTGAGTTTTGAGTATCATGGATAAGGAAGCATTTCTATTTAAATCTCCATAAACTGATGCTAGTTCACATACTTGATTGTCAGTCACAACCAATGAAGCCTGGGAGGTCACCATCCTATTAAATGCAGTGTTTCAGGGAATGCAGTGAACTGAGTCTGGAAGAGACTTCCTCTGATGCCACACTATGAATGCTGTTTTATTTTGCATCCCATTTCCTTATGAAGCATAAGCTGCTGAAGACAAGATAGGTTGGGTTTGGTAGAACCACGTTCTAACTGTTATTGTCCTTCATAAGCTGATTCCTTTGTCTCAGCAAGATAAAACGTGATACAGTTCAGAGCACAATGTAACCAAATAAATAGATGAAAACACACTTAAGTAATTAGGGTAATCTCTCCCAACCTGGCATCCTCCAGATGAGTTGGACTGCCACTCCCATCATCCAAAGCCAGCAATAGGATTTGTAGTCCAACACATCTGGAGGGAGCCATGTCAGGGAAGTACTCATTGAAGATATGGGCTAGATTCAATTATCTAAGTTATATGGGCTAGTCTGATTTGTAGGTGGCCAGAACAATTTTGGATTACTGCAGATATCTATCATGCTTCTCCTTTTGCAGTCATAGATTACCCCAATGCATAGTTCCCTGCAGAAAGTAAGAGAGATGAAAAATTAACCTTTCACTGGAGGAGTTAGATTATTGTTTAAAGGAGAATTCATGATGCAAGGGGGAGCATCACTGATGTTGAAAATCTGTCATGGTGTTTCCATGTATTTGGTTAAATAGGATCCCACAGTGTACTACACTGTAAAAACAACTCTGACCAAGTTGCTAAAAGTCTGTTTTTACGTTCAAATTTAGTTATATTTTGTTGTCCCCTTAGAGTATTTTGACATTGAAAAGCAAGTAGAAATACCAGAGATGTAAATACATACATTGAAAAGCAAGTATTTCTACTTGCTTTTGAATGTCAAAATACTCAAATGAGTTAACAAAACATAACTAAATTTGATGTTAAAGATCCTTTCCTGTGATTGTGGTTTAGAGTGAACCAACATATAGACTGGAGCAATTTCCTTTTTCCAACTGTACGAAAGTTGATACAGTGAGCTAGTTCAGTGATGCAAAATCACTGTCCTGCCATTTTAACTTTGTATTTGAGTTAACCTTTCTTATATCATCGCAGAATAACACCATCATATTTTTTTCTGTTTTTTTAAAAAAGGATATTGATTCTTTGTTTTATGTTTATTTCCCCCCATCACACAGAAAAGAGAAAAGCCAGCATATTGGACCAGCTTACCAATACGAGTGGGACAATTATTGGGGTGACCTCTTGTATTGTGGTCCTCCTTATCATTATCTCTGTTATAGTACAGATCAAACAGCCTCGTAAAAAATTTGTCCAGCGGAAAGCAGACTTTGATCAAACAGTATTCCAGGAGGTGTTTGAGCCTCCTCACTATGAGTTATGCACTCTTAGGGGGACAGGGGCTACAGCGGACCTTGCAGACGTTGCAGATGACTTTGAAAATTATCATAAACTGCGTAGATCATCTTCAAAATGCATTCATGACCACCACTGTGGATCACAGTTATCTAGCACTAAGGGCAGCCGTAGTAACCTCAGCACAAGAGATACACCTATCTTGACAGAAATTCAACCGCAGCCTGTAAAGCCCCTCATCCAGCCCATGAACAGAAGAAATATCCTTGTCATGAAGCATAGCTACTCACAAGATGCTGCAGATGCGTGCGACATAGATGAAATCGACGAGGTACCGACCACGAGTCACAGGCTATCCAGGCATGATAAAGCTGTCCAGCGGTCAGTATCAATAGATTTTTGATGAAGACAATTGTGTGAGGACTGGGTTCAATCTAAACTATTCTCTCTTCATTTTTCTCTAACTTATGTTTCCATTAAGAATTCAGGTCACTTCTATATGAGGTCCTTTTCTTCCCAAGATCCATTCACTTCCATTACACTTCCAATTAGTATAAGGGGGGATTCTCGGGAAAACAGCACATGGAAACAGCAGTGGCAAAAGTTTGCCAAGAATCCAAAGCTATCCTGGAAAACTTCATTTAGATTCCTTGATCATTCACCAGCAGTTCTCACTGCAATCCACAACAGTTTTGCATGGCAATTTCCATGCCAAATCAAAATATGGGTTTTTCAGCCTCCATGCTTATTTTCTCATCCTTCCTGGGCCAAACTAGATGTGATACCAGAGATGTCACATCTGTGATTGGGCTCTCCTACTTTGATGATGATGATGTGTGTGTGTGTTTGTGTTTTGACTAATTAGCAGCCTTATCCTGCAGCTTTGAAAATGAGAGAATTGGTAATGTTTAACCTTTTCCTTCCTTATCCTTTCCATGATCTAAATCCTACTACTCTAAATAAAATCTTAGTGCTGAGGTGGGAATCATTCCCCCCTACCCCCAGCTAATAGCTTCTTTTGAGTGGAGTGATTTAGATCAGGGAAAGCTCAAGGAAGGAAAGTACATCATTTCTCAGATTTCCCCCTTCTGATTTTCAAAGCAACTGCATGGGGCTACTAATTAGTGCTTCTTCTTTAAAGTGTGAGATTCTAATTGTGAATCTCCTGTGAAATATCCAGTTTGGTTCTCCGTTCCTGTCCCTCCCATACAGTTCCTCATCAAAAACCTCACTCTCTATTATGTTTTCAGTTTTTCTTATTGTTTTAATCTCATTCAAATAGGGGAAAAATAGAAAAAGGGGAAGGTCCATTTTACCATACCAAAGACATTTCTGCTGAAATTAGGTGTAGTTTTGTTTGAAAAATTAGTATGCATGTGTTTTCAATAGAGCTGAAAAGTAATTCTCTGTACTTCCAAATCACAGAGCACCTCAGTTTGGTAAGGGACAGGTCAGTGAGAGAAAAGCTTCTTTCCCATGAAACATGGCTTTCTATATAGCAAATTACAATGTTCCAATGTTTTACAATATGATTTATGTAGCTGACCATAGTATCACTGCTTGTCTTATTTGCCATTTAGGTTACAGGATAATTTTAGCTTGATATTCTTTTAGTTTTGCTTATATATAAATATATATTTTAGAGAAGAAGAATATTTCTAATTCAAGTTTAGCATGATTTCTATTTTAAAGAATAAAATGGAGACTTTTTGCTGTGTATTGCATCTTGAATGCTTGTATATAAGAATGATTAAAAGTTTGCAAGTAAAAACAAAAAGAAAAACACTTATCTATTTAGAGACACTCAGAACATTTTTAATAGATTTGTGTTTCACATGCATGCTTCACTTCTCTATGTGTTTTAACGTTCTTTTCATGTGCCCCACATGTTTATTTTGTGCATATAAGCCACTAAGTATCCTAAACCCTCAAAGCACTCTGTCAACAGCCTCACTAGGCCATGCTCATCGGGGGTTGCTTAAGCCACAATGAGTTGTGGTACATGTGGGGGCTAGTTTGAATATGCCAACCCCACTTGGGGGTTGCTGTGTCATGCAAACCCAACCGCTGAGGGTTACAACAAACCAAGAGTTATGCAAGAGTGGCTTAATCCTCAAATAACCCTTACTTATTTACGTATTTATGTATTGCATTTTTATACCGCCCAATTGCCAAAGCTCCCTGGGCAGTTCAGAAAAATTAACTTGATGGCTGGGTTCGTACAACATGGGACCCCCGACCAGGGATTGCATATTCAAAATGGTGTCTGACACATGGTGCAGCTCATTGTGGGTTAAACAATCCCCAATGAGCCCGGCTTGTCATGCAAACAAGGTCACAAACTTGAAATGGGACATATTGGTGGGGCACTTTGAGGGTTGGTCATGGAATAAAGAACATTACTTTTGTATATCTGCATGCCAGTTTAAAATGTCTTGGAACAATTGTTCAGGTTCTTAAGGTATACTTCAATTAAGAATGTATATGCATATATTTCTTTTTTCTATGCAAACATTATTATGTTGAATGAAATAGCCATAACATTCCAGGTTCTGCCTCATTGGGTCTCTAAACAAACATGAATCTGAGTACAACACAACTAGGGTGTAAAAGACAAACTGAAGGTAAGTGAACAACTCTATAGCTCCCAGTTCACCATCTCTTACATTCCATTTGTTTTCTTTTTAAAAGTTTAATGGCTGTTTATCATTTGCTCTGTGTGTGTGTTTGGGTTTTACTTAGTTGAAAATGTTATGTTTTGAGCATACAAAAGAATTCAAACCTATAGAGCTCCATCACACCTACTTTTCCCCTGGTTTTCCTCTGCGATTTCTAGCTCCATTTCATTAGCACGTCAAGCTAATGGCCCCTTTCACACGGGTTTGTGGTATTGCACTATACGGATAAAACCTCCCTTTCGCTTGTTTGCTCTTCCACTCGACCCCCCTCCACCCCACCCCTTCTCCTTCTTCCTCCAGTTTATTGGTTGTAACATTGTGATGGGCATGGACTCCTTCTCCCCTCACTCTGGTTTTGTTGTCTAGCAATTTACCTACACGGTGCTGGAGGAGGAGAACCGCCCCACTATCCCTTTAAACAGCAAGCTCTCTCTTCATAGCACAAACCCCCAACAAAAGAAATAGCGATAGTCACTACATGAGGGCTGAAGGGCGCTTTTATTCTGTTTGAGGGAAACAATCCAGACTTTCCCCACTCTAGGAAAACATGAAAAAGGGAGGGGACATGAAAAAGGGTGGGGTGTCTGCAGGACAGGAACAATGTCATTTGAGTGCTGGACTGCAAAACCACAAACCAGGCATGATGGGAGTGCGATAAAACACTGGTGTGATAGAGCCCATGGGCAGGGAGCTGCTATAACAAACTATGAATAAAACCTATTAAATCACTATCCTCAGTTGCATTATAACATTTTGCCAAATATAATCTGCATTTTAACCTTGAATCTTAAACAGACGCATGGTGTGACCATTCACCTTTATTTAAGAAAATGTTGTGTAAAGAGTTTCAACAAATAATAACATCCAGCCTAATTCACACACTTTGAGTACAGGGAGCCTGAAATTAAGAACTGTCTGTCTATATTTCACATTTGTACACTAGGCTTCCTTTAGGAAAGCCAGGCTGGTGTGCAAAGGATGATCCTGTTTTATCTTCACTACAGTTGTGTGGGTTAGATGAGGCAGGTACGGTCTTACTCATGGTTGACTATAAATCTTCATGAAATGAGTGGAGACTTAAACCAGTTTCTATTTCAAGCCCAGTGCTCTCTCTAGGCATGCCACAACACTGGCTGTCTTACCATGACAGAGCATATCCTTGTGATAATGTTGCAGAGTGACTAATAATAATAATAATAATAATAATAATAATAATAATAATAATAATAATAATACATTTATTTGTTACCCACCTCTCCCTCTGGATTGAGGCAGCGTACAACATGGATGCAAACATCATATAACTAATTAAAACATTTAAAATTAATACATTATTAAAAGCAGCACATTATTAAAAGGCAAATTTAAAATTCAACTGGGTAGTCCTGCCAGAATTGATCAGTCTTTATGGCTGATGAATTGCACTAACATCCTCTATGGTAACTTCCCTGCTTGGGGATGTGTTAAATACTTGGCTCTCATCTATTGGAAATACGTAGGAAGCAGCAAAGTTTGTACACTATCCCATATTATCTAAACATCAGCTCCTACATTGAATAACCAACCACAAAGTAAGTGCCAGGAGATAAAAAAAATTAACTTCCAGCTGGGGATCATGCTCAATGCCTTGCCCCTCCTGTGAGACCAGCATTGGTACTAGGTCTCATTCTGCTGCTCGCAGCTGTGAATCAGGCTGTTTGTTTGATACCACTTAAAATACTTAGTCAAATTAAGATAGGAAGACATCTGTTATCTTGTTGCATTGTCATTTAGAATTTATGATATTGGGAAAAGGCTTGGTTAACAGTTAGCTTGTAAGAGTTTAATCTACTTGTTTCATTAATGTAACTGTGCATTTTCATTTTGCTAGCACTAATGACTATTTTCTGAAAGGTTTGAAGAGATACATTCTTTTCCCTTCATATCTCTGCAGTAGGTATCGATAACTGCCACAGTCCAAAGCCCCTCATAGATGTGTCTCTGTGGATTTCCTTTTTTCCCACCACTAAGTCCATTCCATGTTGGTTTCATGTGGATAATGCAAAAGCCTAAGTGTGTGTGTGTGTGTGTGTGTGTGTGTGTTTTAAAAAGCTTTGGTTTTTTTCGCACTTTAAACTTTTTGTACTCCTGCACCCAATGAGTAAAGTGTGTTTGTTTTTCAGTATATGCATTTTTATTTGTATCTGTGGCCTTAGCTAGACCTGAGGATTATCCCAGGCAAGTGGAGGGGTCGTCCCTGCCTGCTCCCGGGATCCCCTTGTGTCATTTGGATGCACAGGGATGATCCCAGGGCAATCCCAGGATATAGGCCTGGTCTAGCCATGGCCTGTTTCAAATGTGCACATTTAATCAGTCACATTTTTCTTGTTACATGGAATGCATCACAATTCCTGAAATGCACAGTGTCTGGTTCCACATCCATTTCTAGGTGATCCAGATTAGTGGAATCCATTTTTAAAAAAAGAACCTAGACAGAGCGGGTCCCTTATACCTCCCTAGCTCCACATTACTTTCACGCTCTTGCATGTGGACTTCCACAAAAATGGCCATGCTTTCCAGTCTTAGTGAAAACTCCACATGTACCATCCTGTAGAGCACACTGAGATTTCCCCAATATTGAACATAAATATGGGAACCCCACATATGCACTAGGGCTCCTGTATAAACACCCAAGTCATTGAGTTGGAGTGTGTGTGTATTTTTAATGTACATATGTACATAGTGAGCTGTATAGGAAAGAAATGTTTAAAATGTTGTGACTATTATTAGATAGTAAGATATACCAGCTTTAAATTTAGATTTTGGGCATAGAGAAGAAATCATTCCGTCCATTGTTTTCTACATGTCAAAATTTAAAACAAAATGATTTAACTAATATTTTCAGGCTTTGGGTAGGACAACCTCTATTAATTATACAAAAAATGTACACCAAAGAATTGCTAGCATTTTTCCTTCCTCAGGAAGATATTTCTGTTCAACAGCTGAATGTTTATTTTGTAATTTGGCTCAGGTGAAATTAAGTGCTCTTTAGCTGGAAATCTGTTTCAGCTGGAAACTGAATAATTAGTAACATTTAAGAATATTTTTGGTTTACTATTTTGAAAAAAACAAACAAATGTCTTGCAGTGGATCTGTGGGTCCCTAGAAAGTTCTGCTACTGTTAGCCTTAATGAATCTAGTTTGCTCTTTATGTCTGTTTCAACTATAGAATTCATGTTTTTGTGTTAATATTTACTTACTGATTTATACATACCCTGCCCTTTAATATATGCATGTCAAGGGCACCTTACAGAAAATAGCATAAATAATGACCATTTAAAACCAGTAAAAACAATTAAAATACAATGTAACAATAAACAGCAAGTGCAAGCCTGGGGAACAAACAAATCATATTTTAGCAGAGCTTAAAACCAGAGGGAAATAATGAACATGAATTAAAAGCCTGATCAAATTAGGAAGTCTTAGCTTGGTACCAAAGAGACATAAAAGTAAGAAGTCAGATGAATCTCCCTGGGGACAGTATTCCACATGGGGCACCACAATCAAATAGGCTCTGTCACCACCTGCCTAACAAGGCAATAGAACCCAGTGAAGAACCTCAGAGGAAGATCTTAGGGCTCATCTACACCAAGCAGGATATCCCACTATGAAAGTGGTATGAAAGAGGTATATAAAAGGCAGGAGCCTTTACAGCTGTATTGAAGTGCACTGACAACTGCTGGGGCCCATGACACATACCATATACTACTTTCATACCACTTTCATAGTGTTATATCCTGCTTGGTGTAGCTGTGTCATGGGCCCCAACAGTTGTCAGTATACTTCAGTACCATTATAAAGCAGTAGCGTAGATCCTGCAGTGCACTTCAATACCGTTATAAAGCAGTAAGGCATCCACTTTATGTCGTTCTTATGTACTTGTATATTATCTGTCATGTCTAATAAGATTATTTACATTGAACTTGTTATATGTACATTGTTTTCATTATGTAGACTGCTTGAAAATAGTGCGATCCTGGGTGATTTTGAATATACTACAGTGAATTGTGAAAATGTCGGCCCTGGAGCTTCAAGCTAGAGATGTTCTGGACTCTGACCAGCTATTCCAATTTCATGAGAAAGAGAGAGAAAATCATCAGTCAGTAATGAGTAAAATTAATGGATGGCAATAAGACTCTTATTACTATCATTGCTATCATTTATCATCATCATTATCATCATCATCATCATCATCATCTTCATCATCTGTTCTTTCTTTCTTTCTATTTATTTTTGTTTTGTTTACAAAGAAAAGATAACCCAGTTTCAGGAATAAATGATTAAATCAGGTATTTATCCACCCACAATCACTTCAGTAGAAATATTTGTTGGATATAAATCTAACAATATGACTGAATTTGACACTGAGAAACTGATCTGCATGTATAATGCTGAATATTTGAGTTGGCAAATCCCTTTGATGAGATACATTGTAAAAAGCATGCATTCATAATTACTGCTGTTCCATTTCTTTGTGTCATATGCTTGCTAATTGTAACTTTTTATATAAAGATACATAAAACAATGTATAATAATTTCTTACACTGAGTTTATAGTACTCTTTTATTTTACTGTAGCAACTAATCCTTCACCAAAAGGATTTGGAATCGATTTCAGTACATACATCTAAGAGCACATGCGTGGAACATCCTCTTCTATATTTTTTGAAAGTTGGAACCCTGCTGATTAGCTCTCTGCAATGGGAAGGAAAAGCAGGAAAGAGGTACTGAATCTACTTCCTGCTTCTCCCAAACAGTTGGTGCAGTTTTTCAGCTTTTTTAAAATATGACATATGTGCACACAGTTCTGCCTGTTGGATCAGTAAAAAATTATATACAAATTCCTATCCAACAAGCCTGCTTCTTTGTGTGCTTAAGAATCCTACCTGTAATGAGGCGATTGCATATAGAGCTGAAATGAAATTTGCTGATTTCCATTATGACATCCCACTATTGAAGGAGAAATTTTAAATTTGTTTTTTGAACATGCGGCAATATCCAGCAATGTCCTGGTGCTAGCATAAGGGACCTCTAGCCAAATGTCAATAGTATTAGCTTGTACAATGGGTTCAATTCCATTGGGCAAGTTAACGTTATTGGCATTGTGCTAGAAGTCCTTTATGCTAGCACAGTGTAATTTGCATTAGCTCAATAACATTACTGGATGCTGCCTTGAATTTTTATCTTACAATTGGAAAATTCAATGAGGTTTTACTTGTTGGCAAATCCTGATGGTTTTGCTTTTGACATGTTTCAAATAGGAACGCTCATAAGCTATTAACTGTCACACTTTAAATTATATATATATATATATATATATATATATATATATGTATGTATGTTTGAGGTACTAAATATCTTTATTGATAAATGATCAAATATAGTTCAGTGTTAAATATTACTATATATTAGTTGTTAAATATCATCTACCAAATATTGAAAAAAATGGTTTCATATGCATGTATGAAATAGTTGTAGAGTATTCTGTAAATATGTGATAATCAGATAATATTATTTGTTTATTTATTTATTTAATTACATTTATATACCGCCCCACAGCCGAAGCTCTCTGGGCGGTTCACAAAAACTAAAAACAGTAAACATTAAAAATATACAAAATTTAAAAACCATCAGAAACATAAATACAACAGTATAAAAACAGCAGCATCCATTTAAAAATATCAGAATATTTGACATCAGATTCTGAGAGGGGACTTTTGAGGGGATTTTTTAAAAGTAAATTTGTTTCAGCTCTAATTGCATCTTTTATGAGTATCTGCCTTTATTACAAAAGCAGTTGATTGAAGGCACAATCCTAAGTATGTTTAGACAGGAAAAAAAGTCCTATAACTCCCAGCATCTCCCAGCTTTTCCAATTTGTAGCATGGTTGCCTGAGGCATGCTGGGAGTTGTAGGACTTCTTTCTGTCTAAATGTGCATAGGATTGCACCCTAAATAATGTTTACAATGTTCGCCTCAAAACATAGGAAATACCCAAGACAATTCTATGCATGTTTACTCAAAAACAAGTCCCACTGTGTTCACTGACCAGGTCCATGACCTATGATTGTGGTCACAGTGTGCAAGAATGGTAGATTTTATTGGAACAACTTTAAGAAGTAAGTATGTTGCACAGAATTCTTCATGAGAAAAATGATTCTGCCTTATTTATAGTTTTATGAAACTGAAAGGCTTATATATTCAATCCAAGTTGGTCCAATAAAAATACCATTTTACCAGATTTGCAGCTCTTCATAAACAAACATGTCTTATTTGGAAACAATTATTTTCATTGATGGCCCTTCAACTGGCAACCAAAACACTTTTGCACCCACTACACTAAACTGGGGCCTTAGCTAGACCTAAGGTTTTTCCCGGGATCGTCCCGGGGTCATCCTTGTTCATGTAAATGACACACAGGATATCCCAGGAGCAGGCGGGGACGACCCTGGGATGATCCCGGGATAAACCTTAGGTCTAGCTAAAGCCTGGGAAATAAGAGTCAAGCTGTAATCCCACTACCCATCTGCTCAAATATTTGTTGATTTAGAAAAATCATTGCCTCTGATTCATGTGAGGGCAATTTAATATAGATAACCCAGATTAATCTCTCAAACTCTATTTCTATTCTTTATTGGTACTTAACTAAAATGGTAACTTCTTTTGCACTATTCAGGGTATGCATGTAAAATGGTTTTTCTGTTTCACTTTTTAGCCATTTTTTTTGAGATGATATAGCTACTTTTTGGAGAAAATGGTTTTTACTTAGTAAACCTTAAATTTTCCTCGAACAGCACTCTTTCTCTCTTCTTTCACCTAATGGGATATGAAAATATGGCAATAGGGTTGCCATGTTTTAAATTGGCCCTGCTCCTGTGTCTTTCATAGCAGCTTGACAAACACTAAGATAGCAGATGGAATTGTTCCAGCAGCATGAATAAAAGTGATAGGCAAAGTGTAATCTGCTTAAATATCTGAGTGCCATGCTGCTGTTAAAAGCACAGGAGTGTCCTCTTTTGCATCTGGTCACTACTTCAAACTCATTATAGTTCGCTGCTGTCGAGGTTTGTGCTGTCGAGGTATTAGACACTTTCCCCTTTTTATTCTCCAGACTCACAAGTATCTCTCTCTTATAACCCCCACTTTCCATATTTATGGACAATATGTATACCGATGGAAATGGATATTCCACTGAGTTCCTTTTCCTTCCATCTATAAATTGTCCTCATGAGGTTCCTTCTCTGAGTACAAAGATAAAGTCTCCTCCCTCTAGAAGCAGAATGGTAGTTTGCTCAAGCTGAAGCTCTCAGCATTTTACTGGTCCTCCTCCTGTGCCTTCAGCAGCAGCTTTGCACACAAATTAAGAACCTTAAACTTTTATCATCATTTGTTTCCATGCCAAGAACAACTTCAGTACAAAATGGGTTACTTTTTCTTTACCAGCCTAATATTAGGCCTGAATCCACTGGGCTTCCTTAAAAGTAAAATGCAGTATAGTTCAATTCTGGAGAGCAAATTCCATTCTGCTGTAGAGAGTTGGCATTAGGAGCTAGTGCACAATATTACACCTCTTCCATGCTACCTTTGGGCTTCCTTTTTTGTCTCTCTTTTGGAGACAGAGGCTGCATTTGGACAACACAATAATCAATGGTGGGTTAATAGTCAACTCCATGGTTCATTATCGAAGGAATACTCCCCACACAACACAATTCTAATCAACTGTGGTATCGATTAAGGCCAACGTCGAGTTGACTGTTAGTCAATGGAGTGTTTGATTGACACATCCCCCACCCTCTCTCCCTCCTCAGTCCTCCCAGTGGTATCTGATCAGCCATTGCAACATCTGCCAGCTGGACTAGACTGGTAGCTGCCACTTTGGTCTTTCTTGCCAGGGGACTCTCTAGTCACTGAAAATAGTCAACTGTGTGTGACAAAATAGTCAATGGTGCCCATCACACAGCATGATAACCAATAGTTACTCAAATAAGCAACCCTGCACAGCGTTGGTTATTATAGCTGAATAATCTACCATGGTGTACAAAAGTCCTGACAGATGACACAATGACCAACCGTTGACTATTTAACCCACCATTGGTTATCATGTCATCAGAACCCAGTCAGAGTTTAGCCAAACATTCTGTTGCATAAGGCCCATTGGAAGATGCACAAAATAATAGCTTTTTAATCTTATATTTTTCTTTCTCTGTCCTGAGATGATGGGAACAGATGAAACATAGCTTTTCCAAAAAGAAAGTTGTACATATGACCCAAATGAACATTAAGAGATGGCTGCTTTAATTGTCACCAGTGTATGTGACAATATGGCTTTGATGCCACTATGCCTCTCTTTCTGGACTATCCTTTCTTTCCTTGGCACAAGTGAAAGGTGGGATCAGGCTGAATTATGGAAATGTTCAACAAAGCTGACAGAATGGAAAGTGTACATTTAATTTGCAGTAATATTGTCTTTTTGAAACTTCATTGACATATTGATCACAATAAGGTTTGAAATTGTTATTGCAAAAAAATATTTTAAATAATCAGCATATGTACACTTTAGAGTGTTTGTTTATGAAATATTTGAACTGGCTTGACACAAGCAGTCATGAAACAACACTAAGGTCCCCTTCACCCTTTGCTTCTTGTAGAATATGAGCATTGCACACCTTTAATGCTTAAACGTTACAGCTTCACTGGCTACAAACTTCCAACTCATATGATTCTATGAATGAGAGATTGCTATGGCAGGAGCCTTATGTTTTATTTGGTCAGCCCAGCTACTAGTGTAAAAGTAGCAAGTACATGGTCCATTTGATCAGAGCTCCCCAGAGAAATGTTAGCCTCTCAAACAATCCAGAGAACGTTGGCAAACATTCAAGCCACTGCAGTGGCACAATAGTAAGATCAGTTCTGAGAGAGAGGGAGAGAGAGAGAGAGAGATCCAAACTTGGATGCTCTTCTAATTAATAAAAGATGGAGAAGGTATTTCCATTGCTCTCCTGAACTACAGGATAATGCAGCAGCATAATCTAATGAAGATCATGGATGAAAGAAGAAATGTTGGTCCTAAAGAAGATCGTAAATTGTGGTAAGTAGCTCCATTCATGTTGATGTGTGTTTGTGCACATTTTTAACTGAATTTTACAATTAACTTTTGAAATATACCACACCTGTTCATTAGTTTAATTATTTTTTACTGAACTTTGTTGGAGATCCCTGAGTAAAGATATCTCATTTAAATTCTTTTTCTGAAAAAAGGACAAATTTCAGCATTCCATTGCCTTATACTTGGATTGCTAACAGTATCACAGTTTCATAAAGAATAAAATATTTTTTTAAAATCTTAACAGGTCCTCCCATGATTTCTTTGTTTGAAATTACTAGCCTCTGACAATATTAGAAAACATATTGTATGGGGAAGACAATTTAGTTTAAGGTATCTATAAAAAACAACTGGGAGTTGCAACAATTTTTTTGCAATGTATTTTACTCTGTGACAGGAGGGTTCCTGTTCAGAATTCCAGACAACCAGCCAGCTATTTCCCTTCCAGAAGAGTATAAGCTGTAAAAGGCTCAAGCAGGCCAATTTTCTCTCTGCCTCTTCTTCCCCCCTGTCCCCATATTTCTTTTCTTATTTATGTTCAGCATTCTGTTGCTCCTGGAGGACATTGAGCATGCTCAGTTTACATTGGGCTGGGGTGTTTTATTTTGTTGTTTTAAAAGGATGATAGTTTAAATGCCTTGTACTTTTTCATACTTTGAGGTTCACCTGGCCAACTGATACCTCCCTCTTGTTTCTCAGGGGTCCCATTTTGGCTCCAATCCAGTTGACATTCAACTACCTGAGTTCACTCTTACTCTCTAAATGAGCTATTTATAGCCACTCACAGAAGTTTCCAGGTCAATTAAATGATGCTGTAAACAAACAGGACATCTCCCATGGCTTCCTCCCATTATCCCATTGTAAAATCAGAGAAAGGCTGAAATAAACCCTTAATGGCATGAAATTCGCAATGTGTAAAGATGCCATTGAACTATGAAGTGGCTGAGGAAGTGAGAAGAGGGGAAAATGCCTCCCTGCAACAAAGGGAGGCAGATCTGATCCTCGTGTCTACTCAGAAGTAAGTCCCATAATGTTTAATGAAGTTTACTCCCAAGTAAGTGTGATGAGATTTTTAAACTTACAGCACAACCTTACTTAGAAGTAAGTCATAGCTTTCCTGGGGGCTGCAAGGAAACAGATGAAAACAAGAGTCCCTCTCCTCTCCTGTGCACACATGCCAGGGTGGGAAGGAAAGAGGTGCTTCCTCAATTCAACCAACTGTATCTGTCATTTAAAGGAGCCCTGGGAAGCCGCAGGATCTTCCACCTCGTTGCCCCTCTCCTCCCATGTAATCCAACCCATATCAATCACCCCAAAGAACCAGGAAGCACAACAGTGCCGGGTAAACAACCGGATTTCCCCTAATCTGGGAACTCAGTGGCAAAGAGCACCTTTATCAGCTTAGGCTGATATACCAACTGCACCCTTATCTGGATGGAGATAGCCTAGCTACAGTTATCCATGCTCTGATAACCTCTTGTTTGGATTACTGCAATGCATTATACATGGGGCTGCCTTTGAAAACGGTCCGGAAACTTCAACTGGTACAAAACAGGGCAGCATGGTTACTGACAGGGACTGGCCGACGAGACCACATCACGCTTGTCCATTTCCACTGCTTCATGGGCTGCCAGTCCAGGTCCAGGCCCAATTCAAAGTGCTCCCATATGTACCTGCCCGGACCCTAGGGTCATCCTCAGGGGTCCTTCTCCGTGAGCCCCTGCCAAAGGAAGTGAGGCAGGTGGCTACCAGGAGGAGGGCCTTCTCTGTTGTGGCACCCCGGCTGTGGAATGAGCTCCCTAAGGAGGTTTGCTTGGCACCTACATTATATGCCTTTAGATGCCAGGTGAAGACCTTTTTATTCTCCCAGCATTTTAACAGTCTATAAATAAATTTTAACTTGGTGTTTTAAATTTGTAATTTTGCATTGTTGCTGTTTTTATCTGGTTGAGCTTTTATATTGTATTTTATATTATGGTTTTATACTGTTGTTTTATACTTTGAATGGTGTTAATTTTTGTGAACCACCCAGAGAGCTCTGGCTATTGGGTAGTATAAAAATGTAATAAATAAATAAAATAAAATAAACAAATGTAGAGACACCCTTAAATGGAATGATAATGAGCATTATTCTCTTCTTTCACTAAGATGCAAGCAGATATACTGATCAAACTGACTTTCTCAGGGTGTGTGTTGATTTTGGACTTGATGATTATAAAATCCAAAGTTAATGGTTCAGTTCAGATGTTGATAATAAGCAATTGTGAATTTACAATTCAAAGTTCACTTTTGGATTTCTGTCTCATCAGACTGAGGTGAATCCATTGTAATGGGTATATGTCAGTTTCCCCCCAAAATGGGGGTACTTTTGTAAAAACTTTTGCTGCCAATACATAGTCCCACCTTGTTGTTGCTTTGTCAAATGTTATGAAACTGTTTATGGGTGAAAATGTCCATGCATGGGATGCTGGAGAGGAGTAATTGTGTCATGATATTATAGAAGGAAGACGACATCTCTGTCTCCCTGTCTTGCAATTGTGTCATTGCCTGCAGCAATGCAATATGACAAAACTCAAAATGTACCCTGCATTGCAAAGGCTTTTGGATAGGGACAGTAGGGGGGAATCTACACGTAGTACTGAAGGCGCTTGCGTGCGCCTCCAGTGCGCCGTCAAAACGATGGTGTAGACGGCGAAAGAAGAGACGGAGGAAGAGACGGAGGAGGAGGTGGCTGGGGAACCGTCCGTGTCCTTGTCGCCGCCGCCGCTGCTGCCTCCCCGCTGGCCTCCTGCTGCCGGGCCAAGAGCCACCTGGGTCGGAGAGCTCGGCTTCCGCTTCCGCCGAGCTCTCCGACCTGGGTGGCTCTTACCCCTGCAGCAGGAGGCCGGCGGGGAGGCGGTGGCAGCGGCAAGGACGCAGCCGGTTCCCCAGCCTCCTCCTCCTCCGTCTCTTCCTCCGTCTCTTCTTTCGCCGTCTACACCATCGTTTTGATGGCGCACTGGAGGCGCACGCAAGCACCTTCAGTACTATGTGTAGATTTGCTCTAGAACTCACAAGGCACTTGGCTGGCCCTGTTCTGGGAGCTGGCCCAGCCAAGCGCTCCCATAACATGCTTTCTGGGGCCTCCGAAAAGTGCACAATTCTCCCGGCACACTATTAGCATGGCTGGGAATTGCGCACCTTCCGGAGACCCCAGAAAGTGTGCTTTGCCTGCCTCCCCAACCCCATGCCAATCATGCCTTAATGCCCCTCTTAAAACCTTGGATTAACTGAGTTCCACCCGGACCTGTGCCCCTTTGTCTTTTGGCAGTGATGGGGCAAAAATCAAAATCCACTAAAAGTGTGTGTGTGTGTGTGTGTGTGTGTGTGTGTGTGTGTGTATATATATATATATATATATATATATATATATATATATATATATGCATTTTCTGTTGTTCCCATTTGCCAGGAGGTTTGTCAATGTTGTGGCAATGTGATATGTCAGTACCAATGGAGGCTGCTGGCTCTAGTGTTAGTGTGATGGTGAATCTGCTTCAAGTTTCAGTCAGAACCAATCACGCCTTGGATAGTTCCTTTAGAGTTCTGACTATGGGGGGGCGGAGCCGGACGTTATGACGGGTAAGATCGCTGTGTGAATTCTCCCATCAGGGGGGATATGAAAAGCTTATTATCTCACTTAATGAGGCGTGGATTATAAATTAAAGTGTTGGATGATGCTTATGAGTGTTGAGTGAAGATGGAAATCCTGTTTTTTGTGAAAGAAATCACAGATTAAGGGGAGAAAATAGACTGTTCTTGGCTGTTTTCTGACTGTAAGCAGACGGAAGGAGGGGGGAGCAAGCAACTTGGAATGTTTGGAATGTTGCAGCTCTCCTGTTTTCCAGTCTGATAGAAGCTGATTTATATACCCCTAATCTGAGAGAGATGTTCTGGTAGTAAATTCACCCTTCTTAAGGAAGAAAAAAAAGTATTTGAAACGGACTTGTTTGGATAAGAAGGGGGGAAGTGAAACGGGACTTTGACGAAACGTAAACATAATCCATGCCGTATATTAGAAAGAAAAAAACCCCGGGAAAGGCTGCTTGGCAAAGAGCACACCCTTCTAATCATAATTTGGCCCGTCTGGAGAAAGTGCCTGCCAGAAAAGAGTCACAATCTTCGGGTAGCGATTCAGCTTCAGGCTCAGACGAGTCGGTGAAGATGGCGGAAGGTTCTGGCAAGGCGCCAGCTTCTTCTGTTACAATGGATGAACTTAAAAAGCTGATTCTGGAAACCAAGGCTGCACTCAGCAAGCAGATTGCTGATAATGAAAAGAATGCAGAGGCACGGATGGGGGCGCTAGCGAACAGGCTGGCTGATAATGAGAAAGAGCTAAAGAAGGTTGGGGTTGAAGTTAAAGCTCTTGCAAAAAAACAGGATGTATTTGAAAAATGTTCTGAGGCAAAGTTAAATGCTCAAGATTCACAGCTGATTCAGCTTCAGGATGAGCTTCGACGTTGTAACATTCGCATCAAGCAATTTGCTGAAGAACCAGGAGAAGATTTGAGGAAAGTTGTATTGAAGTGGTTCAACGACATGATGCCTGATGCGGATATAAAGGACAGCGACTTGGAAAGAATCCACAGAGTGGGAGGAGTAAAGTATAAGGGATCATCTAGAGATTTGCTTGTGAAATTTGGCAGTTATTATAAGAAGGAGTTAGTAATGAAGAAGCTGAGAGCTATGGCTATGATTAAATATAAAGGCAAAGCAGTGCTAGTTTTCAACGATCTTTGTCAGCAAACACTCCAATGGAGGCGCAGCATCAAGCCAATAACTGAAATATTAATAAAAAATGTAGTGAGATATGCTTGGGGTTACCCGGTTTTTTTAAAGTTCTCCCATGCTGGGAATGATTATAGAGTAACCTCTCTGGAGCAAGGAAGGGAGCTGCTGAAGAGATTGGGGTTAATGAAGAATGGAAGTGTTGGAGCTGGGGAAGAGAATGGAGCAATGGCAGGAGCATCTGGGATGGGGTAAAGAGAAATGTTATGAGATAATTGATATGATAATTAATTAAATACAGAGATCGGGTCGTCATGGCGGGGCACCGCCTCCCCCCTCTCCCCTAATTGGGTGGCCGGAGTAATAGACTCGCGGGGATATGGGGAGGGGGAAAGTAGGGGGTGGGAGAGGGGGAGGGGGGTTATTAGGGAGGGAGGGAGGGAGACGATGGGGGGGTTAGGGTTTATTGTTATATTTGTTGTTGTATTTGTTTATGAGGTAGGAGGGGGGGAGTATTATGTGTGGAATTTGTGTTTTTATGTAAGTAATTTTGAATTACTGAGCACGAGGGATCGGAAGAGATTTCAAAAGGGTGATTATGGATAAAAAGATAAAAGTATCAACACTCAATGTTAAAGGTTTGGGGGCAGTCGTGAAAAGGAAGAGAATAGAACAATTATTTAATAAAGAGGGATCAGATATTATAATGGTCCAAGAAACACATCAAGGCTCCGAGAATTCGAATATGATAAAATTAAGGTGGCTAGCCTATTATGAAAAGTCATTAGGGACATCTAAAAAAAATGGAGTGGCCACCTTGATTTCAAAAAAAAGTGGGTTCGTATTAGAAGAAGTAAAAAAGGACGATAAAGGCAGATATCTTATGTTAAAAGGTAAAATTGAGGGAAAGGTTTATACTTTGATTAATGTTTATGCCCCAAATGAGAGGCATAGAGAGTTTTTTATAAAGTTGTTTAAAGAAATAGAAGAATTTAAGGAAGGATATGCTATATTAGCTGGGGATTTTAATATGGTTATGGATAATAAACGAGACAGGTCAAATCCCACTAAGGTTGAAAAGAGGAATAATATGACTATACTGAATAAATTGGTAAAAGAAAATGGTTATCTAGATTCGTGGCGTTTACTTAATGGGAATAGGCCTGGGTTCTCATATTTCTCCCCAGTTCATTATACATACTCCAGGATAGATTATATATTTGTTTCAAAAGATTTTGCAACGAAGATTTGTAAGATGGAAATAGGGGTAATAAAAGTAACTGATCATGCCTTGTTAAGTTTAGAATTTACAGTTAAGAAAGATTATAAAGAGGCATATAGATGGAAGTTGAATACAAAGATATTGAAATATAATAAAGTAGTAGAGAAAATTCAGAAGGAACTGTCGGAGTCATGGGAAATAAATGAAAAAGGAGGAACAGCTGGGTCAGTCATTTGGGACACCATGAAGGCCGTAGTAAGAGGAATCTGTATTAGAGAAACCTGTACTTTAAAAAGACAACAACGGGTAGAGCAGGATAAGTTAGAGATAGAAATTAAAAATTTGGAGGAAAGATATTGGAGAGTTAAAGATAAATATAAATTAGTGGAAATACAAGCTAAGAAGAAACAATTAGAAAATTTAAATATAGAGGAGGTTCAAAAGAATTTATTGTATATGAAGAGGGAATATTTTGAAAATAGCAATAAGAACTCGAGGTTGCTCGCCAAGCTCACACAAAAAGAAAAAGGAAGGAATGGGATAGAAACGTTGAAAGATAGCCGAGGGAATTATTGTCATGCAATGAAAGCCAAAATAAAAATTTTTCAGGAATTTTATCAGGAATTGTATAAGGGTAAAGAAATTCAACAAGAAAAGGTGGAGGAGTATATTGGAAGGTTTATAAAGAAGGGAATAAAATTAGAATATAAGGAGTTAATGGAGTCAGTAATAACTCAAAGAGAAATTGAAGAGGTTATTGATAAGTTAAAAGTTGGTAAATCACCGGGAGCAGATGGATTGGGTCCAGAATACTATAAGGTCTTCAAAGATTACTTGGTTCCAAAATTAATGGAACTTTATAATAGGATATTATTAGGAGAGAAGATACCTGAATCATGGGAACATTCAGTGATAATTCTGATCCCAAAACCAGACAAAGATTTGACTAATCCCGATTCTTATAGACCTATTTCTTTAATAAATCAGGATGCCAAAATTTTTACATCTATTATGGCTAAACGGTTAAATAAATTTTTGGCAGAATATATAGGAGCAGATCAATGTGGGTTTGTGGTAGGAAGGCATATGCATAATTTAGTGGGTAGAGTTTTAAATGTAATAAATGTAATAAAAAAAGCAAATATTAAGGCAGGTATTATGGCATTGGATATTTTTAAAGCTTTTGATTGTGTGAGCTGGCAGGCACTAAAGAGTATTATAGATAAACTGGGATTTGGAAATAAATTTAAAAATGTAATAGAACAGTTATATTCCCAAAATACGGCGGTAGTGGTGGTAAATGACGGACTTACTGAAAAGATACGACTAGCCAGAGGAACAAGACAAGGATGTCCGCTCTCGCCGGTCCTGTTTGTAATGGTTATGGAAGTTTTGGCGAAGGCACTAAGGGAGGATGAAGAGTTAGAAGGAATTGGAGAGGTAAGGGAAATAAAGTTAAACATGTTCGCGGATGATACTTTATTGACCATTAAGAATCCATTAAGAAAATTAGAAAGAGTTAAATATCAGTTGAGGGAATTTGAGAAAATTACAGGGTTAAAAATAAATTGGTCTAAATCAGAGATGATGCTATTTAACTATACTAAGAAGGAAGAAAAGGATTTGGCACTTAAGGGAATGGAAGTGAAAGTCAAGGACGAGATTAAATACTTAGGAATTAAAATTACCAAAAATTTAGAAAATTTAGAAAGGGAAAATTTAACGAAGTTAAAGAAGGAGGTATTAGAGAAATTGGAGAAATATAAAAGATTAAATTTATCTTGGTTTGGGAGAATAGCTTTGATAAAAATGAAGATATTAGCTAAAATTAATTTTGTATTTAGGATGTTACCTATAAAAATATCAGAAACCGAGATAAAAAGTTGGCAAAATATTATTAATAAATATTGTAATGGAGAAAAGAGAGCAAGAGTGAATAAAAATAATTGGTACCTAAGCCAAAAAAAGGGCGGAATGGGTCTCCCAAACATAAAATTATATTACGTAGCAAATAGATTAAGACATGTTGTAGAAGCAATTATGGGAGTAGGAGATTTATATTGGATGGAAGAAAAAAACATAAGTAAGGTAGAGATGAATTTGGAGAATGTTTTTTTTAAAGATGGAGGAAGAAAGTGGGTTGGAAGTATAGATAATCCACTCCTGAGGACTCAATGGGAAATTTGGAGTAAATTTAAAGGGAAGCTGCTTCCGAGCAACTCTCCCTTAGCACCGATAATAATGTTAAAGAATTTCCCAGAGGATCTAAAGGGTAGATTGTGTAAAATATTAAAAGAAAAAAATAAAATAAAATTAAAGGATTGGTTAAGTGATATTAAAACAAGAGAGGATATGGAAAATTTGTTAAAGGAGAAGAAGCTATCGTGGTTAGAATATGGTCAATTAGAACAATGGAATAAAAAGTGGATTAAGGACAATAGAAAGTGTAGAAAGATGACGAGGTTTGAAGAATTAGTAGTAAGTAAGGAGAAAGGAAAAGGAGATAGTATAGTCTCAAAAGGATTAATGAGTGAAATATATAAAATATTGTTAGAGAAGGAGTTTAGAGAGAATACAGAGAAAATGGTTTGGGAATCAGATTTGAAGATACAGATAGGGCGACAGAGCTGGGAGGGACTATGGAAACAAAGAGTGTTGAGAAGTTTATCAGTAAGAATAAAGGAGAACTATTTTAAAATTTTATGGAGGTGGTACCTAACCCCGGTTAGATTGAATAAGATAAGTGATCAACATTCAGCAAATTGTTGGAGAGGTTGTGGGGAAAAAGGAACGTATTTACATATGTGGTGGCAATGCAAATATGTACAAAGATTATGGAAGATGGTGTTTTCAGAAATTGAAGAAATAGTGGGAATGAAAATAGAACAAACACCAAAAATAGCATTGCTGTCACTATTTGAAGAGATAAAGTGTGGAAAAGGAACTATAGAGCTGATATCGAGTTTGTTGGTAGCAGCACGGTTGATGGTAGCTAGGAACTGGAAGATCCAAGGGGAATATTCTATTGAAGAATGGTATAAAGAAGTATGGGATATAGCCATCAATGATAAATTGATATGTAACATTAAGTGGAGAAAAGGCATAACTAAAATAAATGAGTTCGAAGGAATTTGGAAACAGTTCCTAGTGTTTGTGTTTACTAAGGGAAGTGGGAAACCACCAGCAGAAGAAACGATTAGATTTTGGACTCAAGAATGATCCCGAGGTGGGGGGGTGCACTTTTATGTTAAGAGCGAAGATGTTATAGTTTGATAAGGTATATGTAATAGCTTTTGATATTGTACTCAACATTTATTCAAGATGTATGTAACAGATGTTTGATGTTATTTTTTTTTCTTATTGTGTTGTTTTAGTTATATTTGGTAATGTTAAAAAAAAGAAAAAAAAAAAAAAAAAAAAAAAAGGAGAGGCATTTCAACCTTTTAGAATGGGGGAAAAAACTACACAAAAGACAGGAAACCACCAAACAATCTGTGGTTAGAGGGAAGAGAGGTATGGCCATCAAGGGAACCCTGAAGGGTTGGTTTGGGCCCTGGACTTGAGGCTCCCCACCCCTGCACTAGCAGAATGACATCATTGGATACTACTCATAGTTTCCCCAGACCCCCTCTGTTTGGGATATTCCCTTTTGTGTGAACATTCCCTCTCCCATTTCGGTATCAGAGCTCGCTATGGTTAGCAATACATGTGCACCAGAATTTTTATTAATCATAGTTAATTAAGTCAAAACCAGCTTGCGAATGTAGTTTGACACTAAGTACCATTAGCAAACAGACACAGGTGGTGCTAACTGTAGCGGGCTCTGAGATTAAAAGGGAGAGGGGGAAATGCATGCATGAGAGGGGAGGAAGAAAGCCTGGACAAAACTGAGTTGGTATCGGGCCTTTAAGATGCAGACTGACAGCTATATTAATCTTAGTATTGCTTAGATGTTAGGGAGATTTTGACAAAAACTACCTGCCAGTCAGTTATACTGATGTCCATTATCATCTTTATTCCCTCCTTTTTGCTTATACTGAATTTGTTTATCCAAGTACACAATGGGTTGGACCCAGATTTGCACTCAGTGGAGTTCTGCTGGTTCTTGAAGAAAGGGGGTGGCAGTGATTTACTTTGGTTCCTTCTTCCCCTTGCGGCCCACAGTGCCACCTCCCATGCTTTTCTGGAGGGCTAGGGGACCTTCTGGAGCGGCGTGGGAGGTGGCACTGGGGGCTGCGGGGGGGGGGGGAGGGAAGCAGAGAAATCAGTCACAGCACACATTTCATCCAGCAGGAAGCCTCTGCTTCATTCCTGTTTCTTCCATGAATGTAAGGAACCCTTCTGTTCACAAAGGACCAAGTCTGGATCCAAACCAATATTTTTTAAGCCTTGTTTGGATTTTATTCTGCCGCCCTCCTCCAGATCACACTGTTTCCAACCTCTCTGCACCAAAGAGAGATTATTATGGAATGTGCCATCATTACACACTATACACTTTATAGAGCCTAAGAGGTCAGATCGTTGCCCCGACAGTTTATAATGTTACATGTACATTTTCTCCATAGCAAGAAGAACTCTGATTTTTAAGTTTTAAAAGATTTTAAATAAACAATGGAAATAGCAAATCCATCCTATACTTACAGAGCAAATCTATATTTATTTAGAAAGAAGTCCTACAGTATTAAAAGGCGCTTAGTTCCATAAAAAAAAAAAAAAAAAAAAAAAAAAAAAAAAAGAGTTCTGACTATGAAATGTCGAAAAGGTTTCTTTATTTTTCTATATGAAATATTAAAAATGTTCTAAAAACTTTAAACCAAACTTGTACAACACTCAACATTTTGGATCTTGTGGATCCTTCGTCAGGAGCTGTACAACGAAATGAATTACTTTTCTAAGTAATTATACATTCTAAACCTTATAGATTTTTTTTTTTTACAAGATCACAGTCATGTTCATTCTGTCTCAGTCAGCGGGGCTTGGCTACCATTATCCCAATTTACAAAAAAGGGAGAAGAGAAGACCCTGGGAATTATAGACCTATTAGCCTCCTAAGTGTTATAAGCAAGTTGTATGCTAGCCATTTACTGGAAAAATTGAGTGATTGGCTGGAACGGGAAAATATAATAAAGAGTGAACAGGCTGGGTTTAGGGGTGGGCGCTCCACGGCAGATCAGGGACTTATTCTTCAGCATTTAGTAGGCAAATACTCAACTCCCCCGGGGGGTGCACTTTATACTGCCTTTATTTATTTTAGATCTGCATTCGATCTGATATCTAGGGACAGACTGTGGGAAAAGTTAGAGGGTACTAACATTGACCGTCGACTGCTGATTCTTATTCGCAGTCTATATGAAAACACTAGGCTCCAGGTGAGATGTAACAGTGCTGGTCTTATGTCCCAGTCTATCACTACCACGATGGGTGTGAAACAGGGCTGTGTATTAGCTCCCACTCTGTTTAATTTTAATATTAATTCCCTGGTAGAATGTCTAGCGGAGCAAAGAGCACAACCACCTAGTATATCAAATAGACCCTTATCGATTTTACTCTATGCAGACGATGCGGTGCTGTTGTCATTGACCAAGTCAGGTTTGAGGAGATTGCTGAGGGCCTTGAAGGGTTACTGTGAAAGTGAACTACTGCAGATCAATTATGACAAAACAAAGGTTGTAGTTTTTTCCAGAAGAAGATTAAAATATAAATGGCATCTAAATGAACACCAAATCGAACAGGTGGCTTCGTACAAATATCTGGGAATAATATTTCATTCATCAGGAACGTGGAGGGTTCAATCTAAAAATGCAATCGCTAATGTGCAGAGGAGCATTAAGGCACTCCTCTCCTTTTTCTACAACAAAGGTGGGCAGCATATTCCCTCTGTTCTCCAAGTTTTTGTTGCTAAGGTTTTAGCTCAAATGCTGTATGGTTCAGAGATTTGTGTCTATGAAAACCTGGCCCCTCTGGAGGCTGTACAAACTAAGTTTCTGAGGTCAATACTTGCGGTCCCGTCCTGCCTTCAAAATGCAATTGTAAGGCTGGAGGCAGGCCAGATCTCATTAGAGGCTCGTATATGGATACGTAAGTTCCATCTCTGGTTAAAATTACTGTTTGTCCCTGTGGGTTTAGCTCTGCTTACTCTAACAGACACTTTCAATTCAAGGTGGAAGGATACTTTGAATAGGAAGTTGCAATCCCTGGGCTACTCCATGGATGCAGTCCTGAACCTAGGATATGAGAAAGCAAAAAGGGATATTGCCCAAAGAATTCAAGACATAGACTTTCAAGACCAATTGAGTCGAGCTAGCCTGAACCCGGGGTTCAGGGGAAATAGTAGTTCTCCAACAATTGCCATGTACCTGATAAACTTGACCGTTCCGAGGCTCAGAAGAGCTTTTACGTTAGCCAGATTTAATGTTCTACCTTCAGCATTGCTGGAGGGTAGATTTAAAAAAATCCCTTACAGTGAACGGCAATGTCCATGTGGGTCGGGGGATGTTGAGACAATAGCCCATGTTTTACTTTACTACCACCTGTATAAAGACCTCAGAGTCTCCTTAATAACTCCACTTATAAAAAAATTCCCAGGTAGAACAGACAAAGCGTGTTTAGATTATCTTTTCTCAGGCATGAACACTCAAGTTACTGTAAAAGTGGCAAGATTTTGTGCTGCAGCCATCTCACGCCGTAAGGTGGTGAGACAATAATAATATTCATGTACCACATCTGTAATGTAATGTAATGTGTTAAATGTGTTAAATTGTATGGTGTTTGATTGGAGTGCTGGTTGTCTCAGTCAGCAGTCAAACGTTGAGCGTTGTACAAGTTTGGTTTAAAGTTTTTAGAACATTTTTTTATATTTCGTATAGAAAAATAAAGAAACCTTTTTGACATTTCATAGCACCAGAGCCAGTTGCCTCTTTTTCCTATAGCCTTATTCTGATTGAAACCTGGAGCAGATTCACCATCCCACTAATATCAGAGCCACCAGCCTCCTCTGGTCAGAACTACTTTTACTATCCTCTGTAAATATAAATATGTGTAAAAACAACAACATATAATATTTATATGTCTGACTTGCAGTGTGAGTTTTATTTAGCTCCAAACTTTATATAAAAAATGACAAAACAAACAAATTATTTATATTATTTCTTCAGAGTGCAATGAACTCTCATCAGATCTCCAAACTAAAAATCTCTATGTCTCCACACAAGGGCTTCTGGTAAATGTGATTGTCCTCACCAATGTAGTTGGAACAGAGGCGGCTTTCATCTATTTCCAGGTATTCATGCTACATGTAGCAAACTGTTTTCATCTGTCATGATGAAGGAAAATGACTTGAAAGGATTCACCAGTCCATTTGCTGAAGCATTCAGCCCTATTTTATCCAGAAAGAAAAATATATTCAGTTACCATGACACAACGTTCAGAAAGCATCTGTTGTACAAACTCAAGATAAAAGGAAAATCTGCATTAATTTTCCTTTGCACTTAATTTCTTCTTATCCAAGTCTCAGCCAAGAACAGAAGAGCTGACAAGCACATCCTGATACCAGCATCATATCAACTGAAAACAAGCATTCAAGCAATGACATTTCCAAAGCTTTGAGGCTCCGGGGTATTTAAGCAAATGTTTAAACTTTTCTTGATGATGCTCCATGAAAACAGTAGTGCTTGTATACATTTTAATGCAAGTCTAAACTGCTCAGCAATTTCCTTACACGTCAGATGTTCTGTGTATTGTAAACAGCTCCAAGCGTGAAAGAGACCCACTGGAGACATCAGCAGTAGAGGAAAGAGTTGAGTTGAGAACCCGTCTCAAGGATTGTGGGTGCTCATCATTCACCGTGACGAGACTTCCCCAAGCTCAACAGCACCCTGAACTCATAGGGACATACGAAGCTGTCTTAAACCAAGCTAGACCATTGGTCCATCCAGCTGGTTATTACGTACACTGACTGGCAGTCGAACTCCAGGATTTCAAACAAGGGCCTTTCCTGGCCCCCAGCAGGATTGAGCCTCGGATCTTTTGCATTCCCAGAATGTGCTGTACGACTGAACAATGGCTCTGCAGACAAAGACAAGAGATGCATAAGCAGCAAGGCCTGCTCTCAGCTGCTTTGAAATTTAGAGCTCCATCACATCAGCGATTTATCACACTATCGCCACGCCTGGTATGTGTTTTTGCAGCACGGTGCTCACATGATGTCATCCTTGTCCTGCGCTTGTCTTGCCTCTTCCCCTCCCTTTTCCATCTTATTTTGGAACGGGAAAACTCTGTTCCCACCCCCCCTCTGTGTGCAATAAAGCCACTCCTCCGTCCCATGTATTGCTGTCACTCGGAAACTAATTGGCAGTCAGTGAAGTGATTTTAAAATTGGTATAATATGGTCATCCTTAGGTGACCAATGCAGCTGCCATATTTTGAACTAGCTGAAGTTTCTGGACTAGGTACAAAGGCAGCCCTATGTACAGCACATTGCAGAAGTCAAGACTTGAAGTTACCAGTGTGTGCACTACAATTTTTAGGTCTTCTAACTCTAGGAAGGGGTGCAGCTGGCATATCAGCCAAAGCTGATAGTAGGCACTACTGGCTGTCGCAACTATCTGGGCTGTTATTTGGAGCGACGGATCCAGGAGTACCCCCAAGCTGCAAACACAGTCTTTCAGGGGGAATGTAACCCCATCCAGAACACACCTCCAAACCAAGGTTAGGACCTTTGACAGTAAGTAGCTCCATCTTGTCTGGATTCAGCTTCAGTTTGTTTTTCCTCATCCTGCCCATTACCGCCTCCAAGCATTCATTCAGAGCAGACACACTATCATTAACTGACACTGTTGTGGAAGGCATAGAGAAATAAATTTGGGTGTCATCAGCATACTGATAGCACCTTGCCCCATGCCTCCGGATGATCTCTCCCAGAGGTTTCATGTAGATGTTGAAAATGAGAACACTACGATTTTATTTTATTTTAAGTGCAGGTCTTTCAAATCCATGCAGATCTTTCAAAGGAATGGTCACAGCTGACACACTCAACATAGTTGTGCAATTGCCTGCCTTGTCACCACCTGCACCTGAGAATCAAGGGACCACACAGGGTCAAGAAGCACTCCCAAGATACAACCCTGGTCTTTCAGGGGGAGAGCAAACTCTTCCATAGGAAGTTGAATTCCAAGACCCAAGCCAAGGCTGCCCCTTCACCGCTCTTGTGCCCTCATTGACCATCCCCAGATCACTGCTACTCAAAACATAAGGTTAAAAAAAAGTTTTGTATTCAAATAGAGTGGCATGGATCCTGCAGTCTTGTACTGCTAGCTGCCACAGTGCTTCCTTTTGCCATCAGGGCCAGCCATGTTAGGAGGAGGAGGACAGGAAGAGGAGGAAGAGTCACCTTTCCAAAGTAAAGTGAAGGAAGGAAGGAAGGAAGGAAGGAAGGAAGGAAGGAAGGAAGGAGAGAGGGAGAGCTGGCTGGCTGACAATGGCAGGGAGAGCTGGCTGTTGGGGGGGGGGAAAGGGGGGGGGGCAGCAGCCCAGAAGGTGTGTAAGTGGATGGCCCATCAGCAGCACTATGCTGAGGGCCTACTGGGAGCTGGCACCAGCCCTCATCAGTTTCAATCAGATGTACCTGGAATTGTAAACTACTACATTCTTGATCACCTTAGCCAGACCCCACTAACTATAGAGGCCAACACTGTAGAGGCTCACAGGATATAACTTTGCTAAAGCCCAGTGTCCAATGCTGGAACCAGTCCTACCCTGTGGAAACTCCCGTTCTCTGTGTGTCTGGTTTCTTCAAACAGCCCTTTTATGTTCCTTTCAGTTCTGATTGCTTGTTTACTCATTCTCCCAAGACAAACATCTACTGCAACTTCATTCACTGTGCCTGCTCCTCCTTTCCTTTCCTGAATTCTAATTCCGATTCTTCCAGCAATCTTCTTGCATGTTTTCTAAACCTTTCATTTAAAATAAATAAATAAAGATATTTACCTAGATCTTTCATTGTGATTACTGCCTGTTTTCTCCTGATACTACATAAAACAAAACAAATACCTACTTTAAAAAAAAACCCACCTAATTAATGTACAAACATTTCTATAACCTGTGCCTATTTCTATTAGCGCTGAGCCAAACTGGTTAGCTGAGCTCCACAAAATCACACCCCTTGAAGGGTGCTAATTTTAGTGATTTTTGCAATGTATTCAGAAGTTGCAAAACTAGGGAGGAGTGGAGTGGATTTCTGGATGTGTTCATTTAGGCAATTATCATGCACATCCGTGCCCAGCAACAGCAGTTAAAAAAAGAATTATTATTTTTTAAATTGTGCATTAGTATACCCATTAGCAAACAATAATAGCGTTAAGAGTCCTTTAATCCCACAATTGTTTTTTTTAAAGCAAGGCATTTATGCACATTAGTGCACAATAAGGAGGCTTAAAAGTGCCTTTTAATGTGCTTCAGCATGTGGATCTGTGCACAAGAATAGGGCTGAAAAAAATGTACGTTCAATGTCTTTTAAATTGTAAAAATGGTGCCAAGGCAGCAGTAAGAGATCAGGATTACTTTGAGAACAAGGCTTTAGCTAGATCTACTGTTTAATCCAGGACGGAGGAGGGAAGATCTTGTGTTGTGTTTAATGTGAGATCCCTCCTCTGTTTACACGTGAGGTGCAACGACCTCAGGAAGAGAGGCGTCATGCCCACCGTTTTTTTAAAGGAGAAGCAGCACATGAATGCTCTTGCGCTGAAGGTAAGTGTTTTTTTAAAAAATTTAATTTAGTTTTCCCCCTCCCCCCACCCCAACCCAGCTCCATGGCAACAGGTCACATGTTCCGCAGTCTCGGGCTCAGCCCGAGACCGTGGAAAAAGTGGGCCCAAAGAGGAGGGCTCTATCCCGGGGCAAGGCCTGGTCTAGCTAAGGCCCAGGTGTATATGAGGGTAGGGAGAGGGGCAGAGGAATGTAAGTATGGGAGGTAAAGCTATTTCCACCCCCACACTATAGCCAGAATTTCTTTTATTAAAAAATAGCCTTTGAAATTGCAATTTTATATACAAAATCAAACACAACAAAATTTGGCAGTAGTTTCAACTAAAGTCAAATAATGTTTTGATGTGATATAACAATAACCCCAAACAAAGAAGGTTTTTTTTTGTTGTTGTTTTTGCAAAGTTGCTTAAAATGAGGAGAAATATCTAGCATATCTCTCTTAAGGAAAGAGATATGCACTCCAATGAAAATGAATAATCTCTAGCTACCTTCACTAGTCAAAGAAGGAATTCTTGGGAGGCAAAAAATGGAATAATATGACATGGGGTTTGAGTTTCTTTCAGAAACATGGGCAGAAAATGTAATAAATTATTATTTTGCTTGGATTCTTATGTTTGATAGCACAGGTAAGTGTTTTGCAACTTAGGTATCTAAACCTCAGTATTTCCCAACTCCATACTAGGATATTTTCATACCTAAGAAGAACCTGTACTGTGTATTTAAGGTGTATTACCACAATAAGGATGCAAACCTATGCATGTTAAGACAGGGGAAAAAAGTACTACAACTACCAGCATCCCCTGCCAGTATTGCTGCCCAGGGAATGCTGGGAGTTGCAGGACCTTTTTCTGCCTAAATATGCATAGAATTGCACCCTAAATGTGTTAGCCTTTAAGTCACCACAAGAGTCTTCTTCTTTTTTGTTCCTACAGACTAGCCACCCAACCATTATGATGCCTTCATCTATGCAGCAGGATCCTATAGCAAGGTGGCCTGGGAGCAGAGGGTATGCTATGCCCGCATCATACAGAGGATTTGGAGCACTAGCATTTGAAATGTCCCTTGTGCAGTAGCAGTGGAATTAAATGTATAGCTGGCATCCTAGGACCACATGAGCTTGCTTCTGATTGTAGAAACACTGCATTATTTGCTATCAGATCTGGATGCTGTAACTATAGTATTGAGGTTTGCACTATCACCAAAGAAAAGGAGATCAAACTTTGTTGGTATGTTGGAGGAACCAGGGTCCCAAAGTACTGTGTGTATATATACCTTTTTAAAATGTATTGCCCAGTTATTTGAATTTTAATGGGATATTCCTTTGGTTGTGGTCTCTACCTTGTACCAAGAAACTGATGTTTAAAAGATTTAAAATAATATACCATTTAAGAATCCTTGTAATATTCCTATATTAACTGTCATTTTTAAGGGCATATAAAGCACATAAAATGATGGCTAGGTGTGTCCAATGGCTTGTATGTGCCCCAGTAGAATTTCCTTCTTCAGATGGTGTCAAAGATAAAAATCTACCTTGGTTGTAAGGTAACTCTGTTTTATTGAGCGTAATACAGCTGTATGGAGAGAGTCCTACAGGCAAAGAACTTCTCCCCTGGCAGTGTGAAAAGCAGGTATATTTATACACAGCAGCATCTTAACCAATTAGCAATTGGGAAAATTCTAAAGCAAAACAAAGACAGATCAAAGAAAACTTCTTCATTACACCTTATCAACAGATGGCCCATAACGCTTCTGGCAATGTCAGATTGACCTGGACAGTTAGTCCTCCTTATCAAGCTGGCTAATTTGTCTTATACTACATCAAAAGGTCTTGACAGAAATTCCAATTAAGCATTTCCTTCCAATTAAGCAGTTTCAGTATTACAGCACATTCAGGCATATATTTTATTTATTTATTTATTTATTTATTTATTTATTGCACTTATATACCGCTCCCATAGCCAGGGCTCTCTGGGTGGTTTACAGAAATTCTAAAATTGAGATAAAAACAAGTATACAAAATTTAAAATTCTAAAACACAGAACATACACACATAAAGCATTAAAAACCGTTAAAAAACTAAACATGTGGGTGATTAAGATGTGCCGCCATATGCCTGGGCAAAGAGGAAAGTCTTAACCTGGTGCCGGAAAGATAGCAGTGTTGGTGCCAGACGAGCCTCATCAGGGAGATCATTCCACAGTCTGGGGGCCACCACCGAAAAGGCCCTATCCCTCATTGCCACACTCTGAGCCTCTCTCAGAGTAGGCACCTGGAGGAGGACCTTAGATGTTGAACATAGTGATCAGGTATATTCGCGTCGGGAGAGGCGTTCCATCAGGTATTGTGGTCCCAAGCCGTGTAAGGCTTTATAGGTCAAAACCAGCACCTTGAATTGGGCTCGGAAACATACAGGCAGCCAGTGCAAGCGGACCAGAGCAGGTGTTATATGGTCAAACCTTCTGGTTCCCGAAATCAATCTGGCCGCTGCGTTTTTCATGAGCTGCAGCTTCCGAACCATCTTCAAAGGCAGCCCTACGCAGAGCGCATTGCAGTAATCTAACTTGGAGGTTACCAGAGCATGGACAACCGAAGCCAGGTTATCCCTGTCCAGATAGGGGCGTAGCTGGGCCACCAACCAGAGTTTGTAGAAGGCGCTCCATGCCACTGAGGTCACCTGAGCCTCAAGTGACAATGATGGATCTAAAAGAACCCCCAAGCTACGAACCTGCTCCTTCAGGGTGAGTGCAATCCTATCCAGAACCGGTAGAACACCCCCCATCCTGTCAGCGGAATCACCTACTAACAGCATCTCAGTCTTGTCTGGATTGAGTTTCAGTTTATTAGCCCTAATCCAGTCCACTGTCGCAGCCAGGCACTGGTTCAACACATCCACAGCCTCTCCTGCTGAAGATGAAAAGGAGAAATAGAGCTGCGTGTCGTCAGCATACTACATCATTCCAAACCCATCATGCAGTTCACTTGCAAGAACCAAACTACATACAGAGCACGTATATCAAGGCTTGTGGCCTTGCTTTCTCAATGGGCAAAACCTTATTCCATATTGCAATTATTTTTGAAATTTCCTTCAGTTGCCAAGTTGTTTGCTATGCTGCCAAAATGGAGAGCTCCGAGCTGAGAGACATCCAAGTTGAAAGCTTCCTTGGGGGATGCAGAATTACTCATGTGGTCCTTTACATCCAGACTGATACATTATTTTTATAGGACAGACATCGCCAGCCTGGTACTCTCTAGATTTTAGGACTACAACTCCCAGAATTTCTGGCCATTGGTTATGCTAGCTGGGGCTTCTAAGATTTGAAGCCCAAAACAACTGGAGGACTCCTAGTTGGGAAAGACTGGTATAGAGTACATAAACTTGCAGATTTCACAGAACCATTTATTACAAATCTGGGAAGGGAGATGAGTTTCCCTACTAGTGCCCCCTTTTATTTTTTTTTACAAGGTTTCCCTCAAAAAGAATTACTGATAAGCTGCCACCACAGGTTGATCCTGAAATATGGAATTGTATGGACTATCTTTCCCAAAGCACTGAAGTTAATAAAGCCTTGTGAATATCCTAAGGACACAGGGGGCAGCTAAGCAACTGTGAAGCCTTGAACACAGAAGGTTTTAGTGTGAAATTCCCTTTTAAAACAATACAGCCCAATACCTAAATATATAAAGAAAGTTTATTTGGAGAGAAAAGAGGGGAAGGAGAGAGAAGGTAACAACAGCACACACAGAATTCCAAATACAACTTGTTAGTTACATATTACTTATTTGAGTAGATTCATGGAATTCAGAGCATATGCACAGTTCCTTACCGAAAGATGGTCTGAGAATGACCTCCTGATGAGATGTCTTGGAGACATAGACCAAGACCAAGTCTAACATATTTATGGCTTTCTGAGATCAGTAAAATCCAGACCCTTAGGTGACACAGACTGGTCTTTTGTCCATTGGGTTGATATAGTCCATTTTGAGGTCATTGGTCGAGTCAGCCAATCAGAAAATTATTTAGAGACTTAGGCCTTAGCTAGACCTACCTTTTATCCCATGACGGAGGAGGGAAGATCTCACATTGTGTTTAACGTGAGATCCCTTCTCCATTTACATGCGACACATGATGACCTCACAAGGAGAGGCGTCGCATCCGCCATATTAAATTTTTTAAAGAGGAAAGAGCGCATGAATGCTCGTGCACTAAAGGTAAAGGGTTTTTTAAAAAAATGATTTAAATTCCTTCTCCTTCCACCCTACCCTGATGGACACAGTGCTCCTGAGGAGCGCTGCGCCCCATGCGTGGCTCCTGGTGAGGAATCGCATGGAGCTGGGTCAACCCGTGGCAACGGGACACATGTTCTGCAGTCTCTGGCTCAGCCCGAGACCGCGGAAAAACCATTGCAAAAGTGGAGAGCGAGATCCTGGGGCAAGGGAGGGATGATCCCTCCCTGATCCCGGGATTCCCTGCACATCATGTGGGTGCACTGGGACGATCCCGGGGTTCGTCCTGGGATAAAGCCCTGTCTAGCTAAGGCCTAGGTTTCCTGGAAACAACAATGAAATTTACATGTCAACAGAGTGGGCTAGGTCCAACCGGCTACAGCTGCAGTAGGCAACATGGAACATTTTCTCACTTGAAAAGAAAATGGGGGCCTCCAGCACCTGTCGCTTCCATTTCTGGCTAATATGGTGGCTAGCCTGTGTAACTATCCATGCCTCTCATGGCAGCCATTTTATGGTGGTGACAGGACACTTTCTCAAATGCCCAGATGTCCCCATGGGCCCACAAAGGTTGCTTATCCCTTGCTATTGTAAGAAAGAAATTAACTGAAGGACAAATCCAGGAAGTGTGTTTATTCAGATGTCACAATGGAGTGTGGAAATTCCAGATGCTCTATACAGCACACCTTCGCCTCATCAAAATATAGCAGGATGGCAGAACTCTTCATTCTACTGGATGTGGAAACTCAAAAGCTTCACATCTTCCTACAAAAAAACTACATTGGTTCAATAAAATGTATTAGAGGCCGCGCAACCCTATGCTGGTCTATCCAGAAGTAAGTTCCACCAACTTCAATGGGAATTCCAGGTAGGTGTGCATAGTATTGCAGCCTTAACCTACAGTTTAAAACCTATTCTTTGAGAACATGGCCAGATATACACCTTGAGTCAAATCATTACAAACTGGAATAAAAGCAGGATATAACACTATGGGCATGTCTACACCTGAGAGTGTAGTGGGAGGGAGGGGGAGGATCACGGACTTACCTCCTTCTGTGATCCTCCCCCAGCATCTATGCGGCTGCATGACATCCCAGAAGGGAAGAGGGATGTTGCAGCCACCGTTATTTTGTGTGTGTGATTTTGAAGAGCAGCAGTGTGCACATGGTGAAAAAGTAAGTGCCCCAACCGCCCCCACCATCCCAGGGATGGCGAAATTGCTGCCACCCCACCCCCATGGGCACGGAGCCACCCTGTGCAGCTCCATGCCTGTTTGAGGACCTGGTAGGCCCCGCCACACCAGCTGCAGTCCTCGGGGTTGTCTGAGCACCGCAGAAAAACCAGGAAATCCCCAGTTTCACTTATCCCAGGGAAAGTCTGTGGTCATCCCCAGTTGACCCTCGGGTCCCATGTGTGTCATTTGGATGCACAGGGACAACCTAGAGATGACCTCAAGATAAATGAATTGGGTAGACTTGCCCCATGAAAACAGTATATGGAATGTGGATTGTGCCCTAACAGTTATCAGTACACTTCAATACTGATATAAAGCAGTAGTGTAGATTGAGCCCCTGTCTACCAAAATCTACATTATTAGAATCTATTTCCCCCATCGTTACTAAATAGCGTACTCGCCAGTGCCCTCACGCAAGCTCTCACCCCATAGAAGCTGTTGTGGCTTCACAAATGGGGGATATCCCTGATACAGGAAGGGGCCTTGCCAAAGTTACCTGGCACCTTTATTTATTTATTTATTTATTTATTTATTTATTTATTTATTTATTATTTAAAACATTTGTATCCCGCCCTATATCATTAAGATCTCAGGGTGGCATACAGTTATCACTGATGCCACTTTAAACTACACAGCCCATTCAAATAAAAGTTATCAGGTATACAGTGAAAAATCACACCCCGTCTATCTTCACTTGTTTCTATTGTATTGATGTTGTCCAGTTTTTTTCCAATCAGCTCTTCCTTTTGAATAGCATCACTGAGTTTTCAATAATTTACACAGGAACCCCTTCCTGGCAAGGCCTAGCAGAAATGTGGCGAGATCAAACTAATTTGGCATATTAATTACCTACGCCCTGGCATATGGTACTAGGTGTTTGTGTTATCTTAACAGATAAAACACATCCTCTTTGCCTGTGGATACCTTGGAAGTGTAGCATTCTCTTGTGGAGCCAGATGGTTTCTAATTAGCAAGGTAGTTGCCTGCAAGACCATTCTTCACTGATGACAAATAACTCCAGTCTCATTTCCATTTAAATGGCTCTTACATGTACCTAACGCAATTAGAAAGACGTTCTTTGATTTCATACTAGCTGAAGGAAATAGAAGAGCTCATTGCATTCCTTATTGGACAGAACGCAGAAACCAAGATTGGTCCTGATTTTCAGTTCTGTAGTTCCTATTGTTAGGAGTAGGGATGAGTGAGCTCAGCAGGGACCCACCCCATGCGCACTCACACCCTGCGCTCATACAGTCAGCTCTGACGAACTGCACCCTCAAGCCCCTGCCAAGGGTTCAGGAGGCTCGAGAGCCACCCTGAGCCCTCAGGCTCATCTACACCAAGCAGCATATTCCACTATCAAAGTGGTAAGAAAGCAGTATATTAAAGGCAGGAGAGCCACACTACTGCTTTATAGCAGTATTGAAGTGCACTGACAACTGTTGGGGCCCATTGACACCTACCATATACCACTTTCTTACTGCTTTCTTAGTGTTATATCCTGCTTGGTGCAGATGTGTTATGGGCCCCAACAGTTGTCAGCACACTTCAGTACCACTAAAAAGCAGTAGTGTAGATCCTACAGTGCACTTCATTACTGCTATAAAGCAGTAGTGTAGCTCCTGCCTTTTATATACCACTTTCATACCGCTTTCATAGTGGAATACCCTGCTTGGTGTAGATGAGCCCATCGGCAACCACCGGCCCTTTCCCCCCCCCCCCCCGTCCATGATAAAGATAGAGGAAGAAGATTAGTTTGACAATGCCAGAACAAAGTGGTGAGTTGTAAAGAAACATTGATATTCAGTTGTGCCCAGGCTGATCATCTCTTAGTGATGTTCTTGCTTGGATGGAGATGGGGCAACTGTCTACTTGTCCCTTGTCTACTTGTCCCTTGTCCTCAGCTGGTAATTGAGCTGAGTATTTCCTTCCCTTCACTTGATGGATTGGAGATGCTCAAAGTAAGCACTTACAATGTAAAAGGGTTAAATTATAGGACAGAAGGGTAGTAACAGGATGGTTGGACATTTAGAGAAACTTCTAAACAGTTAGAGCAATTTGAGAAAGGAACCAATTACCTAGAGTCATATGCTGGGGTTGCTCCAGCTCAGGATTTCCTACACTGAGCAGGAGATTGGACAAGATGGTTCAAACTCTATGATTCTATGTAAACACCCCATTATAGGATTGTCCTACAACTGGCGAGCAGAAGGGGAGCACAATCTGGCCTCTGCCACCTGCTAGGAGACCAGGAGCCCTTATCTCCCATCGTAAGGGTGGACACCAACTTTGCTTAATCCATTGGCCAGAGAAGGAGCAGCTGCAGGTAGCTTGCTTCACCTCTCCCTGCCAGGAACAATGCTCAGCTTCAACTGACACTTCTTGCACTTCCCTTCCAAAGGCAAGCATGACCATCAGCCAGAGAGTAAGAGCTGCTGAGGAGTGTGTGTTTGGTTTTTTTGTACCATTCATTACCTGTGGTTTGTAAGCTGCCTTGACAATCATTTGCTTGAAAGGCAGGGAATAAATCTTCAAAACAAAGAAATAATAACAAGGAACATTATAGATTCAAGAAAAAACACCCTTTCAGTTTAATGTGTTGTGTAATGCTTTCCATGTTCATTCCAGCTTCAAAATGCTTGAAAATTGCAGCTGTTCAGAGCTACCTGTAAATGTTATTTAGGCAATGTGGATATGTTATGGTACCCTATGCTGTAGCTAGATCCAACTTCACCACTACCTTGGAACTGGATGACTCTCAGGCCTTAGCTAGACCTAAGGATTATCCCAGGCAAATGTAGGGGTCGTCCCTGCCTGCTCCCGATATCCCCTGTGCGTCATTTGGATGTACAGGGATGATCCCGGGACAATCCCGGGATATAGGCCTGCTCTAGCCAGGATCTCAGTGGCAGAGTGGTAGGCATAAGAGCCAGATTTGTCAGTTTACTGGAATAGGCAAATGCAGTTTATGCAACAGAAGTATGTAAAAAGCATGTAAAAAGTACCCGCATAGAATGATCGAGTTGGAATGGGCCTTAGAAGACATCTAGTCCAACCCCCTGCTCAGTACAGGAAAGCCACAGGTAAAGCACTCCTCCTTACTCCTCCTTTCCATCTCCTTTAGTAATCCAAAACTAAAAAAGAAAGAAAGAAAAAAAGCCCATGCAGCAGATTAATATTTCCTCATAGTTCAGAATGAGCCAAAAGGCAGAGACAGAGAGAGAGACTTTTAAGAACTTAGTGACCCTGTCCAGATGACACACTAAGCCATGGAGGTCAAGCATTTTGAGCTAAACATTTTGGCTTAGTGTACCATGTAGCATGTAGTGTGAACCATTCCTAACCATGGTGGCTACGTAACCATGGCTTAAACACACTCACTAACCATTTGCTGCAAAAGGGTTAGCGGCCTAACCACGGCTTAGCATGTTGTCTGAACAGGCCCTGTGAGTTTAGAGCACAGGAAGGATTTAGGTCATCTGGCATAGCGGGGTGAGGAATCCAGACCCAAAACAGTTCTCCACTCCTGCTATACCATGTCTACATTGAACTAAATGAAGCCTAAGGTAAGTACATTTAGGCTGTGCTCCTATAACCACTAACATGGGAGTATGTCCCATTGAACTCAATGGGCTTTCTTCTGAGAAGATGTGTAGGATTACAGTGTAAATCTTTTTACACCTGCACTCCTATACCCGCTTAGCCAAGGACATTATTATACATCACTGGAAGGACAACGCCACTGATGGCTAACAGATACGGGTTCTTTGTTGACATTTGAACTGGTTCTTTTTCAACTGAGTGGTAAAGAAGAAGACTTTCAAGCAAGTTGGACTAATTTCACTGAGAATATATTTCCAGCCTTTCATTTTTGTTATGCTGTGTTTTCTTTTCTTTAATACCTTATATACAATATATCACTACGGGCAGTATCCCACTGTGTCACTCTGATAACTAACACAGAGTTGTATGCTGTTGCATATGCTGTTGTACTAGCATATGCAACACTAACTGCATTAGCTAGCATGACAGGTTTGCCTGAGAATCTCATCATGCCAGCTAATGCAACAGGCATTGCACTTGGTGTCCCTTACACTAGCAGAACAGAAATTGCCTTATCAGACTGGCATCATAGGATACTGCCTATAAGTTAGATATTAGGTCTGTATTCTTAGTTAATTTAGATTGTATTCTCACCTTATATTTCTAATGTATTGAACTTGACATACATGTTTCTTTTGGTTGTTTATTGTTCACAAGCTTAATCAACAAATAGTTAACGAATGCATGGATTTTATTTTTTCACATGGCCACAACACTGAAAACTGGTTCTGATTTAAGGCCTCATATTTGGAAAGTAAGTCTTGCCTGCATTAGGGTAAGCCAAGCCAAAGAAGAACCGGGGCATGCTGATACAACAGAAGTGAAATGATTATCACTGAAGTTCCCTGAGGAGTAAAATCAAGGGCAAAATCCAGCATACAAAGGGATATCGCTTATGAAAGCAGCCTTTGGGAAATGACTTCAGTATGAAAAGGAATGTTTTATAAGATCTGTGTGTTCGGAAGAAGACAAACTCTTGAAAGGCAAACTGTCAATGAGCCGTTGTTAACTGTCCGTGAAAATCAAATTGATTCATGTACTTGTTCTGCATGATGTTATATTTTCTCTGTGAACAAAAAGATCTCATTTTAAACATTTTATCCTTCGTGCCGTAAGCTCTTTGTCAAATTCCTCTGTGCAAGGGATACATTCCTCTATAGTCAGTTTTATCTGTTTCCTAGGGCATGTCTAGACCTCCTGGCTTTCCGGGAGGGAGGAGGAAATCTTGCGGTATTATGCTCACGAGATACTCCCCTCAGTCTACATGCAGTGTGTGACATCCCGGGAGGACGTCGTGCCCGCCATTTTGTTTTTTTAATGAGAATGAGCGCTCGAGCATTCAAACAAAAAAGTGAGTGGTTTTTTTAAAAAAAATCTTTCTGTTCCCCGCACCCCACCCCCAATGGGCATGGAGCTCCTGAAGAGCTCCGTGCCCCATGCCCGGTTCCTGGCTCCTTGCGGTTACTTGCGAGGAGCTGGGACGAAACCGGGGCAGCCAGCCACATGTCCCACAGTCTCGAGATTAGCCCGAGACTGCAGGGAAAAAGGGGATTAAAGGGTATGCCAATATCCTGGGGAAAGGGAGGGAACATGCCTCCCTGCTCCCAGGATCCCCTGTGCATCATGTGGATACACAGGGATGATCCTGGAGCGATCCCTGGGATATCAGTAGGACTAGACATGCCCTTAGTTTCAAAGCAAGGAAGAAGATCCCTCCATAGAGATTCACCCATAGATCTCCAGTAAATCATCCTGTCACTTTCTCTGGAACAGTAGCATCGTTGGGGTGCATGCAGTACAGCTCCCCTGCTGCTCCAGGCACAACTTGGACAAGGGTGCAAAATGGACATGGATCATTGCATAAATTAGTGAAATGTTGAATGACGTCATGTTTTCTTTTCACTTTGGTGTAAATACATTTCTTCTTCAAGGTAGTAGTTGAAAAAGCCAGATATCTGATGGCTCAACAGCTTACAGGACAGGAAGTCAGCCAAGTGGCTCTACTGCATCTTCTCACTGGATCTGTTCCAGAAACCTAATACAGTAAAGTACATTCAGCTAATCAAACTGTGATAGAAGGACAGAATTGGAGGCACATTATTGTGGTCAGGCACTGCTGACCAGACAGCAGTAGCCAGAAGATTCTTGCACCACTGCCTGTATGTTGATCTACCATAGAGCACCAACCCAAAGGAGCTGTCTATCTGATCAGTGAGACTTTGGAATGTAAGCAGAATGTAAACTGTTAAAGCACAGTTGAGGGACTGTGACTCATGCCAGCTCCAGGGTGTCCACTTTTCCAATTGATCAGTCACCAGTTGGGTGGCAGGAAACAGTTGGGTAGTGGGGGGAGGGGGCAGTTTCAAACCACAAGCCCCCATCTAAGATCTTTTCATGTTCAAAACAGGCTCCTTCAGACAGCGAGGAATTGTGACCATGTGATTTTTAATTGAAAAGGCAATGTATTTGAAAATAATATGCTGCAGTAAATCATTCCATCTAGTGGCAGAATAAAAACCCATTATAAATAAATACTGGATTTAATCTGTGTTAAAATAAAACAGGATTGCTGAGGGAAAGGGAGGGGAGATGTCCTGTGTGTTTATGACATCATGAAATTGACCTGCAAACTTCCAGAAGCATGGAAGCATTTAGAGATTCCCCAATGTTTCTCTTCTGCTATTAGGTTCATGCAGATGACCAGGGTGCATGGGGTAGAGGTAGGCATTCGTCAGTCTTCCAGAATTTAAGAAAGCCATAAAGACTGATATCTTCTGGCAGGCCTACCCAGTTGAATTTTAAGTTGCCTTTTAATAATGTGCTGCTTTTTAATAATGTATTAGTTTTATATGTTTTAAATAATTATATGTATTTTATGGTGTTTTGCATTTGTGTTGTACCCCGCCTCAATCCAGAGGGAAATAAATTGATGGCGCTTTATAAATAAATATTTATAAATATTAATAATCTCCTACCCCAGTAATCCTGATCAGGATCATCACTTCTTCATTGCTAATAGCTAATGATTACAGATATACTGCTATTCTTCATATTCCACAGATTTCATCAGTCACTCCCTAGAGAAAATTTCTCTTCTTGCTTTATTTCTTCTGGTATACATCTAGAATACATTTTGCTGGAAGGTTAGTGATTGCTTTCTAATTTTTTATATTTCTTCCTGAAAATTTAAACCCACAACTAGAAAATGATCAGAAAGCACTTTTTCTTTTTCTTTTTAAAGTACTATGTAAGCTAGCTCATTCATTTATTCAAGCCTCACTTGGTTTGGTGTTTATTTTTAATGTATGCATGTGTTTTATTCTAGAAATGTAAATCATGCTGTCTTCACTTAAGCTAAGCTGGAAGCAGATTCTTAAAAAACCCTAAACCCTGATCCAGCTGGTTTGAAGGCTCTTCTCAATTTATTTCAACAACTCAGTACATGGAGAGCAGGCATTTGTGGAGCTGTTCTGTTCACTGAAGAGAATCGGGAGACATGTTATTGCAGAAGGATTGCCTGTATAGTGGGATGCATTTGGAGCTCTGGATCAGTGGCAGAATTGAAAAAGTATGCCATAGGTCAAGGCTGGGGAGCATGCAGTTTTACAGATAGTGGTGGACTGCAACTCCTATCTGCCCCAGCCATCATGCCCAATGTGAGGAAGATGGAAGTTGCAGTCAAAATCATCTGGTGAGCCACAAGCTCCCCATCCCTGCCATATATCATTTGTCACCTTCCTTCAGTTTCTCCCTTTGCAAATTCCCAATATCAGTCCAACCTGACACCAGTTTGTTATATTATTGGATCAATGTACAGAACCAATATTTTGCTGTTATCTTTAAAACAAAAACTTTGAGGTTTTTAAAATCTTTTTTTCCAGTACAATGAATATGAACTTAACATAGCTTGGAATAAGTAAATAATAATAATCAAAAATCAAACATACAGAGTGTCTGGGTCTGTGTTTAGTCTGGAAAGTATGGACTGAGTAAATCCTGATCAAAAATGAACAGAGGCCTTAGCTAGACCTAAGGTTTATCCCGGGATCATCCCAGGGTTGTCCCTGCCTGCTCCCGGGATCCCCTGTGCGTCATTTACATGAACAGGGATGATCCCGGGACAATTCTGGGATAAACCTTAGGTCTAGCTAAGGCCTGAAAATCAAACATAACCAGGTTATAGTGCAATCCTATGGTCTCTAGACACCATCTGAAGGACCATAGCATGCAGCAGACCTCCTGCTCAGAGGCCACAGTTAGAGCTCCAACCTTGGAAGAGGAGACCCAGTTTTGGATGCCGCTATAAGACTCTCCCAGCCACCATTGAAAGCCTCATGGTGGCTCCCTGTCCCTCTCCCGAGCTCAGGACCCCGACCTTGATGAACTGGGGAGCGGCTCTGGATCTGCTGGATCCAACAGCCTCTCAGGCCCTGCCCCCACCCTTGGCAGAGTGAGCAAACTAGATGGGCTCAGAGGCCCATTTAATGGAAAAGGCTGTATTTATTAGGGGATGAAAAGGCTAAAAAAAAAAAAAACCCTCTGTCACTCCTCCTGCTGTGCTGCCTGGCAAGGCATAGGACGGGCGTAGGATAGGTGTCAGTTGGGCATCTAGCCCATAGGACTGTGTGCTTAGTTAGGATGCATAGAGTACAGAATTGCAAAACCTTCCAGCTGAAATTATTTTGTTTTAGTAGGTCAATGCAATCTTATAATAATCTGGAGGTGGCTGAGTCTTGGATATATGATCAACATGCCGCTAAAACGGATGCCATGTTGCACGAAGTGTTTCAGTTTTGCAAGTGGCTGGCACATATTTTATTAACACGTTGTGGTGGTCTCCTCTTTCACAGACAGTGACTAAAAGATAGATCTTGTACTCATTGGGCCAATTCATGTTTTAAAGCATGTTTATATCTGCCAGGGAACAGTTTTACAACATCTCTTTTCTTTTCTTTTTTACACCAGCAGCATTAACTACTGCTCATGCCGCTCATTCACTATTAAAAGGAGCAGATGGCAGATTCAGCTGTTTCCACCTCCCTCTTCAAGCTGAAGAAACAAGCAGCCAACAACCGAGGTGCTGTGAAGGTAATGGTTTAAAATGGCTTTTTTCTTCTAGACTAATTGGCTTCAATGTTTTCCATTTCCAAGCAAGACTTTAAACAAATTAAACAATGGATGATGGAGGCTGGTGGAATCAGGTTGTGAAATACATGCCAGGAGCTGCTGAGATGGTTGTTGTTTGGTTATTAACATTTATACACCACCTAACTTGCTAAAAACAAACGAACAACCACTCAGTGTAGTGTTCAATTTATAACAATAAAACCTTAATACAACAAAGAAAACCAAGAACATTTAAAACAGTAAAAACAACTACATAATTCAAAAGGATAAATTTAAAATTATGTGTCTTCACACCCTTTCTGAGGAGTAGGGAACCTATGAAATTCTTGAGAGTGACAAAGGAAAAAGATCTTTCACATTTATTTATTTATTTTATTTATTTATTATACTTATATACCGCTCCCATAGCCAGGGCTCTCTGGCGGTTTACAGAAATTCTAAAATTGAGATAAAAACAAGAATACAAAATTTAAAACTCTAAAACACAGTACATACACACATAGAGCATTAAAAACCAATTAAAAACTAAACATGGGGGTAATTAGGATGTGCCGCCATATGCCCGGGCAAAGAGGAAAGTCTTAACCTGGTGCTGGAAAGATAGTAGTGTTGGTGCCAGGCGAGCCTCATCAGGGAGATCATTCCACAGTCTGGGGGCCACCACCAAAAAGGCCCTATCATGTACCCAAACCAACAGGTGTCTGTGGGGAATGGTGTCCTCCAAATACCTTCTCCTGCAGATCTTAATAACCACACATGGCAGGTTCATAATGAGAGAGGTAGGCCTTAGCCAGATCCTATGCAATTTAGGATTTTTAAGATTAGTACCAACATATTGAATTGAGCCCAGAAAGCAACTGGCAACCAATGTAGGTTTTTCAGGACAGAATATGGTCCTGATGCTATGCACCAGTTAGCAGCCTTCTACACTTTACATAAATCGAAGCTTCCAGTGATTCTTCAGGGGTAACCCCAGATAGAGCACATTGCAGCAGTTGAAACTAAAAGTAGACTAAAAGTAGTCTAAATTAGTAGATCATTGAAATTCAAAACATAATCAATGAGATTTCGGGCTTATCTATACCAAGCAGGATATTCCACTATGAAACTGGTATGAAAGTGGTATATAAAAGGCAGGAGACACTCTATTGCTTTATAGTGATATGGAAGTGCAATGCAGGATCTACACTACTGCTTTATAGTGGTAATGTAGGGCACTGACAACTGTTGGGGCCCATGACACATCTACACCAAGCAGGATATAACACTATGAAAGTGGTACAAAAGCAGTATATGGTATGTGTCAATGGGCCCCAACAGTCATCAGTGCACTTCAGTACCACTATAAAGTAGTAGTGTGGCTCCTGCCTTTTATATACCACTTTCATAGTGGAATATCTGCTTGGTGTAGATGAGCCTTTGTTTTTTTCAGGCTCTGCTGAAAGCCTTGTTCAGTCCCTACCCATCACCACTAAGGAAGGTAGTAAGAACTGGTTGCCAGTCCCTAATCTAGGAGAATCAAGATTCTCCTTCTTGGAGAATCTTGATGCTTTTTTTTTTTACTGTTTTACTGATCTGCATTCCTGCACACAAATAAAACATCACACCAAATGAATTGTGATAAAACCATACATACAACTACGTTAAGTGGTTCCCCTCCCTCTTTTGCATGTTTTAATATTGTACTATATGATTGAAAATCCAAAACTTCACCTATTATTATTATTATTATTTATTTATATAGCACCATCAATGTACAATGTATCTACCCAGGGAGTGTAAACATAATGTTCTTTCATAGATCTATGACAGCCTGACTTTTTAAATTCTATTGTCCGGTATGAAAACCATTAGACTTAACTGTAAACCTACTAAGGCACTTAGAAAGACATTGTCTAGAGGGCCATAGGACTCTTCAGTTTCTGGGAATTGAAGTCAGAACCAAAGCTCTTACTTCAGAGTCCAGAAACTGCTCCCTCTCTGCCTCATAGCGGCAGCGGTTCTCACCATGTCAACTGTGTCTCCATCCTTGGAAATAGAGCTTAGAGAGGGCAGATAGGTGGCAGTCCTTGTGTGTGTGGGGGGGGCATAGAAGCTGCTTTACACTATTGTAAATGCTTTACACTTTACACTATCCTACTGGACCCTTCCCTCCCCATCCCCAAGGCCACACATAGACAAAATTGTGCTCTAGCTGCCCTGCATAGGGTAGTCTGCAGCCTCCAATTTCAGATAGGATTATGCCCTTAGTTCCTATCTTGGTAACCATTCTACTGACTCCAGACAGGCTGCCAACTGTAGGCCTCTTATACAATATAACTGTGAGGCCTCAGTCAGAGTAAACTGCCAAGCTTTTCACCTCTCATAATGAAGCATTCATAATCCCAATAATACTATATTACATAACATACTCTTACATTTACATAACATAATCAATATTTTTTGTTCAGGATTTATTGATTCTTCACAGGTACCAATTTAGAAAGCCAGCTATTGAAATGCACTGTTTTTGACCTGGTCTTTGTAAGCCTTATAGATTTACTGAAGACAAATGTATTGTGAAGTACATGGCCCCAATATACATTTATGCTGTAGAGACAAAGAAATCTTTATCATGAGACTCATAAGAACCTAAACTGGCAATTGTTGTGTGTTTGCCTGGCCAATTTGATCTAGAGCAACATTATATGTTGCTGGAAGTCTTATTCACCTTGCATGTGCTTTTTGATACTTTTGCCCCATCCTGAACTATATAGCATTTCAAAATCATTTCAGATAAGATTTTGGATTATACTTAATGGAGGGTGAAGTGTTGATATGGAACACAGAATGATATGGCTAGAAAATGCATGTGGTTATTGCTATGTATCCATTGTTCCCTTTTAGGAAATGGAAAAACCCACTACTGAAAGATCAGATCGCATTATTGGACTATATGTAAACTATGGTGCACAACATTATTACCTCAATAATTATTTGGTAATAGTCCCTCCATATCTCTTATTTATTTTGCCTGGATGCATCATGCTTTTCAGTGTGGCTTTGGGAAGAAAGGCAATTAAAGGTGGTGGTGGGATATTATTGTTATAGTACTTATTGTCTTAGCCTTTCTCCAATGAGCTCAGAAGAATGTACATGTCCTTCTACTTTTTCCTTCATAAAACCCCTGCAGACAGATTAGAATAAGAGTCAGAGAGCATCTTCACATGGAACTTATATCGTGTGATCAAAATTGCCTGTTCACGGATGTCCTTTACATGATGTCATCAACCTCCAGGGCCCTTCCTGTGGTTTATGACCTTTATCCTGCTTTCAAAAATCGGAGCTCCGCAGTGGAGGGGAGTGGTGCCAGGTAAGGCCGGGAGAGGAGGGCAGGGGTGGTGGTTACCAGGCCCTGCCACCGTCGCCGCCCGTGCGGCGACGGCGGCAAAGCCCGGTAAGGGACCAAGGGGGAGGGGTGCTTACCTGCCTCCGTCCGTGGTCCGTCGGCTTCTTCAATTGAGCCCGCGGTTCAGCCAGGAACCGTGGGCTCAATTGAAGAAGCCGAGGGACCGCGGATGGAGGCAGGTAAGGGAGAGGAGGGGGGGTTACCGGGCCCTGCCGCTGTCACTGCATGGGCGACAGTGACAGCAGCAGGGCCCGGTAAACCCCACTTACCTTTCTGGCGGAGCTCCGGATCGAGGCGAAGGATCTGCCTTCACCTCGATCCTCTTCGCCATGCTCCGCCGGCCCCCCAATCCTCTTCACCTCCGCCTTAAGGGCAGGCGAAGCACCCCGCTCCACTTCTAATTCGCCAGTCCGATTAGAAGCGGAGCACATCCCTACTTAGAAATATATAGAACTTGCCAAGAACGGAAGTTTCCCATTCAGACCACATACCCACCATGTAAAGAATCCGATCTTAATCCTGCAAAGACTCCAGAAGCAGAAAGCCATGGTAAGGATGCAGGATTTCTGCCTCGTGTGTTGAACCTCAGAGACTTTCCCAAAGTCACCCAGTAGCTTTGTACCTGAATGTGGACTTGAACCTGATTTTCCCTGTTCATATTCCATTAATCAACACTATACTACATTGGCTCTTGTATGTAATGTTACTGAGGCTAAGATATATAAAGAGCTTTATGAGCCATGGACCAAAACAAAGATTAAACTTTCCTTTGTGTCTCTTTATTTACCAGTTATTACATGTTCCCTCAAGCTATTATGCCAATGTGTTCCGAGATTATATTTAAACAAAATCTCTGTCTAAGATCATGAGTGTTCATTCACCAGAACTGTCGAGTTTAATGAGAGGATACAAAAGTAAGAAGAAAACAGCTCTAAGCAAGAATAATTTTAGAAGAATTGTGAGGTGCGTGCTCTTTTTTCTAAGTAGAACAGAGACATCTAGTGTCAAAGATGGGAATATATTTCTTTTATTTACAAGAGGAATTCCAGGGAAATACTTTTGTAAGGAGACGTGATATAAGCTCTGCTTGTGTTGGGTCCCATCTAGCACTTTTGCTGCATTTCCTGACATTTCTTTCCATTTATGCACTTCTAGTTCATTCCTATTTTATCCTCCCAGCAACAGAGATATTTAATTCCCTCCCCATCTGAAAACAATATTGAATTATGCAATTCAAATCATTACCCAATAAATGAGATGCTGTATTCTGAAATCAGTGATCCCTCAAACAGAAAGAACTTTGAGATGAGAATGCCATTCATCAACTGTGATCGGTTCACCAATTGCACTTGTTGCTGGAAGATGTAAAGCTGGCTACTATCCTTTAGGTCCAGTGACTGATTAGATTACTGGAACGCACACTGTATGGGGCTGCCCTTGAAGACAGTCCTGAAATTTTGACTTCTTCAGAATATGGCGGGTTGACTGTTGATAGGTTTATACTAGTGTAGTTAAATCATGCCTATTTTAAAACAACTTCACATCCATTTATTTCTGGGTACAAGCTACTGCTTTGAATTTTAGAACTTTAAATGGCTTGGGTCTTGGATATCTGAAGGAACACATCCTCCCTTATAATCATCTCCCTTGTCTGAGATTTAAGATCTGCCAAAGAAGACTTGCTCCACAGATCACCCTTTTGGATGCTTGATTGGCATAGCTAGCATCCAAATATCTTTGTTATGGGGAGGGCATTCCTGGAGCTGTGGCTGCCCTCATCAGGAGCTGTGCTCCTCTCAGAGACAAGTAAAGCCATTTTGTTTTGCCTAACCTTGGGGAACTAGGGTCTTGAACTGCTGACTGCTTCTTATATGGTTTGCTATGGTTTAAGCTTTTTATGTTTTGATGTTTTTAAAAATATTTTAAAATATATTAATTTGAAGATTTTTTCAGTTTTAAAAGAGAAATATATTAACAAGCTACATTATTCGTTTCAAAGATAACCATCAATTTTCAATCACCAGATATCAAACTCATTGAAAAGAATAATACACAATGCTTAAACATCACCATCACTCTCTCTCTCTCTCTCTTTCTCTCTCCGTCCCTTTACCTGCATAACTACAGATGGTTTTTAAAAGCATCAAACAACACTACAAACAAGTTTGTTCTGGATCTCACAAGGGTGAAGTTAATCACTTTAAAGTTATATTTATTAGTGACTAATATAGCATAATTCATTAAAAAAAACCTATGGTTTACAAAACAATGTTAAGGCTCTACAGTTTTCAACCAAGCACCAAAAAGCAGGGGAATTGTGAGTTAAGGCTCACAAGCCTTAACGCCAATATGGTCCTAAGTTGGTCATCAGTTTTCCACAACTCCACAATCACCTCTGCATATCATATTCTCCATCCTGTCATCATGTTTTATTGGCTTTGGGAGAATAACAATTTCACTTGCACTTTCTGCCTCCTTAGGGAGGATGTGGCGTTAAGGCTTGTGAGCCTTAACTCACAATTCCCTGCTTTTTGGTGCTTGGTTGAAAACTGTAGAGCTTTAACATTGTTTTGTAAACTATGGGGTTTTTGTTTAATGAATTTCATGGCTTTGTGTAATGGATAACTGGATATTATACAGTTGACAACCAAGCCAGCATCAACCAGGATGCTACACCATGTTGACATTCAGTATAGAATCAAAGCTTGTGTTATGTGTTGAACTCACTTTTCAAATTAATAAATTAACCAAAATGCTTTCATCTCCCTCATTTTTAAAGATAAAGAGATGAAACTTGTCACCATGGTAGCTCTTAAGTGGGGATATAACCATGCCACATGTAAAACAGATCCGTTCATGCCTTGATTTTCAGGAATTTTAAAAATTCAAAAACAAATCTCCTCTTTGGGGTCTAGGACTTTGAGCAGTACAAGCTTAAGTGTGCTGAGTGTCTTGTGTCTACTCAGAAGTAAGTCCCATTGTCTTCAATGGGGCTTACTCCCAAGTAAGTGTGCTAAGCATCTTATGTCTACCCAGAGTAAGTCCTGGCTTTCCTTGGGGCTATGAGGAAACAGTACAGGAGACGTCCCCTCCCATCCTTTGCACACATGCCAGGGAAGGAGGGAGGCACTTAGAGACTCTCTGTGTCTTTTGAAATTGGTAAGACTTGCTTCTGAGTATACATGCATTATTAACTCAACACTAACACCTGCTTTAAAATGGTTTATAACAGTTGTGACAACTGTTGGGGCCCAGGACACACTCCATAAACAGTTTTCAAACCACTTTCCAAGTGTCATATCCTGCTCGGTGTAGATCTGTCCAAAGTGGTGAAAATGAAGCCAGGTTTCTGTCTTTATATATGGCAAGGATGGAAACTGGTACCTTCTGATTGATAACCAAACATTCTAAGGATGCACATTGGTCCTAAATTCAAACAGAGGATAAAATGTTGGCCACACCAAAGCTGATTGGCTGGAGGGTTCTGATTGGAACAAATATAAGACACTGTGGAAGAGTCTGACAGGAGAGTTTGCCTGAGGAAGAGTCATCAGGAGGTGCCTTCATGAGAAGCTAGGGACCTGTAGAAGAGATCAGCCAGGAAGAAGAGCAGTTACAACATCAGAAAGCTGATCTGAGAGCAAGTGAGGCAGAAGCTGAAGAAGGTCTGCAAGTGAAGAGAGAAAGATTTCTCGAGCAGCCTTTGAAGGAAAGAGCGGAAGCCTGGCTGTCAGCTGGTGGTGGTGGTCTGAAGACTGAGCAGCTGCTGGACAAAACTTAAGACTTCAGGAGATGCATTGAAGATTCCAGGTAGAAGTCAAACCCAACCAGAGAGAATACCGCCTTTCAAACCCTCATGGTTAGACCAGCGAGTTAACTGGGAGGGAGCTTGATAGGGGAATTAGCTTGTGCTTGTTTAGGGGTGGGAGCTGGGGCTTCTAACACCTGTTTGGTGGTAAAAAAAAATAACTGGACCAGAAACCCTGTTTAAAACTCGAAACAACATTCATAATTAATAAGCTGTCTTTATTTATTTATTTGTAATAAAATACTACATATCTTTGTTTACTTTCCTGGTATGTCTGGTCTGTTTTGCCTCATGCCTAATGACCAGCTTGACTTAGGGGGGAAAGCATATTTTAAATAAAGGGGTGTAGTTTAATGGTGGCAGCAGAAATGAAGGGTGGAATTGCCCGTTGGTGAGGAGTGATTCTCCGTATTTGGAGATAATGGTTGGACTGCCCTAGTGTAGCGGCCCCCACCCCAAGGAGAGTAGCTCCACACTTACCCAGTGTCTTCTAGGGGACAGTTCTTTGTAGGGTACTCCTAGAACATCACTATATATCAAGTTTAAAGATAAAGAACCATACGAAATCAGAGCAGGAACCTTGAAGTTGTCCATCAGCAGTGAGCACCTGGACAGCAGACTGGGCAGGCACACAGTCTCTTAGCCACTGTCTTCCCTGCTGTAATGAGATGTATTGCATTTTTCATAGAATCATAGAATAGCAGAGTTGGAAGGGGCCTACAAGGCCATCGAGTCCAACCCCCTGCTCAATGCAGGAATCCACCCTAAAGCATCCCTGACAGATGGTTGTCCAGCTGCCTCTTGAATGCCTCTAGTGTGGGAGAGCCCACAACCTCCCTAGGTAGCTGATTCCACTGTCGCACTGCTCTAACAGTCAGGAAGTTTTTCCTGATGTCCAGCCGGAATCTGGCTTCCTTTAACTTGAGCCCGTTATTCCGTGTCCTGCACTCTGGGAGAATCGAGAAGAGATCCTGGCCCTCCTCTGTGTGACAACCTTTTAAGTATTTGAAGAGTGCTATCATGTCTCCCCTCAATCTTCTCTTCTCCAGGCTAAACATGCCCAGTTCTTTCAGTCTCTCTTCATAGGGCTTTGTTTCTAGACCTCTGATCATCCTCGTTGCCCTCTTCTGAACACGCTCCAGCTTGTCTGCGTCCTTCTTGAATTGTGGAGCCCAGAACTGGACGCAATACTCTAGATGAGGCCTAACCAGGGCCGAATAGAGAGGAACCAGTACCTCACGTGATTTGGAAGCTATACTTCTATTAATGCAGCCCAAAATAGCATTTGCCTTTCTTGCAGCCATATTGCACTGTTGGCTCATATTCAGCTTGTGATCTACAACAATTCCAAGATCTTTCTCATTTGTAGTATTGCTGAGCCAAGTGTCCCCCATCTTGTAACTGTGCATTTGGTTTCTATTCCCTAAATGTAGAACTTGGCATTTATCCCTATTAAATTTCATTCTGTTGTTTTCAGCCCAGCACTCCAGCCTATCAAGATCACTTTGAAGTTTGTTTCTGTCTTCCAGGGTATTAGCTATCCCACCCAATTTGGTGTCATCTGCAAATTTGATCAGCGTTCCCTGCACCTCCTCGTCCAAATCATTTTTATTTAAATTATTGTGATTATTCCAAAATTTGCATCTATATTTATGTACATTTTATGTGTCTTTTGTCCTCTTCTGGGGTGATAGATTTTGTCTTTTTGGGTGATGCCTACTGCCTTCTGTCATTTCTCCCATATGCTTGCAAAGAGAAGGGGCGGATCAAAATGAGGAAAGATTGATGGAGACAGCCAGAATTGCTCTTGGAAGCATCTCCTAAACTAGCTCCTACTGGGGTTTGTAGGACTTGACATTTTCTATCCTTCCTGGTCCAATTGATGGGATTGGGAGGCAAAGAAAAACATTAGAAGATCTCCCCTGCCTCTCGGTCTTTTCCAGATAAATGAAGAATGATTGGTGGAAGTGTCTTTTCCACTCTGCTTGGACATATTTGAAAGATGTCCTTTAAAACTCATTTGAGTCCAGAACTGTCTTAAACGTGGCAAAATGTAATGTGGCAAGGCAAGGAAAGAGGAAAAAAGCCTGAAAAACCATGATAATCCACCACCAGAGGGCAGCAACTGCTTTCTCAAACAGCTTTTGCAGCAAAATCGATTAGCTATACGTGCTGGGATTGGCCAAAGCAGGAGCCTATTCCAGAGGTTACATCAGGGCATGATGCAAATCAAAAGCCTGCAAATTAATATTTTCGTAAGCAAGAGCCTATGTCTTTTCTCAAAAATTTAAAATGTGCAACTCTGACTGTGATCAGTGGAGCATCTAGATCTGAAACAAGGATTCCAAAATTAATTTCCAGCAATTTATTTGAGGCCTAATTATTGTGAACAGCAAATAAGCTAAACCTGTTTCTGGGCAGTACTACTTCAGACTATCTATCTATCTATCTATCTATCTATCTATCTATCTATCTATCTGTATCCCTGTACATAGAATACTAGATGTCAAAAAGGGGGGCATGCTAACATCTATTTTATATCTTTTTAAATAGTACCTAAACCAGCAATGAATAGGCTTTGCGCTATATGCTAGTAATGCTCTTCCCCCTCCCCACATTTAATCTGTGAGAATTCAACTATACTAACTTAAAGAAGAAAACAATACCCCAGAAATACATTTAGCCTTAGGTCATTGTCTATTTTATAGGTGAACTTCATCTAGGAACTGACTCTTAGTGTTTTTATTGTACTAAGACACAAAGAAGATCCATTGCCTTGGGGTCTGTGTTTCTCTTCCTTTATTGAGTGCTCTCCAGAATCTGACTTTCGTTGTACAGTGAATCTGTCTGAAAGCTACTAATACTATACCTCTGCTACTATTACTTTTGTAACACCATCAGTTAGTTTCAATTTAAACATTAGCCCTATTCAGGGGAGTATCTTATGGTGCCGAGTTGGCACGCCGCGCTTTCGCTCCTGCAGGATTGCGCCAGATAATTCCCACAACAAAGGAGTGAGCGTGGGGTTTATGGCAGTCATCTGCCCCCTCCCCCATCTGTCATGTGCATGCCTGTTCCCTCTGGCATTCACACGTGTTGGCAAGCTGACCCAAGACACTCACACCAGTGAACCTTCTTTTATTGAGGAAATCACACAGTAGACAGGCTTAATATGAATACACAGTGTCTAAAACGTACCTAAAGCTGAGAGATGGTTAGAAAGCTTTAGGCTTCTTTTCTGATATGATCTTTAAGACAAACACTTGGAGGGGGAGTGTTTAGAGTATGTCACCATCTGATTTGAGCTTCTCCAGACACTGCATATGCTGGCACTTCAAGGGATATGGCCAATCGCCTAAAACAAAATCTCAGGGAAGGGTCGCTTTGAGCCACCAGAGCAGGGCATAGAAGAACTGAGCTGACCCTAGTTACCATGACTTTAGGGAAGGTTAAACCTCAAGCACAGGAGTCCCATCCTTCTGCTAAGGACTGGCAGCTCCTTGCCACCTGAGTCTGGTCAAACACACACAATCCACAGCAAATGTGAGTCCAAGTCTTTGAAAAGCCTCACAATACTTTTCATGGCACAATTCTTAGATATCTAAAGTCCAAATAGCAAAGCGTCCATGTGCAGAGTGTTTTTAAAGTCCCAATCAGAGATAGAATCTAAAGCAGGAGGGAGGTCAGGCACTGCATCAAGAGATGAAACCTAGCAAAGCTTTTTCAGCTTTGCACCAGCATTTAAGGCCTATTCAAAGCCACTTGACAGACAGGTCCTCTGACCTGCAAGCCATGCCTATGTGCCAAGAGGGCAGGATGGCACCACCTACTACAATGATGCTACAATCTGAGTGATAGCTACTAAGAGTGGCCCCCTCCTTATCCAAAACACTCTTAAGTTCCCAGAGAACCAGCAGCTTCAAGGCTGCAATAGGGAGTAAGCAAGCTAGATCCCATGGGAACTTCTTACAGAGATAAGCTTGCAGAGACATCTGACATTCTCAAACTATTTCCTAATAAATCTACCTACTAGGTACAAGGCTGCCCTTGTACCTATACCTGAGACCATCCCTCCCTGAGACTAGGGGGAGGAGGAGGCAGCAGCAGCTCAGGAGGGGAGGGAAAGAAACTAATTTATTTCTGGAGGGGTAGGAGGTGACAGTGGCAGCTCAGGGAAAGAAATAAACTCTTCTCCCCATGGCAAGGCAGCATGGGGGGTTCCAGTATCCATTCCACTCACTGGCCCAGCCCGTGTCTGGGCAGACAGCAACCAATTTGAGGCTTGCCAACTGCTGGTAACACCCCCTGAGTGACTATGGAGCTGCTCTGGAGTGAGGACAGACTTGCAGAAGAGCCAGGCTGCCCAAGCTCTGGCTGGAAAAGTCGGGGTAAGTCCTGAACTTTTCAGCCACAGGTCTTTGGCTCTTTGCCCTGAAATAGAGCCAGTGTGGTGTAGTGGCTAAAGTGTCGAACTGGGAGTCGGGAGATCCGGGTTCTAGTCTCCACACGGCCATGGAAACCCACTGGGTGACTTTGGGCCAGTCACAGACCCTCAGCCCAACCCACATCACAGTGTTGTTGTTGTGAGGATAAAAATGGAGAAGAGGAGGATTATGTATGCCCCCTTGGGTTCCTTGAAGGAAGAAAGGTGGGATGTAAATCCAAAAATAAATAAATAAATAAATAAAATAGCTTTGAATCTGCGGCTGCATTATCTAACTGATGCCGCACAGATTCGGAGCTAGTCCAGGGGAAAGAAGAGGTCAAGACAGCCCCAGGTGTTACTGAAAGCAGCAAAATTCTCTGAGTTGGAAGGGAGCTGTGCCAAGTAGCTCTACCCATGATGTCACATCACAATCTAGCTCTGCCCAAAGGTGTCCACACATACTGCATGAGTATTTGCAGTGGGCAGGCCTTGGTGCATACAGCTGTTCATATAAAGGCTTCCATGTGATTCAGATCCCTAGAAGATTGGGTTTCTGAATTGTGTGGAAGCCTCTGTGCATACACACAAAGTCCTTCCGACTGCAGGTGTTCATCTGGGTGGAGCTATGCTGTGACGCAATGTCAGGGGTGATGCTACCAGGCACAGCCCTGTCCCTGTCCGAGTTGTAAGTTTTACTACTTCAATAACATCTGAATAGGGCTATAATTACTGTTATGTGGATCTGTTCACTTTTCCATTGCAAGGTGTTTTGTATAAATGCTTTCCAATGGCTGATTTTGGTGATAGTAGTTGTGTTTCCACAGAACTTTTTCTTTACCTCTAGGATACTCTCCACGTGTGTATATGAAATCCTTCAAAACCCCTTGAACGGTGATTTTACAAAGAAGCAGCTGGAATGTTTTGTTACTCAGTTTAAGAAGGGAAGTTAACATCTCACTGTCTGTGTTTCAGATTTCAAGAGACATCTCAGGGACATTCAGGGAGCTTTCTGGCATTCTCCCTTGGCATCACCTATTTTTCTGGCTGATGAATACAGAAGGGGGGGATTGTAAAGGAAAAAGCACATTCAAACCCCTCACTCAGGTCCTTGCAGTAAGGTAACCACTGAAGCCCTGCACCCAGAGGATTTTTTCCAAAATTCTCACCCCTTCCCACAATTTTCAGGTGCAACAAATCTCCCTCCCAACAAATGGTTGAAAATGAATAGAATGAAAAATTTGGCACAGTTCTATTACAGAGCAGTGACACGCCATCATTGCCACATAGATTGGCACGGGGCAGGCAACTTGGTGCCCTCCCGATATTTTGATTAACAGCCCCTATAATCCCTGACCATTAGCTATGCTAGTTGGGGCTGATGGAAGTTGAAGTCTAGAACAACTGGAGGGTACTAGGCTGCATATGCCTGGCCCAGAAGCTAAGACCCACTACAGCATTAAAGCCCTCCATGGTGCCAAACAGTGTATCATAAAATAAAATAAAAAGCTTCAGGGCACCTAAATTAGATTGGGACTGTAGTGCTGAGAGAGTCCTTTGCCATTTTCCTGATTAAAATTCCCCTGAAGCTATTTTCCTCATAGGGAAAACATATACTATCTGTATGTTTCTCGTCAGTTATCACAAACTGTAGCCCTGATTCTATCCGTCTCTCTGCAGCTGCTATTAATTATATATTTTTAAAATCCACACACTGAAGAACCTAATTATAGATTTCTATATCATGTCTAACTTAGCCCTCAGGCTCCAGGCAAGGCTCTCCCAATGGCCATGGAAGAAAGATTTTGACTTCATTCCCACAGAAACTGAGGTAGAAAAACACACACATGCCCTTCAGTAAAATGTACATCCCAAAACAGAAGAGTACTTGATGCATATATGTTTCCATAGGTCTTCCTAGTATACAGATCCTGGATGTGCTGTTGTTGTCATGAGCATCACATACAGCTTTAATAAGTTAGGGTTAGGGTTAGGGATGTTTGTTTCCATTTGTTAATGTCAGAATTTTTCTTGTTCACACCTCCCGAGCATGAACATGAGCACAATCTGCAGTTAAAGTTGCACATTCCCAAGCTTGTGATGCTGTTTGCAGAGGGAAATGCATACCTTAGAAAAATATACAGTGCAATTGTGTACTTTTAAAGAAGTGCACACAACTTGCTTTCATCAATGGGAGAAGGTTGCATACTTTTGAAATGGGCACCCAAGGGTACAACTTTTATTTTACAGAGCTTGCAATCTGAAACAGATACCGCTTGGAACGAGCTTCGAGGTGAAACTTGGAGAACCCCAAAGAGTTTGAATTTTGCTGCTTTTCGTCTGCTGAATGAAATTGTCACGTGCAAAAGTAAACTGCCAAAACTGTGCAGTTAATTCTAAGTTAAATATAAGCATGAATATTATCATAGTGTTATTTTTGCATATGACTTTAGTCTGACTTATCATGCACAGATTGGAATGTTCTTGACAATCTTGTGGTTTTAGTGCATCTATCTCTATCTATCTATCTATCTATCTATCTATCTATCTATCTATCTATCATCTCCTTCCTTCCTTCCTTCCTTCCTCCACCCCTCTGTCACACACACTTTCTCTATTTTTATCAAGTTATTTCAAGTTATAACTAGCTTCGCTCTGATTTGGTCAAAGGGAGGGAAGAACTACATCAGAAAGTAATTGGCCATATAAGAGGAAATACCAATACCTAAGCCTCTTTCAAACTTTGTGAATGTCCATTAGTGAGGAAATGAAGGAGTTGGTGGTTCTCAAGAAGGCTATATCATCGAGTGAAGTCTTTACCTTTCATAGAAGCTAGTCTTGAAATCTGCGAGTGCCATAAATTTCCCTAGAATAACAAACAGCCAGACCTGCAGTCCAATCCTATGCAGATCTACTTAGAAGTAAGTCCCACTGTGCTCAAAGAGGCTTGCTCTCAGGTATGGGTTCGCATGATTGTTGCAACTCTAGAACTGGTCTGACTTGAAGGAGTCCTCACATAAGTAAACTTTTCCAATTGCGCTCATTATTCCACCTGCCTGGGCTGGGGATCAAACACCCAGTCATTAAAGTAGATTACTGCTGGTCATTTAGAACCTGGATTAGGCATGTCAGAACACAGTTGCCTGTGCTGTCATATGTGGAAGGGAAGGCAGCATTATGCCAGTAGTTTATAGGCTGGGCTCAAAATTGTGCTAATAATTGTGACTCATGAATAGTAACAGGGCAGAATGACTTCTTTGTAACTACATTGGTCCATTACATCATTAAAGCATCTTTTCAATATAAATTCATGGGAGAAGTTTTATGGCTCAGAATCCACAGAGCTTCTTTTGGCATGCTCCAGGAATTAGGCATGTCCAGTGATATTTTTCACTTTAAAAAACTTTCAGACTCCCATGCTTTTGAAATTTCCCTCAGTTTCAAAGACAGCTTGTTATGTGGAATGGGTGGATTGCTACATATAATACTTCAGATCCAGCCATGTGCATGATGACCCACCTCCACAATCCATGCACGTTTGGCCCATCCAACAATAGGGGTGTGCACTCCAACCCAGAACTATCTGGTAACCACGAACATCCATGGAGCATTTGATCTTCCAGAGCAGAGATTGGGCACTTCCAAACCCATCGAATAATCTCAGAGTGGAGACATGCCCAATCAGTGCTTCTGAATTATTTGACAGGTGTGTGTGGTGTGTCTAATTGAAAACCTCCCAATAAGGAACATGGGGTGATGGGGTGGGGCAGTTTTGATAACTGATATATTATTGGCATCTGTGGCTAACCCATTAAGAATTGCTGACCATGATGGTGTTCTGTTCTCCTCCAATCGCAGTGTTTGGGGGAGGGAATTTTCTTATGGTCCTTGATTCCACGTACTCATTGCTGTTCTTCGACTTGTGGCGTTCATTAGGGTCAGAAAGAGAGAGAGATTCTTCTACATTTACACACATAGTGCAGAGTGAAAGGGGGTGTTTGTTTGCAATGTGAAATTTAGAAGAGGAGGAGGAGGAGGGCGACAGCAGATTCTGTTTCTTTGCACAGAGAGAGAGAGGGGGGGGGACACCGGGACCTGTTTCACCTGTTCCACCCCCAGCATGTGCCTGTTTAGCTTTTTCCTCCAATGTGCAGGGCTGGTGATGATGATGATGATGATGATTTCCCCTTAATGGTTTGATGTGCTCTAGCTCTCCTTCCTCAACGTTGAGCCTTCCCAGCAGCACTTGGCTTCAAAGTTACAAGTGTCTTCTTCTTGTACTTGTATGTTTGTGTGTCTTAGGGTTGTGTGGTGCACACAAGCAGTATACAATTAATAAAGCGCACGTTGATAACATTCCATCATGAAGCATGGGAAACACTGACTGCTGATGCTCTGCTGATTCTGGCCATGTGGGGAGAGGAAGTGCAGGGCTGGTTGGTTGGTTGCGCCTTTCTGCTTGGACTCGTAGAAGTCAGCCACAGTGTGAAAGTGCTGCTGGGCTGGCATCATCAGTCAGTAAGCTTCTACACCTGAGTCAGGCAGGCTGTTTATTTCTCAGTTAAACTAATATTCCTATTGGCTGGCTGGGCTTCTAGTGCAGGGAGGGGTCATCGTCGTCGTCCTCCTCCTCTGTAGCCTCCTATGGGGAAGCTGTTGGTGTTGCCTTGACTCAACTCATTCCAATGTGCCCAACTGATAGTGGGGGAGGGGTGCCTCCTCCTCCTCCTCCTGCAAGCCTCCTGTCCTCTCTGAGGTTGGGCAAGCTGTGGGCTGCTGTTTTGGCATTTATTAATATAGTTACATATTTATTATTGCACTAAGCACTTTCCCACTGCTTTGTTTCCCTCTCCCCCACAAGAGGTGCCTGAGAGGAGACATTTGAGTTCAGACTTTAAAAAATTCCCTATAAATCACTGCATGTAGGGATCTGCTCTGACATTAGCATGCCTGGAGCCTCTTTAAAAGCTGTCACATTGCCAATTTTCATGTGTTTCTCTTTAAACCTGAGGGAGCTGTAAGCATTTTTGTTAAAATACAAAATGGTTACCCCAAAATGGAATGGTTCTTTGACAGGTAATTTGAAGAGACAGAGAGAGGGATCCACTTTGGAAATAGAGGCAGAGAAATACCATTACAGAGCTCTGGATCAAATTTCAAGGCAGAGAAGACCCACTTTGTACACCCCCAGTAAAAACTATACTATTTCATCAGGTGGCCACTGATGGATTTCAATAATGTTGATTTTGGCTTTATTTCATTGTGACTTTATTGAATTACTGTATATTAAAAACACACATCAACATCTCTTTGAGGGCACTGGTGAGCAAAAAGCTGATTTATAGATATTTAAAATAAAATAATAAATTGGTGGATGTTACGGAAACACCTGTTCTTCACCATCATGTAGCAGGCATGTAAGAACCTAGAAAGAGAGAGAGATCTTCTTTTACTTGGTGCAACAGAATCCTGTGGACCATAACAGTAAGTTCCACAAGGTTTGTAGCTTTAATGTGACCTCATTCCAATTGAGAAAGGTCATAATGTGTCATCTTCTGTACAGATAATTCTGTGCCGCGCACACATGCCTATAGCTACATAAGTAATCATTAAGATTTTCTATTACATGAGACTATTGAACCTTATAGTGTAACTGCCCGAAGTCCCATTAATTTCCTTCGTGGTGTTAAAAACATTTCCTTGCACAATCAAAACGATCGTCTCCTAAGAAGACAGCTATAAAGGAAACTGCAGCTTAGATAGCTTATAAAAATTCTGATTTGAAATAAAGCCAAATAATATACAAGGACATTTAAAATGGCATACAAAAATCTTTATCTCAGTTACTTCTGAGCACTGCTAGTCATGATAAATAATCTTGGTTATTGTGGTATCGTATTCTATTAAGATCTTTAGGTCCTAAACTGCTCTAGGGGAGCACAGTTAATTTCAGTAGTGATTGAGGTTATCATGCTGACTTAAGTTGTTCACATTACATTTCAACGTGCTGGGAAAGATTCATTCATTGTTTAAGATGCCACCACATTTTTATGGTATAACAGGATTCTACTCCCTTCCCTCTACCTGGCAATGAGCCCTGAAGCAATGCTCTATTGATATTAGCTCCCCAGGTCATCTGCTGTCTTCTAAGGACAGGCATGCTGCTACCCACATGCATATATACCAATAGGAAGAAGCAGGTATCAGTAGGAACAAGATCTACCTCTTCATCCTCTAATGTATAGATGTGCTTGAATTACCCTGGATGAGGAGGTGGTTGAGCTGTCTAGGAAGTATATAAGGGATGAGAATCCTGAGTTCAAGGATAGCACCTGGGAAGCTAGGAAAATTCCAGCCAACAAAAACAAGGTTGACAACTATTACCCAGAGGACCTTTTCTTCTGCCGCTCCCAGTTTGTGGAATGACTTGCCGGGAGAGATTTGTCAACTTAACAGTCTTCCGGAATTTAAGAAAGCCATAAAGACTGATCTCTTCCGGCAGGCCTACCCAGCTGAATTTTAAATTTGCCTTTTAATAATGTGCTGCTTTTAATAATGTATTAGTTTTAAATGTTTTAATTAGTTATATGATGTTTGCATTTGTGTTGTACCCTGCCTCGATCCAGAGGAAGAGGCAGGTAACAAATAAAATTATTATTATTATTATTTCTAGAAAGAGTTCACCCTCGACGGAAGAGCTACATGATTTCAGGCAAGGGTGGGTCACATGTGTTCCTCTGCTTTATTTCATGCAGCCACCAACCTAATTCCAAAAGCCTTCTGCTAGTGATCAAGCCTCTAGCAAGCGCAGTCTGTCCCTCCCCTGGGCGTCTGCTGGATGGGGATGAAGATGGAGTGTGGGGAGAGGGAGAGAAAGGGTGGCCTGTTCTATTTTGGCTCTGCCGCCCCCCAATCACTGGCTTAAACCCTTTCCACTGTTGACATGCAACTCCCTACAGATTACCCCCAAGGGAATGCTGCCCTTGTGAGAAGTTTCTCCATCTCTAATTTGAAGGAACATGGGGTGGTTATGCTTGAAAAATTGTGCATTTCTATATGGAATGACATCTCTTGGATTAATGTGGGGATTGGAGTTGAGCTATTCACCATATTTCAGACTACTACAACCATTGTGTTGCAGTTCTCAGTTAAATATACCACATATATAATTTTGAGGGAAGAAATAGCTTTCTTGAGAAAATAAATTTAAATACACAATTAAGTGCATATTTTGAGAGAATCTATCTTAAACATTGCAGGTTAATGCAGAAATGGAAGGTAATGGAATTATGAATAAAGACCTGTTAAAAAAATGATACTTACCATTTGCTCATCCTAACATGGGATTACGAATCCTTTTGTTTCCTTTATAATACTACTATTTCCCACAATTCTGCCCTATAAAACATTTTATGGTATTTCTTCCTTCCCATTGCAGCTGCAGGGCAGATATGAATGAAATGCCACCAAATCATCCATTTCACTTTAGAATGATCCCAGAGACTTCTGAATTTTCTCAGACTGGGTTCATATGATATAATAACCCACGATGGGTTAAATAACATATTGTGGATTATTTAACCCGCTGTGGGTTATGTTGTCTGTCAGACACCATGGGTTAATTAGGTCAGCTTTAGAGTTGTGTGGCAAGATGGAATCATATAGATAAACCCTTGAAGGTTTGCAGGATCAGGACCACACTTCATAGCCAGCCTCCCCTTGTCGTAAGACACCTGATCCACCTTCACCCAGGAGAGGGAAATCCCAGGTGTGCAAAATAGGGGATAGCACAAATAAACCATCCTGGCTTCAAACTCCCAGTGCTTTAGAAGTGAAATAGCATCACTGCTCAGGTGCGAAGACTACAACAGGATAGCCGGTGAGTCAAATTACACACAGTAGTTTAATAAGTTACTCACAATAGCTTATTGGCCCATTTGTGTGGCCGGGATCGTGTGCTGTTTCAAAAAGAAGCTACCTGCATAGCTTATTAACCCATCATGGGCTATCATGACATCTGAACATGGTCTCAGAGAACCATTGGAGAAAATTTAGCTTTCACTGAAAACTTAGAAAGAGAAGACCAGTAAGAGCATCCCACAAGCCTTCCACTGTTTCTACCTTTCCATGCTTCCAGCTTTTCTTCTTCACATCCTCTTTCCTAGCCCTACCTTGTTAAGAGGGGAGACATAGGAAAGCCCCTGCCCAGTGATCCTCACTTATAAATATACGCTGTCCCTGCCAATCCTGGATTGGATCCAGGTTTAGTCATACTTTTGAGTACAGCCTTTGAAACCAATGGGATCTGAATTAGTTATGACTAACTTAAGTCCCATTGATTTTAATGGGTCTCCCCTAACTATGACAAAATCAGGATTCAGCTTCCTGCTATCAGCCAAGGTGAAGTTGGGTCCATGCATTTATTTATTTATTTTATTGCATTTCTATTCTGCCTAATAGCCAAAGCTCTCTGGGAGGTTCACAAAAATCAAAACCATAAAGTGCAATTTGAAGTATAAAACTTAAACCACAATGTAAAAGTACAACCAGAATAAAACCGAGCAGTAATGCAGACATTTAAAATACAAATTTAGAACAGGAAAGTTAAAAGACAAAGATGGTAAAATGTTAAAATACTGAGAAAATAAAAAGGTCAAAAAGAGTAATGTAGGTGTCAGGTGAACCATTTGCTCAGAGGACAACTAGTACAGTATGTCTTGTGCAAAATGTTCCCTTGTGTTTTTCCCTCTTTCCCCCAGTATTTTTTTCTTTCTATTGACACTTCAGTGAACATTTCCGGATAAAAGAAATATGAGCAATGGACAATTGATTGCCATTTTAGTGCCTCCTAATGATATTATAAACATTTCTATATACATGAAAATATATTCTCACCGTGCCAACCCTTTTGTACAAACAATGAACCAAATTTCATGATGCAAATATTAATTCAGTGCCAATTAGCTCATAAGGATACCATTTTTTTCAGACTGATTCAATAGCTAAGTAGCCTCAAGCATCACATTTTTGCAGAAGGTATAAGCCCTGGAATAGCTTTTGATTTTGAACTATTCATTTCTACTTTCACCCAGATGTGATAGTTCTAATGAATGAATGGAGTGCTGAAAGTTTCTGCATTTCAGTTGGCTGCTGCATATCTCAGCATTTTCTTTAATTATAGTCTGGAGTCCATTCCAAAAGCAGAAATCAAAATTCCAGACTTGGATTTCCCCATGGCTATCACAAGTGAAATATGGTATCAAAATAAAATGTGCATATAATTGTTAGAGAAGTAGACAGAGCTCTCTTATGATGCAAAATTAATTACAAAGAGAAGGAAATACCTGAACAATAAGCTTCAATAGCATGCTGGTTCTATGCATTGTTTTACTGTAATGATGTGGCTGGCTTTGCTAGGTGATCATTATAATAGGCTATCAGCAACTTCCTAAAACATTCTCCACTTCAGGAGGCAAAAAACAGTTTGGTTACTTTTAGGAACAGCTTTTCAAAGAAAGTAGGTCCACAGTGACCCATTAAAACCAAATTTCTATGCTTTGCCTTTTACTGGTTGGATCCAAAGGGCATTTTACGCTGTTGAAAAGCAAAACTGCATCCAAAGATGGCCTTCTGCTCATACAAGTTATTGCACAAAGTCTTGCAAAAACTGCTGGAGAATTTGCTTGGTCCCTTCACTCTTTACTGGATATAGCCTGAAATTAATTACTTCATGTCACCTGCTTTTGAAGCACTCTGTTGAAACATGTACATTTGCCAGGCAAGATGGGGTTATATTTAAATAGGCTAAATATTTCTTTCTTTCATTCTTATCCTAATATTCCAGTGCCTCTGAACTTGAATAAAGCTATCTTTGTAGTATAAGATAAAGTCTCTAGTCCTGTTCATGTTAGAATAGCAATGGGAGGAGATCACACCCAAAAAATGCCATGCAAGATAAAGGTTGAGGGCACAGCCATACTAGCTAGGGAATGCTGAGAGTTGTAGGGCTTATTTCTGTCTAAACTTGTGTAGGAATGTGTCCTGCTGGCGTAGAGCTAATTAACAGCTCTGGGTGCATCCAAAGAACCCTAGCTGCAAACAGGGTTGAGAAGGGGGCTATGTCACAACAGGGTGGAATCAAAGAATCATAGAATAGTAGAGTTGGAAGGGGCAGGAATCCACCCTAAAGCATACCTGACAGATGGTTGTCCAGCTGCCTCTTGAATGCCTCTAGTGTGGGAGAGACCACAACCTCCCTAGGTAACTGGTTCCATTGTCGTACTGCTCTAACAGTTAGGAAGCTTTTCCTGATGTCCAGCTGGAATCTGGCTTCCTGTAACTTGAGGCCATTACTCCGTGTCCTGCACTCTGGGAGGATTGAGAAGAGATCCTGGCCCTCCTCTCTGTGACAACCTTTTAAGTATTTGAAGAGTGCTATCATGTCTCCCCTCCATCTTCTCTTCTCCAGGTTAAACATGCCCAGTTCTTTCAGTATCTCTTCATAGGGCTTTGTTTCCAGACCCCTGATCATCCTAGTTGCCCTCCTCTGAACATGCTCCATCTTGTCTGCATCCTTCTTGAAGTGTGGTGCCCAGAACTGGATGCAATACTCTAGTTGAGGGCTAACCAGGGCCAAATAGAGAGGAACCAGTACTTCACGTGATTTGGAAGCTATACTTCTATTAATGCAGCCCAAAACAGCATTTGCCTTTCTTGCAGACATATCGCACTGTTGGCTCATATTCAGCTTGTGATCTACAACAATTCCAAGATCCTTCTCATTTGTAGTATTGCTTTCAAGCTTCTCATTTAGCAAAAAATCCCCCACTCTTACCAGGCTTTCTTCTTCTGGAGCCTTCTGGGTTTACGATTTAGACAGAGAATACTTCTCTTCTCAGCAGTGCTCTTTGGCTATATTAAAGTGCTATGCCAGTATTACACACTTCCAATATGATGCCATTCACTTTTATTGCAGCTTATCTCTAACCTTTTTAAAAACAAATGAAAGGGGGAAAGGCATAGGAGACATTCTAGAGGTTAATGACATTGGGTAAAGGAACTGCAAACTTCTGTGAGTGGCCAATCATGAGTGTGCAATAAATCACTTGTATAGGAAAAAAGGAAAGGAACATCTTGTGCAAGCACTGAGTCATTACTGACTCTTGGAGGGACGCCAGCTTCCGCAGACGTTTTCTTGGCAGGCCTTACAGCGGGGTGGTTTGCCGTTGCCTTCCCCGGCCGTTATTACCTTTTCCCCAGCTAACTGGGTACTCATTTTACCGACCTCGGGAGGATGGAAGGCTGAGTTGACCTGAGCCGGCTGCCTGAAACCAGCTTCTGCTGGGATCGAACTCAGGCCGTGGGGAGAGTTTCAGCTGCAGAAACTGCTGCTTTACCAATAAATCCTCTTCTTCTTTGCCTGGGATTTATTCTCTCTCTCTCTCTCTCTCTCTCTCTTTGTGTGTGTGTGTGTGTGTGTGTGTGTGTGTGTGTGTGTGTTAAAAGGACTGTCGTGTTCTTCAGTAGTTTCTTAAAAACCTCGCCCACTCTGCTGTTTTATATGTCTGGCTGCTTGTTTATTGTTTATAAACTATTATTTATAGCAGTATGACTGCTATAGTTTTGTTCAGCCTATCAGTTAATGACTGGGTAATGTTTGTCAAACTCTTTCCTTTCTGGTTTCAGTTTGCTTTATTCAGCTGCTTCTGCTGACAGCTTGGAAGTTGCCTCCAAACATATATTAAGACAGGGAACAGGAGCAGGACTGTGCTCTCTGCCATGTCCTGACTGATTTTGCCTCATAGGGTGGTCATCCATCCTCATTTACAGAGGACAGCCCTCTGTTTGAAGGGCTGACTAAGGTGTCTTCTATTTGAAGGGTTGTCCAATCCAAGTCCAGTTTAACCAACCAACCATCAGAAGGAAAAGCAGAGTCTTGCAGTGGCCATCAGCAGTAGCTAGACAGCAGACTGATCAAGGTACACAGATCAGTCTTCCAAACTATGGTGAGATGTACTCTATTCCAATTTAGATTAGAATAATAGTTTATAAATCTGCATCTGTACATATAAATTATCATATGCATTATTATTATTTTTGCTAATCAGTGTCCTCTTTTGTATTCTCTTTTGCTGATGCCTGTCATCTTTTTTGGAGATTTACAAGTGGCCACCCTATTGATGTGGCTCCATCCCCAAATTTCCATGCAGTAGTCAGAAGGTCTGGAAGTGGTCCCTCTTTCGGACCTTCTGGATAACATGTGTACTACTGCCCTTGCTCTCAAATCTCAACAATGATACGAGAGGACCCAACAAGTAAATAAATAATAAATAAACAAGTGAGGTCCTTCTCCCCACAAAGTGTACACATGGAGGCAATGTCTGAGCAGGACATCTGTGTATTTCAGTAGCTTTTCACCCTATGAGTGTTAGACTGGTCTGGACTTGCTACCCAGTTTAAGGTTCCAGTGAATTAGAAGCTGGGAGGAATGGAAAGGGCCATACAGCAGAGGTGGGCAGGAAGTAGATCTCCAGATGTTTTGGATTACAACTCGCAGCATTCCTCACCATTGACCATTCTGGCAGGGGCTTCTGGAAGTTGAAGTCCAAAATACCTGGAAATCAACCTTCTGCCCACGCCCTCCCATAGGGAATCCACAGCCAAGAACACATAATGGTGGTAGTTAAAACTGATACATGAACCTCAGGTTTTCCTTTCTGAGATGTAAAAATATACAAAGGGCAGAGTTGGTGGTAGTGTATTAAAGTATGTTGACAAGCATTGAATGTGTCCATCATTGGAAAGGAGAGGAAGAGCTTTTCTTACATCCCACCCTCCTCTTCAGCACTGTGTGCATGATGTAAAATTTCACTCCTACCTGCTTCATCTCGCGGTTTAGTATCACCCTGAAACCAATAAAATGATTCAAATTTCCCCCCAATGTACACTTTGTAAGTGAAGATTGCTTGAACAGCAAACTGAAAGCTGGAAGGACATTAACTGAAAACAAAGCTCAAAACTGTAAAGATGATTTAATAAAACATGTCCTTAAGTTTATTTGGAAAACTGTGCAATAGGCAATTGCTGAGCTACAGCACATTAGAAAATGTTGCTAGGCTGCAGGAAATTGTGCTTTAAAATAATACTGAACATGTACTCTGGGTAGCTGTGTGTATGGTATGTGATGACTCATTTACTTGACCTGGTGGTTTTCAGTCAGTCCTACGATGGCACCTCCATCATAGGACTGTGGTTATTGGCATTCTGCCAACCCAAACATAAAATTAGAAAAGGTACTCTAAAATCAAAGCCCACCCAGATTTGACCCTTGGTTGCACAATGAAATGGGTTGGTTGACTGAATGTTTCAAACACAAGCTGTTTGAAAACCAGAACAAAAATGTCAATAAGAATATGGCCAAAGGAACATGCCATGATTTAAGAAGTCATTCTTGGAAAAACTCAAAGAAGCAAACATGGAATAAGATGGTAGTTTGGGGATGTTAGCTTAGTAATAGAGCCATGCTTAGCAAGTGTATAACCAGATTACTTTCTGGTATCTCTGGCCATAGCTATAGGGCAAAATCTCACAGGTGATCCTGGGATCGTCCCTGTGCATCCATATGACACACAGGGGATCCCGGGATCAGGGTGGGATGATCCCTCCCTTTCCCCGGGCTCTCGCTCTCCCCTTTAGGCCCATTTTTTTCGTGGTCTTGGGCTGAGACTGTGGAACATGTGGCTAGGTGCTGTGGTTTGTCCTGGCTCCTTGTGATTCCTTGCAAGGAATCGGGACCCGCACATGGAGCGCAGAGCTCCTCAGGAGCACTGTGCCCATCGGGGTGGGCTGGGGGGAGTGAGTGGGGAAAGTAATTATTTTTTAAAAAAATCACTTACCTTTTGCTCTCGAGCATTCATGCACTGCTGGCTCTTTAATCCCCTCCCCCCCCCCCAAAAATGGCAGGCACAATGCCTCTCCATCTGAGGTCATTGTGTACTTGGGGGGGGGGAGATCTTGCAATGAAAAAATCATGAGATCTTCACCCCTCCATCCCGCTAGACCACTAGGTCTAGCTAAGGCCTCTAATTAAAAAAAGGCTGGACTGCAGAAAGACTTGTGTGCCTTTTGTATGTTGAAGTAGACAGTACTTGGATACATGTGGACCAATACTCTCATATAGGAGATGGCAGTTTTATATGTTCATCTGTTCTATTTTAATTGAGTGCAGATGTCTTGAAGAATGCTAGAATGTTAGAAAAAAAGATAAAAGAAATTCCAAGGAAGTAATGGTAAGACTGAATGGGATTTTTTTTTCTATGATAAAATCAAATTCACGGTGGCTTTCAAGAAAAATATAACTCACAAGAAATTAAAATAAGCAGAATAATAGAACAAACAGCAGTAAGACAGAATCATAAAACCTTGTTTGAAGACCATATGAACAGTGGCAGACTAAAAACACATTAAAGCTTCAACTGAAAAATGCCATTGGAACAAAATAATCTTAGGAGTTTGTTACAATAGAAAGAATCCACCCCCCCACACCCAGTTAGATCTACCTGCAGACTTAATTCCTATTGAAGCAGTCAATCTGTATCTGGGGGCGAGGGCTGTCTAAACACACAGAAAGCCCCAGGGTGGATGGGCAGTGGTGTTGTGTCGATTTTACTTACCCGAACTTTTTTCTCCAGAGTGAGGCGAGTATGGCATATTCACCATCTAGCCTCATTCCAGAGTTGCAATGGAGTCGTGGCTGGGCAGATGGTGACCCCTGATTAGTTGCTGTCCACCCGGGCAGAGGGCAGGCTGATGAGACTAATGGCTGCCAGAAAGCCCGGGCTGCTTCCTTTCGTATACATTAGTCATTGCCACCCCACACCAGTGATACTGCAGGGTTTGGCAGAGGGGCAAAAAGTCAGTTTGTTGGTTATAGCAAAGCTCCCCCTCGTCTGACTTGCCCCAAATTTTGAATGTAGATAGCTATGGCAATTTACTAGCATATTAGTTAGGTTGGTGCATAACAAAGGTTATTATGGGATATTATAAAGGAAAGGAAAGGATTAACTCCACATGTAGGTCCTTATGGACAGAAGTTAGCATTGCTCTTTGAGATATAGGTCTGTGGGGAGTTCTTCTAGTGCATAGGCCCATGGCAGAAATATTTTTGTGTGCCTCCCAATGGGCTCCTGCTCTTCATTTCTTGACACCCAAGTGCTGGTCTCTTTGCCCAAGGTGTTTTGTAGGTTTAAAGAGTACTTGTGTTAATGGCTGAAACAATGATTTCCCAGCTTTTGTGTATTAAGTTCAAACATAACTCACAAACCACCATGGGTTTTGCCACTGATTTTATAATAGAGTTTCAAACCCACCCATCCATGGAAACTATTTGCAATGACCAAATTCTTCCATCAAATCAATGAAACTTTTCAGCTTCTGGAACACAACAGTGAGAAAAAAGTCATTGTTTTATTACACTCCAATATATAAATTAATTTCCATCTTCTATTACATTAGCCTTTTGATATTTCCTCTACATATTAACCTGCCCCTGTAACTGTGCATAGTTTGTGAGTGAACTCTGATTTAGCGGCTTCCACCATTTACCCTTTAGTGTGACATTTAATTGGTCTAATTTTCTTTTCCACCTTTAATGATCCCAAAGATTTATGCTTCTTTGAAACTATGCTGGGCTTACTCTAAGAATACAAAGTACTTCACATACCAACATACCCTGGATCAGATTAATGTGTGAATTATGGGTACATAGGGGTGTGTGAAGACATATGATTTCTATCAATATTACTCCACTTCTTAATATATAACATTAAGCATTTCTGGTTGACACTGATGAATAACAATCTTCTAGCTCTCTGCTCCGATGAGGTTGATAATGCTTTAATGTGGTCAGGCTTAGCACTTAATGGGCATCCATTGCTCTGTAATGAGCAGCCATGGTCACACAGCCATATAACTATGTAAGTGCTGGCAGGCTCTAGATAATGGACTGGCACTTCTTGTTAATGCACGTTACATTGCACAAATGCTCCTTAAAGGTTATGTACTGATACTTTCTTTAAACTTGGTATATTCAGTTGAAGTTTATCCCGTGTGTGTGTGTGTGTGTGTGCATGCATGCACATGTGTGCGCGCACACACACTCAGGGGAAAGAGAGAGGGGGAGGTGCACATTCTTACCAGAATGGCTATTTATAATGGACAGATCTTACCAACCACTGGAAAAAAACCCAGTAGGTTTACCATTCACTTCTTATTACTACATCAAATAAACCACAGGACAACTTTTAAAGCTGGAGGGGATCAACAAATTCAAGGAGGATAAGGTGATCAATGGCTGTTGTTCATGATAGCCATATATTACCTGCAACATAAGTTGTATGCCTGTCAATTCCAGTTGCTGGTTAACATGGGCAGGAGGGTGCTGTTGCACTCATACTGCTTATGGGCTTCCCATGGGCATCTGGTTGGCTATTGGGGGAACACAATGCTGGACTAGCCAGACCTTTGGTGGGATCCACCATGGTTCTTCTTATGTTCTTAACTTGCACCGAAGTGACTGGGACAAGACACTGCACTATACACAACTGTCACCATGAATTAACTTGTTGTGAGCATGAAAAAAAAGGAATATGAAACCTGTAGTGACTATGATACAGTCTAAGTGAAACAGAAATATTTGGATATCCATTAATTTTACAATCAGTTAAGCAGTGAGTACCAGACCTGAAGGCTGTTGTAGGCTCTCAGTAGAACTTAGGCACTGATCCTAAATACATTGGGCATGATCCATGGCCAATACAGACATTACATTAAAGATGTCAAAAGCACCTACATATTTTCATATTTTCTTAAGCATGGGTGACAAGGTGATCTGTATTAGGACCATAGCATAGGGTGGGGGTTAGGAGGCTTTAAACATTTTCTTCCTCACTGCAGTTCCAATTTGAATAGGGGACCCCATGCCAAAATTTATACTGCCAAATAGTGATCTATTAGATCAAATAGATCACTATTTGGCAATATAAATGGCAGGCATGGGGAATATTCCAGGTCAAATCCAGAGGAACACTGGGCAATGCATGAAGCCTGGCATTTGGCTGGCACTGGGATGAGCTGTTGAGGTGTGAAACAAATTCAAATATGGATTGACCTTCAGGTGTTTTTCTCCCCACCCTCTCATAGCTCAGTTTCTTCATTGTGCTTCTCTCTTGCTTTTAAACAATATATCTGGAAGGAAGCTTTGCCACCTGCCAATCCACTATTGGGATGTGTGCTCTGAGATGGCTAAGGACCATGTTTCCATTGCTAGGGGGATACATCTACCCCCTACTGTTCGCAAAGAAAGAAAGAAATGGCACTTGATCGACAGCTGTTAATACTTTAATTGACAAGACAAGACAGTCCGTACCAATTTTTCCTGTTCTACAAGCAGGGAGGTGTGAGAGCTGATTCAGAAGCCTCTAATTGGAGCATAACATAGCAGCACAATGTCTAGGCTAGGGGAAGTTATTTTGCATTTTACTAAATGAGCTCAGCAAGGATGATGAAATGACAGGCCTGGTTTAGCAAGCTTAGACTTCTTTTTTTAATAGGATAATGGGGGTGACTGACAGAGAGGAGGAGGTGACAGTATTTTGTTTACACTTCTAAGAAGCCATGGAGTCCTAGAGAAAAGCTAGTTTGAAAAACCAAGTCCCTTGAGGTTACAGGAGGAAAAACAAAATGAACTGGAGAGTGGCTGGGAGAAAGAAGTGGGGATCTATGATTTATGCGGCAAACCTGGGCTAAAAGGCAGTCACTTGTGGACTCCATTAGGTCACATTGGTTAATGTTTTATGTACTCTGTGCATCAGGGTCTCTCTATCCAGATAATACATTGCAGCAAGATACCCTTTAACCACATGAATTATGCATTAGCAACTGGACTTTTGGAAGAGATTTTCAAAGGAGCAGGAGCAGCAATATTGTTTTATTTTGCTAGATTTGAGAATGCAACACCATTAGTAATGTTGTGATTGTCTAGGCTTAGGCTGTTTCAAGACGTTTCCCCTGTGTCTTCATGGATTACAGTTAAAAATACAAGGTTCTATCCAACGTTAGTGTAACTGAAGTCTCCCATTTATTTCAATGTATCTACTCAAAGGAAACCTAACATTGGACACAACCCATGAGCTTTAAGTTAGGAGAGGGCTGAGGTGGTCTTAATTCTCAGAAGGGGAACACACAAGATCACACTTTGCTCGACTTCCAGTACATGTTCCCCTTGTGCTGGCACTGATCCAAGTATGATTGATGATGGTGACGTTTTAAGTATCATCAATGCATACAGTACTTCATCAAGTAAAATAAGACAAAAGACAAATCCATACCCTGAAGAATTTACAATTGTCAGTTTAACAGAATATGAACAAGTTTCTTTGTTCACTTTCCATTGTTTCAGTAGATGAACCCAGCAAGTTAAAGCCAAACGCTTCATGGAAGATGATGGTGTTGAATGATTTGAAATAATGTCTGTATGAAAATTTCCTTAATACTCCATGCATCCGATGAAGTGGGCTATAATCCATGAAAGTTTACACCAGAATAAATGTGTTAGTCTGTAAGGTGCCAAAAGACTCCTCCTCCTCCTCCTCCTCCTGTAGTAGGCTCACATGGGCCACAGCTAGACCTAAGGTTTATCCTGGGATCATCCAGGGTTCACCGCTGCCTGAGCACCTGAGCACTGTGTGTCACCTAGATGAACAGGTTTGGCCCCTGGATGATCTAGCTATGGCCATGGTTACCCTTAGAAGTGGAAGACAAAGGTGTCCAAGATTAGTTCTTTGTACTTGAAGTCTAAACAAGCTGGAGCTCAAGCAAGAATGAGGGTGTAGAAGCAGAACCCACAGCACAGGTTCTCTGGGGGCTGGAGGAGGCAGTAGGAAATTGATCAGAAGTAGGAAGTGGAACTGGGAATGAATCTCAAACAAAGGCAAAAGGTCACAAGAGCTGGGAGTACGGCTGTTAGCACCCACACACCCTGTTTGTCTGGTTCGAAGGTACACCTGATGCCTCTGCCTTTTCCCACCCCCTGAATGGTCCTTCCTCCCCAAGAAAACTCTGAAAGCCTCTTGGCAATTAGGCATGCACTCCTTCACAATCTCTGGACTTCCTACTGCTGCTGTTTCATCTCCTGATGAGGGGGTGAATGGGGGGGGACTGTCAGGGAAGAGGGTGCAGTGGGAAAGATCTTGTGCCCTCCTGCAGTCATTAATTCTAAGGCCATATCTAGATGGGATGAAATACCAGGGTGATCCCCAGGATCGTCCCTGTGTGTCCACATGACGCACTGGGGATCCCATGATCAGGGAGGGATGATCCCTCCCTTGCCCCGGGATCTCACCCTCCCCTTTAGCCCTGTTTTTTCTGTGGTCTCGAGCACATGGAATGTGTGGCCGGGCACCGCGGGTTGACCCGGCTCCTCGTGATTTCTCATGAGGAGCTGGGAGCTGTGCCCATCGGGGGTAGGGTGGGGGGAGCAAGGAAAATAATTTAAATTTAAAAAATTACTTACTTTTTGCGCACGAGCATTCATGCGCTGCTGGCCCTTTAATAAAAAAAATGGTGGGCACAACGCCTCTCCTTCTGAGGTCATTGCGCCTCGTGTGTAAGCAGAGGAGGGATCTCACAATAAACACATCACGAGATCTTACCTCCTCTGTCGCGTGCTAACAGGTAAGTCTAGCTAAGGCCTAAGAAGTATTATGTGTCATTCAAAGTCATCTTGGTTTGCTCCAACAGAGCAAATGGCTACCTTATTATCAGGGCTAGATTATGTGGCTCCATAATAGGCTCCTGAGACTTCCCAGGAAGGCTGGGAAATAGACTCATAGAACCGAGTGTAAGAGCACAGGAGCACTCTCTTAATTCTGTGTCAATCCATTTTTTAAAACAAGACAAAATAGGGGGCTACTTGTCTTGGAATATTACCACTCCATCCTTTAAGTGCAACGGAGGAAACCTATTCTTTTCCATGACATATGTAAAGATATAATCAATCTGTCTTAACAATTTTTTTCAGTTCTTTCTCTCCGAGATAATGCAAGCAGTGCTTTAGCCCTTGGACCTTCAACAATCTTGGGAAGTAGGTTAGGATGAGAGAATAATTAACTCCAAGATCAACCAAGGAGACACCCAAGGGTGGAGAAAACTTCCCATTAGTCCTTTGGTGGAGTACCAGGGATCAATTATTCAAAGTTTGCTTTCCATACATTTTATAGAGGCTGGGTTTGGGGTGGGTGGGGGGAGGTTTGTCAACGTCTCTTTAATAACAACATAGTCACTTCTTTATGTCAAATGCGACAAAATGAGGAAAATCCTTGTTTTGCATGACCAGTTATGCATAGGATGGCCATCTGATTGATCTAGGCCTTCTTACATAATACTTGTTCTTAGAATCAATGAATGTGGGAGGGTACATGATTATTCCTGCTGCACTCTGCTCCCTGATCTCTAGACATCAATCCTGAGATAATAGTAGCTGGTCATCTGTTTTGAAACTGCGTGCACCCTGGTTGAGTTATTTGCCTTCCCTTACTCCTGGGTTTCTGCTATAGGGAGCTGTATTTATACTCTAGCTATGAATGTAATTTAAAAAAAGAAGAGTCAATTGGAAAGTTTGAAGAAAATTGGAAAACATATTGAAAAGTGATGTTCCATTAGCTATTTGTGTTGTGGTTGTGAGATACTAATTTTGACATTCAAACCAAATATCCAAACTTCACCATGATACTTTAAAGTGAACCTAAAGTAATCCAGGTTCTTTTCCTCTTCACTCCCCTCGCCTTTTGCTTTTTCCTATATGACGTCTGTGATGATTTAGCAAAAAATATTTCTACTTCAATTTTATCACCTATTAAGAGCAAATACATTATTGATTTACAGTATATGAGAAATAGCTCTGCACCTGTCAGGCAGCAAAGAACAGCTGAAAATTAACATAACACTGTCAAGTACATTGCCTTCTCTGCAATGTGTTTTAGATCAGAACATTTTAAAAGAACTGATATAGTTTGTGTTCTGAAGCCATCATCACTTAATTGTTTGGCTCCTTTTACAACTTTCCTTTCAGTCTACCTAATAATACATTTTGTCTTGACATGCAGGCTTAAGGTAATAATGGAGAATTCATTTCCCAAAGTGGTAGTGGATTCAAGCAATGAACAAGTGGATTGAGGTGTCTGATGTTGTATTGTGATGCAACATCCCGCATTTGGAAGGCCAAAAGAACAATGTGTATGTTCTTCTAATGTTCATGCAAACTGCTCTGTGCAGATGGTTTTATGTGCAGAAGTCTGCAAAGCTGGTACATGACAAACAGTAATAGCAAAATCATCTAGACTTTCTGAATTGGTCATTTGGAGAAACTGTTGCTTTCTGATCGCTCCAGAAATTGAGTAAAACAGATCAAACTACCTTTCCAAAAGACAATAAAAATATAAAACACAAGCGGAACCTGCAACAAAATGCTGCAGTGTGGAGTACAGTACTCCTGTTTTGGGCTCAAACCCCCAGCCATGTCCTCTTCCAGGATACTCCATTCTATTACTCCCTCTACTCTGTTTTTCTGTTTGTTCCCCCACAGAATTCTAAGCATGCTCCATTCTCATTTGACTCCTTTCCCCGCCTCCTAACACTGCCCTTTTTAAGGTTTCAGATTTCTTTTTTCTAAAGATTTATTTATACTTCTGAAAATGTTGAAGGGGGTGGGGTGGGGTTGCCCCTAGTCTGCCAATACCTTGGATACATGGCACTATCCTGGCTATGTGCAAGCTCATTATGAGTGAGGTTCTGTAATGTATAGAATATTGCAACAAAGAATGTAACAACACCAATAACAACATAAATCAGCAATGGATAAAAGAGCAGTACAAATACCAGGTACAAGACAGAAGCTGCCACCATATATCATTGAAATGCCAGAGAGAATAAAAGGGGTTTCACTTATTCCGTGTTTTCAACTGACAAGGACAATCAGTGCTAGATTTATGTTGATCTGATTCTGAACTGAATTTAGGACAGTTCACTGATTAATAGCTATGGATTCCTCAGAATGTGGCCCAAGCAAAATCTGAAGTTTTACTCTCCATGTCTATATAAACTTTTTCTGGGTCTGCATTATGCTCCCCAAGCTCTAAAATGGCTTTTCTTCTTCTTCTACATTATTCAAAGCAGTTAACAAGGTGGCAAATTATATTTTACTCCACTGTCTTTCAGCAATCTTCAAAGATGCATGGCTCCTTAAGGTCTAGTTCCTACAGAACATGGACAATGCCAGTTTCTCTGTGTTTTGATTGATGGGAATTTGCTAATCAGTCATAGAATCATAGAATAGCAGAGTTGGAAGGGGCCTACAAGGCCATCGAGTCCAACCCCCTGCTCAATGCAGGAATCCACCCTAAAGCATCCCTGACAGATGGTTGTCCAGCTGCCTCTTGAAGGCCTCTAGTGTGGGAGAGGCCACAACCTCCCTAGGTAACTGATTCCTTCACAATCCACAGGTTGGATCCTGTGGAGGATCCACAATCCTCCACAATCCACTGTCCTTCACAATCCACAGGTTGCAGGATCACTGGTGTCTTTCCACTTCTTGTGTCTGTTGACCATGCAAGGAATGCATTTCTTTCCATCAAGTACATGAGGACATGAGACTTCGAGGTCCAGTTCCTGCATTATTCCCTGGGTTTTACTTCCTCAGGCAGAGGAAGATGGACAGCTCCCAGAAGAACTGTCTTTGTGCTGGTAGATTTACAGTTGGTTTTCACACAATTAAATGCAAAATATGGAAAGATAAAAAGCAAAGTATTAGACAATAAAAATGAGATATCTGACTAATGCAGTGGCTTGCAAAGCTTTATTATAACTTAGTACACTGTGCTTAAATGGCACTTAGTATACTATGTAAGCTAGAGCATCACTGGTAACTGAATACTGCCACAAAGACTATATCCACTTACATTGGAGTTAGTTTCATTGAACTCAATGGGTCATACTGAGTAGACATATAGGATTGTGCTCTGAATTATTAGTCCAGCAACTGCTCTTTTAGCATCAAAGAAATGCAGTGGAAATCTACAGAGTTTTACCATAATAGTTCCTATTGCTCTTCTTCTTTTTACTATTGGATGTTAAGTAAGAGCCTATAATATACCACTACTTGCTGTCCAGTATACTGAAAAACCAATAACAATAAAACATAACATAGTTTGTTGCAATGAAATTATTCATCCAAAGGATCTACTGGTAAAGGACCATTTTCTTTTATCTTTGACTCTGACTCACGTTTACTGCAGAACTTTGGCACTTAAAGAAACACTCCTTTATAGTAAATACTTTTTCAATGGTTCCCCACTGTAAATTCCTCCTCATCCCCTCCCCCAAGACTAAGCAGGGTTTTATAACTCATTGGAGTTACATTTTATGAACACAGCATGTTCAGAACATACGGTGAAATGCATTTAAAGAAATGGACTCGGAGACATATTTTAATGTCTCCTGTGCTCTTCCTTCTTGTGATTTTACACTAATTCCCAGATCAGCCACTTACAAGAATTATCTTGACAGCTGTTTTTATGAGTGTATCTACCTTGAGACTATCAATACTTTTGTCCTGCCACTCCAGTGTCCAACCTCAAAAGCTCTTCAGCTGATGTATGGAATACAATCCAGAATTTGGGCCAAGATTATGAGCTCCATCAGATGAGCATTTTATTGCACGCTCATTACTGGGCAATCACAGGTTTTTGCAGGTCCCTCTCATGATGTCGTCTGCCTCCTGTGTGCCTCCTGCCCCTTCTAGCCTTCTTCATGCCACAAAAAAACCCCCAATAAGTCCGACTTAATTTTAAAGACAGAAGTTGCGGCAATCTCCTGCTATGTGCTGGAGGAGCAGCGTGATCAAATCGGCCCACTGAATGGGCCACGTGCACATTGTTTACTTCCTCTTTCAAAAGAGGAAGTAATGAGGGACAAGTGCACAGGCAGAGAAGCGACAGTAAGCAAACACGATTCCCCCCCCCCATGTGATGACGCTCTATATTTCACCAGATTGAAGTGACAATCTTGAATTCCAGGAAGGGATGTACATTTTCAGGCTAGGTGAACCTGATGATCAACACATATTCTTTCAGTGTTTATGCCTGCCTCCTTTTTCTTTTGTTTTCCCCTTGATGAGTTTTAGATTGTAAGCCCCTTAGGTCAGGGACTTGTACTATGGATTAGTAAGGCAATCCTACTCTTTAACTGTTATTTCTCCAAGGGAAACCAATTGAGAGATTGGTGATAAAGTTAGAGTAACAGTGTTAGGCCAGTCAGTTCCAGATGAGCACTTTTATAATGGTATAACTCTGCTTGACCATTTTAACTAATAGCCTACAGGTGCTTCTGAGTGGCACATCCCACCCCCCAAAGGCTTTCAGAGAGACATCTCTAGAAGAACATAATGTAATGAATTCATCATGTGTTTTGTTCATCATCTTTATTCATCATGTTCTGCAGTTAGAGAGAGAGAGAGAAATTGTGACACTGTCATTTTTGTCTCTTTAAAATGAGAGTGAGTGAGCTGGCACATAGATTTAAATCTATCCCTGTTGTCGCATTTCCTATTTCAAAAAACCACCAAGTTGCGGACACTCCATAATTCAGTGGATTTGCTTGCTTTATTTAAATGTTTAGAGCTCTATAGTTTTACTTAAGAAACTACATTATATTTACAACTTTGCACCTCCAGTTTATAAAAACAGATCTGCTGAGAGCACCCCCACCCCAATTTCACCCCATTAGAGCAAACCCTAGCAGATCTCCATTTTTATAAATTGGACATGCACAGCTGTGCTTCAGCAAAATAAAGGATAAAAGATCCCACAAATGTGCAGTTTTGGATATAAATTGGGGTGTATTAATGCAGCATTAGAAGAGTTAATTAACTCAACCCTGCCCTCTGCCCAGCTACTAGTTAAGAGCTATCATGGAGCCAAGTACCATCCCTTTATCTTTAAAAATGATGAAGATGTAAGCAATTTCCATTGACTATAACAGAGCGGTTATCCGAAAATGGATCAAAGCTTCAAGGGAATGGAAAGTCAGAGCTGCTTCCAAAATTGGAGCAGAGCAGCCCCTCAATGGAGCTTCGCTTGGAATTTTGAAGCAGAGCAGAGCCACTCCGCACAGCCCTAGTGGTGATACCAGGAATCACGAGCCACGGCAGGTGAAAAGGTGAACAAGGCAAAATAGTGAAACAATGCATTCACATGAAAGTGACCAGTGCCTGACGCACTAATGAAACAGGTGGAAATTGTGGATGCATCCCAGGAAAAAAAATGTAGGTGTGATGGAGCTCAAAGACTGCTTAACACTGCCACTTTTATTTTGAGGTATCCAGGTAAAAAGTCCCCAAGTCCCCCTCCACCCACCCAATGCCTCTGCACTTCTGGGGATGGAGAGAGAAGTTTGTAAGCAAGAGAAGTCAGTAGGCGCTCCTACCTCTTTGCTTGCTCATCCTCTCTGGGCAAGTAGGATTGAGCTCACAATATTACAGAAAGAGAGTGGGCAGACACCTTTGCCTGTTCACTCATCCTCTTTATCTCTGGACAGAGTAGCACAGAGCTGGTCATTGAAAGAGCAGCCACCTCATCCCCTTGCTCACTCTCCTTCTGAGTGATGAGGTGGTGGCAGTTGGGCCCAGTCAGCCTGATCCTTCACAATACCCAGTGAGAAAAGCCAAGTAAGCAGGCAGAAGTAGTGGGTCTGGCCACCTTTTGCTCACTCACTCCTTCTCTTCTGCACCATCCAGTGAGCTCAATCCTTCCTGTTCTATGCCCAGTCTTTCCCTCTGCATTGCCCACACAGGTACAGCATTACAGAGGAAGAGGGCAGGTGAACCATCAGAGACAACAGCAACCATCACTTGCCCCACCTTTCCTGCTGAGAGTAAAGAGGAGGGGTGCTGCTCTTGCCTCTGCATGATCTTTCAGACTTTCCTTCTCATGGCAGGAAGGATCCATTGAGTGACGGTCAACACTCTTTCCAATTACTCACTTCCGGAATGCTCTTCCTCTCTTATCTTTCTGGGTGATGTTGCCGGAAGAATTGGGCTTAGCCACCATGGCATCAGCAAGCAGAAACATGGAAGCAGACATTTGCCTGCTCCCTCACCCTTTCTCTCTGGGTGGTGTGGAGGCCTGGGTTAGTTGGGTGCCCCATCTCCACCAGCATGGCTCTCAGAGGGAGAGCAGAGGGGAGCGAATTAAAGATGAGGTAACTAACCCTCTATGCTGCACCATCCAGAGAAAGAGAGAGAGGGTGGGGAGCAGGCAGAGGTGGTGTCTGTGGGCCCAATCCTCCCTGCCACAGTGCTCAGAGAAGTGATCCAAAGAGAGGAGAGCACAGCCGTCCCTGTCTTCTCTTGATTGCACATTTTCCTACTTCCTCCATGAATCATCAGAAGAGGAAGCAAAACAGGGAGGGCTCAGGGTCTCCCTGGCTGGGGATGTCCCTTCCTCTCCCTCTTCTCTTTTTCAGCCCCTGCTACAGGACTAGGGAAAGGAGAAGATTACGATTTACTGCCTACTCTTCCATTGCTCCTCTTCACCAATCAGCTGCTTTCTCCTTCAAAATAAAACATGTTTGTTGCTTACATTTCTGTAGCGCCCACTAGTCGAAGCTCGCTGGGCAGTGACGGCGGTCAAGTTCCCTTTTTCAAATACTTGTTTATCTATAAATAGATGCTGGGTGGATTAGGATTCTATGGGTAATTGTGGCTTCTATGCAGTGGTGTATAGTCTCGCACTGCCTCTCTTTTGAGCGTTTCCTCATCCTTCCAGTTCCATGATTGCTGTGACTCTACAGTTGCTAAATCAGGTGGGAGAGAATCCCACCCTCTGTGAACATGCCTAATTAGGTCTAAATTACTTTCTTAAAGGAGACGGGCCGAGACTTTGGCCACATCCTATGATCCGGCAGCCACCACAATCCATCCAAGATATATGGGATTTGATTGGACTTAATCTGTAGTGTGCAACACAGTTTTTACATGCTCATAGGCACGGTTGGCCATCATTACTTTACCTGTTACAAGGCTGAGGTCTATAAGGATGAGTCCAGGTGGATCTCGCCCCAGGTATGCCTGATGCCTAACATATACAGACTCAGGCGGTAGCGGAGGAGGAGGTCAGGTGTTTTTGCTGATGTTTTTAAATGTTTAAAAGGTGGCTAAAAATCACCCAGGGGAAAAAAAAAGTGATTACACAGTAAACGATCCTTTAGCCCTGGGAGCGCTTCTTCCTCGCTCGCCTTTGCTGAGCTTCTTGGCACGAACTGCTCAGCTCAGTAGCAGCTGCACTAACTGAGCTGCGAGAAACATTTTCGCAGCCAGTAATAACTGATGATAACCTTGACTGCAGCATATATCATCACGGCAGCATTTGGCTTTGGAAAGCACTAAAAGATCTGCGAGCGCGCAGGATTCCCCCCGATTGTCTGAGGCGGAGAGGGGAGCGGGAGCGGCAGGAAGTGGGGGGTGGGGTGAGAACTTAATTGAAAGTTCACCCTCCCATCCTCCCCGGGAATCCCTCTACCGATGTTCCCTCATTCTCACCCAAACAATCCACCCACATCCACAGGGACTCTTTCGTCCCTTTAATTCCAAATCCCATAGGAAGGCGTTCTACACGCAAGGCCACAGAAGCCACTAGGTGGCGCTCGCCAACCATTTTTGGAGTTCGCTTTCCCCTTCTCCAGCCACATAACATAAGGCGTCTGTCCAACCCCCAACCCCCCCCCCCCGTCCCTAAATTCCCGATGTAGCTTGATAGGGTATTCCTTGGGAAAGAGAGGGCGCAGGAACCCAAGTTAATAAGGCATTTGTGCCTAAACCACGCCGGTGTCCTGAGGTTTTAAAGCGACAGAGTCTCTGCCCCTTTCACACTCTGCAGCTGTCGGCTTTGCCTTAGACCAGAAACGGGACTCCCGGAGAAACCGCGATTTTCCATGCCTGATTCGATGGGCTCGCTGCTTCCCTCTTTCCAATAGCGGCCAGCGCTCTGCCGTGTTCGATCGCCGCTCCGTGGGCAAGGGGGAGGGACAATAAGGAGAAGACCCGCGGAGCCGCTTCGGATTGCTTCTCCGAGCGCTTCTATGTGAAAGAGGAGCGCCGGAGACGCCTGCTTTTCACAAGGGCTTGAAAGCGCGCTTCCTTGGTCCCCGATGAAGTTCGACGTGCGCACGGCGTGAGGCAGCCCGCTCTTCGCAGGGCATCCCAGGTGTCTGCGTGGAAAACTGACCAGAGGAAGGAATTCCTATGGGAGGTGGTGATGATGATGGGGAGGTCATATGTGTGCGTTTGGCAGGGATTCGTCCAGGGCAGGAAGGAGGGTGCGTGTTTGTGCGTGTGCGGGGTGGGGTGGGGGGTGGAATCCTGCTCGAGTTTATCTGGTGTGAGAAACAGTGGCGGGTGTGAATGTGTCTGAGAGAGGGTGGGAAGAAAGAAAGGGGGGAGATTATTGGCAATGGGCGGGAGAGAACGAGACGAATCCTGTTTCTTCTTTCTGCCAACCTAATCTCAGCTCATTTCCTCCAAGCGAGACAACTCCACGGACACAGCGCCCCTTAGCAAGCCCGACGCCCTTCGCCATGGACCTTCCAGGTAACCAACGCCCCCCTCCCCTTTTGATTCATTTCAAAATCTAGATGACGATAAAGACGGGACCAGGAAAGGCAAGGATTCTTAGGGCAGGGTGGTGTGGGATTATATATCCTTGAATTTGGGAAGGAAAAAGGGGGAGAGGGGTTAAGTCACCAAGGGTCAACTTTTCTTTTCTTTCTTTTTCTGTTTTTTTAAGAAAGAACCTCTGAACTTTCAGGTGGGATTTCATAGTTATCACCTCCCCCGAGAGTTTATAGAACCGATTTGCTAGAACTGGGCGGGGAGGGAGGGTACAGATCAAAGTTTAAATGGCCTTGGGGATAGCGCGGGTGGGGTGGGGGAGTCGAAGTTGGAACAGTTGGAAATTCGGAAGAGAGGTCTTGGATGCGCGAAGTCAGGGCTGGCTGAGATATGCAGTTAAGCGGAGCCACTTTGCTTCCCAGTCGAAGGGTTTTAATTAACGACAAAATAAATAAATAAATCTATCAGAGGATCATAAATAAACAGGGGATCATTGAAAACGTGAGACCCCGATTGAGCAAAATACTTCCAAGTGTTTCAGGGCAAGAGAAATTGCGCGCGGTGACTGCAAGCGCTTGAGAGGATGAAAATAAGGGAAAATATAAAAGAAGTCAAGTGTTTGAAACCGGATCACCAGCAACTGTATTTGGGGAGGGGGGACGCGGGGAGATGTTGAGGGACCTCCAGGGCTTTCCCCCTTTTTACTTGATTTCTGGAGGATGTTGGGGAGAGGGACGTAGCGCAATTTTATGCATGCGTATGCAGAAGCGTGATTGCATTCAGTGGGGCTTACTCTCAGGCGACCGTGTCTTAGCCGTCAGCCTAACTACTCGCCCCGTTGTACGAATTCATGGGATATTTCGGAAGCTTCTGTTTTTAACATATGTCGTACCCCAGTGAACCCTGCAGCACGAATGCCAAAAGCAGGGGGAGGCTGCCAGTTTGTCTCTCCGTCTTGTGAGGACCTTTTCCTCGAGGGAAAACACACACACACACACGTTCGTTTGCTCCTGTGGGCAACAGCAGGTTGGACTAGACGGACCACCGGTCTGACCCAGAAAGGCTCTGTACGGTGTTGCGAATGGCTTTGCATTCTTGGTGGGAAACGGGGCGCTGCTGACCGACCCTCCTGGTCTTGGGTTCTTTCTCGCTTGGCAGACTGAGGGAGGTTTGGAAGGAACACCCACACCCACTCGTTTATTTCCGTCCGTCCCCCCGCCCCAAAGTGGGCCCTCCGGGGGTCCGGCACTCGAGGAGGGGCGGAGGGCTGAGCGGAGCCGCGTCGCTCCGCGCTTGGCTTTCTTTCTGTGACCGGCGCTTCTCCGCTCTCTTTGCTCTTGCAGGTTGCAGCTGCTCCGCGCCTCCCGCCTTCCTGTGAGGTCGCCCTTTGGCCCCGCCGGCAAGCCAAGAAGCACGCGGGGAGGGGGGCGAAGGAAGGCGGCGGCCGCCGCTCTCGCTCGTGCGCGCCCTCGGGGAGCCCTCCGAGCCCAGCCGCCGCCTGCCCGAAGACTCCCGGCAGCAGCGACAGCGCCCGCCCGTCCCCCTCCCGCCGCCCCCCTCGGACTGCGCGGCTGGTGACGGGGCCTGCAGCAAGATGCCGGGGCGGCGGCTGTGGTGGCGGCGGCGGGGGGCGCTGGCGGAGCCCGCGGGCAGCTCCTCGTGCGTGGCGGCGGCGGCGGCGGCGGCGGCCCTGCTGCTCTTCCTGCTGCCCGCCGGCTGCCCGGGCGTGGGCGCCCTCAACGACACGGAGCCCATCGTGCTGGAGGGCAAGTGCCTGGTGGTGTGCGACTCCAGCCCCTCCGCCGACGGCGCCATCACCTCGTCGCTCGGCATCTCCGTGCGCTCGGGAAGCGCCAAGGTGGCGTTCTCGGCCACGCGCAGCACCAACCACGAGCCGTCCGAGATGAGCAACCGCACCATGACCATCTACTTCGACCAGGTCAGGCGGCGTCGCCCTCCCCGCCCTCGTCCGCACCTTCCCGGCTTCCCGCTCCCTGCCCCGCCGGCGAAGCCCCGCCCCGCCAGCGGCGGAGACAAACCAGAGTCTCCTCCCACCCTCGGGCCTGCCCTGCTCTGCCCGCCTCAAGCGCCAGGCCTTTCATCCAGGGAAGCCGCTTCGGACCCCAGCACTGACCGCTCGGGGCACTCCCCCTCGGAGAAGAGCCGCTGACTAGTTATTCCTGGCCCTCCCCTCAGCCTCCACAGTTCCTGCCAGGTTTCTCCCCAATTCATCGTTTCTCTAGCCAGGTCCAGGCCAAGAAATGTTGAAGGGAATGGCACTCACTTCACTGGCTACATCAGAAAGACGCTTCTGTCCCCCAACATCTCATTGCTGCCCCACCGAATCTGCCAGTCTGAGGCCGCCACCTCCCTCTGTCTAAGGATAGGGAAGGCCCTCCCAATCACCTCTGTTCTTGCCTAACTTCTTCCACCAACTCATTATTCATTCTCCTCTTAGCTCCCCAGCATCAATGGCTGCTGAATCCTAACTTCCATCACCTCCATGCAGTCTATCCTTCAGCACCAACTTCCCTTCCACCTTTCTTGATCTATGTCCAGATTCCAGCCCTTGAGATTTCCTCCTCAATCCTCTCCATCCATATCTTTCTTCATTAGCGACCCTTCTCAAGTTCAAGACCAACCATCTTAGACATACACAGCTGGCATCCTTGTGGCTCATCAACTTCTTGGATGGCTGCTGTGGCTTCCTAACGGGTATGGCGTAAGTGCCCCACCTGGTAGTGTAGCCACCAACAAGGATCATCAGCAGATACTAGGGGGCACCTTGATGATCCTGTTTAGAACAAGCATGAAGTCAAGGCCTCTTTTCAGACGAACTGGCAACATCCTTACAACCCATTTCACCATGGAATGGCTCTGGGATTTTCTGCTCTGCCTTCCCTAGCAAACCAGACAGGCATTGGTAGAAAAGCAGCTGGGGAACTCGCAGATGGTGGGTATAGTGCAGACCGGGAACAGTCAACAGGGCTGCAAGCTTCAGCTTTTTCTCTTGACTCATCAAGGAAACTTAAAAGCTTTTAAGGATTGCTCTATCGTGCTGTTGCAGCCCAGGAGATTATAAGAGGGAAGCATTGGAAACATTTTATATATCAAAATATAGATACAAATCTAATAAACTAAATACATTCAAGTAATTTAGAATCACTCAATACAGATCATAGGTTTCTATCCCTCCATCTGTCTGTCTGACATCCATACCCATTTTTTTTTAAAAAAAATCCTTCTCTGTTCCCACATGTGCTGTATTTTGTATCTGTTTTGCTACTATAAATTTACAGAAAATAATTTTGACATAAGATGGGCATATGGGTTTGTTTGTTTGAACAGAATTATTGTACTGCCTCCTTCCCAACTAACGCAAAGGCAGATGCTACATACATGTTTTGTGTCCCACTATTTTGTTTATAAAGTCTTTGACACTTTTCAAAAATAATAATGTTAGAATTGCAATTTTGATAGGGGTGTGTGTGTGTGTGTGTGAGTGCATGGAACTTACAATAAGAATTGGTAATTTCTCTTTGGAAGATTAAGGCTACAATCCTGTTCACACTTACCTGGGAGCAAATTCCAGTGAATACAGTGAGATTTACAGTGCAATCCTATATATGCCAGGCCTACCCAGATGAATTTTAAACCTAAGAATTTTAAGATGCCGTGATTGTTATTTTAATATTGTATTGGTTTTATATACTCCTTTAACTAATTCTATGTATTATATTTTATTTATTGTTGTTCCCCGCCTCGATCCAGAGGGAGAGGCGGGTAATAAATTATTATTATTATTATTATTATTATTATTATTATTATTATTATTATTATTATTATCTGCACAGGAATAAGTCTCCCTAAGTTCAATGGGGCTTACTCTCAGTTACGTGAGTAGACTTCTAAGTAGACATGTATTGGATTGTGCTGTAAGGAAAATATGGAAAGAAAATCTTTGCTTCTTATTCTACACTCTTAAACACAAGTCTTGAATCTGGACTTGATTAGGTGTTTTTCCAAGCTCACATATAAAGGAAAGCCAAGTTCTTTCACTAACTTTTTTATAGCATTTTTATTGATTTGTGTGTACATCCACACGTACACCTTAAACCTGTAGAATGGATAACATGAGGCATTCTCCCAGCTCTGAACAGGGAAATACCTGGTAGGCAAACAGAAAAAGAATCCTAAGAGCTCTGGTCTTCCAGGGGTCTGTAGTACGATTTTGACAATTCTTTTTTGCAAAAAGACAGCAGGAAGCTGCAATAGCTCTAGGGTACTTCCAGACAAGCCTTTTATTGAGCAATTGCCCTGCCTCATTCATGGAATTTTGTAGGGGATCCAGATAACAATGTCTTTCACTTTTAAGCCTCTTCAATTTTCCCGCCACTTCTGCCATCTTTTTTCTTACTGCAGAAAGTCTGTTAGGAGGGAAAGAAGGAATAACTGCCCAATGTGTTTCGAATGGTAGTGCTAGGAGCCCTTCATCTGGATGTGCCTCTGCTCAACTGTCTTAATAAGATCCCAGTCAAGTTGTTTCAACCAGTTCTCTGAAAGGACAGATTTAGGCAGAGGATCTAGGGTCTGATTCTGCAGCTGATGCAAGTGTTCATTGTACAAATCACCTCAAACAATTGGGTTGGGATGGTTTCTAGGCCTATCATGAGATTGCCAGCTCTCATTCACATTTCTCTAGTGCAGTCTGAGTTGCCCTTGGTTGTAAGAAGCCAGATTGAAGCATGCACATTACTGGGAGAAGTCTCTTCCTCATGGATCCATGTCCTCCCCTTCTTCTGTTACTGAGCAAGATGCTTTTGAAACATTCATAACTTGGCTCGAGGTATCATTTTACATTATTCTAATTGGCAAATTGCATTCCCTTTTACCACTAAGTCCATGCACTAAATCTCTGTGGGTTAAAATGCATCCACCCTACTTCTTTGTTCAAGCTTAATTGATTTAGACCCTCTGCTTCAGGATGGAGTGGTGAGAGAAAAGAGAACGAGGGATGTAAATTGCAAGAAAACGGGGCTAACTTGTTTAAAATGTGAACCATTCCACCATTCCATCACGTGAGACATGACTGAGTCTATTTTGTTTCACATTAACATCGCAAGACCCAAGAGACATAATTAGTTTCAATACTGTCACATGAAAATGTAAAACCCTCAGCTGACTTGTTTAATAGGTTCTTTTCTCCTTTCTTTGTGTGTGTCTTAGCAATGATATATTATGTTTTCTCCTCCACTGTGAAGACCCAGGCTGCCACCATGCTCCTTTCATTCTCTTGAAGAGGCTTTGGGTGCACCACTGTGTAAATCAATCAGCTGTCTGAACTGATCCTTTTAAAACACCTTGGAAACAGACTCCTTCCCCCTGCAGTCCATTTTAATTGTACAGCAAATGCCAATGGTTTTGTATTGCTTAGGGAGTTGATTGAGAATTCTCCCTTTCCCCCCTGTGTTCCCATGTTCCGTATACTGAAGCCATGACCTGATCGCTCGCTTTCTTTTTTTCTTTCTTTCTTTCTCTTTTTTTCTTCCTTCTTTCCTTCCTTTTTCTCTCTCTAGGTGTTAGTTAATATTGGCAACCATTTTGACCTGGCTTCCAGTATATTTGTAGCACCAAGAAAAGGAATTTATAGTTTCAGCTTCCATGTTGTGAAAGTATATAACAGACAAACTATCCAGGTATGTATTGACATGGGAGAATCTTTATTGGGATAGACCTTTTGTTTCCTTTCTTTTCAAAATTGTTCACATAAAGGCTGGTGGAATTGCATATGCACTGAAACGTAATGAGGAAAGAATCGATGTGCTCAATGTTTTATTAATATGCTCATCCTCAGCAATAGGATGGGATCAGTTCCCCCAGCCAACACTATAATTCTGATAGAGCTAGCTGCCAGCCTGACCAGATTTGGATGATGGTAGCAGGTCATTTTGACTTGGCTGTCTCAAGAATTGTCCTGCAAGGATTCAGCTGTGCTGTCTCCTAATCTGACCTTCCTCCTCTGTGTTAGGCTTCCGACTTCTATGGAAGTCACTTTTGAATTGGGTTTGGAATTTAGAATGTGCTTGTCTGTGCTGTACTGGGATGTAGCAATAACATTTTTTTAAATTAAAATAATAAATCCAAACAAGACCACTCATATTGTGTTTCTTTTGCATTGCAGGTAAGTTTAATGCAGAATGGCTATCCAGTGATTTCAGCTTTTGCTGGGGACCAAGATGTTACCAGAGAAGCAGCCAGCAATGGGGTCTTGCTTCTTATGGAAAGAGAAGACAAAGTGCATCTCAAACTGGAGAGAGGAAACCTCATGGGAGGATGGAAATACTCCACCTTTTCTGGCTTCTTGGTTTTTCCACTATAAAGGGAGCTCAAGGAGAAGCCTAGTCTTCAAGCTGGAACAAGGATCCAGTCATTAAAAACAACACCACACACAAGAACCCTCCTCCTCCTCCCAGAACTTGGCTACACATGCCAATAATCTCAGCCACCCAGTCAGACTGCCATAATAGAAGAATGAGAAACCTTCTTGACGCCACTCTTTGCTTTGACTTTTGACAGTTCCTTGGGAAACCTGCGGCTCTGATTAGTTTTAGATGACAGTGATCTTTAAGAGAAATGAAATTATCAACCTGAGCAATTTGTACCTGTGATTGTAAAGTCAATTTTGGATTTTATTGTTGGGATCATTGACTTTCCTCCCTTCATTCTCTTTCTGTTGTTCTCCCGAAGAGACATGCTAATTGGGATCACGTAGCTGCTTGTCCAGGGCTTAGCCCAAAGCCAGAAGAACCTGACATCCCATGTCCTTGCAATGCTTTCTCTTTTGTGTTTATATAGCCTTAAAAGAAACCCAAGACAAAAATAAGAATGGCTTCAATTTCTGTCCTTTATCTTCTGGGGGAGGGAAATCCGTGGACATTACTGTGTCAAGAAGTGCTTTATCCAGTGAAGCAAATTTTGCACGATTGGAAACTAATTTACTTTGTGTTATTTCTGTTTTTCCATCATCATTCTTTTCCTTTTTCTGACTCTTTCTGTGCTAAAGAAGCAAGCTCGATCGATCAACAAGATAAAGCAAGCACAAATATACCCTGTAGCTCGCAGTGAAACTAACCAGTGAACACTTCTGCTTGCACTGTCCAACAGATCTAAAAGAAGCATTTGTCGAGGCTGAGGAAGACACTGCACAATCTGATTTTTGAGTTACAATCTGGAAAGGGAATGACATTTCTGAATTGGTCTGACATTTCCAGAATCTGTTTCAGAAGGCTGTGAATATCTTATTTGAACATACCGTAAAATGATAGCATTCCTTTGCATTTCTGGGAGCTCTGTGGTGCTTTCCTGATCTTTATTTGATGAATTTGATTACTAATGCTTGAATATGCAGTCATTTGGGTTCTTTCGAGTGTTCCAATATCTTCCCTCCGGTTTAAACAACAGATTTTTTCACACCAAACCTTGAAGGATCAGGCATATATAAACAGTTTGTGTTAATATGTGTGACAGAACAGGAACGTTGAAATTCTGAGGCTGTGAAAGCTTACTAAGGTTTATGTGGTTTAGCTTTGAATACATAAATTGTATATTTTGTTTATTTATTCATTTATTTATTTTTGTTGAAGCTTTCCCTATTAGCATCCAAAGACTTTTGAGTAGTCTTAATCCAATACTGTATATCAGAAAGGTCATTGATTCCAAATGATAAAAGAAGAAACCTCAGGTTGAATTCAAATTCACCTTCTATGTGTCAATGTAACCAAAATGCTGATGAACTTTAGATTCAGAATAAATGGGTTTCATGTCCAACTTGCCTTCTTTTCACTTTTATGTAAGTGTCAAAAGTGACTGCAGTGCAGGGGAAAGTGCAGTTTGGGCTCAAAGAAATGAGTAGGATTTTTTAAAAAAATCTTTTTGCTTAATTTGTTTTTAAATTCATATTTCAGTGATGTTGTTGAGCAGATGGGTAGACTGGAATTCTATTTCATTTTTTGCTGTGTTCGTTTCTCTTCCCTTTCTCAAGGAATAAATATAATGCAAATGATGTTTGCAGAATACAAGTGGTAAACATGTTGCATTGCATGTCAGAATTATGGTGGACATGTTTTCGTTGTAAATTTGTCATTAAAGGGTCACTGTCAGTTAAAAACATCTTAGAGATAGTTACTGTACCTGTGTTAATTATAGCTCTTTGAATTCTAAAAGAAAATAATTCAAAAAATCAGTTGTGTTGTTCTCTCACCACTTCTGCTTGTTTTGTTTCTTACGTGTCTTGGAGGGTTCAGTAAATCTAGTTGGTATCAGTGTTGGGTTTGATTTTGGTGTGTCTGGACATTTGTGTACTGGATTTCACGTTTGCATACAGCTTTATACCCATGGAGCCCAATATACGTAAGCCCTATCCACATGGTCTTTACACATTTTTTGTTGTTGTGGATAGATTTTGTGGATAGGGCCTATGCACACTGGAGTCCATGACAATGTGATTTTCAAGGATGAGTGAGTTGGTCTGTACAATCCCAATTGAATCATATTTATAGAGCAGGGAATGTCTGGACCGATTCCCATGCATTGTAAAGATAAGTGGATTTCCTCCATTCCATCTCTTTATTGTTTTGTGGGTTTGCTCTGCCCTACATTCAATGCCACTTGAAATCCAGTTTAGCTAGGTGAAATTGTAAAATAAATTCTGAAATTGGAGCATATACTGCAGGGTTGGGAATCTGTGGTCCTCCAAATCTTGGGCTACAACTCCCATCATCCCTGACCATTGGCAACATCTAGAGGGCAACAGGGTTCCCCACGTCTGATGTACAGTTTGGCACAGCTTTTATTTCACCTAACATTTTCCACCCTCCTCTTTTTATGTTGCCAATGCATATGTGCACATTGATAAAACATTGCCAGAACCCCCAGTTTTTAGTGACTGTTGCATCAAAATGCTTTTGTGTAGAGTTTTATCAGTATTTGTGCTTCTAGTGTAGATGAGAGGAAAGAAATGGCTGCAATAAAAGCTGTGGCAAACTAAAATATGCATATTTTTAAAAGGGACAATAGAGAATTCCTAATATAGCAGTCTTGCTTTGGAAGCTTAAATTAGTGAATTGGTACTGCAAAATTTGGAGATAAAATTGGAAAAGTGAATTAATTTTCTGCAGCAATCAGTTGTTGTTGTTGTTGTTGGTAGTGTAGAGTAGCCTTCAATTGCAAATGCTGCAAGGTCTTAGGTGAGTCAGAAATTTGAAAACTGTTTGGTCTAAAATAAAAACAAATCCTGAAAATGGACAAATTGCTTTTAGAGTATCTTATATTTAAATACATCATAGCCAATTTTTAAAACACCAAATTGTAATTTAGTAAATTAGTTAAAATATATGGGGATATATTTTCCTGTATTAGCATATGTTAAGGAATGGAAAATGAGGACATTATCTTGGCAGCCTGTTGTACTGGAGAAAAGACGCTCTAGAAACACTGAATTATAGGGGTGTTTTTTTTTTTAATGCTTCAATTGATCTTCAGCTTAGTCTTGCACCCAGAATTCCTTTTAGAACGTTAATATCTACAGCAGAGTTTCCAAATAGTGGCAGTCAAAGTATTTTGTGGAGGTATTTTTCTACACTATTTCAATTGCCTTGGTTTATTTCTACTTGCCAGCAAGGTAGCTGAAACCTTTCCTCCCTCCCCTGCTCCTTTCTTCCTTTATTAACTGTAACCTCCACAAATGGCCTTATTGATATCATTGAGAACTTGCAATATTGAAATAACTGTACTAGGAATGTGGCATACATTCACAGTATTTAAAAATTCATAGTAATTAAAACTGAGCTACTCTGGTTTAGGCTGTTGGATGAAACTGGAGAATCAAATACAACAGCTACTGAAATATCTCCAGTTAACAGTCTTTTTAAAAAAAATTCATCAAATTTTATTTTACTTTGAAATAACATTAAAAATACCAGCAATAAAACAGAACACACAATGCAACGTCATCACTAAAGAAATAAAGAAAGTAACATTATAATACTTAGTATAACATGGAAATTCTTGCAAGACAACTTGAGTAAAATCCCTAAGGGAAAGCTCACAATCTAATGAAAGATTGGATATCTAAGTGATATAGTGACACTGTTCAGATGACACGCTAAGCCATGGTGTTTAAGCATTTTGAGGTAAACATTATGGTGTTGGGTGAACCATGACTAGTGTGCTGGGTGAACCATTCATAACCATGGTGGCTACATAACCATGGTTTAAACATGCTCACTAACCATTTTCTACAAAAGGGTTAGTGGCCTAACCATGGCTTAGTATGTTGTCTGAACAGGTCCAATGTGTGTATGTGTTTATGTATGTGTAGGGTAAATCATAGTAAAATAAAATAAAATATAGGCATTTCTACTTGTTTGGAATTTGATCAGAAACTTGAAGAGCTTCCACATAGAAAAAATGGAAACCATTGAGCCATAATAACTTTTTAAAATTAGGATTACTTGCTGCAGTTGCTGTTTAGGTTTGTACATTATCATAGTATCCTAAATATTATCAATCTGCTGCTTAGGTGGTTGCTTAAGAGACTTTCAATTCTATGCTATACTGTATACAATTGCTGCTGATTTTTTTTCCTCCACAGATATGTGGAAAGTTAGATTCATTTTGTTTTATTGATTTTGGAGGTAGCAGTGCTGGTAGAAGTGTAGTTAAGTGAGAAAAGCACATGTTGAAAGGCTAGAGTGCCATCCAATGAAAATTTGGCATGCCTAAAAGTGGGATCCAAAGCGTATTTACTCAGAAGTCACTTCTGTTAGTTCAGTGGGGGTTATTTCGTAATAGCTAGCCCTAAACCTGCAGTGTAAGGCACACTTACCTAAAAGTAAGTCACATTCAATTCAGTGAGACCTACTTCTAAGTAACCATATTTAGGATTGCACTGCGAGGCTAGAATTGCATAGTACAGAAAATGTGACTGCCATTAAAAACAGTATTCCTACAACTTTCCCTTGTATATCCTTTGTGAGGTTTAGTAAGATGAAACATGTAACACAAAGTTATTGTGTTGTAAGTTTCCCTGCCTTTGTGGTATTTCCTTGGCTGCCACTTGCAAGTGTAGTCATCAAAATTATGAGATAACATCAAGAACTCTTCTGCATGAGACTTTTGTTGTGCTCTTGTGATTCCATAGTAATGGTTGTTTACGAGTTCTTTATATGATGTCATGATGCTCCAATTTCACTTCTGTTTTTTAAGATTGCTTTCCTGGGCTTTTTTAGAGCAGTGGAAAAGTGGCATTGTTTCTGTAAGTGAAAGAACTACTTGTGTATTTGCTCTATTCTGCTATAGCACAGCACCTCCTAGGGCTTATGTAGTAGAAAAACAGGAAAGGAAAAGCTCTATGGGTAGAGCTCAGATCTACAGCAATTAACACCCTTGTGTAGAAAAGCTCCGAGTCATACATTTGCCTTACCAAATATCACATAAAAAGGACAAAACAGTAGGGAGGCAGGAGATTTATCAGGACTTTACATTTTTTTACAAAACAAAACAAAACTATTGATAGCATCTATCTGGGCGAGATCAGGGCCATAGTAGTGAGGGAGAAAGGTTAATCATTTCCTCCGTGGTATTCCCTGGATCCATATGTCCTCTTCATTAGAGCTGCTATTTGCTCCATTGGGGGAAACTTACAAGTCCCATATGCGTTCCTCCAATTCTGGGAAGAGGGCAGCTATATCAGCTTGGGAAAATAGATGGGAGGAAAGATTTAAATGCTTCCCTAGAACCACAGTTCTGACCCCAAACTTCCCACCACATATATGATTCAGATAGATAGGTAGATTATTGTGGAAAATCATTGATCTCCTGTATCTTGCCTGGTTTGGCCCAGACAGGAGACATAGCACTAGTACTTTCGGTGGCAGCCTCTCTAAAATGAATGGTACTTAGGTTGGAATCATGTGCAGACTTTCCTGAAGTAAGTCCATTGAACACAGTGGGACTAACTTCCGGATAAATACACATAGGGCTGTTCTGCCTAATGTTTACTTCAATGGTATTAATTCATGCAACGTAAGTGAGATCAATGTTGGACTGTGTCTGAGACATAAATTGCTGACTGGCTCAAGAATGTGCAAAACAGTCCCTTAAAGTAGGAAGGCTAGGTTTTCTTGTGCTTGGCAGAACGTAAGTCTCGTTGCACTCTTCCATCTCTGCATTCTGCGGTGTGCCCGTTGGCTGTGATAAGATGAAGGCTTGTAAGGGAAATGCTTGCATTGATGAACTTCTTCTAGCACTAAGAATTTTTACATGGCATTTCTCTAAGAGCTTGATGAGCAAAGCACTACAGTGTCTAGTTTCAAGTTTAGTGGGATTCCGGTATGTTTTGCATCTCTCCGGAACAAACCTTTTATGAACGGAAAAACTTTACAGAATGATCCACATTCTTTTCCCACTATAAAACAAAATCGTGAGAATAAATAATATGCCTATAAGGGCGTGGTCAGAACTTGTTTTCTTGGTTAAACCAGTGAAATGAATATTTCATTGCAACATAAAGGTGTGGAAGGACAGACTTTGACTTTTAAGAAGCAATATAAAAATCCATGTATAAGTAATGCTCTGGAAACTACTTTTGTTTGTGTCGTGAATTAAAGAACTGATGCTATTGAAAAGCAAACGGATATTGGCACGATCATCTTCCAACCCTCTTGGAGCTCTAGTATTTTAATGTACCTTTAATGAAAGGCAAATCAGGCTGTCCTTCCTCCACTGATGCAACAGATAAATGTCTTCTTCTCCTGTCTGCTATGGTGTCTGAAATGCAAATTCCATCCTACAGGAGATCTGGGAAAAACCCATACAGGTGGATAGCTGCATGCTAGAGCAGAAGGGACTGAACCTCCCTGCACTTTAGGATTGGGGAGTTTTGGCTTAGTTGAGATGTAACAGTTCTAATTTGTGCAAAGAGAGGGAGAAAGTTATGTTGTGCTAGCTGATGTCTGCTAACATCAGTTGGGTTTAACCCCCAGCATATTGGGGTGCCTATTACAATGCCCTAAGAGGAGAACAGCAGAGAAGCACTAAACTCTGAATTAAAGCACAAAATGTCCATTTGGGAGCTGGAAGTGACTCCATACCTGAGCATTTTAATAAAGCTTTGTAAATCAGTGTGTTAACAATTTCTTTCAGATAAGTAGCACACGAGGCCCAGCACTCAGGTTGCTCATTGACGTAAAGGGTGGACCAGCAACAATAGAATAATGGTCATAGTATCTGAATGCAAACACTTGCTTTTCATTCAGAAGGAGAACACTTGGTCTTTCATGAAAGAATTTATTCCAATTTTTTATTATTATTATTTTTGCTTGTACTTCATAGTACCTCATCTTGTCTGAATTTTTCATGACCCAAATGGATTTCCATCCGCTGTTTGGATCCCAGCCTTTGGATAATTTCAGCTGTCTTGCAGATGGCCAAATGTTTGCTTTCTGAGCAACAGCAACACTGTGCATGTATGGGATTGTTCAGCTAATATTGACAAAAAAATTTGAACTGGATTTGTTCTGCAAGAGTGTGGATTTGTTATGACCTTGATGTGGCTGCTGTTGGTTTGGCAGGGGTGGGGGTGGAAAGAAAGTGTTATTTTATTGACTCCCATCCCATGGGACACACAGATCTGCAGGCAGCAATCATTGCTTAATAGTAGAGCTGTCAGATAACTATACAGTTTTGGTTGATTAATCACCTGCTTTTTCATAGATTAAATTTGAACATTAATAGAGCCTCAATATTAGTGCCAAGTTGAGATACTGAAGGAAATGCAAGACCATTTGCATAAAAACTGACCACTAATTCTTAGAAGGAAAGCCTTTGTTTAATGTTGCTTTCTCATTCCCTACTACAGTACCTCACTAAAACCAGACAGCCTCACAAATAAATGTGTGTCTACCAGGGATGTCAGAAAAATCCTCAATGGAATGAAATGAGTTTGGATTTTTATGAATCCAGCCCATGAATTTTGCAGTGGACCAGTTGGACAGATTCCTTGGACCATTTTTCTAACATTCACAAATTTTGCGCATATTTAGTAATGGAAAAATATGCAATTTTTTAAAAGTGAAAAATTCACATTTCCCCCATAGGCTAAAGAGTGAAAATGTGCATTTGGGGTGATTTGTGCATTTTCTGAAATTTAGAAATGAAAAATAAACTAAAATCTGATTTCACTGATTAGCGGATGACGGAATGAAAAGCGCCTGACAGTCTGTGAAATACAGACGGAATCTGTACAACCCAAGCATCCACTAAGTAAATCTAAAGTTGTAAGATGATTAATCCACCAATTAAACTTGTAGCCCAGTGGTATAGTATTGCAATAAACTAAATATAGCAGTACTGATTAAATTTGATTCTCAGAAATATCTCCTAGGTATTCTTTGAGAATTATTTTTGGACTGGAGTTATGAATACTAGGAATATACTGACATAATGCCCAAACACTGAAATTCTTTCGCAAACTGATAGATCACTCAGAACTGAGAATTAAGACATTGAGATTCAGCTTTCTAAATTCAAAATCAACATAAGAATTGCTGTTTTTGATCAGACTAAGTCCATTTTGCTCAGGTAATGTCAGTTTTGATATTCCCCCAAATTGTTTTAAGTTCACTATATACCAATAAGAAAGTAAAGAGATCAACACACAACAAAAACAATTCACTAATATTTTTGGTGTGTGATGGTCCCACAAACTCATTAATAAGAAAAGAATGTAGCTATTGAAATTAACCATACTGAAATTGGGTCAAAGAAAATGTGCTGATGTTTAATTTGTGAGTAGCAGCCATACTGACCTGTTAGCAGTTTATTAAACTCCTGAGAGGTGAGCTCTGAGAAGTTAAATTAGGAAATAAATATAATTTGGTTTTGGTACAATAATCAAGGTTGCCTTTAAGGGATAAGGCCATTACAGCCACATCTAATTTAGCTGTACACTTTTTTTTAGTGTGAATCATAAGATCATGTAATTAGCTGTAGTGTTAAATCGGCAATACATTGTTAACACCTGTATAGGTGGTTGCTCTAATTAGTTAAGGTCTGAAGGATTAGACATGTGTTTAAGAGCTTTTAACAGCAATAGAAAGTAATTTTAAATATATGTATTTGTATATAATAAATTTTATAAAGTTAATTAATGTTTATGAAATTAATTATATAGGGTAGAATAAAAAGGTGATATGCTGGGGCCCTGCACTCTGGCCCTACTGCTTCTGGGGTCAAGGAACAACTTGCGCCATCTAGTAACATGCATTTCTGGTCATTTGGGGGCTTGACCCCAGCAGTGCTACCTTGCCCGTGCTGCCACCAGGGCTGGTTACACATGCACTGGGAGTAAGTGATGCTTGCCACCAGTGGTAGGGCACTGTTGGACCCTACCCATCATATTTATATAATACATATAGACTATATTGAAATACATATGTCTTTTTATCAATAAGTTGTACATAGCTGCCTGTTCTACTGCTTTCCTAGAGTGCAGTTGTGTTGAACTGCAGGAGGAAAAATAGGTGAGTGCTGAACTAATGATCAATGTTGTACTCTGGATGCAGTGTAATTGGTCACATCTGAATTCTGGCTCTGTTTCAACTGAATAGTAACCAGGCCAATCTGATTTGTCAGTAGCCATTTCTGTTGTCTTTAGCTCTGCAGGGGTACTCGGGGGGGGGGGGTACAGTTTGTAGCTGTAAGGTTGCATTCTGAGGCTAGGTAGCAAAAACGTTGATTTGCGAAAACGTTAATTTGAATGACACTAAAAGATGATCACTATCATATTTCTGTGAAATTTTCTAAACCTCCCTTTTGATTTAATACTACGAAGTACAGAACTCTAGACAATTTGAGCAACAGAAAACTGTGTTGTTGTTTTAAAAAGCACCTAAGGTTTTCTTTAGTTCGCTTTACTATCATATCTCAATACAACTATCTCAGAGAGAGAGAGAGAGAAAGAGAGAGAATGAATTAATAAGTATTACTAAATTTTTATTCATAAGAATAATCTCCAGAATAATTATCTTGATATAATTGGTAGGCAGGGACCAAGAAATATTTTTAAGGGCCCAATGGCTGTGTTTGCAAGAAATAATAATAATAATAATAATAATAATAATAATAATAATAATATATTTATTTATTTATTACCCGCTTCTCCCTCTGGATTGAGGCAGGGAACAACACCAAACACAGTATAATACATAAAATCAATACAATATTAAAATAACAATCACAGCATCTTAAACTTCTTTTGTTTAAAATTTGTCTGGGTAGGCCTGCCGGAAGAGACTAGTCTTTACGGATGTCTTAAACACAGAGAGAGCTTTAAGCTGATGAATCTCCTTCGGCAGGCCATTCCACAATCTGGGGTCGACAGAAGAGAAGGTCCTCTAGGTAAAAGTTGCAAGCCTAGTTGTGGCTGACTGGAGTAAACCCCTCCCAGAGGACCTGAGTGTCATTTACATTTATTTATCTTGTGCATTAGCACAGTGTTCTAAACTACACCTGAAGTCAGGAGAGTAGCATAGGGGGACACTGCCCAAGCTGCATGCTACACAGCTTGTGGCGTTTCTTCTCCTAACCTAAGCCCACATAATTTGCTGCCCCACTCTAATGGCCTTGTCTCTAGGAGGGGTGAGCTTGCGCTCACACTGGTCATTCTTAGAGGTGGGATCTAGCCCCCGCCCCACCCTTTCTAGAGTCATGCTACTATACATCTAATACAAATGTGCAGATTCAGTTCTTCTAGATTTGTTATTTTGTTTCTAAATTAGTGCCAGAATCCAAGAAGCTGTTTATAGAACATCACCAAACACAGGGCTTTCCTGCCTCTCCAACTCCTCTTGACTAGGATACAATTTGGCACAAGGAGACACAGCTGAAAGACAAAACTGGTCAGAAGTGCTTTCAATTTGTACGTGACATACCTTGGATCCCAGATGAGGTCTTCAGTTAAAGGCATTCTCTCGAGCTGACAAGATATACATTTGCCAGATTTTAAGGTAAATGAGATATGGTTTTGAGTGAGATGAATGAACTGACATTTTCCAAAGGAAAAAATAATAATCAAAGAATGTAGTGGGCTATGGTGTGATACTATTTAATTGTGTAAATGTTTTTTGTTTTTAAATTGGGAGAAACGCCATGACCATTTGGACTAATTTATTCACCAAGATTAAAAGAAGAAGCAAAAGCTTGCTCTGATTGATTGCAAGCATCATCATTATTATTATTGCTTATTCCTATTTCTTGTCTCTTTTTAATCTAAATCAAGTAGCTTACAAACTTGGGTAGAGCAGTCTTAAACTGAAGCAGGGGAGTTAAGTGAAAGATTGTTTGCCACTTCCAAATGCTGGACAGAGCAGGCAGTTTGGATGAGGTTGGATTTACTATTATTATTATTATTGTTGTTGTTGTTATTGTTGTTGTTGCATTTATATACCACCCCATAGCCAAAGCTCTCTGGGCAGTTTACAAAAGTTAAAAACAGTGAACATTAAAAAGAAATATACAAAATTTAAAACCATAAAAGCATAAAATACAAACAAAAACAGACAATAACAGCCAATATCCATTTAAATATTGTCTCCATCATTTCTCCCCCTCCTGCTGGTTTCAATGGGAGGTAAGAGGCGTACACCACATGCAGGCTGGTTTAGGAAAGGAGTCCAAGCTTGAGACCTCATAAGGGAACAGAAGGTTCCTAGACCACCACATCCATTAAATGCCCTCTTGGGGCTTACTGCTAGTGGGCACACTGCCTACCTAGGGTGGCCACTTAGGCATCACAAAAAAAGTACAAAAATGTTTGTATAATGTTTGCATATGCTAATTTCTATGTATACATACAAATTAAGAAACACTTCAATTTAAATAGAAATACAGGGCATCTCATCATAGTGGGAAAGACTGTGACTAGGTGTCTTGTGTGCCTATTCATTCAGCAGTTGTTCACATGGTAACTGTTGATGGGCAACTTCAAGGCTCCTGTGCTCCCTCACTTCTTATGGTTAAACATGCTTTGGACTGAACATCCCTTCAAAAAGAGGACACCTCCAAATAGAGGACTATCCTTTGTAAATTAGAACACATAGCCACCCTAACACAGGTGTAACTGGGTCCCCAAAGTAGATGTGCTCTTCCACTGGAGGTAATCTCCATCTAATCCTAACCTTCCCCCTCCGGTGTTTCTGGGGTTTAGGATGTAAAATAATACATAGAGCTTTCTACACGCAAGAGAAATCCCTTGCCTTACTGTGGCTTTTTTCTCACAGTAATCCCACCATCACAACACACTCCTGCACACGTGACCACATGATTTGTTTCCTTCTCAGAAAGGCTCCATTGTGTTTTAATAAGACAACACCATCTAGTGATGGGGAGATCCTGCAATATCTAGAAATCTGGTTTTTTTGTTTTGTTTGTTTTTTGTTTCCCAGAAGCACAAATTCCAGGGGATAGTGCATGAGACATATTGGCTGTTGAGGACGTCGTGTAATGGACCCACAAACGTCTGTGAGTGGCCAATCATGAGCACTCTATAAATTGTTCATTTACAGAAGCTCATAAATGTGAACAACACAATACAAAAGACTAAACACTAAAATGAGTACTATGAAAAGTTCAAAAATTAACTAGCAAAATGACTAACAAAACCTAACATGGTGCATGTCATCTCCAGTGTTTCCTAACTACATTTTACAGTGTGTGTGTGTATTTATTATGCTTTATATATACAGAATAATTGCTATATATGCTATACTATGAGTTTAGTTAAAATTTGCTATATAAGATCTCTGCGGAGACATTTCTGTTAAGTGATTGATTGCAATCTTGGGCTCTGAGAATCCAGATGGAATTGTGACTGGACAGGAGGACATTTATACTTTGGTTGCAAGTTATCTGCTATGCTGCCTTGTGTGTTTGTGGGACACTGTGATCTGGATTGTATATTTAGTTATTAGAGTGATCAGACTGCCTCATCTCAGTCATTGGACTTGGTTGCCTTTTGGTCTCTTCCAACAGTGTGCTCTTGGGAAGTATAGTACTATCCCTCAAGTTCATATAACCGCCTGACCAGCTCATGTGAAGTGTTGTATTCTCAGCCCCTGTGAAAATTTTACACGGGGGAAGCATAAACCGAGGCTAGTGAGAGAAAGCAAATATTAATGCATCAATCTTTAATAATGTCTCTTCCCAACATTTTTAACTATGTTTTTAATGAAGTTAGCAGAAATATTTTTCATACACTTAATTCATGCTTACAAACTGTCTACATTTCCTAATATATCAAACATTATATAGTGACGTAAGTTATCTTTATCAATCTGGAAGGTATGACAAAATATAAAAAATAAGCTCTATCTAATTTATTCCATCTACAGGAATGTTTCTACCTAAGTTATTCTAAGGGGGGAATCTAAACCATTTATTTGCAACAGGCTTCTCTCTTCCGTAGTCGTTATCCAATAAGTCAATAGGACCAGCTCTGAATTTCCCACTCAATAATTGTAAGTGCCTCTGTCTTTTTCACTTTCCGATAACTAGAACTCTTACCACCATTAACAAATGATAAATTAATTTGATGTCATTTCCACCCAATCTGAGGTTTTGTGAGAGTTGGGTTTGGGACCAACAGATCTTCATATTCTAGTGCAAGCAGCTTCCATACAGATCTGACTATCCTGGGACTATGATAAGGCAACAACGGGTGATGCTGAAAGGTCCAAGTATTGTGCCAGAGCTGCCTAGGTCTGAAGATAGTTCTGAAGCACCGGTTGTGCAACCCTGTGGAAGAAGAATGAGTGTGAGTACAAAAATCCAAATGCCCCATCAGCACTGACAACTTAAAATCTGGCTCTCGCATCCGGGTTGCTGAAGTGAGTAGGTATGGTCCTGTGTGCTGGACCTGGCCATTAAGGATGGCTGAATCTGCCAGTGTAGTTTTCTTCAGCATTCATTTTTTTCAAAATTTCAAGTTCTTTCCATCTATAATAAGAAGAAATTTGTGAATTTGATAAGGAAATCCCTATCAAAACCATACTGAAATGAATTCTGACCCACCTGAACTGGCCAAATTCAATATAGCTAAACCTAGGGTGGGGAACAGTGTGTTGTACTGGCCTGCCATATAGCCTGTCCAAAAAAAAAAGGAACTGGAATGAAATTCTCAGCCATCTTTATTGGCCACCAATCCCTTTTTACATCCTTCTTATTCTACATTTTCTCTTCATGGTCAGCTTCTCCTTCCCACTTTACATATCCTTCTTAAACCCAAACTCTTCCTTCCCCCTCTTTTCTCATCTCTCCATTCCACTTCTCCATTTCTCTCCACCCCCGCATCACCCCAATACCTTTCCCTGGACACACGATTGAAATTGAGCCAGTCCTATGAACCAGAATCTCCTTCTCTCTAGATGATAGGAAGCAGTAGAGGGTCTGTGTGAATTTGCAGAGTGCAGTTATTGGAGAAATGCCTCCCAACCCAAGTCAAAGGCTGTGTGACTTCTAGATAATCTTCAGACTTGGCACTTCTCAAATACAGTACCAGGATAGCTTGGAGAACACAGAAAAAAAAAAGTCAGATTCTCTCTCCTTCTAAACTAGCTCTTCAAAAATCTGGCTGCTTCCAAAGGACTTTACAAAGGTTTACGAAAAGAAAAAAGAAAGAAGGAAGGAAAGAAAGAAAGTTTGCATCCATGTTAGTAACAGAGAAATATAATCCTGGAGTCCCAGGCATAAGAATGTAAGGGGGTACCTGTCTTGTTTAGGATAATATTTAGGAAAACATCAATCAATAACAGAAACGCCTGAAATCACGTTTCTGAAATCACACTTCTGCTTTCTTAGGTCCTTGCAGTTTTCACTGATATGAGACAAGAACAGCACACTGCATGCCGTAAAATGTTCAAGGACCAGCCACAGAGACTACAAATTGGAGATTCAGTTGGTCCTTCATCCATAATAGTTACCATGTATCTTACACAATAAAATATATAGACAGTGGACAAAACACACGCTGCATTGCATTCCCCCCCCCCCCCCCGCCCAGCAGGGTTTTCTTGCTATATAGTAGAGGTGTGCACTCCACCCCGGAATTATCTGGTAACCATGAACATTCGCGGAACATTCGATCTTCTAGAGCAGAGATTGGCCGCTTTCAAACCCATCGATTAATATCAGAGCAGAGATGTGCTCAATTGGAACTTCTAAAGTCTCTGGAATTATCCTGCGCTCTCACTCTGTGTATCTCCATATTTGGAAGACACTGATTGGTGTGAGGGGTAGCTTTGATATTGACTTTTGTGGCTAACCAATAGGAATAGCCACAGCGGTGTTCTCCTCCAATCACAGTGTTCAGGGAAGTGGGAAACACTAACTGGCTGGATTCTGGTGGGCGAGGGAGAGAGGGAGCATATTTCTGCACAGACTCATAGAAGTCAATCATCCACATTTCCACAGTGTGAAAGTGCTGCTGTGTTGGTTGGTGAGTGAGAAAGCTTCGCAGGCTCTTTATTTCAGTTGCTGGATACAGGAGGATGGTCCATCCACTAGATCTGGAAGGCACCAGGTTGGATAAGGCTGGAGTGGGGATTTTCTTTTTTAAAAAATCAAGGCATAAACCAATCTTATTCAAACTTGGTGGAGCTGAAGCTCTCCTTAAGAGCTATCACCTTGCCATGTTTTATCTCTTTATCTTTAAAAACGAGGGTGCTGTAAGCATTTCTGTTAACACCAGGTAACCAAATACTGAACGGTTCTTCAAGGGTAATTCGACAAGGTGGAGAGAGGGGAGGGGCTCTGAAATCGAGGCAGCGAATCACCTCTATGGAGCTCCAGATTGGATTTCGAGGCAGAGAAGACCTACTTTGCACACCCATACTATATACTTTTCTTCTCTCTGTCATAATCTTACAGTGGGTGAGCTTCGATCCATGCTATGAATTTCCAGTCTAGTCTGTCAGTGGCTTGTGGTGCAATCTGCTCCCCAATGCTGCATGGACTTGCTTTCTTGTGTGTGTATATGTGTCTCTGTGTGTTTAGCACAAACTCATTTCTCTTTAAAGAGAAAGAGGCATTTTATGGGTATGGTGTGGTTGTAAACCATGCATTTTGTCTCTTCTTAGCCGATGCCCAGTTCCTTCTCTATTTATATATTTTCAGTTGACCATATTTCTTTTGCATCTAAATGCATGTATCCAAATGTGCAAATACACCACACATGCAATTTTGGGAGGAGAAAATCAAAGCCAATGGCAAATATATTAGACCAAATTGAATGAACAGAATGAAATGACAAAAGCCAAGATGGGGCAGTGAACCTTTATCCAAACAAGCTGTACAAGTGTTGACCCTTTATGTGCAATCAGAAAGTTTTGGTATATGAATATACCATTTGTTTCTATAGGTAGAAAGCTCATGTTTTCTTAACACGTTGCTGGTGTATAGGTGCTTGTACTACTGGTAGAGCCCATTGAACAAACTAAGGCCGTTGCTAGACGAGGAGTTAGCATGGTGTGAGGCCCGGTCTCCCTGCTGTGCATCCAGATGACGCAAAGGGGATCCCGGGGTCAGGCCGGGCTAAGTCCTCCCTTGACCCGGGATAACCGGATGCGGTTATGGCCCGGCTTTTCCGCAGCCCCGGGCTGAGGCCAGGGCTGTGGAAGGTCTAGCAGGGTCCGTGGCTTTTCCCAGCAGCTCGCTTACTCGCGAGTAGCCGGGAGAAGCCACGCACTGGGCACAGCATTCCATAGGAGCGCTGTGCCCATCGGGCCGGGGGGGGGATCATAGGGGGGGAGATGGGGGCCGGGGGAAAGAGCGGACCCGGCAGGAGAGATGGGGGGGACAAGAACGGGGACAGGTATGGCGGACGGGGACAGGGCATGGCGATCTGGGACGGGCATGGCGAGCGGGGACGGGGGACGGGCATGGCGGACGGGAGGAAGAATGGGTATGGGGGACAGGGCATGGCAGACGGGGGGAAGAAGAATGGGGACGGGGGATGGGCATGGCGGACAGGGGGAAGAAGAATGGGGATGGGGGACAGGCATGGCGGACAGGAGGAAGAATGGGGATGGGGGACAGGGCATGGCAGACGGGGGGAAGAAGAATGGGGACGGGGGATGGGCATGGCGGACGGGGGAAGAAGAACGGGAACGGGGGACAGGCATGGCGGACGGGGGGAAGAAGAACGGGGACAGGGGACAGGCATGGCGGACGGGAGGAAGAACGGGGATGGGGGACAGGGCATGGCAGACGGGGGAAGAAGAATGGGGACAGGGGACGGGCATGGCAGACGGGAAGAAGAACGGGGACGGGGACAGGCATAGCGGACACGGGGAGAAGAACAGGGATGGGGGACAGGCATGGTGGATAGGGGGAAGAAGTACGGGGACGGGGGACGGCATGGGGGACGGGGGAGGATGGGCGAACAGGGACTGGGTATAGCGGATGGGGATGGGCATGGCGGACGGGGGGAGGACGGGTGAGCGGAGACAGCATGATGGATGGGGACGGGGGGAGGATGGGCGAGCGGGCGGGCAGGGGGGCATCAGACATCGTGGGGGGGAAATCAGGGGGAGCAGGGAACCCTTTATTTTTTTTAAAAAACACCTTTTTCGTTGGTGCGCTCTTGCGCACATGGCCCGTTAAGATGAAAAAAACTGGAGCACGCGATGGGGCTTTCCCTTACCCCATCGCGAGTTTACGTCTAGCTAGGGGCGATGGCGCGCGCTAGTTGCAGCGTGGCCTTGCCCCGACTCCCCACCGGATTATCTGGTAGGTCTAGCAAGGCCCTAAGTCATCCTGCAACTTGCCATTCAAGTTCCTAGTCAGCCTATTACATCACTGCTTCAAACGCATTAGTGTTTCAATGAATAATGTTTGACCCAGAATGTGCCAGGGATGGAAGAAGCACAAAGCACTTATTTCCACATCAACACTTCCCCTAATGCAGATCCATTCTGAACTAGCCAGGTACAACTGACGCAGTAACTTGCTCATAGTAGCTGTATATAAAAGACCTCCTGATTCTTTAATGTTTAGGGCTGCAGCGTAGGTCAAATTTTATTGGCTTTGCTCAGTTTTGTTGATTCTACTATTTCACTGTCCGTGCTACATTTGATTTCCCCCTTCTGTATGTTATATCTCGTTGCATTTTTTTGTATTGCCTATTTGAACTCCCCCCCACCTCCACAGTTTTCTGATTCATGTTTGCATATCTGTACAAATGCAAAATGTGAATATAATATAAATATGTCTGCCAAGGCCACATCCATTTACTACAACGAATTCAAGAGCATGTAGACCTGATAATGAGTGACAACTTTGTATTCCCACTTCAAGCATTTTTTTTAACGGTATGGTGGTGGAATGTGTGACACATCAAGGACTGCCAAGACACAGAGCACACAGCCAGCAAATTATCCTTATGGGTGCCAATGTATGTTGTCTTCTATAAATGGTAACTAGTCATTGGTCAGTCACAAGAGGTAACAAATCATTTTGTATGTTCTATTTTATTGACTATTCTAAAGCTTTTTACTGTGTGGATCATAACAAACTGTGGCAAGTTTGTGGTGGTATGGGGATACCAAGTCATCTTGTCTGCCTCCTGAGGAATCTGTATAACGAACAAGTAGCAATGGTAAGAACAGACCACGGAACAACGGACTGGTTTAAGATTGGGAAAGGAGTACGGCAGGGTTGTATTCTCTCACCTTACCTATTCAACTTATATGCAGAACACATCATGCGACATGCTGGGCTTGACGAATCCAAGGCTGGAGTTAAAATCGCAGGAAGAAACAATAACAATCTCAGATATGCAGTAGGGGTGTGCACGGACCCCCCGCTCTGCCCTGCAGGCCGATCCGAAAATATCGGGTCGGCCCGCTCCGCACCGCTCCGCCCATACTCCGCTCCTCTTTGCCGTGGAGCTCCAGCTCCGAATCGGAGCTCCGCAGTGGAGGGGAGTGGCGCCAGGTAAGGCTGGGAGAGGAGGGCGGGAGGTTTACCGGGCCCTGCCGCCATCGCCAACCATGCAAGCGGCCCAGACTTCCTGGTTGAACCGCGGGCCCAATTGAAGACGCCGACGGACCTCGGATGGAGGCAGGTAAGGGAGAGGAGGGCGGGGGGGGTTACCAGGTCCTGCCGTCGTCGCTGCCCATTCGGCGACGGCGGCAGAGCCCGGTAAGGGACCAAGGGAGAGGGGGGCCTTACCTGCCTCCGTCCGTGGTCCGTCAGCGTCTTCAGTTGAGCCCGCGGTTCAACCAGGAAGTCTGGGCCGCAAGTGGCCCAGATTTCCTAGTTGAACCGCGGGCTCAATTAAAGATGCTGATGGACCGCGGACGGAGGCAGGTAAGGGAGAAGAGGGCGGGGGTGTTACCGGGCCCTGCCGCTGTCGCCGCATGGGCGACAGCGACAGTGGCAGGGCCCGGTAAACCCCACTTACCTTTCCAGCGGAGCTCCGGATCGAGGCGAAGGATCCGCCTTCACCTCGATCCTCTTCGCCACGCTCCGCCAGCCCCCCAATCCTCTTCGCCTCCGCCTTAAGGGCAGGCGAAGCCCCCCGCTCCGCTTCTAATTTGCCGGTCCGATTAGAAGCGGAGCACATCCCTAATATGCAGATGACACCACTTTGATGGCTGAAAGCGAGGAGGAGCTGAGGAGCCTTATGACAAAGGTGAAAGAAGAAAGTGCAAAAGCTGGGTTGCAGTTAAACCTCAAAAAAACCAAGATTATGGCAACCAGCTTGATTGATAACTGGCAAAGAGAGGGAGAAAACGTGGAGGCAGTGACAGACTTTGTATTTCTCGGCACAAAGATTACTGCAGACGCTGACTGCAGCCAGGAAATCAGAAGACATTTACTTCTTGGGAGGAGAGCAATGACAAATCTTGATAAAATAGTTAAGAGCAGAGACACCACACTGACAACAAAGGTCCGCATAGTTAAAGCAATGGTATTCCCTGTAGTAACCTATGGCTGCGAGAGCTGGACCATAAGGAAAGCTGAGCGAAGGAAGATAGATGCTTTTGAACTGTGGTGTTGGAGGAAAATTCTGAGAGTGCCTTGGACTGCAAGAAGATCCAACCAGTCCATACTCCAGGAAATAAAGCCAGACTGCTCACTTGAGGGAATGGTAGTAAAGGCAAAACTGAAGTACTTTGGCCACATAATGAGAAGACAGGATACCCTGGAGAAGAGGCTGATGCTAGGGAAAGTGGAAGGCAAAAGGAAGAGGGGCCGACCAAGGGCAAGATGGATGGATGATATTCTGCAGGTGACAGACTTGACCTTGGGGGAGCTGGGGGTGGCAACGGCCGACAGAAAGCTCTGGCGTGGGCTGGTCCATGAAGTCACGAAGAGTCGGAAGCGACTGACCAAATAAACAACAACATGTTCTATCTTGGAGCTTTCCATCTTGAGACAGTATTCAACATTGCCCACATACCAGCTGGACTCACTGCTAGAGCAATGGGAAACTAGCAGTTCTTAAAGCATCTGGAAAAGTGCCGAAACTCTCATTTTCAGAACAGGGCAGCAGAACTCTCATCATTGCCATTTCCCTGGGCCAATCTACACAGCCGATTTAATGCAGAGGCAGAGTGGCTTGGGGTCAGTTGCGACACATGTCATTGTGGCCAATCTGCAGCAACCCTGCATTTTTGCAGAGTCCTCTGAGTCCATCCCCACCCCCCTTAATGCAGCTCCCATGTGGTTCAGCTGCTGTGTGCCTCATTGCTCCGGTTTAAATCTGGCATGATGGGCATGCTCAGGGGTGTGTCTTTCACCTGGCTGTGACCTCTGTCAAGGGATAGGGCTCTCACTGTTTCCACCCAACTCCCCCAATGCTGTGCTTTTCCGCCATTTTGTGGTAGCCTGTGCACATACAGGTCAGGTTTCTATACTTGGTCACTCATTGTAATTTATTCTTTCCTTCTCCATCCCTCCAAAGTAAACGTTCTGGATTTAGATGGCAAATTTTCTAATATTGCTAAATCTCTAAGTCCCCAATCCTCCAAAATCCCAAAATCATTAAATCGCAAAATTGCTAATTCACTATAGCACTAAATCACTATACAAAGTTGTCATACAGTTAAATATAGTGCTAAATTGCTATACCACTAAAGTGGCACCTGCGGCTTTCTCCTGCAGCTCCTTTCTCTGCTTTTTGTTTGTGTCCTGCACCTTTAGGGACCTAACAACTCCTCCTACCTCACCTTTCATCCTGCCACTTTCATTGGCGTAAGCAGCTTTAGCAATATGGTGATATACCATGGTTCCGTATGCACTATATTGCTGTATGGTTCCATCTTGTAGTAGGGACATGGGAGTCTCCTTTCTGTGGAGAAAGCTTGGCAAGCACTCTTGTTAGTGGGATGTAGTGAAACTCCCAAGCAAAAGGCTCTGCTCCTTTTCTCTGAATGCCTGACATCCCTTACAATGCATTACTTTTCCTGAGAAGGGGAAAGAAGGGGGCTGGGACAAGGTCTCTGGTATGTGGTTGATGATAATCATCTTGACTGGCAGGACTCTGCCCAACCCAACCCAACCCAAAGTAAGGCAGATTAGAGTGCAGTGTGACCTGTGAAAGTGGTCAGTTTTGGCGGGGTGTGGGGGGATAGTCCCTTTTTTTCAGCGTAGTGTGCTGTTCACGGACCAGAGCCAATTTCAGGAAAAAGCGGAGAAAGGCTGAAAGCAATTCTCAATGTGTTTCTGTGACGATGCCCCCTCCCTGGCTCAGTCATGAGGGCTCCAGATCCAGATGTCTTCTACTCATAACCCTTCCCTGTTTTCTGACTGCTTCTTCCATCTTTCTCCTTACTGCAGAAAATCCATTAAGGAAAAAAAGACAGAACTGCTGCACCATGCCTTCTGGTCGCTAGTGCTGGAAGCCTTCTTTCTGGCAGCGTCCCATATTTAGGCTCTTTGTATACCTAGCCAGGAACTTTTCCAAGGACCCTGGTCATGTGTTCAGAGCCTACAGTCATGCGGTTGTGTGCATTTAAGCTGTGTTGAGAGTTTCTGTTAAAGATACAGAGTAGGTGGGAGACACATGGCATGGGGAAAGCATTCCTGGGCTAGTAACTCCATTAGCTTCTCCAGTCACCTCTTTAGGTTACAAACTTAGGATATACTCTAAAGAGGAACAGCTGATAAAAATGTAATCGAAAACAAACATTTAATATAAAGGATGTGAAATAAAGTTAAGGGCCACAATTCACAAATTCTATGCCTATTGACATCTGTGTACCTAAGACGAGCGGAGAAGCGACAGTAAGGAAACACAATTTTCCCTTGTGTGATGTGATGATGCTCTGAAACATAAGTAGTGGAATTGTTAAAAAAAAAAAAAGCTTAAACAGACAGAGATAGATCTTACAGTGTTTCTGAAACAAGCTTTCTGCACCCAGCCACTGAAATAAAGAGCCTGCCAAGCTTCCTCACTCACCAGCCAGCCCAGCAGCACTTCCACACTGTGGAAATGTGGTGACCCATAGCTCTACCTTCAGCCTTAAGTATTCTTGGTCTTATAATGAAACGATGAAAAGTCGCATCGACAGATTGATAGCTGTGAAATGTTTGCAAACTTGTGCGTCCAAATGTGTGTGATTTACCCTGCAGTGAATAATTATGAATAATGAGCATCTCTCTCATCTCTTTTTGGACAATGGACAAACAGAAGGAAGTGAACTGAGCAAGCAAACCTGTTCACGTCATAAATATTTCAATCGGCTGGCAGTTGCCTTTCTGTTTCTCTTCCTCTTGCCACCCTCAAACCGTATTTCTCGCAAGCAGATTTCCTTTAAGAACCCTGTTACAAAAGAAACCGTAGCTTGTCTGCCTGGAGAAAGGGAATGTGTGTGTGCGAGAAATGCTAAGAATAATTAGGCCATCTGGCACTGTGAATCCAACGGAAGGGATGTGATCAATGGATTGCGCTTTCCCATCCACAGCACCTCATTTACAACAGCACCAAATGAATGACAAAGGACAGAGATATCATGAAATCGTAAGACATCATATCAACCGGCATAAGGCACACATCAAATTGGACTTCTCCCAAGGGAGACCTTCCATGCTCATTAGACTCCCCACCCCCACCCCGCCACACACAACACACACCACACTTGCCACTTCATTATTTAGAATCTTGTCTAGGGATTTTCTAGCTGGTGAAATAATATATCTCCTTCAAGTTCATATGGATTCACTTAAGGCTTAAAATACTGAGCCAGGTTAGGGGATTTGTTGAAACAAATTAAACACATTCCTGACAAACATTAAGGCACCCTTACAGTCATCCACTTGCCATGGGTAGGTAACAATTCATTCCAGGTAAACAGCTGCCAGCTGCATCGATCAAGCTGCCTTGTGGCACATCCACGCAAGGTGGTTTCATATTTACCTGCACTACTACATGAAAGTCTCTTCCTACTCTTCCATGCCAGAACTGAACTTGATTTAGAAATTGAGCCCAGTTATTTGATGGCTTACCAGCAAATGCTATTTCGGAAGTGCTGCTATGTGTTCTAGCCAGCCAGCCAGCCAGCTAGCTATTCCATCTTTTAGATTACTCCATTTCATCACCATCCCAGTGTTCTGGTCCCATCTCCCATCCCACCATTCTCAGTCAGCCATTATTCTGTGCCCGCTGTTTATTGGGCTGCTTTGGGGTTCCCCCTCCCCTTCATAAATTTGTTGTTGTTGATTGTTGCTTTCGTAATTCTGCAAATATTGTGGTTTCCCTCAGATACAGCTAGGAATGGGATGTACAAGCAAAACTTGAGGTCACTGAAGATTTCCAAATTCCATCGTAAAAGTCATTCTGTTTCATGTCTGTGAGCATCATCAGACAAGCATTTTATAGCATGCCCATTGCTGGCCACTCACAGATTTTCACGGGGCCTTTTCACAATGCTGTCCACTTCCCATGAGTCCTCCACTACTTCTGTTCATTTTTCCATCACAAAAAAAGACCCAGTAAATCTGATTTTTGGGGGCTGTGTGCAGGAGAAGCAGAGCAATAAAAACACCCACTGAATAGGCCATGTCATCGTAGCTTGCTTCCTCTTTCTTTCCTGTGTGAAGAAAGAGGAAGCTGTTCATCCCTATGGTGGGACAGCAGCAAGAGGCAAAGCAATGTTAGGGAAATGTGACCCCACCCCACCCCATCTGATAACGCTCTGTATCAATTTGTGAGCATTTTTTCTTTCACATGAAAATTCATGTGTAGTTTCATGTACATATCAGATGTGTGCATTTTTAATGTGTGCATTCTTCTCTCATTAATTAAAGCATGTTTGTGTACATTTTCCAAAAGTAGCATAGCATTTTTCATGTGCGTTTTGAAATGTACTCATGCTGTTGAACTTTTTTTTAATCTGCCAATCACATTGCAAGCTCAGAAACGTATGGACTTCGACTGTAGATTGCATCCCAGTCTGTGTTTGGTCTGGAAGGTGCAAACTGGTAAAATCCTGATTTAAAAAATGAAGTGAAATAGATGTCTTATACATCCCAATAGATAGCTGATCGCTTCCTCTTGGGTGTGGAGGATGCTAATGAGTTTGCTATGAGTAAACGGGCCATTTCAATAAAATGGGCCATTTCAATGGGATATTGGAAATGGACAGCAAATACTGTTAAGTGTCATCAGATAGTTTGCACAGACTGCCTGATGTGTATTAAAGAGAAAGAGAGACACAGTAATGTCATACAATTTCATAATGACTGTACCTAGGACAGCAATTCTGCTTAAAGTCGTCTCACACAGTGTAATATCTGACTCTGACTGAGAAGTCCAGAAAAAATGGTTGCAGTTCTTTTATGTGTAAAGCTGTAGTGAGACATACAAGCTCTTTTAGGCTGGATGCTCTGGCCTTAATTTGTCTACCTATATGTTAGTTACAGTATGTCAACTAGGGCTGTGCTCTGCTCCAATTCGGATCCCTGGAGTGGAGCGACCTGATCCAGACCCCCTAAATTCAGATTCAGATTGGGTCTAGGGACCTTCAGATCGAAGTGGTTCGCCTCATTTTGGATCGCTTTGCCTTGATCCAGAGCTCTGGATGTCATTTTGAGCGTTCCCCCCATTGATTTGTATTGGGTGAAAAAATGCCTATAACTTCCTTATTTTTAAAGACAGAGCCCTGAAAATTACTGAGCTTAGAGACTGCTCATTGGGGGTCATTTGTGTAGATTTTCAGAAACATCCATTCAGCAGTTGGGTTACAATGAATTTTTTTAATGGGTAAGTGAGAGGGGAAATAAGCCTTTTTCGGCATTGATAGACAGCTTCATCTCCCAATCATGCTCATAAGTGATCATCCCATGTGAAGCATCCTCCAATCCCAATGTTGGAGGGGGGGGGACTAAGCCAGAGGCATACAGAGGCACTTTTCTTAATCTGTCTTTGTGGGATAGGACTTCGGTCAGCGAGGAGTGAAGTTTTCTGGAGCTGTGTTTGAAGGAGTTAGTTGGAAACCTTTTTAAAAATCCCCCCAAAATCAGGGCATGATCTGATTTCCTTCAAAGTGGTCATGCCTAAGGTCCTATACGGATGCTATCACGGTGCCCAGTTACATGTGTATAGCTTACAAAATAATGGAGATAACTGCATTTCTGTAAATGGGGAAATCTTTTAAAAATTCCCAAAAAATCAGGATGATCCCATTTCATTCAAAGTGGCCATGACTAAAGATCTATTTAGAAGCTATCATGGTGCCCATTTTCATGTTTCTAACTTGAAAACTAAAAAAGTTATAGGCGTTTTACATTTGCAATGCAAGTCTATGGGGTGGGGATGGAGATCCGGATCTGCAGTGGAGTAGAGGCAGATCGATCCAAAGTGGAGCAGACCTGATCCGAAAGGTGCGGATCAGGATTCAGAGTGGATCGGGAGGGGGGCGTGCACAGCCCTAATGTCAACATGACTACATAATTTCCTCAGTTATTGCATCTCATAAAGGATCGCTGGCTACCGAATCCTTGTAGCTTCAGGTTTTTTCTATAGCAAGGCCTGACATGCAGCAAGGAAGAACATTACTCCCCTGAGTTCTAGCTAATCAAAGTTCTGGTCCTTACACTACACGAATTCAAAGCAAAAGGTCTAAATATTATAGTCAAAGGCCATGATTAAGGAACTCCCTTTATGTATACACAAAGGACTGAACAAAGGCAGATTATTCATCCATCTAGGCCAATACTGCTTACTCTTACTTGTAATAGCTTTCTAAACTTATTTCAGAAGCTTTGTAAGATCTACATCTGTCCATTTAAACTTTTTAAAAATAGGACCATTTACGCCTGCAGTTTTGCATAAATGGCCATATTTATGGCTGCCATTTGCTCAAAATTGGCATTTACCTAAAAAGCTTACCTGCAATTTCCCACAAAATGGCAGCTCTTGAGTAAGTGGGGATTGTGCTAGATGCCTGCAGACCATCCAGCATTTTATTGCATGCTCATTACTGGGCATTCACAGATTTTTGCGGGTCCCTCTCACAACATCGTCTGCTTCCCGTGCGCCTCCTACCCCTTCTAACCTTCTTTGTGTGACAAAAAACATCCCAGTAAGTCCAACTTATTTTTAAAGGTGGACATTGCCGCTATCTCCTGCTGTGTGCAGGACAAGCAGCCTGATCAAATCGGCCCACTGAATGGGCCACATGCACATTGTTTACTTCCTCTTTCAAAAGAGGATGCAATGAGGGACAAACGTGCGAGCGGAGAAGCAACGGTAAGGAAACACCATTTCCCCTTCTGTGATGATGCTCTGAAACATAAGAAGTGGAATTGGTTTTTTTTTAAAAAAAGTTTAAATGGACAGGAACAGATAGCATCTCTGAAACAAGCTGAAACAAGGATTGGTGCTGGAGGTATATCTAGTTTAATGTTTTAATTTTAGGGGCTAATTTTAATGAATATATTCTCACCTAAATTGTGAAGTAATTAGATGATCTCAAGTATATTGAAAGCGCTTGGTGAGCCATTCTCATCACTTACTCAGGATGTAGCACAGCAACATTTAAAGAACCATGACAGGAATCTGGACTTGAGAACACACCTTTCAGATCTAGATTCAAGAAGAGCTGCCTATTCCCATCTAGCCCTGGCAATAAAGTTTTGAAGACATGGAGAAAACAAACATGCTGAAAGCCTGGCCAAGATCAACAGCTGGGTTGTGAGAATGGCTGCAGGCCACGGGGGCTGTGGATTCTGTGGAGCCACAGCCAATTCCAGCTTGCCCCCTGGCCCACGCCCTGCATGTCTCCTTTCCCCCCTTTCTGACATCAGAATTCTGACATCAGAAAAGAACTTCCACAGAGGATTCTGGAATAGATGGGAAGTTTATTTCTCCCCCTAAGGTCCAATTTCCCCCAGCAAGGGTTGACCTCTCTCCCAGGGACCATAGGATTGCACTGTTAGGTCATGCATAAAGGTACCCCTCCACTAATGAAACAGCTTAATCTATCGGAAGGGAGATGTGCCTTGTGTTGTAGTCATGCTCTTTCCATTGGAGCAGCAGATCCCCTAGATCCAAACCACTATATATAACAGCACCAAAACATTGTACTGTTTGGTATGTTTATGACATTTAAAACCACAACTGCCTTAGTTTTATTCAAACAGTAATAACAAATATACCAAGTGTAAGAGATGGAAGGGTGTGCTATAGTACTTGTAGGTATCCAAGTATATCTGACGTTTTCACCTGCCCAAGGTGGGAAAAGTCTAGAAAATTAAACAAAGAATTAATATAGAAACCCTATTAACAAAAGAGTTTTGGGTTTGCTTTCTTCTTCTTACTTGGACTTAGAAACAATTTCCTCTGTTTATTGTGAGCCAATGTAGTGTGGTGGTTAGAGCGCTGGACTAGGATCCGGGAGGCCTGGATTCAAATCTTTCCTGAATCATAAAGCTCACTGAGTGACCTTGGGCCAGTCACTACCTCTCAGCCTAACCTACCACACAAGATTGTTGTGAGGATAAATGGGAAGGCGAGAACCATGAAACCCATTCTGAGGGTCCTTTACACCTCTAAAGTTGTGGAGATGGCCCTGTATGGTCACCATTTTGTGCAACATTAGATATACACAACTTCTGAAGCCCCGATCTTCCATAAAAATGCCAGCTCACAGGGAGGAGCAGGCAGAGGCAGGGCATTCCTGTGCTGCTGGCTGAGCCCTCCAGGGCTCACACAGCCCAGTGAGCCAAGGTGGGTGGCAGCTGTGACTGGCCAAGTGCCCACATTTGGTGGACACAGGTGAGTCTGTCTATCCCTATCCATAGCATTTCATTTCAGTAATAATATATCCTTGCAAATATTATCTTCTCAAGTTTATCTTCTCAAGTTTCTTTCTCTAATCAAAAACAGTTTCTAAAAGATCCATTACTTCCAATTCAGAACCTCTATCTATCTATCTATCTATCTATCTATCTATCTATCTATCTATCCATCTATCTACTATCTATTTTTATCTTTATGGACTTCAGAGAAGTCACCATCTTTCATCCTAAACCATCTTGCAGGATTGTCATCAAGATTACAGAGCTAAGGACTGTTAGCCCTTTGTATCCTGAAAAAATGATACAGTAATCACGTGCAAGAATGAGTGCTTTGAGACAATGGAGAGCTGGGTCCTAAATGTTTTTCCTTTTTATGAATAATAATAAAAAAGAATGAAGAAGTTTTGCTGTTTGAAGTTGAGAACTGTCACTTCAATAAAAAAAAGTCTCTTGGAAATTGAACACCCAGCCTCTTAAATCCTGTTTGCAAAATGAAAAATTGTAGCTCAAATACTTTCCTTTGGCTATAATAAGATTCCTGTTGTCCTAACTACTTACAGTGATTTCAGAGAGGCAGTACAAGAACCATCTGTCTACGGGTGGAGAGAAACCTACAGCTCTGTTGAAACTGGGACAAATCTTAACAGTCCCATGTGGGAGAAAAGAAAACTGGTGGTCTTGTAGCCATGGGATTTTTCTGAGGCACACAACTTTGCCTACCGCCCCATTAACCCATGGATGTCCTGCGACCTAGGGGTGTGCTCCACTCCATTTCGGATCCCCAAATCCAAAGCGGAGCGGGCTGATCCGGACCTCTTAAATCCGGTTCTGGAGCGGAGTGGGGGAGGTCTGGATCAACCCGAAGCGGTTCAGACTGGTTCCAAGCGATTGGACCGTTCTGAAGCTTTGGAGCCAGGTAAGTAGGGAGGGGAGCTTACCTGGCTTCCCCGTCTGCCACCACTGTGGTCCGTGTGGTGACAGCGGTGGAGCCAGGAAAGTGGGGAGGGGGAGAGGGGCTTACCTGATAAGTGGGGAAGGGGGGCAAAATGGCGTCTGAATATCAATCCGGACCTCTGGATCTCACTCTGGATCTGGTTCCGGAACAGATCGGGGGAGGTCCGGATCGACCCGAAGCGGTTTGGGCCCGATTCGGATCGGGATTCGAAGTGGTTCGGGTGTGTGTGTGCACAGCCCTACTGCAATCAGCAACCAGATCCTTTGAGATAAAGGAGCTGCAGCTCCCCACAGCTATTCATTTTTTCTTCTGAAGCCAGCCTGCCTCAACCCTCAAGCCCTTCACAGAATAGAGTCAAGGGTTGGTACTGGAGTTAGCTAATGCTGATAATGCCAACATTAATTTCTTTGGCAAGGTCCCCAAGGATTCCCATGAAAGACTGCAAATATTTGCCATGATTCTATGCTATCTTACTATCCTATTGAAAAGCAATCCTTAATCTGCCTGTTTTTTGAATTGTACATGCTCAGTTGTGTAGTTCCTCTCTGGAGTCCGATCCTCTTGAGAACTACAAAACTATGGCTTAGATCTAAAGGGCTGCTGGCATATCCAGTGAGAACTTCGCTTCTCCTGAAGCATTATTGCTCACTCTTACCTTCCATCGGAGGCTTCAAGATGACACACGCAATCTAGCATCTGCTGTGTAGGAAGCAATAAAAATATGGCACCCAGACATGTGTTAGCTGGAACAATTATTAGCAGTGCCACCAGAAATATTTGACCAGACAGTGGCTGCAAAGCCCTGCCCCCCCACCCACATCATGTGGGGTGGCAACTGTACTTTTAAAAAACTTCATATTGGAGCTGAAAAAGTTCTTAACAGTGCAATCCTAAACATGTCTACTGAGAAGAAAGTCCCATAGAGTAGAATGGGGTTTATTCACAGTTAAGGGGTTATAGGATCTCAGCCTAAAGAACATTTGGCTTAGCTGTTTTTCATATTGATTTTTTTTCAGTTAAAGTGCTTTTCCATTACAGTAGTAGCCATATTCTACTTGTGGGCTTCCAACAGGGCAGCTGGTTGTCCACCATGTGAATGGAATGCTGGACTAGATAGACCTTTGGCCTGATTCAGCATGACTCTTCTTATGTTCTTCCCTGAGTCTGTACTCAAACATATCTATTTGGTCATGTTTTGGATACCAAGCCTCCACCTCCCAGTCACATCAACCCTCACTCATATAGCCAACCCACCACCCATTTATTACAGGGGTGCAGAACCTCTTTCAGCCCGAGGGCTGTATTCCATAGCTGAGAAGCTCTCAGGAGGCACATTCCAGTGATGTGTGGGACCAAAGGCAAATGGGGATGGGCCGAAATAGCAAAAATGTCAGAGTGTTGCAACTTAAAGCTCTTAAGTCTAGTAACTAAGCTTTAGGAGAGGCATTTTAATCTTTTAGAATGGGGCAAAAATGGCACAAAAGCCACCTAACAGTCAGAGGTTGGGGGAAAGAGGGCAGGGCCTTCTGGGTGACCAGATTGGGACTTTACGGAAGGCCAAATTTGGTCCCCAGACCAGAGGTTCTGCACCCTGGATCTATTTTACTCCCATCTCAAAAGGCAGAATCATTTTTTTATGCCACCAGGGCCCATGCACTCTAGTAAACAATTCTTTTTTAATTGCCTCCTGAGCACATTCGTACATTGTTGTCAAATGTAATAATCCCCACCCCAGCTAAAAGATGATTTAGCACTGCTTCTTTTAAAAAGGAAGCTACACATTCTTGACCTGGTGAAATGTAATGAATGTGTGCATGTGTTAGCCAACGCCTTTGCTCTTTATTGTAAGACCCAAAGCATTTGAGCTGTTTATGGTGAAATATTTCACGTTGCTGCAGATATGGCCATGCTTTTAATTCTGTTGTTCTTCAGTCAGCCTCTTCGAGTGCTGCAAATGTAATAAAATGTCTTGGGAGACAGCAATTGTAATATTTTTAATACCTTCCCATATTGCAACTGCATCAAGCACTGTGTGATTATCAGGCTGAATCAAAGCTGAGGCTGAGTGTTCTGGAAGTGTTGAATTAAACAAGGTATTTTGTATTAGAGAGAGTATAGCTGGTAGCTTTGAGTGACACTTCTAATCTTTTGCCATTGGTATATCAACACATATTTTGGGGAGGCAATTGCTTATGTGTGTCTGTGTGAGACCATCTCTGTGTGTGTGTGTGTGTGTGTGTGTGTGTGTGTGTGTGTGTGAAAGAGAGAGAGCGAGAGAGAGAGAGCGCACATATCTGTGTAATACATAACTCTACAATAACTTTATAAAAAATTCTTCTCTTGATTTCTTATGAAGTCTCATGAATCAAAAAGCCTACGATTGTGACTACCACTTTTCTCCATATTTAATTACTTGGGGGTTGTAATTTACAGCACACAAAAGCGCAAAACCCAGCAGCAGTGTCTGAATTAGAATTTAGCAGGTTTATAGCTTTGTTTGGCCCTAGGCACGAGTAATAAAAGCCTAGTTTTTAAGTACCACTGGGGGTTTATGGAATGAAGACATCTGCATTATTATATCAAAATGGTCCTGGGTGTAATAAATATAGCTGACAGTAGTGCATGACTTTTCTTTATGAAAAATGTGTTGATAGTGGTGCTTTAAATGCCGAAGAACCCAATGATTAAAATTTTATGCTTCTAGTTACTAACTAAATGCTCAGCAGATGTCCATATCACCAGTTTAACTGCTGGGTATATCTAATAAAATATCTAGTTAAAACAACATTTAAAACTGATGAAAAGACTGAATTAACCATTCCACTAATTTTAATATTGTTGCTGAAAGCTTAATATTATAATTCAGTAATAACACATTTATTGTCTCTTAGGGTAACATCCAGGATCATAAAGAGTTTTAATTCATCTTCTCCTTCCATGATGCCTTTGGGAAAACTAGGGCACAAATCCAGATACTCGTGCACAAAATCAATAGATCTATATCCTACACCCTTGTAATTCCATTTCTGGGTGGTAAAAGAGACAGCCACAAATCAGAGCCAGATGGGGACAGTTCAGTCAATAATGTCATGCCTCTTCCTCAAAACTTTTGGAGTGATGAGACCAGGAGTAAACTTCATGCTCACATGCTTCCTTCCTGTCCTCTTGCCTGCCACCATACACGAAATGCAATGACTGAATCAGAGTATGTCAGCTGGAATTCAAAGAGATATTTGACAGTGTGAAAAATCTGCAGCACAGAAGAAGAGTTACTCACATGATCTCTTCAATGAGTGAAACTCTTCTTTTATTCACTGAAACTCTTTCCATTCATGGAGAGCAAACTGAGCATCCAAGTCATTGACTTTTTCCTGTCAATGGCAGATACCCACCCCCTCCCGAGAAAGCCATGTCAAAAACTCTTACTGAAACTCCTCTATTTTTGAAAAACACCATCCTATTTGAGAATCGCAAATCCAAAGCCCTTTGAACACATAAACCTATTGCACAGTTCTTTGGATCTCAGCCACTGCATTTGTTTGCAGAATCTCCCTGATCTTGTGATTCATGCCTCTTGTGATTCAACACGTGATTAGTATCACAGTATTGGTATGATATCAGTAAAACAGAGCAAGAGAGGCCTTGCATAGAGCTGCATCGAAAGAGTATTTTGTAATACCGTATTTCTTCGATTGTAAGACACCATCAATTGTAAGACGAACACTAATTTCAGTACCATCAACAGAAAAAACGTCCCCTAAGACACACTTGCGATTCTAAGACGCACCCCATTTTTAGAGATGTTTATATTGGGAAAGAAGTGCGTCTTAGAATTGAAGAAATAGGGTATTTCTTTTGGATCAAATGTAAGGGGCCTTAGACTTTCCCAAACAGTTAAACATATTTCAGCATACAATTCTATGCAGCTAATTCAAATGCAAAATGGAAATAAATGAAAAATAAAGCATTAGGATTATAGAATCACTTTCAATGCATCAGTATGCTACCAGAGCTATGAAACAGGCATAGCCTTACAATACCTTTTTATAGAATAGTATAGAATTTGGGAGTTTAATGACATATACATGGACAAAAACTGGCATGGATGCAGGAGACTAGAAGTTTATTTTTCAGTGTACATACAAAGCTCGATAAGATAAACTGTTTTATCAGAAGTTTGTTATGGGCTCATACCTTTTTAATGTTACAGCAGGGAGCTATTGAATGTGGAATTTCTCCGTTATTGCATACAATAACTTGTGCACTTTGACATATTGGTCATCCAGCACTCAGTTTAATAATAAAAAAAGCTATGCACCACTTATGCAAGCTTTTTTCTTTCTCTGAGTCAGGCATTTTTGACGAAAATGTGAAGCTATCGGAAAGAGGCAAGAAGCATTCATGTCCATTTCAGACTCAAGGGGACCCAGTATGGAAAACAAACTTCATATGATCCGGAACACAATGCAGCTATGGTTCATTAGGCATTAGGAGAGCATAGCATCAAAACTGTATTTAGATTTTTCTATGTAAAACAAAAAAGGAGTGGTCACCGCAGTACCTGTTTTTGAGGTCCTCACATCCTTCTTTTTCTTTTTTACTGGTCTTTCTTTTGTGCTGGGTCCAGATTTTGGAAAGCCCTTGGACAAGGCACCCTCAATGGGTCCTCTCCTTCAGTATGTCTACCTTATCACCACTGCCAGCACCTACTGCTTTTATTTAATTTATTGCATTTATTTTCCACTTTCTTTCCTTCAAGGAACCCAAGGTGGTGACCATAATTCTCCTCCTCTCCATTTTTATCCTCACAACAACAAAGCCTGTTAGGTAGGTTGGGCTAGCCCAAAGTCACTCAGTGAGCTTCCATAGCTGAGTGGGGACTAAAACCCAGATCTCCTGACTTCCAGTCCAACACACTAACTACACTGCACTAGATTCTCTTTTTTTAAAAAAATCATTGCTATCACTTGTTTGCTTGACAGGCAGAGAGCCAGTGAGCAAGTGGACAGTGGCATCTACTGTTCCTCCTTTTCACCACCATTTTCTGTTCCAGAGCAAGAGTCAGGTGGATGTGAAGAAGAGGAACAAATCCAAATGGGTGTTGGCAGTGGGCCCCTGCTGGAATGTGGACACTCAGCAGATGCCCAACCATGGCTATACTTGACACCAGCCCTGTATGTGTGGTTGTGACATCCACCCTTCACTGGGTTTACTGTGGATCACTCTTCTATGTTCTGGAATCCAAAGGACCCAGCTCAGGCCTTCGTCAGGGGTTTGGGATGCTAAAGCCGTCCCTGTGGCATGCCTATACAGATCTGCACCCTCGCCCCAAACTTCTCCCTTCTGCTGCCATCATAGATTGTTGACCTGTACCCTTCCCCAGGTACTCCAATGACCACACCAGGTGTAAATGAATATAATTTAATAACAAGACATTTATGCAAGTTCAAAAGCTTAATGGTTTCTCTAAGTTTACAAGCGTATGGTTTCAAAGTACAATGCATAACAGTTTCCAACAGTAATTTCTCTTCGATGTTTCACAATATAACTTAAGGTTCTCCTACCTACTCTACCCCTTCTAAACTACACTATTCTCTTTCCCACACTCTAATCCACCAAAACAACAAACACACAGACCCTTCCTATCTCTATTCCACATCTCTCTCTCATATATATCATTAATATATCATTAATGATTTGGACGAGGAGGTGCAGGGAACGCTGATCAAATTTGCAGATGACACCAAATTGGGTGGGATAGCTAATACCCTGGAAGACAGAAACAAACTTCAAAGTGATCTTGATAGGCTGGAGTGCTGGGCTGAAAACAACAGAATGAAATTTAATAGGGATAAATGCCAAGTTCTACATTTAGGGAATAGAAACCAAATGCACAGTTACAAGATGGGGGACACTTGGCTCAGCAATACTACAAATGAGAAAGATCTTGGAATTGTTGTAGATCACAAGCTGAATATGAGCCAACAGTGCGATATGGCTGCAAGAAAGGCAAATGCTATTTTGGGCTGCATTAATAGAAGTATAGCTTCCAAATCACGTGAGGTACTGGTTCCTCTCTATTCGGCCCTGGTTAGGCCTCATCTAGAGTATTGCGTCCAGTTCTGGGCTCCACAATTCAAGAAGGACGCAGACAAGCTGGAGCGTGTTCAGAAGAGGGCAACGAGGATGATCAGAGGTCTAGAAACAAAGCCCTATGAAGAGAGACTGAAAGAACTGGGCATGTTTAGCCTGGAGAAGAGAAGATTGAGGGGAGACATGATAGCACTCTTCAAATACTTAAAAGGTTGTCACACAGAGGAGGGCCAGGATCTCTTCTCGATTCTCCCAGAGTGCAGGACACGGAATAACGGGCTCAAGTTAAAGGAAGCCAGATTCCGGCTGGACATCAGGAAAAACTTCCTGACTGTTAGAGCAGTGCGACAGTGGAATCAGCTACCTAGGGAGGTTGTGGGCTCTCCCACACTAGAGGCATTCAAGAGGCAGCTGGACAACCATCTGTCAGGGATGCTTTAGGGTGGATTCCTGCATTGAGCAGGGGGTTGGACTCGATGGCCTTGTAGGCCCCTTCCAACTCTGCTATTCTATGATTCTGTGATATTCATCGTATCATTCCTCTCTCTGCATACCTGACAGCAGCAGCATATATATCACACAGTCCTCCAACTCCTCCCCTTCATACAGCCAATCCAGACACTCCACACAAACATCCAATCAGCACTCTCCTTCCATGCAGCACTCACTCCCCCCTCTATGGCTTCATACTTACCATTCTGCTACAAACACACAATATTTATTTATTTATTACATTTTTATACCGCCCAATAGCTGAAGCTCTCTGGGCGGTTCACAAAAATACCTTCTTTAAACTCTGCAATCCTTAATAAACTTTCATATTAAACCTAACAACATAGCTACATGCAGTAAACCATCACAGTGGTCATTATGGTAACAGAGGAATAACAACAAATTAACCAAATAAATTCATTATGCTATATAGTGCAGAGGGCTAAAGTCCACAGTGACCCTTGAGTTCACAAGCACACTCAAAGTATAATAAATCAAACTTTGAAAAACAACATTGCCTCTCAAAGTATCAAAATATATATCTTAATTTCACCATATGAAAGCACTTTTATAATTACTGGCAAATAGATTATTTTAATTTAAAATTATTTTAGGACATCTATAAGTAAAACATTGCCAGTACTTAGTGTTAGAAGTTTTAATAACATTTATAGGTACCGGTAACAATATAATTACAGGATGACATCACATTGTATTGAGATGTCCCTAGTAAGAACTCAAGGTAGTAGCATAAACACACCTTTAACACACAAGTAAGTGAACAATATGGGTTTAATTAGGAACGGGCATTCAATTCTCCCTGCTAAACCAAAAGTGCAATATACAGACTGTACTTTATATGCAAAAAACCCTCAAAACAAAACCTTGCGAAGGAACAGCTTTATATAAGCAAACTGCTATATTGGAGCCCTCAGCTGCTGCTACTTTTCAGCTTGTTAGAGCTCAGGGCAGGCTGCACACCATTAGTGCTTGAGCAGCTGATGGAAAAGGTCAGTAAAGTTTGAGTTACTATTTGGGCCTGAAGCTTCAGAGAACAAACTTGCTAAAAACAGAAGAACTATAAGGGAGACCTGTAGCCACTTTAATGTGATTGGAAAGCTGCTAGAAACTAGACAGGAAAGGAAAAACAAACAAACCCCAAACCAAACAATCCCCCAAATCTTTCAATCATTTTGTTTTCCTTTGCCGGCATCACCCTCCTCGCTGCTCTACAATAGCTTTCTAGCGTGAGCTCTCTATGCTAATAAATGCAAACCTGGCATTTCCTTCAAACAAATGCTGTAAATATAACAAATTGTAGTACAATGGATTGTTGGAGCCTTTTTTTCTTTGTTAAAGTCACCTCTCTCTCTCTCTCTCTCTCTCTCTCTCTCTCTCTCACACACACACACACACACACACACACACACTGCCAAAGGTAATTCTCTGCCTGAGCCTCCATCAAATCATGTTTATCAAGTCCTGAAGTGTCTGGACACATTAATGTCACTGAACAGAAAGGTACCTTCTGCTCCTGCTTGTACAATGAGATGCCATCTACTTTCTATCATCACAATTCTAATTTAGGGGTATGCTGCAAGCTGTCTGGGGTACCTTGTTTCTATTAGATCTTTCATCCATTTCCCTCTTGCACTTATTTTTTCTCCCAAGGTCATCCTATAAGTCACATGCACTGGGAAGATGGTGTTTGTAGCTTTGACCTTTAATTCTAAATACCCATGTCTTTATTCCTGTTATATTTAACCGATTCTACCTAGTCATCCACTTGTTTGTTAACTTACATGTTTTATGTTTACAGGCTGTATTTATAGATGTTGAAAGCTGGTTGTGAAAAAATTAAATGTTCAATATATTTTAAAAAACAACAGTGAAAAAGAATAAATTGTAATATTAAAATAAACCAGCTTTGTTCAGATCATAAATTCCTTATCAGCACACAAACTAGACAGGTTGTAATAAACCCTCTGAAGTAGAAAAGGGCTTCAGCTCGTCTTGAAAATAGCTCAGAAGCCAGAACTTCTTACCTCAGGGGCTGCTGCTGTAAAAGCCCTACTTCTAGCTCAAGTTGATACCTCCAGCAAGATAGGAATAGAGTGATTTGTAGAACACAACTGGCATGGGACTGATAATATAGTCCCAGTTTTGAGTAGATGTGTGTTTTAAGGAAACTGGGAGAGACTAGAGCAGTCTTCCCCAACCTGGTGTTCTCCAGATGCTTTGAACTACAACTCTCACTTTCTAACCTTTGGACATGCTGGCTGGGGGTGATGGGAGTTAATGGTACAAAACATGTGGTTTTGGGGAAGTTGGGGAAGGTGAAGCTAGAGATTCTGTACCAGCCTCCCTTTTTAAAAGTGTTCTATTTATTATTACATTTATAATACACCATTTTTCCTGTTGAAAGTAGGGCTGTGCTCCGCTTCGATTTGGATAGCGAATCCAGAGCGGACTGACCTGATCCGTTTCTGCCAAAGACAGATCTGGATCAGGTCGCGGGAGCTGCATATCGAGGCGAAGTGGTTCGCCTCCATCTGGAGCTCCGAACACAGGTAAGGGGGGAGGGGGGCTCACCTGGCACTGCCGCCACAGTCCATGCAGCGACAGCAGCGATGACAGGTAAGGGGGCAGGGGAGCTTACCTGCCTCCATCGTGGTCCAGCACAGGCTTCAACTGAGGGCCAGGCCTTAGTTGAAGCCTGCGCCAGACCACGATGGAGGCTGGTAAGTGGGAGTGAGGGGGACTTACATGGCACCCCCACTGCAGTCTGTGCGGTGATGGCAGCGGAGCCAGGTAAGGGGGCAGGGGGGAAGGGAGCTTATTTGGCCCCCAGTTTGCCCCCCTTCCCCACTTACCTGCCTCCACCACCCACCACGGAGGCAAGTAAGTAGGGAAGGGGGGCAAAATGTCGATCCGCCCCTCCGGATCTCGCTCCGCAGAGTGGAGTGGGGGAGGATCGGATCGACCCGAAGTGGATCGACCCAATCCGAAAGTTGTGGATTGGCCACGAAGCAGTTCGGGGGGGGGGGGGTCTGTACACAGCCCTAGTTGAAAGGAAGCCAAGGCAGCTTGCATGGTCCATTTTGTCTTCACAACAACCCTGTGAGATAGGTTAGGCTGAGAGTCTGGGATTGGCCCAAAGTCAGCCCGGTAAGGGACCAAGGGAGAGGGGGGCCTTACCTGCCTCCGTCCGCAGTCCGTCGGCTTCTTCAATTGAGCCCACAGTGGCCCAGACTTCCCGGTTGAACCGCGGGCTCAATTGAAGAAGCCGAGGGACCACGGACGGAGGCAGGTAAGGGAGAGGAGGGCGGGGGAGGTTACCGGGCCCTGCCGCCGTCGCCACCCGTGTGGCGACGGCGGCAGAGCCCGGTAAGGGACCAAGGGGGAGGGAGGCCTTACCTGCCCTGCTTCTGTCCGCGGTCCCTCGGCTTCTTCAATTGAGCCCATGGTTCAGCCAGGAAGTCTGGGCCGCTAGTGCGGCCTAGACTTCCTGGTTGAACCACGGGCTCAATTGAAGAAGCCGAGGGACAGCAGACGGAGGCAGGTAAGGGAGTGGAGGGGGGGGTTACCGCGCCCTGCCGCTGTCGCCGCATGGGCGACAGCGGCAGGGCCCGGTAAACCTCACTTACCTTTCCGGCGGAGCTCCAGAACGAGGCGAAGGATCCGCCTTCACCTCGATCCTCTTCGCCATGCTCTGCCGGCCCCCCAATCCTCTTCGCCTCCGCCTTAAGGGCAGGCGAAGCCCCCTGCTCCGCTTCTAATTCGCCGGTCCGATTAGAAGCGGAGCACATCCCTAATTTCTGGTAACTGGAGGATTGCAACACAGTCGATCAGTCCCAATCTTCCTTTGGGGGCAAGATGCTTGAGTGGGTATTTGCTGTGCTCCTCCAGGCACTCTTGAATAAGACTGGATCCATTTCAATATGGTCTCAAGGTTGGCTTTGGCATTGACTTTGTTTAGCCTGATGACCCATGCTAGAAGAAGGATGGGAGAATGCAGCTCTGCTAATTCTCTTAAACCTCTTTGAAGAAAACGGTCTACTATGGTCTTCTTTGGCCCAAGAACCAGATTTGGGGAATGGGAACCCAGCACTGCAGTGGTTGCACTTGCATCAGTTTTCAGAAAGTATTGCTGGGAGACTAACACTGCTAAGCCTGGTGACACTTCTGTTTCTCATTTCCACAGTTTTTCGCCTTATCTGCCTTGCTGTTTGACATCAACAAGGGTGGGGAACATCCTCCACCATTAGCCTCTGCCATGCTGAAACTCGGTGGTGCAGTGGCAAAAAAGAGGGCAGTTTGCTTCCAAAATTCAGCAGCAAATTGCTACAGAGATTCAAAAGTGCCAAATGTAGCTTGCTTTCAAGCTATATTTGACCCTTTTCAGTGTCAAAAAAACCAAGATTATGGCAACCAGCTTGATTGATAACTGGCAAATAGAGGGAGAAAACGTGGAGGCAGTGACAGACTTTCTGGGTGCAAAGATTACTGCAGACGCTGACTGCAGCCAGGAAATCAGAAGACGTTTACTTCTTGGGAGGAGAGCAATGACAAATCTTGATAAAATAGTTAAGAGCAGAGACACCACACTGACAACAAAGGTCCACATAGTTAAAGCAATGGTATTCCCCGTAGTAACCTATGGCTGCGAGAGCTGGACCATAAGGAAAGCTGAGCGAAGGAAGATATATGCTTTTGAACGGTGGTGTTGGAGGAAAATTCTGAGAGTGCCTTGGACTGCAAGAAGATCCAACCAGTCCATACTCCAGGAAATAAAGCCAGACTGCTCACTTGAGGGAATGGTAGTAAAGGCAAAACTGAAGTATTTTGGCCACATAATGAGAAGACAGGATACCCTGGAGAAGAGGCTGATGCTAGGGAAAGTGGAAGGCAAAAGGAAGAGGGGCCGACCAAGGGCAAGATGGATGGATGATATTCTGGAGGTGACAGACTTGACCTTGGGGGAGCTGGGGGTGGCGACCGCTGACAGAAAGCTGTGGCGTGGGCTGGTCCATGAAGTCACAAAGAGTCGGAAGCGACTGAACGAATAAACCAAAAAAGAAAAAAAAAGAGGTTTGCTGCCAACTTTTCCTTGGAAACCACAGGTTGTTTTCTTTGCTGCTGTGGCAGTTCAGTGGCAGGAGTGTGCCCCCTGGGGGAGTCCAGGGGCTGGAAAATGCCCTCCAGACCACCCAAAGTTGACCAGACCTGTTGCCTACCCTCGATTCTACAAGTTGCCACTGAGCAAGATCAACTGGAGATTTAGAGAGTGGCACCAACAATGAGTTATAAATGGGTTGCCTTAGAAGACTTTTTTGAAACTTCAATTAGTTCAAAACACAGCTGCATCACTTCTGACTGTTAGTGTCCAAATGCAATATCCACTTCACAATTTTGTTGTTCTCTTCATTTGTCTCTGTGTTTAGCAATTGCAAGCTTTCTGGATGGTGTGAAAGCACCTTACTAAAAGATACATTTTAAAGGTAGAGATATACAAATGGACCACACCCTGGACTACACAAGATAGATATTAGCAGGAAAAGGAACTGATCTCTAATTTCCTGAATTCTGCTTTAGTGTTTTTATTTCCTTCTTTGTAACCAAGAAGATCTCTCATGGCTTTAATGTTGCCATCTTGGCCAATTCATAAATATCTGGCTTGTTGATATGCCTTTCTTTTGTTTTGCCTACTTGCTTTGCCACTGTTTGCACCACACACGGTAGAGCTACCCAACATTTATCTCAGACATCTGCTGCATAGACCTTGGAAAACAAAACTGAAAATGGAATCTGTACTGCAAGTTTTGCTCCTCATTGTTAAGGATTTCATTCATTCCAAGGCAAGGAGAAAGGAAGTACATGACAAACGTCTCCAGGTCTGGGAAGATGAACTATATGTCTTCCTTCCCTGTAGCTATGAATCTGCTTGTTAGGAGACAGGGTACGTCAGGAATCTTTTCTATAGATTTTCCTCATGTGGTTTTAACACTGAATTCTATTCATGCAGCTCCTGCATATTCAGTAGTTTAAATTTATGTTCATTTATCACAAAGACAGCTATTTTTCCAGATCTGCTTTCATTCTCTGATGCCCCAAATTAGAACATTATAAATGCAACTCTAATAAGTAGATGGCTACAGCCTTTTTAGAACACTAGAAACAGGCAATTTTAAAAAGTGAACGGATTGTTTGAATTATGGAATTAGATCACCTTTATAAGTGATTACAGGATCAGCTTTTATGTTCACAATTGCATCCATGTCAACGACTAGTAAAAGTGTTGGTTTAGAACACATAGATAGCTTTTGAAAGCTATCTATTCTCATTCCCTGCAGCTGGGTAGGTCTGTTCTCCCTACAAATCAATCTAAACAATCCTAGCTGTGGTTTAGCACAGATAGGAAAGGCAAGGAAACATGGTATGGGAGATATGTTGCAGAGCAAATAAGATGAGAGGACTTCAGCATGTAAACTGAGCCATGGTGCAAGGGCAGGCAGTCCAACATCTACCCATTTTGAACAGGAGGAAATAGGAGAAAAACTTGCTGGATACAAAATAAATGTATGATTTTCAGACCATAAATTTTATACACTCTATTTGCAGGCAGTGAAAATGACTGCCTGGCTGCCATTTTGCATCTCCCACTAGGGCTGTGCACCGCCTCAGGCCAAATCCCCCGAATTCAAGTCAAGGCGGCCTGATTCGTCCTGCCTCTGCCCAAATCCAGAGCAGCACTGGGTTGGCCCAAGGTGCTCCAAAGCTGAAGCAGATTGGCACCAAAGCCTCAGGACACCTTGGACCAATTCATGGTGGAGCACGGTAGCTCCCCCATACCTGCCCACCCAGGAAAGCCAGTGCAAGGCTGAGCATGAGTCCAGGTGAGTCCATTGTACTCACGTGGACTCACTTCCCTCTTCCCTCTAAACTTTCCGCCACCATCACTGTTGGGACTTACCTGCAAATGCATCCTCCACTTGTGAGCAAAGCTGTGATTTAAAGTTGTTGCAGGGGCTCTTTACTCTTAGTATATCTATGGCCACAAATTACAGTGGCCATAAAGGGGAAATAACTCTTTATGGCTGCTGTAATTTTGGCCATAGATATACTTGAAGTAAAGAGCCCCCTTGATCACTTTAAATCATGCCCTAGCTCTCAGGAGGAGAACACGTTTACAGGGAAGTCCCAGCCCCAGCAGCTCTGAGTTGCGGTGGGGGGAGAGATGAGAGCAACGAGGGGGTGATATGTGGATGGCAGGGGCAGCGAGGGCAAAGTAGTGAGTCAGGTGAAGCGGGCACAACTTGAAGCACCCCAAGTTGAATTGGGGCCATTTGGGAGCCTCCGAGGTGAGTGGGGGGAGGGTGTGAACATCCCTATCCACCACAGTGCCTAGTTCTGGGACATTCTGGAGGAAACATAGCGGCCATCACAAAAGTAATGGAAATGATTTGGGGCCCTGCAAAATAGCCCTTTTTTCAGGGAAGGAGTGAAAAAGAAAAATCTCAGGAAAAAATTCTTCTGAGATATTTGGCTCAGTTCTACACAAATATTGATTGTGAGAAATCCCTTCTTCAAAACGTTCCTTTTTTATTATTATTAAGCCCTGACAAAAGTAGAAAGTTCCCCAGTAATAAGAATTTTTCTCAGAATGTTCTCAGTTTTAACTAATTGGTTATAAAATAAACATGAATTAGCTTGGTTATCACAAAGTGATTAATAATTTACTGAATCCACATATGTAGCATTTAAACTCCAAGGAATCAAAATGTGAAGCTCAAAGAACGTTCAAAATCCATACTTAAAATATCCCTTCTGAATTTGCTTCAATGGACTTTGGGCTGAAATGAAGCCTTTCGTCTGACTCTGCATTGGAAAGAACATAAGCCAAAAGCTGAAATGTGAATTCTGATTTTGGTGTTTGTGCCTATTTTTTGAATGAAGAATGGTAAAGTCCCAAATGGGGTTTGAACCCCTCCATATCTGTTTTACAGTTTGATCTTACGTATGTTGCTGAGATCCATAGAGTATACTCCCCAAGTATGGACTTGCCTGCTCCCAGGTAAACTGCTTGGAATTAAACCCTTTGTATTATATAAGTTGTGACAAGCCCCCTTGCTTTTTAAGTATGACTGCAAAGAAAGGTGTGTGATATTAAAATGCTTCATTGGAAAGAACTGACATACATCTGAGAAATTTTCTGGTAGAATTTGACAACTGCAGTCAAATTGTCTTGACACAGGGTGTTTGTATATTTTTCTCCACTTCTGCCATGTCTGCATCTATCTCTACATTGTGAATTGTATACATTCCACATCCTTAGCTGATAAATTACAGAGCAATCCTAACTAGTGGGGGTGGGCATGTACCTGAGATTCTCAGGAGAATAAAAAGATTTTAGACCCAGTAGATTCAAGACTACCTACAACCTGCCCCTGGAATGCCCTGTTTCAGGGCTTAAAGCCAGTGAAAATACACCCAACAGTACATCAACTGTATGCCAGCAGAGCTTTCCACAGATTTAACTGGGGGCCTCTCAGGAGGATGTGGCCTCCTCTCCTGCCATGGCAGAGCTGGTGGAGTGATATCTCTACCCCACCTTAGCTGACAGAAGTGGACATTAGGGTTACTTTTTGGGGTATGAGACATTGTGTTTATTGATACAAACTTTTAAGTAGCACTAATGGCCCATGGTCACCCAAAGACATTTTCAGTTGGGGTGATACGTTCAGCTCATTGCTTCTCTGTTCATCAGAGTACTGGCATGGGAAATTCTCTTATGTTGCAAAGTTGTGCTGGAAACATTCTGCCAAGGGCAAATTGAGTTGTTAACAAAGGCGCAAAAATAGAAAACAACAACACACGAGTCTATAGGCAAATCATAGAATCATGGAATAGTAAAGTTGGAAATTATGGCCATCAAGTTGTGTTAAAAATTGTGTTTTTAACCTGTTGGATGTTTTTTGTGGTTTTAATTTTTGTGAACCGCCCAGAAAGCTTCGGCTATTGGGCGGTATAAAAATGAAATAAATAAATAAATAAATAAATAAAACCTTATCAATGCAGGAATCCACCTTAAAGCATCCCTGACAGATGGCTGTCCAGCTGCATCTTGAAGGCTCTAGTATGGGAGAGCCCACGGCCTCCCAAGGTAATTGGTTACTAGGGGTGTGCATGGACCCCCTGCTCTGCCCTGCGGGCCGATCCGAAAATTTCGGATCGCACCGCTCCACTCCGCCCATACTCCGCTCCTCTTCGCTGTGGAGCTCTGGCTCCAAATCGGAGCTCCACAGTGGAGGGGAGTGGTGCCAGGTAAGGCCGGGAGAGGAGGGCGGGGGGGGTTACTGGGCCCTGCCGCCATTGCTACCCATGCGGCGACGGCGGCAGAGCCCGATAAGGGACCAAGGGGGAGGGGGGGCCTTACCTGCCTCCATCCGCGGTCCCTCGGCTTCTTCAATTGAGCCCGCGGTTTAACCAGGAAGTCTAGGCCGCAAGTGTGGCCTAGACTTCCTGGTTGAACCCCGGGCTCAATTGAAGAAGCCGAGGGACCGCAGACGGACGCAGGTAAGGGAGAGAAGGGGGGGTTACCGGGCCCTGCCACTGTCGCCCCATGGGCGACAGTGACAGCGGCCCGGCCCGGTTAACCCCACTTACCTTTCTGGCAGAGCTCCGGATCGAGGCGAAGGATCCGCCTTCACCTCGATCCTCTTCGCGACGCTCCGCCGGCCCCCCAATCCTCTTCGCCTCCGCCTTAAGGGCAGGCGAAGCCCCCCGCTCCGCTCCTGTTTCTCCGGTTCGAGGAGAAGCGGAGCACATCCCTATTGGTTACATTGTTGTACTGCTCTAACAGTCAGGAAGTTTTTCCTGATGTCCAGCTGAAATCTGGCTTCCTTTAATTTGAGCCCATTATTCTGTGTCCTGCACTCTGGAAGGATCAAGAAGAGATCCTGCCCCTCCTCTGTGTGACAACCTTTCAAGTACTCAAAGAGTGCTATCATGTCTCCCCTCAGTCTTCTTTTTTCCAGGCTAAACATGCCTGGCGAAGAGAAGGAGGGCTCCAAAACAGAACTTACATTGAACCAATCTTGCCATTGTTTCAAGATTCTCCTTTGTTTCAATCCATTTTAAAGGGTTTTTGCAGCAGCTGACTGATTGACCGGCTGCCATCGTGACCAGCCACATCAGATTAGTCTCAAAACAAAGTAGCAAAATGAAGCAGGAGGTTTACTCAAAGTCAGTTTTCTCTTGAGTTTGCTGGATTATTTCTTTAATGTAGGGAAACAGTTTGACAGAGAGAATGATTGGATGCCCTCCCTTTGGAAACTGGGCTAATCTATAATGGACACAGCTATGCAATGGCAGGTTTGTAACAACCACTCAGAGAAAGTGATATCACTCTGTGAAGGAATGGAAATTTGAACAAAGTGCTCTCAAGTGTGGAGTGATTAATTAGACTTTTCTAATTAGATTAGAAAAGATAGAGCAATGCTTCACGCCCCATAGACAGTCTGACTAGAAACAGGAAATCCCACAATTACATATCTGCTAACATGTAACTATGTCTTTCATTTCCTTTGTGGATCAATGTCTGTTATTTGACAGCAGAAGTTCAACCCGTACCTCATTCCTATTAGTTAAGCGCTGTGAAAACAGCGTTAAGAGTCCTGTGGCTTAGAACAGTTCTACACAAAGCTTTTATTGCACTTTTATGATTGGTCACTCATGAATGTTTGCAGGTCCTTTACATGATGTCATCAACCTCCAGGGCAAGTCCCACACTTTTTGACCTTTTCCTCACTTTTAAAAAGACCAGCGATAAACCGATAAGGAACATTAATGTGATATATCGGCAGTATGTAATTGTGCAGTTCTACTACACTACAGTGCCATCTAGTGGCTGTATAATGAAGCATATAAAACTTGCCAAGAATGGAAGTTCTCAATTCAAAACACATGTCTGGCCATATAAAGAAGCCAATCTTAATCCCTCAAAGAATCTGGAAGTAGAAGCCCCGGTAAGGATGCAGGATTTTAGCCTCATAGGGTGAAGCCCTAAGTGTGAAAAGGGGAACGGGATCATTTCATCTTTCCATTTGTTTTCATGTTTAGAGTTCCATTTCTTTGGCTTTCCATTCATTTGAACTGCACATATTTATTTTTAATTCCTTAGTTCATTCATTTTCATTTTTTGTTCATTTATGTTTTACAAGGGATTTCAAGGAAGGCTCAGCTGGTCTTCTGCTGCCTGTAACTCTGATGTTTTTCATCCAAACAGCATGACATTTGCAGGTATTCTGCTACCCCAGGGCATCAGATCCACTACATTTCAGATAGATGGGACACAGAGTACCCATTTTAAAGGCAACTTTTAAAACAGTTATACATCCTATACTGGAAGCACCTCAATACTTTTGCTATTAGAACCAGCTACTGTTCTCTTTTCCCCCCTATTTTTTTTTTAACTTTCTGTTGGCATGATATTTTAGGCCTTCTGGTATCTGAACCCCTCAGGGCATTGGACCTGACAAAATTCAGACAGTACACACACAGAAGCCCCCTTCACATGTTCTGCATGTCAAAAGGGATTCACAAGTAGATGGGGAAGCAGAGCAGTGCTGTTGGACCCTCTCCAGAAGCTCTCTGCTTCCTGAGCACCACTCTCTGATATGTATTAAGTGTGAATATCTGAAGAAGGAAAGATATATATGTAAGGGCTACTATTATATATGTACACAGTAGCTGCTGGATAGTGATGTGGCTGCCACAAAAAATATGGGGGCTGATAATGGGGGGGGGCCCTGCAGTTTACCCCCAGAATGATGCTACATGTGGAACATCTATGGAAAGGTGGTCATGGTCCAAGAGGTGCATTAAGGAATTATCCTGATTGCTTTGCCACAGCAGCAGCAAAAAAATAAAATAAAATAAAAGGGGTTGTTGTTAAAAAAGACACCCTCTGGAAAGCCATTGCTACATACCAGTTGTTTAACCCCCTTGATCCTCTTATATCATTTGTTGCTGGCCCCACACAGTTCTCATTTGAAAATTGCCATCAGATCTATCCAATTCAAGGCAGGATTACATGTACTGAAATGCAGACTATTAAAACTGTATGCACATGGCAGCCAAGCACAGGAAACATATTGCACCCAGTCCCATTGGAATCATATAAACCTACCTGCCCTACCTGTGTAAGTATGGCTGCCATCCCTCAAGGAGGTTCTGGTCCCTGCTCTCCCCAAGACCAATAGTCCTGATGACTTATCCTCTAATTCATGTCTTGTTCCCCTTTGAACTCACAGTGTCCCCATCATCTGTAACCAGGATCCTGTACTTATTTATTCATATCTACGCTCTCAGCTTTAGCCATTCCTCTTTGTGCTGAAAAGATAGCAATGTTGGCACTAGGCAGGCCTCATCAGGGAAATGAGGGGGCCACCACCAAGAAGGTCCTCTCCCTTATTGCTGTTTTCCAAGCTACACTAGAAGCAGGCACCCAGAGGAGGCCCTTACACATTGAGCATAATGCATGGGAATGTTCAACCCAGGAAAGGTGCTCCAGCAGGTATTGCGGTCCTGAGCCATGTAAGGATTTATAGGTTAAAACCAGCACCTTGGATCGGGCTTGGAAACATATGGATTGCTGCCACCCAGAATCTACCATCATTATGCCCCCCTGAACCTTTCAAGAAATGTGTCCTTCCTGAAAAATGGAAAGTCTTCCAAATTTGCAGCACACAAATTAGTAGTAAATTGGGGGATTTACAACAGCTCAAAAAACAAAAACATCTCTTAAATTTTGTACCTGCCTTTCCACCAAGTGGTGCTCATGCTGAAGCCCAAGATTTTTTCAGGGACTACTTTGTAAAGACTTGGAAATACTCATTTTATTCCAAATCGAGATAGGCAGATTTTAACATCACTATTTGGTACCAGTTTGAGTGGTACCATGTGCAAGATTGGTTGTTTAGAACTGGGCTGGGCAGAAAGTAGATCTCCAGATTTTTTGCACTTCAGCTGTCAGCATTCCTGACCATTTTTCTCATGCAGGGTCTTCTGGGAATATAAGTCCCAAACATCTGGATATCTTCCTTCTTCCCTCCCTGGCCTTAGTTTCAAAATATAGGGATTCTATGTGTGTATGTGTGTGTGAGAGAGAGATGCTCCAAATTCATTTTCAAGATAAAAGAGAAGCATAGCACAATCTGCTCAAAGGCAAGTCCTATTGAGTTCAATGTGACTTACTCCCAGGTAAGTGTGCCTAGGATTGCAGCCCAAATTAACTAACTACTCCTATTAATTCAAGCAGAAAAATAGTTGACAAGGATATTACTTCAGAGTCTAGCATCTAAGTCTGTTGTGCTCACCGAATAAGGTCATTTTCCAACCGCTTCTCATTCGTTTGCAGCCTCTGACCAGGATCAAAAAGAACAAAGGAAAATTAATAATCATTATGACAAAAAAAGAAAAGGATGAAGGTAGGTGCAAAAGGAAAAAAAGAAAGAAAAAAGAGAGTCATACCACTGAGAGAGTCTACATTTTAATATGGGTGAGTTAGTATTGGTATTGTAGAAGTCTTTTTATAATGCATTGTACATTAATATATTCTAAATAATTGCATGCCCATTAATAGGCAAAGCAGTAGCAAAAACTTACATATACTTCATGAAAACTTGAGTATTCCTTCTTTCAAAGAAAATCAAATGTGCTCTGGATAATGTACAACGTGAATTTGAAACTTTCAACAGTGCTGGTGTCTTCGGAGGTCATTTGAAAATTCATTATTTTAAGTTCTGTTTCTGATGAATCTAGTAGAAAGAAAGTGGATGACCATTTGCTCCCTTTCCTTCACAGCTTTTCGCTTTGTTCACAGTTGGTATTATAGCTCTCAAATGCCTGTGCTTCAGAATTACACTGTTTCTATGGGAGAAAAGAAAATAATAGAGCTCTGTGTGTGTGTGTGTGTGTGTGTGTGTGTGTGTGTGTGTGTGTGTGGTATTACTGCCACAAGAGTGGGGGAGGGGCTGATTTAGATTTTGCCACATGGCGGTTGCCATTATCTGATGAGCCACTGAATTACAGTATGTCACCATGTAGATCTGGTGATGTTTTTACCACCAAACCACTACAAACAGCCCCAAAAGCAAAATGAAGTTCTTATCTGTAGTGACTGGATTCCTTAAGTCATGTGATGAAGTGCTGCATATGAATGATTCAACACATGGCAAATGCTGCCATGTGGACTGCTTTAAAAGACCTTCATGAGGTTGTTTTGTAACAGCTACACCAGTCCAAAGAAGGCCATCAAACTGGAGGTTGAACACACATATATGTGCATACATGCATACAGTGTGTTAAGGCCAATCTGAATTTTAAGTTATAGTTCAAGCTCCTTTTTAGGAGCCACTCTTGTACAGACAGAACAGAGATACAGTGCAAGATGTACACCAGGGATAGGCCACCAGTTGACCTCCAGACATTTTGGACTACCACTCCCATAATTCCTGGACATTGTTCGTACAGGCTGGGGTTTATTGGAGTTGCAGTCCAAACCATCTAGAGGACACCAGGTGGTCAACCTCTGCCATAGGCAGCGTTGTTCTAGAAACAAACAAACAAATCTTGACCTGACGACCATTCCCCTACACATAGATGGAGATGGCAGCTATGAAAAATAATGCCTCTTCCTGAGTCTGCACCTAAGGCTTCCTTCTGAGTCTGGCTTGAACAGGTTTTTTCCCCACTGAGGGCAGCTTGCTCTGACAAAGTTTGAGAACTCCCTAGTGCTGACTATTAACATAATCTTTCTAACTGCTGACAAATCTGCCATACTGTTTGCCTTGACAGCTGGATTCTAATTATGACATGTGAACAGCTCGACAAATAGATACATGAATATTCAGCTGAATTTCTTTGTTGCTATTGCGTAACATCTTATTGCCATTCAATAACATCTTATTGTCATTAAACTCAAAGCTTAGCACCCTCTCTCTCTCTTTTTTTTTTTAACAATGCAGTGTTTGTTAGGTTGCATAAATAGGTTAAGTGGAAGGGAAAATGTTATTTAATGACAACGTAATTAATTTTAGATTCAACCAAGGTTTCTATGCCCTCCATAAATGGCTTCCTATGTAAGTTCTTGGAGAACAATGATCCTTGTAAGAGCAGGAAATAGCCTATAACTTTTTTAGCTTCTTTGATTCAGCAGTTGATTTTAATGCTTCTGAAATTGGGAGAAACCAATATGGCTTTCTCCTTACTTGCTTGGTGTTCTCCAGATGCACTGACTTCTGATGTAATACAACACTAATTCTAGGTAAAGGTAACATAGGGGACCGATAGAAGCAAGGAGGTACTGTGACCAAAGCCACATTCAGATACAGGAACATATATCTTGCTAGTTTTTCTACAACAGGAATCCGAAGTGTGTGGGACCAGAACAAAGTTAAGTGGAGCTACACAGGCAATCAATCCTTGTAGTTGGAGTAAATAATATTGGTAACCTGGAGTGTGGCCAATGAAAGGTCATGACCTCAGAAAAGCCTGGGGGTCTGAATGGGGGTGGGGCCTGGAGATCCACATTTTGCCATGGAGTAGTGTTTCCACAGTTCTTTTTATTTTGAAAAAACTTTTGAAACTGAATCACTATCTTGCTTGCTGTACCAGTCTATCTCTAATAGTTCTGATATAGATTTAATACAAAGTTGTGAAAACTCAAGTGAAATAGCTGATTAACATAGTTACTAAGTCATAAGTTGCACACACATGGTTGCTTTTTACCTTTCTTCTTGGTTATTACTACATTTTACGTTGTTTCACTGATGAACTTTCTACATAGCTTTTACTACCTTTGAGCTTTAAGAAAAGGCATGTATAGATTTAGGAAAATTCTCTCCTCATTGTTCACTGTGCAGTGTTCAGCTACTCTATATACAGTTCCTAATGATGAGAATATATAAAAGGAATTCTACATCCACATCAAAATGTTTTTTACAGCTGTGATGTTTTACTACACCTCCAGGCTCAAATATTTTTCCTCTTCTTCTTTAAACATATTTCTTTTATCCCTTTATATGGGCTCCCAGAATGTTTTTGGTGCAGGAATGAACTACTACAGCATGGAACTGTAGTAAACTCCAAGCATCTGGTGTGTTCCTTAAATTGGCAAAATAACAACGCCAACAGAACTCAACATTTGGAGGACATGAAAAGGGTACTGCAGAATGTGAATCCACTTTAGAACCTAATCCACACCATACATAACAAAAGTAGGTCAATTTAAGGCAGGCACCAGGTTGGGGAAAGCTGATTGAAAGTGTTTAGACTTATGGACTGTAGATCAGGCTGCCTGATTGAAGGTAGTTATCAAAGTATCTGTTTCCCAGGCACTGCAAATAGGGGAAAGTAAATTAAATAGTTCATTCAATGTGGCTGTATCTGGATTACGGATTGGGCAGTTCATCTTGCACTTAAACAAGATACAAAAGTAGTAACATTGGCAGATAGAGCTCTCCATGGTACTGAATCCATTTACCAATCCCAAACTTCTGCTTTATATATGCTATTCCTGTAGTATTATAAGCATACATTATTATCAATAAAACAAAACTTGTTTTATTATGCCAAGTGCCTTAATATCTCAATTATTTTATCAATTACTCTGTAATCTAGAACAGTAATATTTCAATTTTCTTGTCTGGTGGACTAAGTATTTAGAGATTTGTCTAAATACTTTTTAGTATTTAGACATTTTAAATCTTGTTGAGAAAACAAGTGTGAACTGAAGTATCTCATGATGCATTCTCTGAAACTGTGTACTGATCCTATCCCAGAATACATACTACACATTTATGATACATTCATGTCGACTCAACACTAGCTTTGTGCTAAGTGTAAATAGCTAAAGTAACTGATTGCCAAATGCTTAGGTTTCAAGGCTACATGCTTTTTCTACATGTTCATATAATGGATATGAGCCAATAACTACAACAAGTAACAGCATACAAATTTGAGAGATAATATGTTTAGAGTATCATCATTCATTTTGGCACTTTAATAATCAGTATATGTTATATATTTAAATTTAGCCATTAGGAATTGGCAAACTCAGCTAAAATTAAACCATTGAAACCTCACAAAAATAGAGCTGAGCTTTGTTTAGCATTAATGTGAGTGCAGTAATTCTCCTGTAAACAAACACGCAGAGTGTTTATTCCTGTTCTAGGTATCACATTGCAAGTGCACAAAGGTCTGCAGTAGTATGAAGAATTGTTCAATTGTGCAGGAAGGATGTTCACAAAGACCTGCACAAGTGTAAAGAATCTGATGTGTCTTCACCATTAGGTAATGCTACTCAACTGAATGCACTTTGTGTTTCTTGTTAATTGATTTCCAGTTTAGACTGATCTCTTTGCAAGTGATATGCAAGGAACAGGCTGATTAGTGCATCAATATGTGAAATTCAGCTTCTTAGCATTCATTGTCTCACTGGGATTGCTGGATTACAATGGTCCAATTGCAGTAGAAGCTACTACCAATATAATTATCTGCAACTCTTATAAGAGTTCTATATCTAGCAATACTGAGCTCCTAACCTGGCCTCCCATGCCAGGCTCTCCAAACAAAGGTACCTTTTCTCCCTTAGACATTTTAAACTTAGCATGAAGCCTCATTTCATCAGCCACTATAACCAAGGCAACAAAAACTGTGTTAGGCTGAAAACCCAGCCACAAAGCTAGGGTATGGCCTACTCAGAATTCCTTGAAGTCTGCTTCAGTTTACATTTGCAGGCCGAGCTGTGGGATTTTCCCCAAACTCTGGGAGCCTTTTGTATTTGAGTGTGTGTGTGTGTGTGTTTACCTGTAATTTGCACATTTAGAGATCTGTGCAAATTGCGGCCAGAATCTCCACAATGCAGTCGTACTTTGTGCAACTTGTGCAAATTTGCATGAAATTCAGCTATGATTTGCACAAATTAAAAGAAGATGGGAAATCCACTAACTGGCCTGACTTGCTGCAAACAAAGTCAGGCTCCACAGCAGGAAATAGAATGAAGTGCAGGGGGGGGGGCAAACCAATGGAAGCTCATCAATCTCCACCTCCCCAACAGATCCTTCAGACATCCCTATAAATAAGCAAGCAAACAGGTGAAAACAGCATTTCTTCACAGCATTCTTTGCAAATATCCATGATGAATATGCAGAAGGCAAGGGGACGGTGCCTTTGAGGTGGGATCAGGAAAATATACCATAGCCTTAGAGAACCTTTTTCAGCCCAAGGACTGAATTCATTTTTGGAGAAGTTGTTGGGGTCACATTCAATGGTGGATGGGGTTGAAGGCAAAAGGCATGGGGTCAAAACAAACACAACCCCCCGCTCAGCATATTATAGCTTAAAGCTGTTACTACCAGCTACAAAGCCTTAGGAGGGGCAATTCAACTTCTGAAAATGGAAAAAATATACAAAAGCCAGGAAATGCATGTTGTCTATCCTTGCCTTAACACATGAAAATAGCTATGGTTTGAATTAATTTATTATATTTTTATATTTATTTATTTACTTATTCCATTTTTATACCACCCAATAGCTGAAGCTGTCTGGGCAGTTTACATTTAGACAGATTAACAACAGAGTAATTTCTGAAAATATTTAGAGCGAAATGATTTGGCTTCCATCCTTATCAGTAGCCGTGGCAATCCAGAATTTTTGCTTTCTGTCAAGAGAAAGGACCTAAGAACAAGATTCCATAACAACAGATCTGTGCTTCTTATCCAAAAGAACTAGATCAGCCAGACATTTTAACTCACCTGCAGAGTCTCTCAGATTTACAATAGCTTCCAACTGAACAAACGAAGGGCACTGACATGCTCGACAAAGAGGAACACTTTTGGATCTACAGGCTCAGAACTCTTAGTCCATAGGGCCTTAATTTGAAGTTCGGTTCAAATTCAGCTTTATACCACTCATATTTTTGTTTCGTTTTTACTCCTTAGGATTTTTTTTTATTTCCCAGCATTCCAAACTGCCATTCTTGATATCTGTTTAATTTCACAGCTACTTATGGGGTTGAAAGCCAAAACATGTAGCTCAAAATATATTTTGAAATCACTCTGTTGCTAGTCTATCTATCTTTCTTATATATTTAACTTATGACTGACTGCATCCATAGTGGTTCCAGAGCCACCTTGTTGCTATGCTGTTGTGTTTCTTTACACCTCTCTCTCTCTCTCTCTCTCTCTCTCTCTCTCTCTCTCTCTCTCTCTCTCTATATATATATATATATATTTATATGAATTACAATAAATTTTCCACACACTCTTCAGATGACACTTCAGTATTTAGAGCTGCTACAGTTACTGCCTATATGTGTTTCACGAATAAAATTATTCCATCATCATCATCATCATCATCATCATCATCATCATCATCATCTAGGAATAAAAATTATCAAGAGTCAGAGTGTTGCCAGTTGCCAGAGATTGGCTCCAACTTTACACATGGAATGTGACTAGAATGTCTTTACCAGTCCTGCTCTTGTAAGGTATTGTTAGACATGTGGGTTGAAACTCAGATGCCTTTACAAGTCCTAGGGGCTTTCAAAAGCACTCCTTTCTCCCTTGACAAAGAGCAGAGTTCAGCCAACAGTGAATGCTTTTGAAAATCCCACCCATGAGGCCCAAGTGCTTCAAAGTCAGGCAAATGCATTGTTCTCATCTTTAGTATCAAGTGACTCGTTGACATGTCAGTTACCAGAACCTTTGCTCTTTCTAGATATATGAAGGTGATGGGGCTGAGAATGGTATTCAGTTCTGGTTCTATTAATATGCAGTTTAAACATTCATTGAGGGGGGAGGGAACATTGGCACACTGTGTCCTAAAAATCAATGCACCACTATTTTATTTTCTTGTATAAAAAATATTAGACATACTGGAGCTATTTAGCTTTGGCTAGTGGCCCAGCTAAGCCTTTCTTTGGACAGGGATAACCTGGCTTCAGCAGTCTATGCTCCAGGTTAAAGTACTGTAACGTCCTCCATGTGAGGCTACATTTGAAGACAATTCGGAAACTGCAAGTTGTGCAAACTGTGGAGGCCAGATTAAAAGAGTGTGAGCATCTAACTCTGATTCTGGCCCATTTGCTCTGGCTGCCTATATGTTTCCAAAGCCTAATTCAAGGTTCTGGTTTTAACCATATATTGAGTGCCTCCCCTGAGAAAGGTTTAGAGGATGGCAACAATGGAGACAGACTTTTTGGTGATGCCCCCCCCCCAACTGTGGAATGCTGTCCCAGCATGGCCAGCCTGGTACCAACATTGTCATCTTTTCAGTCCAGGTTAAGACTCTCCTCTGTTCCCTGGCATTTGATGGCTCTTTAATGCATCAGTTGAATTGCTTATGGTTGTCACTGATGTTTTAGTTATTTTATGGGGCCGTGGTGTTTTTAGTGGATATTTGTTTCTAGTTGTTTTACATTTTGTATGTTTTAATTTTGTTGTATGTCACCTTGAGTGTTCCCCCCCCAAAAGGCATCTAAGAAAATAACAACAACAACAACAAAACAACAACAATACATTTCAGTATCTACCCCCCCTTTCTTCCATGTGAAACTGGAACGCAGGGGAAATGTGGTGAAATATGTGTGCACGTGTGTGTGTATGGAATGGGGGTTTGTCTCCTTTTGCTTGCTCTTACCGTAATAATATGACCACATTGTAAAGTAGTGTGCTGTTCTTTTATTTAAAAACAATCTTTGTACTGGTCTCCAGTGCTCATCAACCTAAGAATATAAGAAGATCCACAGTAGATCAGATCAGAGACCTATCTAATCCAGCACTCTATTTATGCAATGGACAATCAAATGCCCAGGGGAAAACCGCAAGTAAGATATGAGTACAATAGCACCCTCCTACTTATGTTTCCCAGCAACAGGCATACAGAGGCATACTGTGCCTGATACTATAGGCCAGGGGTCCCAAACCTTTTTGGATATGTTCCCATGTTTTTGAATTTGGACACCATCACAAAATAGCTCCCATGCTGAATGTGGCTAGTCACATGATGGCTGCCATGAGGGTCTGGCAAACATTGCAAGTGGCAACAGCATCAACTGTATTGTCTGTCTGGCCCCCATTCTGTATCCTTCACAGTGCAGGTGTGTGTGTGTGTGTGTTTGGGGAAGTCTTGTATCCAACTCCAGGGAAGAGGTGCAACTAGTGCTGCTTGAGAATTTATCCTCCAATTTCCAGAAAGTTTTCATCCTTCATTAAAGTTTTCATCCTTTTATCAGCTTAGGCTGATATACCAACTGCGCCCTTATCCGGACAGTGATAGCCTAGCTACAGTTATCCATGCTCTGATAACCTCTCGTTTGGATTACTGCAATGCATTATACGTGGGGCTGCCTTTGAAAACGGTCCGGAAGCTTCAGCTGGTACAAAACAGGGCAGCCCGTTTACTAACAGGGACTGGCTTGCGAGATCACATTACTCCAGTCCTTTTACAACTTCATTGGCTGCCAGTCCAGGTCCGGGCCCGATTCAAAGTGCTGGTATTGACATTTAAAGCCCTAAACGGTTTGGGGCCAGGTTATTTGAAGGAACGCCTCCTCCCATATGTACCTACCCGGACCTTAAGATCATCTACAGGGGCCCTTCTCCGTGAGCCCCTGCCAAAGGAAGTGAGGCAGGTGGCTACTAGGAGGAGGGCTTTCTCCGCTGTGGCACCCCGGTTGTGGAATGAGCTCCCCAGAGAGGTCCGCCTGGCACCTACACTGTACTCCTTTCGTCGCCAGCTGAAGACCTTTTTATTCACTCAGTATTTTAACACTTAATTTTAACTCAAATTTAAATTATACTGTTTTAACTCTGTATTTTAACCTTATAAGAATTGTGCTGCGTGGTTTTATCCTGGTTGTGCTTTTTATATTGTATTTTGTATTTGTATTTTAACTTGTTGGTTGTTTTATGATGGTTTTAATTTTTGTGAACCGCCCAGAGAGCTTCGGCTATTGGGCGGTATAAAAATGTAATAAATAAATAAATAAATAAATAAAGAGGCTTCCATGTTTATGCTTCATTCTCAGGATGTTTTATAGAGCTTGCTTTGAATTTATTTTGGTTGTGCTTTGAGTGTAGTCACTGTGAGGTGGCTGGGGGTTCTCTTTGTGTGTGTTTTCTATTGCTAACCGCTCTGCTTGCTCCTTGTGTTTGCTGATCTGAAAAAGCCCTATGGGAGAAGTTAATTCATGGCATTTTCCCTTGGTCATGAAGCCAAGAAGGCTACAGAACAAAGGTTGTACCATGAAAGACAGGATACTTGTGCACAGCCCTCAGCCACCTCATAAATAAGGCAGGCACAAGAATCCAGAAACCAACCCAGGCGATTTTCTGTGAAATTTTGTTCCGCTTTCAATTTCTTTTTGAACACAATTTCTTTTCTATCAAATTGAATGAGAGTTGTCAGACAAAAAAATATGCAGGAGAAATTTTTGGCACAGCTAGGGAACGTTGGAAGTTGTAGGACTCCCCTCTTCTGTCTAAACATGCAAAGGATTGCATCCTAAAATGTCTTTATGTATAGTCACTTGTTAAAAAGTCTGCTTCCCTGGACTAGACTCTTTCTCCCTGATATGCTCCTTTTCTATTTACAGGGCTTCCCCCACCCCTGCAAAAGGAGAAGCAGTAAAACATGGCATGCTCCACTTATAGCCTGAAGTGGTATATGCCATGTTAGCACTTTAGCATTTTATTCCGTCATTCTCACCTCATTTTTCTACATGCGTAGACACAGTCTCAGCTCAACAGGCAGTGTTACAAATGAGTCAAACGTTATTTAGAAATCTTTTGTTCTCTGATTCATATTAGTATCATTTAGTAACTTTTTAAAACACACACACACACACATCTGAAATAAGTATGGCTGTTTGCCTATCTCGCTTCATCACCAAAAGTTGCATGGATTAGAGTTTCCACGCAGCTCTTTACACACTCTTGGGCCTAATCTACACTAAGCAGGATATTGCACTATGAAAGTGGTATATAAGGAGCCACACTACTGCTTTATAGCAGTATTGAAGTGCACTGACAACTGTTGGGGCTCATTGTCACATAACATATACTGCCTTCATACCACTGTTATACCGCTATATCCTGCTTGGTGTGGCTCCTGCCTTTTATATACAGCTTTCATACTGCTTTCATAGTGCAATATCCTGCTTGGTGTAGATGAGCCCTTGGAAGAGGAATAGTGGGGATCATTTCATTGCTGCTGCTTCATCAATCCTTATGTTGCCATGTTGTGGGTGAGGGTGGGGTTAAGGCAGATATATCACTAAAATGGATTGAATTATCTTGTAAATGATTAAATCATATTTTTTATAATACAGACTAGCATTAATTAGTTAATCAGTGTCACACTTCATTTATGACTCAACTCAAAATGTGATAAAACAAAAAAAAAAAGCTTTTTAGTGTGCTGTTTATTTATTTATTTATTACATTTTTATACCGCCCGATAGCCAAAGCTCTCTGGGAGGTTAACACAAAATCCACACAATCCTATCGGGATAGTTGTAAGTGTCTGACCTTGGAGACTAATGACTATCTAATGCAGGGCAGGCGGAGCACAGAGGGGATCCTCTTGTCCATGATCCGTCCACCCTGCAGGTTTTGCTGGATGCACGATTTATTTATTTATTTAACTGCATTTATATCTCACCTTTTTTCCTCCAAGGAACCCAAGGTGCTGTACATAATCCTCCTCCTCCAATCCATTTTATCCTCACAAACAGCAACCCTGTGAGGTAGGTTGGGCTGAGAGTCTGTGACTGGCCCAAAATCACCCAGTGGGTTTCCATGGCTGAGTGGGGTCTAGAACCCAGATCTCCTGACTCCCAGTCCGACACTTTAGCTATACACCACACTGGTTCAAGCATCTAGCCGGGTAGCTTTGGAGAAGGAGGGGAGAGGCCATGGGGCACATAGAAAATTGCATAAAGGATCTTCCATGGCCTCTTTCCCTTCCATACCCACTTTTCATCTTCTCTGTGCTCTGTTCCGAAGCATAGAGAAGAAGCTGGGGTGGAGAGAACCATGCCAACTATGAGGCAGAGGAGGATGGGCAGAGTGAGCAATTTCTGGGAAATGAGGTCAGACTGCTGGCTCCAACCTCAGTTCTCAGCAACCCAAAAAATCCCGTGGCCTAGAGGGCATAGGATTGCACCCTCTGTGAACATTTTAGAACATTCTCTAAACAGTAAGTTAATGTGCATGATTCAGCCAAAGTTCAAGCATTTTTGAATTCCATTGGCTATTTTATTCTTTATAAGACTAGTCAATCATTGTGAACCACCGTTGAGTTGCCCAGAAATATGTGATCCTGAGAATTAAGTACATGTAAAATTTCAAATTGTGTGTGTGTGTGTGTGTGTGTGTGTGTGTGTCATCATTCTTAGTAAATGGCAGCTTGGGGAAATGTAAGCATTTGCTTGAAGTATTCCCATTGAACAAATGGGGCATGTAGTTACTCTTACTCTGAGTCCTGAGTACAATGGGACTTACAGTGCCACCCTATATGTGTTTACTGTAGGGATTTAAAAGTCTATCGATTTCACTCCCTATTGAGTTAAATATATATATCAAGGCCTTTCCGTTTCTTTCATGAATAAATTTTCAAAGTTGTGTTAACTCTTATAAAAAAATAAACAGAATAAAATTCTCATCTATCTGCAACAACAGAATTCAATACACACAAATATCTCAGGCATGGAGAGGACCATGTCGTTTCTGCCTACCATGTAGATGTTAAAGATAAGAAGCCATTAATTGAAAAGAATGAATTCAGCACTATAAGCATGGGTACATACACAGGGATTCAAATCCAGAATTGTAAGAGTTAAACTCTCAAAACCCTCTTGCCTGGATGGACAAATCTGTCACTTTCATTCCCCCCCCCCCGCATTTGAATTGTTTTAATCTCAAATTCTTTCCATCTTTTTAATGAAGACTTTTGAAAAATGTGAGCAGCTCGTATACTTTAGGATCCAAGTGAAATTCTCACCCATCCCTAGTCTACTCAAAAGTAAGACCCATGCACTTCAGTGGGGTTTACTTCCAGGAAATTGAGTATAGGATTGCAGCCTTACTCCCTAATAAGTATGTTTAGGAGTGCTGCTTTAAAAATATTAATATATGCCCTATATATATTTGTCCATATTAAATAAAATTGATTACTCTCATCATTGCTACCATGGATTAAGATACATTATTTTGGAAGAAAAGGCCCCTTCCAACTTTACTGTTCTATGATTCTATGAAGCATCTTGTATGTAATCACAATTGTGTAAACAAAAGGGTATTTAGAAAAGTATTTTAAAGACTGTTAAGAGATTTTAAAAAGTCTTTGTTATGGGTCCTCCAGCGGGAACTTGCTGGTTCCGCTCCCATCTTCTGCAGCTTTTACTCTAGAGCAATGTGAAACAAACTATACACTTTAGACTTTAATGCTATTGGAGCTATTGTTCCCACAGCTTTTGGCAATTTGTGAAACCTGCTAACCATTGTTCCCCCAGGTTGTTCCATTCTGTTCTCAGCTTTAACTCCCAAAGGAAGCAATGCAGCTGAGTGGAAATGCTCCAGTAATGATGGATTTTCTACAGCAAAATCTCTCTTTCTCACACTTGTATGTAAGATTTAAAAGGGAGAAAAGTATGTATCTCCATCCATCCTATGGGGTTAATAAAGATATTTACCTGATTAGCTACACTGGCCATATATTTGAAACCAACTGGAATTACATCTACATAACTTTGAAGAGATCATGGATGACCTCCTCTACTAGCAACCCAAATTCAGGATAGTAACCATTTAACGAACTTTAATCCTTGTTTTCTTTAGGAAGGCTAAAGCATGCTAAACCTAACAGATACTTTCCATTCATCTGGATAATATTGAAAGTATGGATTTGTATGCTGACAGTGATGCTTTTGTAATGTCGTTTTGTGAACTCCCATGTTTTTTTGAGCTGTTGAATATTTATTCCTTTGAATTGTTTTTTCTCCTTCCATTCTTTAAGTCATATTACATACTTCGATCCTTGTGGCAAGGGAAAATCCATCACTTTTCTTCCCAGATGCACCTAGAAGGGTAATATATCTAAGAGTCAGCTTTAAAACGAAAATAAAATAAAAATGCCATTGTTTCTGCATTGCGAATTGCTATGAAGCAGAATCTAGGAAAGGCATAAAGGCTGCAATAGCAGAAAGAACTTTGTGCATGATAAATTTCATTGTCATTAGGTATAGCACTAAAGATAAAGTAGGCTCCAAATCAACATCAATATGTGTGTGTGTTGACCCAGTACAATTAGCTCCTGGATCTGAGAGGCAAAGGGGTCATTAATCTGGCTTGCTGTGCTGGCAAGTAACTAGCTATGATGGCACAGATCTACCTCTCATATGACTGTCTAGCATGGGTTAAGCAACCCTGTCTTTTGAGCCTTGCTGAATTTGTATGGACATATTATCCAGATGCAGCATATTATCAAGATGCAGTATTCCTAGGGATTAGGAAATAAACCAGTGCCCAGGGACTTTTTAAAATTATTTTTTTATTTGCGGCTCCTTCATCGCCCGAGGCAATCCCAAGACAGTATACATAGAAGTATAGAAACAATATAATGATAAAAAATTCAACAGTGGCATAAATCCAGCAAGTTAAAAAAAAGAAAAAAAAACCATTAGGTCTTAAATCAATTTACATTTTATTTTAAAATTTCAAAATATTTAAATGGATGGACCATTGTTTTGGTTGTCTACTCCCATAGGTGTTACATGCAGCCACTCTTTGACAGGGTTGTTGAATTGCCTCTTTCTTTTAGCTAGGGTGACCATATGAAGAGGACAGGGCTCCTCTATCTTTAACAGTTGCATAGAAAGGGGAATTTCAGCAGGTGTCATTTGTATGCATGTCGCACTTGGTGAAATTTCCTCTTCATCACAACAGTTAAAGCTGCAGGAGCTATACTGAAGCTATACTGTGACCAGATTTAAAAGAGGGCAGGGCACCTGCAGCTTTAACTGTGGTGACGAAGAGGAAATTTCACCAGGTTCACCTGCTGAAATTCCCGTTTCCATAAAACTGTTAAAGATAGAGGAGCCCTGTCCTCCTTTTCATATGGTCACCCTATTTTAGCACTTCTCAGCCTTGGCTACTGTGTTTTGCCAGCAGGTACTGCTCATCAAAGTATGCATACAATGCTCAAGGAGCAATGAACCTCCTAACCCATTCCATCTTGCTTTGATCCATTGTGTATCACTTGATTTGTCCTCTATGGCATTAGGTCATTATCACACTTCTTTCTTTAGGAACAATGGGAGCATGTGTGTAAAAACAGTGCTCCAAAGTAAAGGTTTTGTCTATAATAGTCTATAGAATAAGAGCTGAGCTACCCCACCCCACCCCAACTACAGGGTGGTCCTAGAAAGTTGCTTAAGACTGGCTAGTGGTAAAGCTAGCTCTGCCACAAGTAAGGATGTATGACCATTTTGTTTTTGCTTGCAAAACATGCAAGCATGCCCCATTTGAAGCCACAAACATGAATGTAGCTTGTGTCTGCCAAATATGTTTGCAAATCAATGAACACATACTTGTGTTCTTGTTTCTGATTCAAACTTCAATTTGTGCAAATTACGGAATCTGCACAAAATTCCTCAGTAGATTAAATCAGCCCTGCTATAGTTTATGGAGGAAATATGTGCAAGAGATTTGCCCAAATTCTCAGAGATTTGCACAAATATTGGGAGATTTGCACAAATTTCCCATTCAATTGCTGGTCAATTTGTGCAAATCTCCCATTCGCAGAAAGCGAACAGCAACCCCAAATGCAAATGGTAATTGGGCATGAGATTATCAGTAAAACAATGTTTGGAGAATCCTAGCAATCTCAAACATTGATCGTTTGTTCATCCCAAATCACAAGTAATACTGCAATAGTAATAGTAATAAGTAATAGCACAAATAATATTGCAATAGCATGGACATTTTAAGCACTTTATATTCAGGACATAGCTTGGAAACATAATTACATAGGTCATACCAGGTAGGGTCAGAGTGGGTTATGGGATAAGAAAGGTTAAAACAAGTTGTATTGTTTGTCTCCCTAAAGCATCAGTTGGAGGTGATGTGGTTCTCTTTGTAGTGGCATCTCATGGTTAGTTGACTTGATAGGATATATCTGCTCTAGGGATCAGCTCACCTCACCTATCCAGGTCTAATAATTGACTTAGGAGGAGTGGCGAGGTCTCTCTGGGCACATTATTTGGATGTGTGCACCATCGTGTCTTAGAATGAGATTGCCGCTCTTTAGACAGAGGGCTTTAGGTGGAAGACTCTGAGGTTGGAGCCTTCTGCATGACATATGCCCTACCTGCAGATGTCATGCAGGGCAGAAGAAAGAGCATAGGCTTTCACAGCCTTGCCATTCTCCTTAAAAGTATTTTTAGCTGGATCGACATCTGAACCTGTTTAGCCTGCTTATCTTCCTTGTGGTGGGGCTGGGAACAGAGAGGTGTTAGGATTCCGGCCTCTCATCTTGTCTTTCTGCCCACCGGTCTTCCTTCTCCTTTTTTTAAAGTTTTATTACTTGAAGTTGTAGAGGATCTACTGTGGCTTTCTATTAGCTTCTTTTCCTTTCTTAACATTTCCCACTTTTCTAGTGTGAAAGTTGTTGTTGTCACTGATTATTATTTATTAATAATCATAGTGATTATTATTTATTAAAATGTTAATTTATTGCATCATTTTGCTGTAGGCACCTTCAGTATTAACTGGAAGAGTACACTTTATAAACATTCTTTCCTACTAATGGAAGCCAGGTTAGCACCCTCTCTGATGTCCTTCCACTGGAACATGAAAAATCTCATTTTTATTTAGACATGTGTTTGGCTTTTAAGCTGACCTGTTAGCTGAAATATGCTTTCATTGGTGGGTGCTGTGTGTATCTATCTATATATCTAATCTAAACTTATTCATAGTTTAGATTCACCTTTAAGGGTACAGCTCCACTCAAGGCAGTTTTTCTTAATTTTCTTGATGTTCTTTTGATTGATTTGTGGTTTTTTTATGTTTTAATTATAATTTTGTATTTTTCTTGTATTGTATTGTTGGCTGCCTTGAACACTATTCATAGGGAAAGGCAGGATATAATAAAGAATCACTATTACAGTATGTAGAGACAATAAGGCCCTTTTGGTATCAGGAGTATTTGTCCCTAAACATTAATCCATTTCAAAGAGAAATAATTATTTCTGATTACTTGCATGTTTATTTCATTTACTATTTAAAGCAACTGTGAAGTCATATCAAATAAATCTTATTTTAAAGCTTTTCTGAGGTGTCTATCAGGGTGGGATACTGATTTTTATTCCTTGATGTTTGTAAAAGATATCCTTCTACAATTGTCAATGTGATGTCAATCTACTTCTCTCCTCCTTTGCAGTTCATTGCTGTTCCTCTCCTCTCGGAAAATCCTTCTAAACTGACTGGTTGCAGTTATTACGCTTTATATGAAGGATCTATGTTGAAAGGCTGTTATGAGTTTCTGTCCCAGTGGATCGTATGATGAAGTTGAAGCAGCCTTTCATCCAAAACTGTATAATAACATCAGTTGGGAAATACAGAAGTGCCACGGATTATTGATAGAGTCATATCTGCAATTCTGCTGACAGACTTGATGCCTCAAAATGTTAAGGTGGGGGGAAAATCTGTTACTATTTCCCTCTCTTGTTTCCATGTAAAATTTGAAGGATCCTTTAGATTCTCCTTTAATTGTAAACAGACAATACAGGTTGCTCCTATTAGTTTCCCTATTTCATCTGCAAGACCTGACACATTTAAGAAAGCATTCATAACTTATGTTTAGAACATACACAAAAGTCCCAGGAGTTAGGAGGTAAGGGATAAGTTTTATTTGATTAACGTTCATAGTTCCGTCTATTTTTCTATTTTGTTTTTAAAGTCAGTATGTCTTTTTTGGATAGCTTCAGCTAGAAGTAAAATAAATATCTAATGTGTGTGTGTGTCTGTGTGTGAGAGAGAGACATGCTGACAGTATGAGCCATAAAGCTACACAATTATCCTTTCCTAACATCTAAATATCATTGCAACTTTAGTATACTTCATGTGTATGTCAGAGTGGGGTGTGAGGTGCCGATTTTGCTGATATAAAATACAATTTTTTTGTGCCTGGCTTGGAAAGACTATCCAAAGTGGCTGATCTCTCTTTAATCTCTCTGTTCTATAATATTTCTGATGATCCAATCTGTTAGCTTTATATTCAGGTTCTCTTAATATGGATTAGTTAATACATTTCAACTGCCCTTTTGTGCAGAGTCATGGCAGGGCACTCCCTTTTTTTTGCTTTTAGCTAAATAATTGGGATTATAGTTTTAATGACTGAATATAAAACTCTATGATGTGGATGTGGTTACAGAAGATGGCTTGGTGAAGGAGTAAAATGGCATGTCATTTTAATCCTTTCACCAAGGCATCTTGGTGAAAGAGTACTAAGTTTTCATCGATGCAAAGCATGAAAGCGAAACTCGTTGTTTTCTTTTTGGATAAAATATGTGGCTGATTCAATGAGAGCATAGCAGATTGTGGGGAATGATCAGGGTGGGGAACCTGTGGCCCTCCAGAGTTGTTGGACAATAAATCCCATCATCCCCAGCCAGCATGACTACTTTACAGAAGTGATGAAAGTTGTAGTCCAACAATATCTGGAAGGCTGAAGGTCTCCCACTCCTGCTCTAGGTTTTCAGAATCATACTTTTTGATTGAAACTTAACTTTTACTTTAGAAACAGCACTATTGTACAAATCTTGCAAATAGCCTTTCCATTGCATGTAGAATTATTGTCCTTATAAATAGTCCAAACCAGGATTTTAAAATCCTGTAACTAAACCAGAAGCTAGTAGTTTTAACGGCTTATTTCCCCCCCAGCATCATTCCAGAGTAATACAAAATTAATGTTAACATTGAGAAAAAGTAAGCAACTTCCTTTTAGATTGCTTGTAATGAAATTGAACTAACAGAAGACAGCAAGTTGCAACCATCATGTGTTCCTGATAAGGGGAATGTCTTGCATTGGCTAATCTGCTTAAATGTTCAATTCTTCAATGATGAAACATTGAATATAACTCAACTTCCTTATTATTTATTTATTTATATAGCACCATCAGTGTACATGGTGCTGTACAGAGTAAATCAATAAAATAGCAAAACCCTGCCACATAGGCTTACATTCTAATAGAATCATAATAAAACAATAAGAAGGGGAAGAGAATGCACCAAACAGGCACAGGGTAGAGTAAAACTAACAGTATAAAAGTAAGATCAAAATCAAGTTTTAAAAGCTTTAGAAAAAAAGAAAAGTTTTTAGCTGAGCTTTAAAAACTGCGATTGAACTTGTAGTTTGCAAATGTTCTGGAAGAGCATTCCAGGCTTTAAGGGACAGCGGAAGAAAATGGACGAAGCGGAGCAAGGGAAGTAGAAACCCTTGGGCAGGTAAGAAACATGGCATCAGAGGAGCGAAGAGCAAGAGCGGGGCAATAGTGTGAGATGTGAGAGGAAAGATAGGAAGGAGCTAGACTGTGAAAAGCTTTGTAGGTCAACAGGAGAAGTTTATATTGGATTCTGAGGTGAATTGGAAGCCAATGAAGAGATTTCAGAAGTGGAGTAACATGGTCAGAGCGGCGAGCCAAGAAGATGATCTTAGCAGCAGAGTGGTGAACAGAAACTAAAGAACTGATGAGAGAAGAAGGAAGGCCAGTGAGAAGAAGGTTGCAGTAGTCCAACTGAGAAATAACCAATGCATGAACAAGAGTCTTGGCAGAAGAGACAGACAAAAATGATCGAATCCTGGCAATATTATACAGGAAAAAATGACAGGATTTAGCTACTGCCTCAATATGAGGAATAAAGGAGAGTGAGGAGTCAAATATAAAGCCAAGACTACGAACTTCCTTGACTGGAGTAAGTGTAACATCATTGACAGTAAGAGAGAACAGCGCCTACCAGAAGGCTGGCAAATGCTCCTCAAGTGATTGGTGTTTGCATCTGGCATTTGAAGTGAAGTTTGTAGGTGAGGTAATATGACAAGTGAAAGCAATAGAAAAATGTCCACATGTCCCTTAAGACTTAGCCTACTGTTTCTTTCCCCTCTTTCCTATCAAGTTCTCAGAATGAACATGTATGTATTGAGCAAGAAGTATGATAGATGCTAAAATCTACATCAGTGACAGAATGTAGGGGGATTTGCACATTGGACTGGGAAAGGATAAAATAAGGTGGTCTGCTGGAAATAGATGAATTTGAATTTTAAAAAATGAATAAGAAGCACTGGCAGAAGGCATTTCACATTTCTGTAAGGTATACAGAGAAAATGTACATAGTACTGAACTGCATTCCTTGTGGTTTTTAATATAGCATGGGATCTCTGTTAATCATAAGAAACTGCCTTCTGTTATGCTGAAATGCAAAGCAAAAGCACTGTACATTGATGGTGCTATATTAATAATAATAATAATAATAATAATAATAATAATATAAGTAAATATAAAAGTCTCTTAAAATTAGTTCAGAAGCCTATGTGGGATGAAGATCCTGTTCCCATGGCGTAGTGAAAATGTTTCTCTGCCATGCCCATAGAATAAAGTATGATGTGAACATAAGAACATAAAAAGAGCCCTGCTGGATCAGTCCAAGGGTCCATCTAGTCCAGCACTCTGTTCACACAGACGTCAACCAGCTCTCAACTAGGGACCCAGAAGCAAGACATGGTGCAACAGTGCATGCGTGCGCGCGCACACACACACACACACGTTCCCCAGCAACTGTCTCTAATACTGGAGGTAGCACATAGCCATCAGGACTAGCAGTGATTGATAGCCTCCTCCAGGAATTTATCCAACCCACATTTAAAGCGATCCAAATTGATGGCCATCACCACATCTTGTGGTAGTGAATTCCATAGTTCAATTATGTGCTGTGTGAAGAAGTACTTCATTTTATCCATCCTGAATCTCCTACCAATCAGCTTCATGAGATGAGCCCAGGTTCTAGTATTATGGGGGGTGGGGGAAATGTCTCCCTATCCACATTCTCCACACCATACATAATTTTGTACACCTCTATCATGTCTCCCCTTAGCCTCCTTTTTTCCAAGCTGAACAAACCCAGCTGTTGTAACCTTCCCTCATAGGGGAGGTGCTCCAGTCCCTGGATCATTTTAATTGGTATTTTTTTTTGCACATCTCCCAGCTCTACACTATATATATATATATATTTAGGTGACCAAAACTGTACACAGTTGTACACTGTGGTCATAGAATCGTAGAATAGTAGAGTTGGAAGGGGCCTATATGCTCAATGCAGGAATCCACATTAAAGCATCCATGACAGATGGCTGTCCAGCTGCCTCTTGAATGCCTCTAGTGTGGGAGAGCCCACAACCTCCCTAGATAATTGGTTCCATTGTCACACTGCTTTTACAGTTAGGAATTTTTTTCTGATGTCCAGCCACAATCTGACTACCTGTAACTTGAGCCCATTATTCCATGTCCTGCTAGAAAAGAGATCCTGGCCCTCCTCTGTTTGACAATGTTTCAAGTATTTAAAGAGTGCTTTCATGTCTCCCCACAGTCTTCTCTTCTCAGGGCTAAACATGCCCAGTTCTTTCAGTCTCTCCTCATAGGGCTTTGTTTCCAGACCCCTGGTCATCCTGGTTGCCCTCCTCTGAACACGCTCCACACCATAGATTTGTGTAAAGGCAGTATGATGCTGGCAGTTTTATTCTCAATTCTTTTTCTAATAAGGCCTAACATGGAGTTTGCCTTCCTTACAGCAGCTGCACACTGGGATGACATTTTTATCAAACTGTCCACCACAAACCCACATCTCTTTCTTGTTCAGTAACCACCAACTCAGATGCTATCAGGTTGCACTTCAAGCTGGGTTTTTTTGTCCGAATGTGCATTATTTTACACTTGCTTACGTTGAACTGCATCTTGCATTAAAATGCCCACTCTCCCAGCTTGGAGAGATTCTTTTGGACCTCCTCACAATACCTCTTTGTTTTAACCACCTTAAATAATTTGGTTTGATCGGCAAACTTGGCCATACTCCACCACACAGTTCCCCCCTGTTGTGTTAGCACACCTATGTCACACATTACATTATGGGTGTATGGGAGTATGTGTGCATGCCTTCTTTTCCATCACAGTAAAAGGATCTTCAAGCTGGTTGGATTTCTGCTGGCTGTTTCTATAGAATATGTATTTTTTGTTTTGTTTTTAAGATTAGGGATATTTTAAATAACTTGAATAAAGATCTTTACAATAATTTTTTGCCATTCCAAATCGGTTTGTGTGGTTTATTGTGGATGTACACATTTTAAAAATGAATGAAAAAATAAATTTAAAATAAAGGCGAAATGCATATGTTGCAGAAAAGGATATAGTTGCTGGAAACAGAGTGCTGGCCCTGCCATTCTCCGTGGTACCATGATGGCTGTGGGTAAAAATGATGTCAGGAACTTGGGTCTGAATTGTGCAGCAAGATTTCTTCAAGTGCTGTCCTTAACTGCAGTGGCAGGAAACACAATTTAGGCTCTGTGCAAATCAAGAGATGCTATGTGCATACTTACATTCTTAAGTTCCTGTCAATTTGATGACAGTCAGATTTATTCTAGTTTCTCACTGCATTGTTACAGAAAAGTGGGAAATGCTTTTATGTGCAACAGTTTTATTTGGAATTGATAGAATCTGTTTAAATGGGAATTTGTTTCTTCATTTCTTTTAAGGTTCCTTCAGCAGTATATTCTCATACTTGTTGAAAATATTTTTGATATTTGTTTTATTAAATCTGACAGTCTTAATAATGCATATAAAAATAATTTCAGCTTGTTTTTCTGGACAATCTTTGCAGCAGTTTTCAATCAATGCTTTGGAGCTGAGTTTCATTATTGATTCCCTTCATAAATTGATAGTCTCTCTCTCTCTCTCTCTCTCTCTCTTTCTCTCTTTCCCTCCCCCCCACCGCCGTCTCTCTCATGTCTGTCTGTCTCTCCCCAGTAATATAGTGAAGCATTAAAAAAGCAGGATAAGTACTTTACAGTCTTCTTACTGCTGCCCACAGGGTGCTATAAATGCACAAACTGGATATAATTGAAGCACATATTAACTTACCTTCTGTTGTACAGGAAGAACATAAGCAGGCTGTTAATGTTCACCGTGTTGAAACTCTTAACTTGGGGGTTGCGAATTAGCTTGCAGGAGTAATTTGGTAAGCACCTGGGAAATTGCAAGCTTCATTTCCTGCAACGTGGAATATGATTAAAAACAGAATATATTATTATCATGGGCACCATTAAAAAATGTGTAGACAGCATTCCATGATGTTAAAATGGAAATTGGAAGTTGTATTCAAATGTGGAAGATACTGCATGTTAATTATAGTCTACCACAGTGCATTGAAAGTGCAATTCAATTATTTGCTTTGTCAAGCAATATTTTGATTAACCTGAACTTTAATTTTGTACATCTGGTGTTTTTCACAGTGGGATAAAAACATGGTTGAGGTGTACTGCTTGCCAACAGCATCCAGAAACAAGAGAAAGAACATATGCAGAACAACAGTAAACCAGATTAAAGCATTGGGATGGCAATATTTTTGAAATAAAACAGAAAGCACTCTTTAAGGCTGTGCAATCAAAGAAATGAATCAAGCAGGTATTGATGGATATGGAGCCTGAGGTGATGTTTATCCCTCAGACTTTCACAAGCATTGGCTATCATTATACAATTATGTTACTCTAATTGCTACAGTTAAGTTATGATACACCCTGAGGTCTAAATTCACAAAGTAAAATACATTTCAGGATCCATGCCAGCAAAGAAAGAAACACATCAAAATGCTGTTTTAAATAGTGAATATTTTGGAGGTGGAAGTTTTCCTCTCTATTTCTTAAGTCTGCACCCTATCACAATCTGTTACTATAGTAGAGATGGTAACAAAAAATAGATTTTAATAGTGTTGCCTTTATTTATTTCAAAAATGTGTATGTTTCTTTCTACAAATCATTCAAGTCAGCTAACACAGAATAAAACACTATAAAGATACAAATTAATATAATATAAAAATTACAAAATATATGACAGAAGCCCCTGGAAATATGCCAAACAAAAGAGCAGAACCAAAACAAAATTAAACCAGTTGGTAAAGAACAAAATGATACACCAAAAGCCCACTGAAACAGGACTTGGTCTGGTGCCTAAATTAGGGTGACCAACTGTCAGGATTTCCCCGGATTTGTCCTGGTTTTTGTTCTTTCCATGGTGTCAGGGGGGATTTTCTATAATTTTCAATAATGTCCTGGAATGACATACCTTCCCCTTTAAGGCTGCCATTAGCATGGCAGGAGGGAGTGACATGCTTTCTTGAGGCACATCATTCCCCCACCCCAAGCTCCAATTGAGGTCTTAAAGGGGAAAGTGGGTCATTCGTAGACATTATAGAAAAGGCCCCCATTGGAGTGGATGGTGGTGGTGCAGAATGAAATCCTTTCCCCTCCTCCACTCCAATCGGGTTCTTTAAGGTGGCGGGGGAATAACGTACTTTCTGCAGGACTCAGAAAGCTGCTTCCCCCCCCCCACAAACTAGGAGTCCTCTTTTTTGGTTCCCCAAATATGGTCACCCTATTAAATGTGTGCTGTAAAATCAGACATGTGACCAAGGCTATGTTTGGGTGGGCACAACCCCTTGGTACTGAACACGCCCCCTTGGGGGCGACCATGTCGTCCTCCTTTTTGGTTTCCAAAATATGGTCACCCTACCTAAATAGATAATGAGGATCCATGTGGATCTTCCTGGTGGAGGGCCTTTCACAGATGGTGTGCAACCACAGAAAAGTAAGGCTGTGCACCACCTCTGGGTTGAGCTCCAAATTTGAGCCAAAGTGGTACTGGATTGGGCCGAGGCATGTTGAAGCAGATTGGAATGGTTCCAAAGCACTTCAGGACACCTCAGCCTGATTCAGGGCAGTGGTGAGCCCCTACCCACCATGAGGCCAACCTGGAGTCCATTGAACACTCCACTTGCCCCCCCTCTCCCCTCCCTTCTTCCCTCCCCACTCAGCCCCAGAATACGGAATTGCTGCCCCTGCCGCCCAAAGGACTTACCTTAGCTGCACATCCATGATTAGAGCTGCCATTTTACATTATGATGGGGGTTCTGTAGATTTCCTAGATCTATGGTCTTTTCTATTCATTTGGGTCTGAATGGAGACAATAGTTTCCTGTTCCCCTAGAGGTATTAATTTACTTTTAAATGTCAAGGTGATTATGTTATCACAAATTACTGCAGTTGTGAAGGGTCACTGTGCTTATTTTACATGCATTTAAGGTCTAATTTAATTGGCACAAATTGTACTTTTTGTATTACATCACCATTTATCTTTTCCCTTTATGCTCATGTGCATCTATACCTGCCAGCTGAAGATTCTTACATCTGATGAAGGGAACTAGTCCATGAAGGTTTATGTCATATTAAATCTTTTAGACTTTATGGTGCCACAAAACTCTTGTTTCTTTGTTCTGTGATAGAATAACATGGTTATCCTTCTGGAAACTATTTTTTATTTATTACTTATTTTTGAAATTGATAAACTACCCTATAATCAAGTTCTTTGGGTGGTTTAGAGGGATTAGAGCAAACAAAGTTACAATAAACAACAACACAATGCAAACAATACAAAAGAAATCACTTTCAAAGAGAGGAAGAGAACATTTGTAGCAAGGAAACCAATTTAAAACTGAAGACAGAGAAATAAATTATGAACATAGCACTTTGTATGAATAAGTTCTTTTTTAAAGTCATTATACATTGCTCATAGAGGGGAAAACCTGGTGACTGATAGGTTTTATATAAGTGACCAGCTGATGTGCAGCCATCACTTGACAATATTAGGGTTGAACTGAACTAATATGTTTTAATGACCTCTAGATCTACCCCAATAGCTGATAATATACCCATGGTTCTTCAGTTATTCCTTGTACTTTTGCAAAATCTGTTTTGGTTTGTTGATTTTTGTTACTTATACAATATTCTTCAAAATCTCCGACTTAAATCCCAGTCCTATGCAGACTGAGGTGACGGAAATCAACTTTGCTGCTTTAATAAAATGTACCATTTGATGAGTTAATTGTGACATGCTTGAACCATTTCTCCTTATCCTTCTTTGCTTGGAGGCTTTCTTTAGTTCATGACTGTGAAGTCACAGAACTACCCTCAATTTTTAGATTTTGCTTGGTTTGGGGGATACTATGGGAGTTAAATCCTTTTTGAGTGTGTGCTGGTCAGCTTCAACCAAGGGATCTAAAGTTTAGTTAGATTATAAGAATTGGGATGTTTGATCAGGAAATCAACAGTTTGCAGGAGTTCAATTGAAGATCAGAGGAAGTGCTTAGGAAATTGAAATTTAGATTGCAAAGGTGACTACAAATTACCCTTCTGATTGGTTGGACTTGGGGAGGGAAAATAACTTATTTTAAGATATAAAAACTTAAGGCAGAAGCAGAGAGAGAGAATACTAGAGTCTGAGAGGAAAGAAAGGGGAATGCTGCTGGAAGTGGAGAACAGGTTAAGAGAGTGTTGGATTTATGATGGTAAGGTATTGCTTGGATAAAGAACTCAGATTAAATAGTGTCACAGTCTAGTTAGATTAGCTGGATGGGTTTTCTTACCCGAATCACTCACATGCTTGTTTATGTCCATTCAGATTTAAAACATTTTCTTATTAACCCTTTTCTTCAGTAACATTTAAAACATTACTTGAAACGTTGGGGCCTCTATTTTGTTTTTGGGTACCCCATACTACCTAAAGTAGATATCAAAAACTCAGAGAGTAGAAGGAAGGGCAAAAAGGAGCATGAGCACACTGGCCTGCCTGTTTTTCCTTCTACTCAGAGAACAGGGTGTTGCAGCTCCATGATAATTCCAAGTTGTGATCAGCAGTGATATAATTTCCCTCTTGGTTTACACCCAAATGGAAGTCATTTGCTTTCTTGGAATTATTTCCGCACCATTTCAAAATATAGTATGGCTATGCATTTTGGAAAAAGGAAGAGAACACATTATATAAACCGCTTAAAGAAAAGAGAATATTCTTGTATTGAGTTAAAGTTACCCAGCCACAAACTTTCAGCAGGAGCCTGTAGTCATGCTCTATAAAGGTTAGTTCCTTGTGATTTGCGTATTGACTTTCTTTAGCGTTTTAAGAAAATAATGTGGTTGATAACCCTGCCTTTTAGAATAAAGGATAGCCCAGGGGTGAAAACTGTCTAGTCCATTTTTTCTGTTTGCTTTGTGACCTTTTCCTGTAATCCAGCATGTGATCTAGCATCTGACAAACCTTTAATTTTGGCAGGTCATCTGACATGTTAGCTGGAAAGGAAATCTATAGGTTAAGAGAAGTCTCCAGAACTTTTATTGCCACCATCTTTCACAGTTCAGCCGAACTTTTAATTGACACCACTTTTGTTTTCATTCTTTTATAAAGCTCTTATTTTCCACGCACCACAATTATTTTCTTTGCAATTTCCTGCAAGCTAGAAAATAAATACTCTTTATTCTGAGCACAGACAGCCAAGAGGCAAAATTTTGCTGATCTCTTCTGATATTACTCTTCTGAGTAGCTTGACCTATTTTCAGAAGCTTTTATTGCGCCTCTGCCTATTGGATTTTATAGCAGCCTCCAAATGTTATACAAGCCTATCTGGTTCAGGTTCGTCCTCCTCCTTTTTTTGGCTGAGCCAGTGAATACCTAGTGATGGGCCATGGAATGTACTTTATGCCCTTATCCATTGAAAGCAATAAATATTTCCCTTTTATTTCTGTTATTTTTCTCAGAACATATATACTCTCATAAATGTTTAAAAAACAATATAGATGAGAACTGATTAAAGATCTTTAAGTGATTAATTGTTTGATTTTTATTAGTTGACCAAATTCAAATGTGTATATTATCAGAACTTCATTATATGTACCATGGGGAGGATATTGATAAAGTCGTCATAATTTCTCTTAAATGTGATTTACAGGACAATCATATGCCTGTCTACTCAGAAGTTAGTCTTATGGTTCCACTAAGTAACTTAGGGCACAATCCTATGAAGATAGTCTGCAGCTTTTGAACTTGGAAGTTGCCAAGTATCTATTGCAGGGTGGTTGGAACATGGAGAACGATGTTCGCCTTTGCTCTCCAGCCATGCAACATTTCTGCTAGATGGGCAATTTTACCCATCTAGCAGCAGCAGCAGTTCAGAACAGAAGCACAGACGGCTGGAGCAGCCATAGCAATAGTTGTACGGCTGATGCCCCAGCCTCCTGCCCACCCCCACACTCTGTTTACCAAGCACAGAGAGGTAGCTGAAGCATCTCTCTCCATGCCACCTATGAAGGGAGCGTGGTTTTCTGGCTATGATGTCAGAACCATGGCTCTGATCTCATAGCTAGGAAAATGAACAATCCTATGCCTCCCCCTTCCCCAAACACTATCTAGGGAACATAGGATTAGTCTCCAGGTGCAATGTTATGCATGTTTAGGCCTGGCTGGCTGGGGAATGCTGGGAGTTTCAGTACTTTTTTTCTGTCTAAACAAGCATCAGATTGTGCCTTTAAAGTATTGCTAAGGAAGAGAAATCTTTACATATATTATTTTTATCTTCGAGAATATCTAAGATAGATATTGTAAATTGCAGTAACACAGTACATGTGCTTTACTAGCTTCAGAAATGATGACATTCAAACTTCCATCAATATTGTGAAAAATGCAGAATGACTGTGAAGCAGTTCAACCTCGGTTCACTATGTGTGTGTTTTTAACTTTTTAATTCATTATATTTTAAGCAAGATCATTTTGACTCTGCAATGAAAAATCTAATCTAGTTTGTTTTAGTGTAGTTTTATAATATATTAGGAAAAAAAACACTACACACTCATTATGACAAACTGAGGGCTGTCTTCAAGGTGGCAGGTTGGTGCTGCCTCCCTCTGAAACCCTGAGGTTTTCCTTTCCAGGGGTGGTATCAGGTAATCTAGGGTGACCATATGAAAAGGAGGACAGGGCTCCTGTATCTTTAACAGTTGTATTGAAAAGGGAATTTCAGCAGGTATCATTTGTATATATGGAGAACCTGGTGAAATTTCCTCTTCATCACACCAGTTAAAGCTGCAGGTGCCCTGACCTCTTTTAAATCTGGTCACTCTAATATAGCTCCTGCACTTTAACTGTTATGATGAAGAGGGAAGTTCACCAGGTTCCCTATATATACAAATGCCACCTGCTGAAATTCCCTTTTCTAAGCAACTGTTAAAGGTACAGGAGCCCTGTCCTCCTTTTCATATGGTCACACTAGGTAATCCCAATGCTGAGATGGGAGTGTGGGGGTTTCGGTGACCATCTGAGTACCAGAGCCACCACCACCTCTCTTCCTGGTGGAAGGTGACCAATCGCTGGTCGCCTTCCACCAGGGAACAACCCCGGATTGGCTCCACAGCAACATCAGATGGCAGAAGAGCTGATTGAAAAAGTCAAGGGTAACTCTCTGACTTTTTCAACCCGGAACTTCGTGGGAAAGCCCCATGGTGGCTGCAGAACTGCTCTTCGTCAGTTATACGATGCAGGCACAGCCCCCTCAATATATATGTAAAGAGAGGGTTTTTCTTTTCTTTTTTTACTAAAAGGGCCAGGTGAATGTTTCATCCTAAACTCTCTCAAAGGGTTGTTTTGAGGATAACATTGGAGAAAGAGGATGTTATACAACCCCTTGACTCCTTGGAGGAAAGGTGAAATATAAATGTATGAAGTAAGCAGAAAATATTTGTTTTAACTCCTAAAGTGACATTCTTTATCCCCCCTCCCCTAGGACTGAATGAATGAAAACCGTTGGGCTAGCAAGAGTGGGCAACTTGTGGCTCTCCAGATGTTTCGGCTTTAACCCCATCATCCTTCACCATTGGCTATGCTGCATAGGGGTGATGGGAGTAGTTAGTCAAAGCATTTGGCAGGCCACAAGTTTTACACCTCTGGGCTAGAACGTAAAGCTGATCTTGCTGACTTCAGCTACTGAGAATCCAGCCTGTTCTTCTCTGTACAATCCCACCCTGAGATTTGTTTCTTGTTCATTCTAGAGCAGAGGCAGGTAGCCCTTTCCCCCTCTTTAGGGGGACACATTTCCTTGGGGTAAGCTGTCAGGGGCCACATGCCGGTGGGGCCAGAGCTGATACTCCCTCTCCTTCTCTCCCACCCTCTTTTGTAAACCACCCAGAGAGCTTCGGCTATGGGGCGGTATATAAATGTAATCAATCAATCAATCAATCAATCTTTCCTCATTCCATCTCTTTCTGACACTCCATTCTCTCTCTCTCCCCCTCCCTCTGTCCCTCCCTCCCTCCGTCCCCATTCATCCCCAGACAGCAGCCTTTCTGGTAGGGACAGATTGCTTGCACCAGAACTCTGATCCTCACCTCCTTCCATCACTTCCTCCATTTTGGCTCCCCTCATTTTTTCTCTCCATTTGGCCTCTGTCACTCACTCTGGGTGCTCCTTCCTGTGTTAAATTTGGACATGGTTTGTCCATCCCTGCTTTAAGGTGATAAAATGTTAGGAACAGAGCTTTTGGGGCTCAGTAACTAGACACAAGATTAATACAGTAAGTATTAAGCTTTATCAGGATGGAAAATCTCCCACCCTCCCTCACTATTTCTTTCTTCAAAAACAAACACCTGTATTCTAGACATAGAATTCAGGTGTTTGTTTGTTGTGTAGCACAGTAAAGCACTTTGTGGTGTACTCATGACAAAGTTAATACTTCTTCTGAATTACTTCACTTGGGAGGTCAGCTTGGCTGCATGTGCTATATTTTGTATATTATTTTAATGTGAGCCTTACTTTATCCTGGGTAATCCTGTAGCTTACAAAATTAACCTTTTTAATAACACGCTGAGGCATATAATGTAAATACATAATATTTACAAAAGTTTATTACTGTCAGAGTAATTAAGAGTAGCATAAATCTGTGGTTTAGGAATGTGGCTATCAGCTGGAGTTTCATGGTAAATTTATCCCAGTATATTTATCACAGCTTTATGGTGCAGCCCTATGCATGCCTACTCAGAAATTAGTCCCATTGAATTCAAAGAGACTGACTCCTATGAAGGAACAGACTTTTGTAGCTTCTGATTAGAATTCTTATTTATAGAAAGGATTGAAACAAAAGGAAAATATGATTTTATGGTTTTCATTGATTTGCACTTCATAGCATTTGTGGAAATGGTGGGTATTCATTTGTTCCTTAGTGGACAGACTACTATAAATGGAACATACACATGGATATTAGGTTTGGACAACTTGATTGCAACTCTTCAGGAACATCTCAAAGTAGAGAAACCCAATTTAAAATGTAGCAGCAAATTGTCTCCCAGCAAATTGTCTCCTTCTCGTGGCAGTTGAATGAGGTGAAGGAATGTCCTAGCTGATCTGAATATAATCATTAGGATTTGACCACTAGGCTACAATGGCACTGGAGTGGTAGTGTTGGGGAGATACATTAGATGCCATGAAGGAAATATACTTTTTTCCCCTTTTTCCAGCTGGATCACAAAGTTTAGGTGCAGGGATATGGAACTCTGAAGGTCATTAAAAAACATGCAAACTTCCATTTCCTAGACACTTGGTATTTAAGCAGGGTCTGATCCACTTTTCCTCAACCTTTTCTTGTGGAGGCAAAAAGAAAGAAAAAAGAATCCAGGAAATTATTGTCTTTTCTGTTTTCCTGCCCTACCCCAAGAATTTCAGGGCACTGCACATAGCTTTCCTGAATTTTATTCTTGCAAAGAATGAAAGATAGTAAGTGCCTTAAACCAACGCCCAGCAAAGCTTGGGCGTGGTAGGGCTGTTGCGGGTGGGGGTGATTAAGAGGCGTGGAGGTCACCCATTGGTGAGCCTCACGTGGCGCCACTGGGCGAGGAGAGGGGAGCCTATAAATGGGCGCTCACCCCCTCCCTCGCCCTTCTTCGAAAAAGCAGCTGGCGAGGTTTGGAGCATCGCCAGCAGCGAGCGAGGGAGCGACGCTCTCGCACGAGGAGCATCTCACCACAGGAGTAGTTCGTCAGCCCATCCGGGCTCAGGTTTGGGGGGAGGACCGGCTGGCCCTCCCCGCATTTCGGCATCACCCTTGTGGCCCCAAAACACCAATTTGCACACACACACACCCTGCTTAAAACAGGGCACCTGTTTTGATTGGTTGGGGGGTAGGGATACCTTTCCCGTGCCCGCTCGGGGCGGGAGACGAGCTCCTTTCTCTTACCTTCGGGAAGAGGGAGACCTCTTCCTCCCTCGCAGTTCCCGCTTGGCTGTCGCGCCCAGCTGCCTCGGCTCAGCCCAACGGAGCAGGACGCTGATCACGAGGCCTATTTTGCCGCGCCCGTAACAGTGCAGGACGGGACGCAAGGCAGCAGCAACAGCGAGGCTTGGCCTAGCTGGGCCTCTTCTTCCTGTGCTCGGCGCGCCGCAGCGCAGCGCAGCCTGGTGCCCAGAACCCCGAGCAGCGGCAACCTGCTTGACCTCCCCTCAAGGGTTGAAGCCCTGATAGGCAGGGGCAGGCACGCGCTCGACTGAGCGGAGAAGGACGCTGTGCAGCAGCGCCTTCTGGCATTCAACCTCATTTGCAGAGATCAGGGATAGGAGTGGGTGGCTTGCTTCCCCCTCCCCCCCGCGCATTCAGCCCTTATAGGCTCTAGGAGCAGGGAGGGATCATTAGTGGCCAAACTTGTCCTATCTGGCTTCATAATTTAGTTGCCTTGCAGGGCATTAAAGGGGAAAGTACTGGTGGGCCTCTCTCCTCTCTTTCTCTCTCTCCTCTCTGGTTTAGCTGTACTAGAACACTCAGTTCTCTAGCCCCCCCCCCTTCTGGTTCCCTGTTATGATTTCACTTCTAAGCACAGTAAGCTAAAAAGAGTCACAGGGAATTGCCTGAATGCATAGGAGCCAGCCACTTTGCTGAAGCTAAGCAGGGCCAGGTCTGGTTTGTGTTTGGATGGGAGACCAAATTGGAAAGTTTCCATAATTAGTTTTCAATTAATCTCTTTATTGAGTGGGGAAATATATTAATTGGTGATAGATAATATCTAATTTATAGAAACCTTTAGTAGTTGATTAGCCTTTTAAAATGCCACCCAAGAAAGGATTGGGAGGGAAGAAAGGCAAAGGAAAAGCCCCACAACCTCCAGTAAAACGTCCTCGCCCCAGGCACGATTCATCTTCAGATGAGGGTGAGCGGCCCGATATCGCAGCATTCATGGCACGGCTACAAGCTGCTGAACTAGAGAGAGGCATTATCCCTCCACCCGACACTATAATGAGTTCATCAGGGGCGGGAGGATCTGGGCGCCCTCATACAAGGCGACAGACTCATGAAAGTATGTGGGCATCTGTTGCAGCAAGGCTCGATGCCATCGAGGCTTCATCCAGTCACACCCCCCCCAGGACCAGAGTTAACATCAGGACAAGATGGCTCTGTGAACAACCAGACTCAACCTCTTCCTGGCATACCAGACAATCCTCCTGCCACCATTGCTACTCAGCCACCTCCGGGTACATGGCCTCCATTGATGTCAGGTGAGTCTAGCAGCACTCAGAACACAAATCAGCCCTGGGCCTCCATGCCACCCTGGGCTTGGTGTCCGTGGTTCATGAGCCCTGGTTGGCAGGGGATGCAAGGTGGGACAGGTCGTACAAGCCAACCAGCCCCACTTGCATCAAATACACAAGCAGTTACGCCAAACCTTACTCAAACCCCTACTACAGTAACCATCCAGCCTACACCAGAATTGACCCCAGTTACACAGTTAGCCCAGAATACAGAACCTTCACCAAATAAGGAGCCTAGTGTCACGCAGACTGTGGAGACAGGCTCCTCTATCACTACAGAATCAGGAACCACTGAAAACAGTTCAAGGGTTGCGGTGGGAAACAACACCACTCCTTCTAGGGATGTGGCCACGCAATCAGCAACAACCACTGCAGTGGCATGTGCAGCTGTATGGCAGGGCCCGGCAGGGGCAGCAGCCACCACTACTGGCACAATTACCCTCACAACTAAGGATCCCTATGCAGGAATTGATGGAGATGCCATTCCAACAGGAAGCACAACTTCTCCTTTAGGTTTTCATTTGTTGCCTGCAACTAGGGATAAGATCATTCGGGGAGAATTTGTAGATGTTTTCTCTCTCCTGTTCAGGGAACCGGATGTTAAGGATAAGGATAAGTCAGGGGATAGGGACTATGATAGGGCTAGGCGCAAGAAAGTGGCCAGGACATGGGGGAACTGGCTTCCTGGTTTTTTGATCTACATGGGAGTAGTACAACAGAGATTCCCTGACCGTGGTTGTATCATGACTAAATATTTAGACATGATATTTAGAGCATACACAGAATATGAGGGCGGGGCTTGGCTCGCATATGATACATCTTTTCGCATGCGGGCAGCAATTGACCACTCCCTGCGTTGGGATAGGAAGGATCATGATCTCTGGCTGCAGTTCATGACTCCTACCAAGATAGATAGAGATAGAGCAGACAGTGGTCATCTCCTCGCCAAGCAGCAGCCCGCTTCCTCGGTGTCGGGGAATGCGGGTCAAGGGGTTCAAAACCGCCTGCTGTGTTGGGAGTACACCTCCCGTGGCGCATGTACACGCTCTCAATGCCGATACAGACATGAATGCCCAAAATGTGGGGGGCATCACCCGGTTACAAACTGTACTAGAACCAGGGGTGGAAGGGGCAATCCCAGAGACAATCAAGGTAACCGGAAACCTGGTAGCCAACAGCCTCCTCCAAAAGGGACCCAGCCCAATCAAAATTGAGCAGCTATGCCAGCTGCTTAATAGATACCCAAAACACAGTGATGCAATATATTTAGAAGCAGGTTTCAGAGAGGGTTTTAGAATCCCTTTTCAAGGGATTCGTGAACCTTCTTTTTCCAGAAATCAGAAGTCAATCTTTGAGTTTGAACAATTGGTTAGATCTAAAATTCAAAAAGAAGTGGAAGCTGGGAGGGTTGCAGGCCCATTTTCAGTTCCTCCCATCCCCAATCTGCGGGTATCACCTCTGGGCATTGTGCCCAAGAAGACATCAGGCGACTACAGATTAATTCATAATCTGTCGGCCCCTAGAGGAAAATCTGTGAATGACTCTATTCCTGACCACCTCTGCTCAGTACATTATGCCCCTTTTGACCGGGCAGTGGAAATTGTCCGGGGAAACGGGCCTGGGGCATTGATGGGTAAGTGCGATATTAAATCTGCCTTTCGCATTATGCCCATCAATCCAGCAGATTTTGATCTTTTAGGGTTCCAGTTCCAGGGTCAATATTATTTCGATAAAAGTTTACCAATGGGACTATCAACCTCGTGCGCCATGTTTGAAAGGTTCAGCTCGTTCTTAGAGTGGGCCTTGCAGGATCGGACTGGCTTAGAAGATTCCACCCATTATTTAGATGACTTCTTCTTTTCTGGGCCAGCAAATTCAAGGCAATGCGAATACCTCATGCGAGAGTTCCATCAACTCTCAGAGGAGGTGGGCGTGCCGTTGGCACATGAAAAGACCGAAGGTCCACTTACTTCCCTTACATACTTGGGCATTGAATTGGACTCTGTCCAGCAATGTTCCAGGCTGCCACAAGATAAGTTAATTGCCTTGCGCGACAGGCTGGTCGCTGTGCGTGACTCCCGAAAAATTACCCTACGTCAATTGCAGGAATTGGTGGGGCACGTAAATTTCGCCTGCAGAGTGGTAGCCCCTGGAAGGGCCTTTTCTAGGCGCCTTTGCTACGCCATGAAGGGCTTGACCCGCCCGCATCATCACGTTAGAATTACTCAAACCATACGTGATGACTTGAATGTTTGGCTTTCCTTTTTGGAAGCATTTAATGGAGTCTCTTTCTGGAGGAAACAATTACTCTTGGAGGCAGACATGCAAATTTATTCTGATGCAGCAGGACAGGTGGGTTTTGGGGTCATTTGGAGGGACCGTTGGTGCGCTGAGGTTTGGCCTGATGAATGGCGTTCATCAGCTATTGCTAGAGATTTAACCTACTTGGAGTTCTTTCCAATATATGTGGCTACACATTTATGGGCCAAGGAATTGTCTAATTCTGTCGTACAATTTTGGTGCGATAATCAAGCCACGGTCCATGTTATCAATTCCTTATCATCCCAGAACCCAAGAGTTATGGATTTAGTAAGAGCATTTACTTTACATTGTCTCCAGCACAATATACTTTTCAAGGCCCGTCACGTCCCGGGCCTCGATAACCCCATTGCTGACGCATTATCGCGTCAGCAGGTTCAGAAATTTCGGGAACTGGCCCCTTGGGCAAGATTAACACCGGAGGTCATGCCGAAGAAGTTATGGGAGATTGGCAACTGGAGATAGAAACAGCCATGTGGCAGTCGCTCGCACCTAGCACCAGGGCAGCATACAAAAAAGCAAGTAGTGAGTTTCACCTATTTCGGGACAACATGCAACTCCCGCAGGTTTGGCCTATCCCTGTGGATCACCTACTTCAGTTTTGTGTGACAGGGAGGAAGAAAGGTTTAGCCCCCAGGACCATCGGGGGTAAGCTAGCGGCCCTCGCCTTTCTGGCTAAGTGCCGGGGACTGCCTGATAATTCTTCTGACTTCCGTATTAGGAGGTCCTTACGGGGGTGGGCCAGGGCCACACCATCCGCCCCGGATACTAGGTGCCCACTCTCACCCGATATTTTGATGGGGCTGGGTGCGCAATGGCATGCCATGTGTTCATCACCATTTGAGGTTTCCCTTTTTCATGCGGCTGCACTAACGGCCTTTTTTGGAGCTTTCAGAATCTCAGAGCTGGTAGTGGCATCAAAACGTGATCATTCAGGTAGGGCTTTGATGGTCAGTGACTTGCAGTTACTACCACAGGAAATACGCATCACATTGAGACGATCCAAAACCGACCAATTAGGGAGAGGACAGGTAGTGTCCCTTTACCCATCTACCAAGAAAGAGTTATGCCCAGTACAAGCTTTGAATGATTTCATGGCACTTCGGGGAACTGCCCCGGGCCCATTGTTTTGTCATCAAGACTCTGCCCCTTTAACTAAATTTCAATTCTGGGCAGTAACTAAAAAGGCCTTGACAGTTTTAGGTCTAGGGCACCACAAATTTGGAACCCATTCATTTAGAATTGGGGCTGCCTCAACTGCATCTGCAATTGGTTTTACAGCCCACAAGATTCAAGCCGTAGGCAGGTGGCGATCGCAGGCATACAAAGCGTATGTGCGCCAATTGCCCCAATAGGTGAGGTGCTGGCATATTTTGATTTTGTTATGTTTACTTTTAGATCTGAGGGCAGGCCAAGCCCCGGTACGTGTTCTAATTTGCGGCCACAGTTACGTCTTCTGGGCCGGAAGGAGGGCATCCAGTACAGCCGTTGGAACTCAGCTGGGTTTGAGTCGAATTGCCCATGTCCAGTGGATGGGCAAGCGGGGCATGCGTTGGGAGCACCTCCCTTCAATGTTGTTTCAACCACGAGTTGCTTTTCCTCCCCCTCAGGTGTTGTTGATACACCTTGGAGGAAATGATATGGGTGTGCTGACTGGAAAGGCTCTGATCCTGCAAGCTATTGCAGATTTTCAGTTGATACGGCAACGTTGGCCAGGGATTCTTATCTTGTGGTCCTGCATTATTCCCAGACAAAATTGGAGGGCTGGCCGCAATCCTAGAGCTTTGGATCGGGCCAGCCAAAAAGTAAATAGTGAAATTTATAAACACCTTTTAAAACATGGGGATGTTAGCATCCAACATCCATCAATTATTAAATCCCGGAGGGAGCTGTACAGGAGTGACGGGGTACACCTATCGGACCTCGGCAATGACTTATTTCTGTTGGATCTGCAGAGGGGTTTGCAGGAGATAATTCTGCATAGGTGGGGGGATTCGACTAAGCCTTAGGCTTGTCTCCCCTGTGGCAGGGAAGCGGACATCTTCACATCACGAGGATTGGTGAGCATTCCAAGGCACCTAACGGTGAGGGGTAAACGCCTGAGGCTCACCAGCTGCGAACCTAGCGGCCCAGCTGGCGAGATAAGGGTTACCCTTGAGGCCGACCTTTCTCACTCACCCGGAGGCTAGCGTCACGGGGAGGAGTGACACCGGAAAGGTCTCCCACCCCAAAAGGGGGAGCCAGTGGGTGGCGACAAGACTGCCGCCACCCAAAGGCCAGGAATAGCTCGCCCTAGCTGGTAGCGGCTCTTGGCCGCTGAAGTTCTGATGTCCGCTTAGGTTCATCCCTCTGCAGATATATATACATTAATAAAATGTGGCCCAGTTTTTATACCCAGCTATTTTGTGTCGCCTCGTTATTTACACACTCCACATTCCGCAATTGGTCCATGTGAGTTTTACGGTCTAGCAGGTCTCTCTATCCTTGTCCAGTGCTCAATCCACAAGATAACCTTTCTCCAGGGAAAACTTCTCAGAAGGGGGGAAGGATTTTGAGTGGATATATGGCAGAAGGGAAATGGCTAATTTATTATTAATAATAATGTGTTTTTAACATTTCTACACTGTCTTATAATTAAAAATAAATACAAGCAATCTCTAAGACTAGAACAAATAAACAACATTAAAATACATAATTTAAAATACAAATCCGTAAAGCATATAAAAACCAACAGGATCACCAAACTAATGAATACAACTTAAAACAAAAGCCACAGTTTTACCAAACATAAAAATCCTGCATTTTTTTCCCTTCAAGGTCTTGGCCTGGAGCTTGTAACTCACAACCTACTTGCTCTACATGCAGCCCTGGAGAAAATATTCTAAAGTTGGGACAGTTTTCCTGAGAATGTATTTTCATTGAGCAGTATCCAATGGGGCACATACCCCCACCAATTCTCCTTCGCCCCACAGATTCCTGTCCACCAGAAGCACCCTACTTCTGCAAGGGAGGTTTAGCGCTTCCGGGGACAACCCAAAATGAGCAGAAACACTAATTTCTGGAAGGAGGCAGGCCAGAGCTCCACTGACTTGCCTCCTTCCAGAAATGAGTGGATCTGCTAGGTTCAGGGCTTCCTCTAGGAAGCACTAAATCTCCTGTGTGTAAGTTGTGGGTCCTGCTTGCACAACGGAATCGGTGAGACCCACTGTTTGTGAAAGGGAATTGGTGGGGGTGTAACGCCCAATTGGACCCGGCCCTCTGGTCACAGTGAAGGATTTTTTTAAAAAATGGCCAAGGTGTGTTCTACCCATGTCCAACCAACTCAAGCTGCTCTTCTGTTCCCTGTGGTGACCTCTGAGGTTGTTCTTCATTACAAAACAACCACCACCATCAAGACAACTCTTGAAAGATGAAAATTTGGTACCTGGGCAGGCCAGAGAATAAAATCCAGTAGAGTGAAAAGTTTTGGCCAGTGAAGTCAAGGCTGGGCCCAGAAGTTGAACCCATAAGTAAAGGAGTAGATCCTGTCACACATGGGAGTGGAGCCCACTGGTGAAGTGCTCGGCCTGATTGCATGGGGAAGAACCAGTGGCAAGGAGGTGTAGTTTGGTGCACCTGGGCTGGAGCCCATTGGTCAAAAGAAGGAACCTGGAATGGGCAGCAGGGCTGATATCAAGGGTAGGCATGGTTGGCCACATGCCTGGGAGTACACACTCTCAGGGGGCTAACTAACAAGAGCTGTGTGGACTTGCTCCATCATTGCAATGTGCTTGTTCACCTGCCTCTTGCTCTGACCCAGAGAAGGGTGGTGCCGAGAAAGAGGAGTGGTAGATGCTACTGCCTACTTGCTCACCATCTGTTGCTCTGTCACGAAGGAAGTGGTAGCAATGGTGAGAAAGAGGAGCAGCAGCAAGAGCAACTGGTGACAATTGTGGTGAAAAAGTAAAGTCATAGAAGGCCTATTGAGGATGTCTAGCCAAAGGGCCCTCAAAAACCTGGCACTGGTGGGCAGAATCCATAGACAATGCTATTTTCAGTGTACAGCTCTTGCTTATACCTGACAGTCATCAATAGGGTGACCATATTTTGGAAACCAAAAAGGAGGACAACATGGTCGCCCCCAAGGGGGCGTGTCCAGTACCAAGGGGTTGTGCCCACCCAAACATAGCCTTGGTCACATGTCTGATTTTACAGCACACATTTAATAGGGTGACCATATTTGGGGAACCAAAAAAGAGGACTCCTAGTTTGTGTGGGGGGAACCAGCTTTCTGAGTGCTGCAGAAAGTACGTTATTCCCCCGCCACCTTAAAGAACCCGATTGGAGTGGAGGAGGGGAAAGGATTTCATTCTGCACCACCACCATCCACTCCAATGGGGGCCTTTTCTATAATGTCCACGAATGACCCACTTTCCCCTTTAAGACCTCAATTGGAGCTTGGGGTGGGGGAATGATGTGCCTCAAGAAAGCATGTCACTCCCTCCTGCCATGCTAATGGCAGCCTTAAAGGGGAAGGTATGTCATTCCAGGACATTATTGAAAATTATAGAAAATCCCCCCTGACACCATGGAAAGAACAAAAACCAGGACAAATCCGGGGAAATCCTGACAGTTGGTCACCCTAGTCATCAAGCAATATCATCCACATGTAATATCTGTCAGGCCACCACTGAGAGATTTATAATCTAGACTAAACCCATGGCACAAGGACCAAGCACCGAATCCACTCTGGGTCAAACCCCGCCTCAAGACAGGCTCCAGGCCTAGGTAACATCTCTAGTGCTTTTTAAAGAAGCAGGATAAACAGCAGGAAATGTAATAGGGCTTTGTTTCTATTAATTTTGGATGTGACTGATACACACAGTGGTGTAGAAAAGGGGTCTGTAGAAAAACACTAATTGGCACCAGGCAATTTCCCTATTCTTTGCCAAAATAGGATTTATATGATCAGATGAAGACTCCCCTCATACTCACTCTGTATCCTTGCTTTCTGAGAGCTCCCAAGAGCACTTCATGGCTGCAGCAATCTGTTTCCATTTCCTGATTTAGTTTAGACTAATGAACGTTTCTTAAGAGAAGAGGTATGCTGAAAAATACCAGCCCACATCTGGAAATTCTTCCAATCAGGCTATAGCAGATGTTCTGTTTAAGTAGATTAGGCATGCCATTTAGCCATTGTTAACCGTTGAAATGAATTACTCTGAATAAGTTACATGCAAAATATAGCCCACCCTGAAATGCTGATGAGTTAACTAAGGGCATGTCTACACTAGCCATTTATCCCGGGATCGTCCCAGAATCGTCCCTGTGCATCCAAATGACACACAGGGGATCCCAGGAGCAGGCAGGGACAATCCCTCCATTTTCCTTGTATATTTCTTAGGTGTAGTAAGGGTCTAAATCAAAATATATGTTGGGGGGGGTTTGCAAGGACACTGAATTAAATCAGCGTTTCCTTAAAAATGTTATACTCAGAAAGGAAGATCGCAAAGACTAACTGGATCTCTCCCCCCCCTTTTTTTTTTAAAAAAATATAGAACTCCAAAGAAGTGATGTACTTTCATAGCTATGAATTCACCTCATTCCTACTAGCTGGACAGGAGGAGGAGGAGGTACTTTTTATTCATTCATTCAAATATTTGCCCTCTAAATTTTACTTCAGGTCTCTCAAAGTGGCTAACAAAAAACAGCAAAATAATATGAACTAATTTAAAAATCTAGTTTTAAATTAATATAAGTAAGTAATAAAGAACAGTAAAACTGCAGCAAAGGTAAACTACAAAACATCCTCAGAATAAAACCAGGAGAGTAATTTATTCATCATCTAGGCTGCATGCTCTCCTGAAAAGAAGTGGTTTAATTTTACCTCATGAAAACAGGGAGAATGAGTTATACAAGCTCTTTCGTAGAAGGAATTCTAAAGTCTGGACAACACCAAGAAATAGGTTTAATTTTGCTAGCCCACATGTTGCATTTGGAGAGTATTGTCATAAGATCCAGTCACTAAGTGTGGCTGGATTTTATTGTATCTGGTTTGACTGAGAACTTTCTTGTTGCTGTTGTGTTTTTATTGGGGAATAACGAGAATGCTCTTGCTAGCTTTCTGATTGGTGTACAGGGTTGTATCCTATAATGCTGCAGTGCTCCTGTACATTCTGTTCCTACAGCAATTCCCACTGCTATCACAACAGGAAGTTATCATGTTGTAAAGGGTCCCTTGAAACAAGGGGTGTTTCTACACCTGCTTTTTCCCCCGGGATCATCCCGGGATCATCCCTGTGCATCCAAATGATACACAGGGGATCCCAGGAACAGGCAGGGATGATCCCTCCATTTGCCTGGGATAATCCTTAGGTGTAGAAAGGGCCAAGGTCATTTCTGGAGAGGGCGCAACCTTCTCCAAGTTCTGCTGACTTGCCCCACTCTAGAAATAAGCATTTCAGCTCATTTCTAGGATTCCTTATGAAGTGCCAGCTCCCCTGTTGTGCTAGTGGTGGGTGCTGCTGGTGCACAGGCAGCAGAGGATACTGACCTCAACTGTTCATGACTCACCAACCTCAGATGGCAAAGAGTCCTAGAGCAGTGCTTCAGAAGACTTTCTCAGTGATTGTACAGGTTCATATGGAGCAGGCAGTTCTTTAAAAGGAACCAGCTCTAGACTGTTAAACACCCCCATCCCCACACACCCCTCTCCATTTTGATCTGGGCTTAGAAACAAATTGGAAGCCAATGGGCAGTGTCAGAGTAATATGATCTGATCATAGGTCCCATGTAGAGCACAGAGGTGTTGAAAATTCCTGGGCAATTATGCTGGTTTCTGAAATCTGTTACAGTTTAAATGGCATGGACTTACAGTTTGAATAAGGCCCCTCTCTACCCTGTTGAGTAGTCAAGGCATGAGGAAAAGTCTGATGCTGTGCAGTTCATAGAAGGCATAAAATCCCATTATGCCTCTGGGCAGAGCTGGTTTCACCTAGTACAATGGGAGACCAGAACCAGATGGAACCCACCACGGAATTTAGTGCCATTGCTCTACAATTCTGCAGCAATTTCTCACTGGCTACAGCCCCAAATCCACAATAGGTTGGCTACTCACTTCAGCAGAAAAGAAGACAAAAGAGGACACAGGTTTGCATAAAAATTGTGTATGCTAATTTATATGTAGAGATGCAAATTTGGAAAGAATTCTATAATTTCAATGGAAAGACAATACATCTCACTGGAGTGGGCAAGACTGTGAACAGGTGACCTGTGTGCCTGCTTGCTCAGCTGTCCAGTGCTAACTGTTGATGGTCAGCTTCAGACGCCCTACTCTCCCTTTGTATGGATCTTTATCTTTAAAGCAGTCATGGACTGGGCAGCCCTTCAAGTAGAGGATGCCTTTAATTAGAGAACTATCCTCTACAACAAAACACATGGCCACCCTAAACATCCTGGAACTTGAAATTAATTTTGTTGATGTCAACAGAGCAACAGTGATCTGTTACTGATCTGCCAACTACACTTTGAGCATACTTATTTAGAAATGAAAAGTATATATTACTGATTCATTTAAAAATCATCTGTTTTCTTGGTGCCAATTACTTGATAATAAGAAGCCAGCAACATACTAGGTGAAGCAAACATGAATATATTTCCAGTGTAAACTAGATTACGTCTTTATCAGGCCACTTATTCCTCTGGTTTTATTCAAGGGCATTGAGGTCAGCATTCTTGGGTAGTACTGGTTTTTTACAGACAAGGGAAGGTCAAAGTTCCTGCCCATAGAGATATAACAATCTAAATGGAAAGCTGATGGAAACTGTGTAATAAGCTAAATGTAATTGAATTATCATATATGGCTTGCTGGCATCATGTTATAGTGGGGGGATTTCAGAAAGATTGGTTGATAACATTATTTAATTTATTGTAAATTAACAACATTTACAGGGTAAGTGGTATATTGGAGATCACTTTGACAAAGCACACATGAGCTGAAGTATTTAGGGTTTGAATTTGAGATACATCATGCATACAGATCTACACATGATCAAAAGAGCACTTTTAAAAAGGTACAAGAACATGTGGTTATTTTAGAAGCCAGCACACTGACTGCTTTTGCATGACATGACATGCCATCATGGGCAGCCAGCCATGGTTGGTTGTCATGTCATCCAAACCCAGAGTGCTTTCCACAGGGTGGTTTATTTGTCAGGAACAAGCCATGCCAAGAACACATACGTTTTGGAATTACTATCACTCGTCCTTTTTAAAAATCTGTCAGGGAACCACGGTAACTGCAGCAGTAAGTGCTCTGAAAAGGAGCTGTGAAAAGTGGGGCACGGGCAGAGTTAATATCTCCACTTTCCAGAATAGCTGGAAATTCAGGGGCATGTTGAAAAGGTGTGGGACACCAGGAAGTGTCAGTCTAACACTTAAAAGTGATAGGATCAAATTGGTAAGAATGCACCGAGGGACTGGCGAACTAACGAAAATTACCTGTAATTTTGCTTAAATGAGACTATTTATGGCCACCATTTTATGGAAATGGTGATTAACGTAAATAGCTGAGCCATCATGCTTACGCAAAATGGTGGCTCGCAGACAAGCAGGGATCCCCGGCGCTGTGTGTGCTGAGTCGGGCAAGCAGGGGGATCCACAGACTGGCATCTGGGGTTCTGGAGTCTGGGGGGCCAAGCCTCTGAGAAATCACTGAGTCTCGAGCCCCAACCAGACTCTCGTGACATCCCTAGGTGCGCTTACTACTTTGGCATTTCCCCACCTTTTTTAGTGCTTCTAAATTGCACTGCCAGGTCCTTGAATTCCACTACCAAATCCACTGCCATTGCACCAGGAAGTGAGCACTCTTAAAACAACTGGGAATGGACCAAAACACTCAGGACAGGTCAGCAGCGCTCATTTCGAGGGTTCTTTCAAGAAGTGCTAGCTTCCTGGCATACCAGTGGTGGTGGTATGACACAATCAGTGGAATTGCAGGGTCAGCATTGGATACTGCCCAGGAAAGGTTGTTGCCATTTTTCACAAGCATTTCAATATGGTAGGAAAGGCAAATATGGCAGGTCAGCAGTACCATGCTGGCACAGCACCCCAGCTCAGGCCCAGGTTGATAATGCATTGGCTCTTATGAGGTGTTGCTAGCCAGTCAGCAACTGCACCTTTTCTCTTCCACCACATTGTAGCACTTTCTGGGAACAGAATCAGGGCCCTTCTTTCTTAGTTGCCACTCAGCAATGGCCCATTACTGTCTGCCTCACCACATCAGCTACTGCTGTCAAGCTCTAAGAGAGTCTGCAAGGTTATTTTCTTTCCCCAGAACTGAATACTTACGGTGAAACACTCTGCATGCCTATGCAGACGCTAGCCCCACTGAGTTCAATACGACTTTCTCACAGCTAAGAGTGGCAGGACCTACACTACTGCTTTAAAATGGGTTATAACAGTAGTGACAACTGTTGACACCCAGGACACGCTCTCTATACAGTCTTCAAAATGTTTTCAAAGTGTTATATCCTGCTTAGTGTTATAACCGTAGTTGTTAATGAATCCACAGACCAGGGATCCAGGCCAGAGAAGGGATCCAGGCCAGAGAAGTGAGCTATGAAGGTTTCTATTTTACTGAAAACAGAATGATTATTCAGACTGGGTACTATAGTACTTCACTGCAGACCTTGATTATCTTTCATCTCATTAAAAAGCTGTTGAAAAATAATTTATGATTTAGTTGTGAACTGATGATGAAAAATTCATTTGAGCTAATGGCACAATCAGATTACATTTTATTGCTCAATTTTTATTGGTCCTGATAAGGGGGCAGTGGATTAATTATATCTTCATTTCACCACCTCAGTAACACTAAGAAATATTACTACTGCGAAGGGAATTATTTCATTCGAAAGAGATCCTGCTTTATTTTAATTACGTTGTTTCATGGGGTGACAAAAGGAGAGCAAGCATTGACTTTTTGGCATTCGTACAGGAAGATATATTTAAGGTGATTTTAGAAAGGGAAGATACGAGATGACCTATTTTGGTCTGAAGTTGAAGCTGAAACTCTAATTGTGCTAAGAAGTGAATTGAGACTTTCCTCATGTAATGGTAACGGCATTGCAATGAACCACAGCTAACTTATTTTTTTCTGGCTTAAAATAAGAGGTGACCTGCATCCCAATTTAGCATCTCGTGTGCTCTCTCACATAGGCTTCAGTTTGCACATAAGGCTTCACATGTTTTGGGAAATGCTTGATGTATGCATTATGTTTAAATGTGTGAAAGCTGGGAGTGGGTCAGAAGCCCCCCCCACACACACACATGTTCAAATCAGAGCTAGACCTGCCTCACTTAAGCCCAGTGACCATGACCTTCCAAATTCCTTCCATGCATTTGCCACATGTGAGAAGGGTCTCTATGCCAGAGAGGATCTTGGGCCAATCCATCTCTCCCCTTATTTGCAGGAGTTCTACACATCTAAAGCCCCTTATCGTTCATGAGGAATTTATTATTTCATTAATGAATTAATGAATATCTGCCTGCCCCACCAAAAACAAAACAAAACACGGTGTTCAAGGCAGGATCTACACTACTGCTTATAACAGTTTATAATGGTTATGACAACTGTTCAGGCCCAGGACACATTACATATACAGTTTTAAAACATTAGGGAAATGAGGGAGCAGATCTGGGGTGTCATAAAAGACTAGTAAATTCGCAGCTATTCAGGGAGCAATCCTATGCCCCCTAGACAGCATCTGGGAAGACATAGGTTTTTCAGTTTTCTAGCTCTGAACTCATAGACAGTGTTCTGGTTCTGACCTCATAGACAGCAAGCTGGGAGCCAGGAAACCATGCTCCAAAGCCCCCAGCTCAAAAACCTAAAATTTGCTGTCCAGCAGAAAAAAAAACGGGGTGGATGGAGTACGGAGGAGAGGATCCCTGTAGAACTGGGCCATTAATTTATCTTGATTGTATTTTTACTGTCAGGAATGGGGAGAGGAACTTGTGAGATTATTTTCCTCATGTGCCCAAATAACTTGACTGGCCCATGGAACTGTGCTCCTTCACTTTGCAGGAAGACCGCCATTTGCTGCTCCACCTCATCTAGCAAAACATCTTAGGCTGGCGCTGCTAGATAAGCTGTGTGAATTTAGCCTCTGCCAAAATATTGTTCACTTGACATGAAAAGGCTAGGCGTTGTGATTTTCTTCTACTATCGTAGTCTTAATAATCTTTAACTGAGCCCTAGTAGATAGACCCCAGGCTGAAAACCGTGAAAAATGAAAGCTTTAATTATACACAGATACATTCAATAATAGTGCACATTCGCCAAACCCACCATTGAATCATGCAATCCCATGATCTGTGCTGACACGCTTAGGGATTAGGGGAGAGTTGAGTTTCCGAGGCTATTCTACACAAGTCTTCTCTGCTGCAACTGCCAAGAAGGAAGCCAATTAGTGGCAATTGTGATGGTTTCTTTGTTTTTGTGATGGGCATGTCTGTCCACAAGGAAATAGTCTGAGACAATCAACCTGTGTGCTCTCAAACTATCATGACAGTAGCAGCTTTTCAGTCATACTAAGAAATGTTCTATATGCTTTGAACTAGTGACCTGCAGGTGAAAGGTTCTGCATTCATTTACCTATCCCCTGGGCTATCTAGTCTGTGCTTGCCTCCCTCGCTTGTGTTCATTCTTGAAACTTAATCAAAGGCAGTACTGCACTTGCCTATGCTGACAGACAACCAGATTTTCCATGAAGCAGGAGAAGGATATATGCGCCTTCAAGATAACTAGGTTGGCATAAAATGTCTACAGGTCAGCGCAACTGAGAATCTTAAGTATGGTGTAATACAAAACAGGATATTCACTCTTCCATATGTATATACTCTAGTTTGGGATATCCCCTCCCTTCCCACCTGCTGAGCTGGTGTTTTCAGGACTGCTAACTATGCGAAGGATTCACATTGCTGGGAGAAGAGAAATGCTGTATACTATTATAATTACAGCAGGAAGTCATGCTATAGCTCCGTGGAAGGGGACATGTTTTGCATCCAGAATTCCTGGCTTCTTCAGGGAAGGTTAGGAAAGAGTCCCGTCTCAATATCCTGAAGAGCCACTACCAAACAAGTGTCAACAATATTGAGCTAGATGGACAAACGGTCTTGCTCAGAAGAAGTCCTTATTCATTATCAGGTGATTATCTGGTGAAATGTATTTTGAGCAACAGGATACATTTGCTAATGTATATTTATTTACTTATTTAGGTATTTTATACAGAAAGAAGTAAAATCCAGAGTGTGGTATCTAAAGTAAGTATGCAAAACAATAAAATTAATAACAGTTATAACCAAACAGCAATATGCTTAAATAGATATCTAGAAGGCCTGGGAAAATAAAAAGGTTTCACCTGGTGATGAAAAGGCAACAAACTTTGCACCAGATAAATCTCTTTTCGGAGACAGTTCCAAATTTAGGAGTGGAGGCAGATCTTAATGCATAAGCAATTTTATGTGAGAGGAGACAGTACCCAGATCCATTTAAGACTTTATAGCAACACTTTGAATTGAGCCTTGGAACCAATGTAGCTGTCTTAAAACTGATGTAAGGAGACCTATTTGTTAGGCCCATCAACTGCTATATTCTAAACCAGCTGAAATTTCTGAACCATTTTCAAAGGCAGCCTCATACATTATATTAATCCAAACATGATGTTAGAGCATGGGCAATGCATCCAGCTGAAATAAATACATATATCACAGGAAAGGAGACATTACTGAAAGAAATTCATGCATTAGCTAAATGATCTACATAAGTAATACTTGATGTAATAAAGCTGTTACTGAACTGTCAGATTCATATTATCTTGGATTTGGATGAGCCTAGTAGGACATTGAGTCCTATCCAATGCTCGATGCAGGAATTTCAGTGTTAGAATATATAGCTGTCCAACCTTTGCTTGAAGACCTACAGCAAGGAAGATCTCACCACTCCTCTAGGTAATTGGTTTCATTGTGGAACAACCAAAATGTTTCTCCTCACCTTCAAACTGAAACATTTGACATGGGAGTCTGTATGTTTGAATGCTGCCCCATAAGGGGGGAAGAATCCTAGACACAAGTAGCTAGCATGCCAAAGAATACTTGGAATCTATTTTAAATCCTGCCTTCTACGTTTTATGTGAATAGAGGGGGTTGCTTATTATTATTATTATTATTATTATTATTATTATTATTATTATTATTATTATTATTTTAAAAACAATCTTACCTTGGTAGCCGAGAAGTGAACGCTTATGTTGTAAGAAGTTAAATATTGTGCTTATAATAAGAAAACAATGGGTTGTATCCAATGTTAGTTCTACTTAAAGTAAACACGTTGAAAAGAATCAGACTTAAGTTGCTATGACTAACTTAAGTCCCATTCATTTTAATGGGTCTACTCCAACATTGGATACAATGGGATCCATTTCTATTACCTTACAGAGTTTAATATTGTAGTTGAAACAAATCTGGAGGATAATTAGGATTTACTTAGGGGGGAAATTATAGAATCCCAGAGAAGGTTTTGAGAATACCATCTTCTTGGAATTATACTTTCAGCTTGAATGGGATGGAATAGCTCTGCCCGGAGGAGGAAATGTGCATTTTAGTTTTCAAATTTATGTCCAATTGCTTGATGATATTTTATAATGTGACAAGTCATTAGCTAACTTGACATACTGTAATACAGCAGCACATTATAAACAAAGTAATGCAACATAATAAATCATTAATTCATGATGCCAGGTTAGAGGATTCAATAATAAACAAGCACATACCTCTGCTGAATATATAATCTTTTGGAAATGATGATTGCAAATTATCCACAAATAATGTACCACCTGGATGTCTCTACTTGGAAAAAAAATAGCAATTGTTATTTTGGACCATCTGTTTTACAGATGCTCATCCACAAAGATATAGTAGCTGGTAGCCAAAATGTTTGTGGGCAAAACACTCATTTCAAACCAAAACATTTTTCCCTACCTAATTTTGAACAATGTGTGTGTGTGTCCGTGTGTGTGTCCGTGTGTATATGCATTTCTGGGAACTAGCGTGTAATGGTCCTGCTCTATTAAAAGCAAGAAACCAAGCACGATTTTGGAGATCAGTCAAACAGTTTTATAAACCACGTTTCATAATCTGGTTAAGCTTTGTGAGGCACCAGTGTACCTATGAAGATTTGCAGGACAGAAGATTTCTGGTTTATTTTATTGAGGAATATCTTGTTGGTACACATGCATTATGTGCCCAGAGCATTGACCAGTATTAGAGAGCCATTGATTATTTATTTATTGCAATTATTTTTTTACGTTTCTATACCACCAATAGCCAAAGCTCTTGAGAAGTTCCTGCACATAAGAGCTTTTCGATCTAGAACTTTTGTTAACAAAGCAATGTCTTCAGCTTTGAATAGTAGAATCTGAATTCTCTCACACATCTTTAAGAGGCAAAGAGTTTCATTTAAGAATTATTTGAGGATTTTCCTGATAAATGACATTCCAGGAATTATAAGGGCATATATTGCTATTTCACACTACTTTGCCTGTCGCTGCCAATAGCACATATATTCTTACAGTGCTTATCTACTCAAAAGTAAATCCCATTTGTGGGCCTTACCTCTAGATAAGTAAGTATAGAATGTGCCATGATGTATCCTGTGGATTTGTTCAGAAGTAAGTTCAGTTGTGTTCAATAAAGCTTACTCTTTTGAGAGTTTGTTTAGGGATTGCAGTCCCTAGAGCAACCTTCCCCAACCTGGTGCCCTCCAGATAATTTGGATTACAAATCCAAGCATTCTTAATCATTGGTTATGCTGACTGGAGTTTGAAGTTCAAAAGATCTGAAGGGCACCAAATTGGGAAGTTGCCTAGAGTGTTTAAAAGCTTGTCTACTCATCTCTTTGGCTTTTATTGGACTATATAACTCTTGTCCTGGAGTTCATCTGGATATTCTTTCACAATAGTATGCTTCTTTCAGTCATCATCATTCATTCAAATCTCCATTGTCTTCCCTTTGTACGTCTTTCCACTATTTTACCTTTTATGAAGACCTCTATTAGGCTTTGAATGATCTTTTATTAGGCTTTGAGAAACACTGCCTTTTGTCTTTCTTTCTTTTTTTAAAGTTTAGTCAACTTTTCCCAGTCTGACCATCTCACACACATTGACCTGGTTCATGCAATCACCGCAGGCCATGGGTACTAGGTTGCCAATGCAAGGCCCCGGAGCAGTTTCTCATCTTGTCCAAACCCAGAGTGGGGGGCGGATCTACACTATTGCTTTTAAAGCGCTTTAAATGACTTTGAAAACGTTTTGAAAACTGTATATGCAGTGTGTCCTGGAGGGAATCTACACGTCGTACTGAAGGCGTCGTACTTCAGTGTGACCCGAAAGTGCATGTGTAGATCCTGCCCTGGAAGAGGCGCAGGAAGAGGCGGAGAAGGAGGCGGCTGGGGAATCCGGCCGCGTCCTTGCCGCCGCCGCCCACCACCTCCCCGCTGGCCTCCTGCTGCCGGTGAAAGAGCCTCTGCCTTTCCCGGCTACTCACGGTGAGGAGGGAAGAAGCCGGGATGGGTGCCGGCAGCAGGAGGCCGGCGGGGAGGTGGTGGGCGGCAGCGGCGGAGGCAAGGACACGGCCGGATACCCCAGCCGCCTCCTTCTCCGCCTTTTCCTGCGCCTCTTCCAGCAGGATCTACACACGAGCTTTCAGGTCGCACTGAAGGCGCTTGCGTGCGCCTTCAGTACGACGTGTAGATTCCCTCCTGGGCTCCAACAGTTGTCAAAACCATTATAAAGCGCTTTAAAGCACTTTAAAGCTGTAGTGTAGATCCCCCTGGGTTGCTTGTTGCTACTACAGGCCTTGCATTCTGGTTGGTTTCTTTACTACCCCCAAAAGCCACCCTTGCTGGGTTCAGACAATATGGGAAGCTGTACCCAGCGAGGGTAATTATATAAATTGTGCCGGCACATGCCCAGCACCATGGCTTATGAACAACCCTCATGTTATCCGAATCGAGCCATGGACTCATTTTCCCTATCCGGGGTTTGATAGGGTTCCTCCCCGCCCCCATTTCATTCACTTACAGAAGAAATGGAAGATTTCCATACAGGATATAGATAGAATGCAATGAGTTTCTTGAAAAGGAAGAATCATACATTGTAAATTATTGTCCAAAGGATGCCTGTAGCTTTTCAAATCAGAACAATATGAGAGAGATAGAGAGAGAGAGAGAGAGAGAGAGAGAGAGAGAGAGAGAGATGGCAGGCACTCAAACATGTCGCTCAAAATCTCTCAATGTATAAACATGAAGATTGCCACACTTGTCTAATTTGAGGCATGAAGCAATCTGAAAGGGAGGGATGGTATTATTTCTGTTGTAGTCCCAAGTACATTAATCAGTGTGTGAACACTGCATTGGTCCCTCTATGTCAGAAGGGGGCGACTTGTGACCCTTCAGATGATTTGGTCTACAGCAGCCCTACCCATCATAGCTCATCGTGAGCGGTGATGGGAGTTGTAGGCCAAAACCTTTGGAGGGACACACGTTCCCCATCCCTGCTCTACATGCAAGCCTGGTTTCATTCTTTCTCCAGTAAAATGCCATGATTTTACCATTGGATTTTAAATCAAAGCATCACTCCATGATTACCAGATCACATGTACAGCCTGATCTAATTCTTGGTTGCAGCAGCAGAGGCTGGAGGTTGTATCACAAAACAACAACCATGGTGGCATTTATGAGCTACACAAAAGCTATCAAATAATAATAATAATAATAACAACAACAACAACAACAAATTTATTTATTTATTCATTTCTTACCCACCTCTGGATCGAGGCGGGGAACAACCTAGAATACAAAAATATTTTAAGATACATAAAACTGATTAAAACATATAAAACTAATACAGCTAGACCTCTTAAAATTTGACTGGGTAGGCCTACCAGAAGAGATCAGTCTTTATTGCTTTTTGATATTCAAAATGACTATTGAGTTGGCGGATCTCTCCCGGCAGGCCATCCCACAGTCTGGGAGTGGCAGCGAAGGTCCTCTGGGTAACAGTTGTTAATCTAGTTTTTGCTGGCTGAAGTAAATTTTTCCCACAGGACCTGAGTGTGCAGGGCGGATTGTACAGGAGAAGGCGATCCTGCAGGTAGCCTGGACCCAAACCATGTAGGGCTTTAAAGGTAATAAACAACACTTTATACTTCACCTAGAAACTAATTGGCAGCCAGTGTAGTGATTTTAAAGCTTGTGTAATATGGTCAGCCCTAGATGTACTGGCTGCCATATTTTGCACTAGTTGAAGTTTCCAGACTAGGCACAAAGGTAGCCCTATGTTAAGCGCATTGCAGAAGTCAAGCCTTGAAGTTACCAGCACATGCATTACCATCTTTAGGTCTTCTAACTCTAGATAGGGGCACTTATAACACTTATAACATAACATTTTGTATAGTTCCCAAGTTGCCCTCACAGCGTCTTTTTGGCAGTGAACGTTTGTGCTGGTACTAATCGGTCCATGCGATTTCCTAGCTCTTAGGATGTTTCTTTTGGTACCGCTGGCAGTCCTGACACACTTTCCCATGCACAAAATCCCCTTCCTAATATTCCTGTGAATTTTCCCCATACTACTGCAGTGGTACTAATGGTGGCTGTGGGGCAAACCTTGTACAGGATTCTCCTTGTATCAGTACTGAAATCACAGCACATCATCTTATAGTGATCTACTATACGGCAGGTCACATTTTAAGTATGTGGTCCTTCCTGTCCACAACTCAAGAACAATTTCTTAATAGAAACAGGCTGAGGAAGTGCTAACATACAGCAGCTTTGAGTATGTTCTTGCTCTCACCCTCTCCATTGCTATCACCACCACAAATTATTCACAACAACGGATTATAAACTTGCCACCATACTGGTGTCATCTTCTCATTTTCACTCACTGCTTCACACTATGAATGGTTCCCCCCCCCCACCTTCCTCTGTTAGATTTCTTCCACTACAATACATAGTTTAATTGCCATTGCTAAGGTGCGCAGATTTACTGTGCCGGTTTTATTTATTCATATCTCTTTGGAATGCTTATGAATTATTCTTGTACCCTGCTTTAACAGTTCTGTGTTGTAGGAATATAATTAGCCTATTATGTCACATTAAGTTCTAGGAAGCTATTTTCTTGACTATATGGATTGGTGGGATGATATTATAGCGGAAGAACTGGCTAGAACTGGCAATAATATCTGTTCTCCCCCCCCCCACACACACACACAACTTTTTCAGTATTTGCATTACTGAAGATCCTAATGAGTCCCCAGGGGAAAATGTAGGTCAAAAGAACTGAATACATCATATATGGGTAGAAAGTAGATCTCCAGATGTTTGGGACCAATGCCCTGAAGCCCCTGACAGCATGGCCAGTGGTCAGGAATGCTGGAAGTTGAAGTCCAAATATCTGGAGATCTACTTTTCACCCATCCTTGATGTATTTGACCTAGCAGAATACTAATCAGGAGGCTTGTGAGTAGCAGTGAAGCCAATGCCTCTAGAGGGGAAAGTTCCCCAAACAGAGAACCTGTGGTCATCCTTCATGGAAATTTCCCAATTCTTATACAACTTTATTTTCTATTACATGACTTTTCTAAGTTTATTGTCTTCTTGGCAAATTTCATCCTCTGGTGAGATCTTCATCCTTACAAAAGCTAATCCAGGCAGCACTAAAGATGGCAATGTGTCTCAATGGGTCAGTCCAAAAGCAAAATGGCACATGGAATGACTAGTGCCATGCATGGTATTACATGGACATGCACTCCATCTTTGCCATAGATCTAACTAAGGTAGTAAACATTTGTCTGGCCTGTATTACTTCAGACTGTAGGTGGGAATCTCACATTGAATGGACTTCCATACAATAATAATAATAACCAACAACAACAACAACAACAACTTGCTCTTAAAATACTAGATGTAAGAAAAGGCTTGGTTAGAATCATTCTCCATAGTATTTAGTTTCCTATGTAGGGGGCAGTATTTTGGTATGGAGGCATGTTGTCATGTGAACAGCCACTTACACTCTCTAAAATGTCACAGCATAGATACAGATTTACAATTTCAGTAACGTTCTAGGACTTTATAAAATACTGATAGATGGTAACTCAGCATTAAGATGTATAGAGACAGTCAAGTTCACATTTCCCCAATAAGACCATTAAAAGTCTGGAGAGTAAAATTACCTAACTGGACCACTTGCTGGTTCTTTGTGCATTGAAAGTTCAGTTTACATCTGCTGTTTTCCTTTGAAAGATTCTCCGTTGTCTTCCACCGTGCTTTTCCCAAAAGGTTATCTTCGTCTTTTAATCTTCCTATATCTTAGATAGGGCACTGTCTGTAAAACACCACTAGCAAGAGTTCTAAAGCAACCCGTGGACTATATAAAGCACCTCCTCTAGATGCTGCACTGAAAATCCAATAAGTATTAATAATTTACAGGGAATTATTCACAGTAGAGAATGCAATATTTGACATTTTACTGAATATTAAACATATGTTTCCTTTCCTCAGTCAGTATGTCTTTATTTTGTTTTATTAACAAGTCTCATTTTTTAAAGTCAGATTTGAATTAGCTGCTATTGATAAAAGAAGAAGTAGGATGGAAGGAAAGGAATTACATATTAGGGGAGCAATCCTATGTCCTGTATGTGTGTGGGGACATAAGATTGCTCTGTTTCCTGGGTCCTACAGGGCTCCAAGCTGGGAGCCAGGAAACTATGTTCCCTGCCCCCTCTCCCTCCCCTTCATAGAGTGAACTGCCCAAGCTATCTCTCTGTGCTTGCAAAATGAAGCATGGAGATGGAGAAAAGGAGGTGTTCCTGGGGGCGGGGAGGGGAGGAGACCAGGGTGGCAGCTGTACAAGAAATCTTATGGCCTCCCCAGCCTCCTTTCCCCAAAGCCTCCATAATTCTTTAGGTCATTGTAACTAACTGTGGGTATCTCACTCAAGTCATGTAGTTAATTGGGCTACAGTTGTCTGAGCCATCCATATACATCAAACCTAACTTTTAAATTATAAGTCTGTGTTGCATAAAGTTGATGAGATAAGCTTCCGAGATCATGTAAACATTAACAAATGGAACTGGAGGCATTTAGCCCTTGATACCTGGACACAGGCAATGCAACTTGAAAAGCTCTTGTTGTCCTTAAATGGACATAATATAATCATCTAATGGGGATATTTCATATTATGAACACAATAGGTTAAGCAATTTTCTATTTCATTGGAATGTGGCATCTATGAAAGCACCACTTGAACTTATTTTGCCACTAACTGCTAGTGAATGACTAAGAGAACTCCATTCTGATTCTTCCCCCAATACGAAAGAAGAAAGTAACATTGTGAATGAGTAGAATTCTAATACAAAGATGGTGATATTATGGCATATATAGATATGATAGCTAAGGTTCCACATCCACCTTCTTAAAACAAAAAACAAAACAAAACTCTACTGATAAGATGCTTCTTAATGCTAGTTCAGAGGACTATCCCAGTTTGATGTAATCTGACCTAACTTGAATTAATTGATGGAAATTATATTGGAACAAATTGTGTTTAATATATGATACTCTATTAACATTACAAACAATAGATTCTCTGAGACATACGAAGGAAAAATGGGGAAATTATTTTTAGTCAGTGATAGGTGGAAATTTAGTGATAGGTATTAATGGAATAAAAAATGTTAAACCACTAAGTATGTAATAATTTAGTACATAAGGTGGTCTTAAGATGGTATTTAGCACCAGAAAAATAAAATAACATCAATTGTATCAATATGCCAGGTCCATTTGCCTTTGCGTCTGAGCCTGAAGGTGTTGAGTGGGTTTTTTTTTTAAAAAGTGTTTAGAATTCAGATTTACAGCTCCTGCTTCTGTTAACCTGTATGCTTTTCTGGGAAATACACTTTTACAAAGAAAGCAAGAACGATCAATAAAACTGCATATGTCTATAAAACTTGCATTTGTCTTGTTCCATCTGTAAATCTTATTTTACAAACATGCAATGACTGTTACAGTGACACTGTAATTAGTGTCAAAGGTAAAGATCTTGTTCACAGGGAGGAGGGAATGAGAAGTTGGAGCACCACTGAACATGAAAGGATGGGAGGGCCTGTGACCCAGCTTTTCTTTCTAGGCATGGAGTTGGATTGAGTGTGTGACCCATGTGCCATAGGACAAACTCCAGACTCCTGTTGGTGTTCAGAACCTTGGCCTCAAGATGTTCTAGGAATCCAGGTTTAAATAGGACACCTGAACTTCACTTGCTAGGCTGTAGTACTAGGAAGGGCATTTTGCGACTGACTGTACACATGTGAAGACCCCATATCATGCTATCTATATAACAAAGGAAGCGCAGCAAGATCTGGCAGTATGGATGGCTTACTGGAAAACTATCTTGGAGAGAGACAATGGGCTGGTTCAGACATTAGTTTAATCCATTGTGGTCTAATTTGAAAATAGCCCATGATGCCCCTCCACACAAATGGGCTAACAATAAGCTACTGTGCATAGCTTATTAAGCTACTGTGAAAGTTGACTTATCCCCCTGCCCTCTGTCCCTCTGGAGCCCTCCTGCCTGAGTGCAGGAGTATCCCTTCTTTCTTTGTGAGGTTTAAGCTCATCTTACTGATGGTTCTTTGTCTTTATACCATGCTTGGACTCAACTGTCCTTCAAACAGAGGACAGTCCTCTGGCAGCCCTTCAAATACAGGACTGTGTTCTCTAAAAGAGGTTACATCACCACCCTATGAGATGACAGTGGTGCATAGAGCCTTAGTTTCAAAATTTGGTGGATGCTGGGATCATCTGTGCATATGATCTTTCTGGAATGCTTGGCTGCTTTAGCAGCTGCTCACATTTTGGGGAAGATAGTTTTGCAATCTTGTTTGGTACAACAAGGATATTATGTAGTACATGTGGTGAATGGTCAACCTCCTTAATTAACTCAGGTAATGAAATTGGTATGGAGTTTTATTTTGTCTTGCCCGGATCTTAATATTTTATTCACGGCAGTATCTGGTTGTCCTACTGAATGCCAAGAAGAATTTAATTTTATGCCATCTTGACTGGCTGTGGAGGGTATGTTTTGTGCTGTCCTTGGGGTATTGCCTTAGGGATATGTACACAATTTATGCAGTCCATAACCATAATAACTTTGACAAGCGGAACAGTGAACAGTGGGGTATTATAGCCCTAGAGGGTGAAATCATACACCTGACCCCATATATACAGCACAGAGACAGAGGGTCTTCCTAGGTCTGGGGAGGCACTTATATTTTGGGACTGAGGGGTAGATTGGGGCCAACCAGAAAATTCTGAGCAAGTGCTGATGATGGGACCAACCTTATGTTCCCCATGGCAGAAGTCTTAGTTTTGAGCTGACCAGCCAAAGGGAAAAAGCAGCAAGGACAGCCAGGGCAGTTCCTTAGGCAGAAAACATATGAGAAAATGCCAGCCTTCTGCTTCCCTACCCCATCTTTGCAGATTGAACGTCTGTCAATTTAAATAAAAGCTTTGGCCTAGTTATCCCAGAGGCCAGTGTCCGCCTCATTCTTGCCAATTGCAATCTGTTTTGTTTTATCAGCTTTCTAAACCATTAGAAAGCATATAACTGTGGTACCATGGAAGGGCTTGTTTTTTGTTTAAATTCAATCATTGAATTTTCTTCTATAGCAATGAGGAAAAGAGCACAGCTTTTTCAAATGTGTTTTCATATTAATGGGCATAATGCCACAAGTCAGCTAATGACGACTACTTAGAGATGGCCCCGTGTGTTGTTCTTTTCTTTTAGATGGGACATTTGGAAAAGAAAAGCACAGTGTTTCAGCGGCTTTGAAGGTCGGATGCATTGTTAAAGACACAATCAAAGCTTTATATCTTCTCATCACTAGAGCTGTCTGTAGTACAAAACTAATGTAGCTATAAAGAAATGCATTTAGAATGGATAGGAAAAGATATGGAATACTAGACACTGTTCAAATTACAGGTTGCATTGAAGAATGTTATATATCCAGAATTAAGATATTTTTTACTTCCCCTCTTCATTCTGAATAAAGTAGTATAGTTGAACTAGCAAGCTCAAGTTTCACTGGGCTCATATAGTCCAGGAATCCCAGAAGTACAGTGGCTATTGCTATAGAACTAACCACTAGCCCAATGCAGGCCTTCACCTGCACGTGCATAGGAAGTGAGGAGGTGCATGTAAGCCCCACCTTCAATATTGCTGAGCAAGCAGGCTTCCTCTCACATTTAGCTCTAAGGCTTGAAGAAGTGGTGGGTGGGTGAATGTCCATAAAAACCTCCCCACAATTGATAATTTTTATCATTTTATTATATTATTTCTGTAATTCCCAAAAGCTGAAGCCTACTGTACAGTTCACAAAATGAGAAATCCTGTGTTATCAGTATTCCCCATCACAGGGAAATTTTTTAAGCATGTTCAGTTGAATATCCTTATAAGAACATAAGAACAGCCATGCTGGATCAGACCAAAGGTCCATCTAGTCCAGCACTCTGTTCACACAGCGGTCAACCAACCATTGGCCAGGGACCAACAAGGCAGGTCATGGTGCAACAGCACCCTCCCACCCATGATCTCCAGCAACTGGTGCACACAGGCTTACTGCCTCGAATACTGGAGATAGCACACAACTATCATGACTAGTAGCCGTTGATAGCCTTTGCCTCCAGAAATTTATCCAACCCCTTTTTAAAGCCATCCAAATTGGTTGCCATCACTACATCTTGTGGTAGCAAGTTCCATAATTTAACTATGCACTGTGTGAAGAAATACTTCCTTTTATTTGTCCTGGATCTCCCACCAATCAGCTTCACGGGATGTCCCTGGGGTTCTAATATTTTGAGAGAAGGAGAAAAATGTCTCCCTATCCACATTCTCCATACAATCCATAATTTTGTACTCCTCTATCATGTCTCCCCTTAGCCTCCTTATAATCCTGCTTCGGACAGGAGTCCAGTTGCCCAGGGACATTGTGAACAGCGTTTGTGTCCCGTCCCCCCATGTTAGTTCTCACATCAGCAGGCTGAAGGCCTTAATGGGGCTACTTTCCTTTCCTCTGTGTATATCTTTATATATATATATATATATATATATATATATATATATATATATATATTCTTTAATGTAGGCTTTAATGCATGAGATGGTCAACTTACAGAGAAGCATTCTAAGATATTGATATAAATTGCATCTCTGCTGGTACACAGAAGACTACATTTTCATTTGCAGCTGTAGCTTTCCACTTCCTTGTTGTTAATGGGGGTCACTTCAAGACAGTATAATAGCTCCATTGGTAGTTCAAGAAAGTAAGTTCCATTGACCTCAATGGGCCTTGCTTCCAAAATATTGAAGGGCTGGGGGTATTTAAAAGTCTAAGTTCCAGCTAAAAGAGGATCATCAAACAGACATTTATCTTTCACATAGGACTGGCAATGCCAATTAAGGCCAGATCTACACCTTGTATCATATCACAATCCCATCACAGGGATGCGATATCCTTCTTGCACATTTATACCTTGTAGGACACACAATGACATCTGTTGCAGTATTTTGGACAATATGGAATAAAAAGTAGGAAATATTGCTAGAAAAATGGTATACGGAAAGCCCAATGTGCCCCAACAATTATCAGTGCTCTTCAATACTGAAGAAAAAAAACTAATGTAGATCTAACCTAAGTTGACCTGAGTCAGGCTCAGAAAATAACTTTGAAGATTAGTTAAGCTCACCTCGAGGGAGAGGCAAGCTTTACAAGATGCTGAGATCATCTCCAGCTTGGACTGAAATACAACGCAGAGGAGGATTACTTCCTTTCCTGGTTGACAAAGGATTTGTACAGCCTGGAGAGAAAGCTTTGCTAGCTGAGTAAAGCAGTTGTCAGTCAGGCACCATCCAGGCTAGCATCAGAAAGTCTCTGTTGGGGAGCCAATCTGGCTTCCGGCTGCAAAGCAAACATGGTGGTGGTGGTGGGAGCCCATTCCCTGTGTCTTTGTGGGGCTGTGCTCCCTCTCTCCGTTTTTGCCCCATGTAGCCTTCAGCCTCGTAATTTTTCCTGTTTGATTAAATATAGGAAGATCTAAGAGTCTGGATGTGTGTGTGTGTGTGTGTGTGTCTACACCAGCTGTTTATTCCAGGATTGGATTGTAGTCATCTTTAATGGCCCACATGACATTCACCTGCTCCCATGGCAATCTCGGCTCCACCTCTCAGGTTTCCTGGAATCACACTGACTGCTTTTGTCCCTTTTTTCCCCCTCTCCCATTGTGAGGAACGTTTGCAGTATGCCTCTCTTTGCGAGGTCATTGGTGTTTGCCATGAGTTCTGGGATCAGTGAACAGCCAATTAGCTGTAAGGGGCATGTGTATGGATATCGGCGTGTTTTACTGCCGAGGTGTTTTTTTAAAAAACAAACAAACCTCTGTGCAGGAGCACATATTCAATGGAGTTCCTATCCCCCCATGTGCTGCTGTGTATTTGTGCTGGTGTGTGCCAGCACACACATGATTGATGAGTGCCAATCACGGAAGTGGCAAAACCCCTCCTCTGTTGCAAAAGGGCTGTAGGTGTAGAAAGGGCCTGAGCCAAAGATCATTTTTCTGGGCTTTTGATTGGCTGATAAAATTGAACTCAGTTGTTCTTTTTGTGTGTGTAAGTGAGTATTGATCTTTGATAATTTCCCAATCAATCCAAGGAGAACTATGGAGAACTTGCCCAAATCTTCAAGCAATGAGTGTTCATCTTTGATTTATTTATTTTCTAATAGAGTTCAAGTCTGGACAACTAGTGACCCATCTCATTGAAGGGAACCATCCAGCCACCTATGGTGACAAGGGCTTGTCAAACCTCCTGTTTTGGCTGCCTGCCTGGGATGACAAAACCGAGGTATTGTCAAGTATTTTGCACATAAAAGACTAGTGGGCCATTTCAGCTTGGAGGGTCACAATTTGTGCAGATGTGGAGTTCCCCAAATTTATTTTGCAGTGGATTTTCTGCCCCTGTTTTAAGTATGTATTACCTATTAGATCAGTTTATGACATTTTGATTAATAAGAAGGGGCAGTGTGTGAACAGCTACACAGTTTCCATTTGGCATTTCTTCCCTTTAACAATATGGACCTGTGACAAGAGAAAAAGATTTAAGAGCTTAAGAAGATGACAGCCATGGTTAAAACAAGCAATCTTTTTTCTTTTCTTTTTTTGAGCACTGACACTGTGGAAGTTAATGATTTTAAAGTGGCGTACTTGCCATGCACCAAGGACACCTTATTTCCTGACCTACCTGTGAAATGCATTTTTATTACCTGTGATATCACTTGCAAAGTTAGAAGACCTGTAGGTTGTTCATATTGTTTTTATTGTTGTTTTATTGTTATTATTGTAAGTTGTTTTTGTGGTTGTTATATCCCACCTTTCCTCCAAGGAAATAAAGCAGAGCTATGTTCAAATAACTTATCGAAATCCTCCACTCCATAGCCGGGCAAAGAAATTGGGTGAATAATTTTGCCGAATTTCTCCAGGGAGAGGAGCAGTTCTTCCACAGTTTCTCACAGGTAGGGTTAAGCATTGGCTTTTTTTTCTCTAGGGATTTTAGGCTTTTTGTGCTGATGCTGCAAGTGGCAAAAACAACAACTATGTTGTCAACCTGCTCACATTTCATTCCTCCACAATATATGGGTGAGGGGGAAGTGTGGTGTTAGCTTGGTGACAAAATCTGTCCTCCAATTTCCTGAAAGTTTTCTTGCCCTATGAAAGAGGCTTCTATTTGTATGCCTCATTCTTAGGGGCTTTGTATTTGGTTTTGGAGGTGTTTTTGAGATTACCCATCTCTGCAAGGTGGGTGAGGGTACTGCTTCTGGGTATTTTCTTTCAATTACATACCTCTCCATTTCTCTGCAACCTCCCAGGCTGCCTGCACTTCCTGATCTGAAAAAAACCCTATGGGAGGAGTTATATCATGATGTCTTCTGCTGGACTTCACTTGAAGTGCAGGAGAAATGGTTGTACAATGAAACCAGGACACTCATGCACACTCCTCAGCCACCTCCTAAGTAATGTAAACACAAGAGCCCCAAACCCAATCCCTGAGAATTTCTGCTGAATTTTCTTTGTATTTCTTTTTGATCAGATTGAATGAGAATATTTGGGGGGGGGAATGTGGGGGGATTTTTTTTGGCACAGCACTAAAATAAAGGCAGAATACAGGGCCTGCCTTCATTTATGCCATGAGTTCTAACGGACACAGTGTGTTCCTTAACTACCTATGAGCAGGCAACCAGGCTTCCAAATGAAATGTGCTGGTATTTATGAACATTTTTCAGAGTCAGACTCGGGGATGTTTCCCCACAAGAGGGAACCATCTCAGGAGATTGTATGAAACACTTCAATACTTGGGGCACACCTATAATCAATCTTTCACTACAGCTGAAACAGCAAAATGCCACATGTTCTGTACAAGAGCAAGTTATGATCCAAATTTTCTAGGAGATCCATTTTTCCAGATCTACACTTCTCCCCACTCTCCTTGTAATCACTCAGATAGTATTCAAGATAAGGGATGATGAGACTCAGTGCATCTTGATCACTCTATCGTGGCTTTGACAGCTGTGGTTCACAACACTCATTCTTCTATCCAAGTGTACCTTCCTCCATCCCCCTCTTTATTCAGACAAATCTTGAGGCGCAATGGGAGAATCAGGCACCCAGACCTCAAATACTTTTGCCTCATGGCCTGGAGGATAACTGAGTCCATGATTTCTTCATTCAGGTTCTCGGAGTCTTGAATGCCTCACTCAAACCATCTATTTGACCAAGTGGCAAACTTCCCAAACTGTTCTTGCACTACAGAAGGTATCTTCTCTTAGGTGTCTTCTGTTAGGTGTCTTCAGTTTGAAGATCTGTCCAGTCCAACTCTAGTGATAAGAGGTAGTGATAAGTCAAGCAAATCTACAACTGTAAATCAAAATGGTGAGAATTTGAATTTCCATATTAGATATTCAAATTTCAGGGAGATGCTCAAATGTTTCCTCGATGGTGCTATATAGTTATCAGAAGTGCAAGCTCCATGGAAGAACCTCAGGATTTTAACAGCAGAAGCTGAGTTTTATTAGCAATACGCAATTCAGATTTTGGATATTAAAGTTGTGCAGGACAGCATATTTCTGTATGCTGCATGATCAATTCTTCAGACATCTCTGGTTTGAAAACCAGACAGGGGCATCAATAAGTTGATATGGGAACTAAGGCTGAAACCGTAAGCCCACTTACTATGTAGTAGGGATGTGCTCCGCTTCTCCTCGGAGTGGAGAATCAGGAGTGAATTGGTCTGATCCGCCTTGCCCAGAGATGGAGTAGAAGCGAACTGGGGTCCTGGAGAAGCATGGCGAAGAGAAGCAGCCATAGGCGGAGCGCTTCTCTTTTCGCGGAGCGATCCGCCCGCCATTTTGGATAATTTCGCCCATAGGATTGCATTGCGGAAAAGATTAGGGGATAACTGTGTTGTTTTTAAAGCTATCTTTCTGAAATTTCGTGTGCTTAGAGAGTCGTGGCTGGGGGTCATTTTGAGCCTACTCTCAGCACTCTGCGTGGTGTGGTTTGCTTGCTATAATTTTCTAAAAAACAGGGTAAAAAAAGCGGGAGAGGTACCTTTTTGAAGTGCTGTGAGGCAGATTCAACTCCCAGTCATGATCACCTGATGCAGCATCCTCCAATCCCAAAGTTGGAGGAGGGGATAGGCAAAACGGAATACTTAGTAACTTGGGATACTGGGAAACTTCTCTTTCTTAGTCTGAACGGACTTTTCCCAGTGTTTTTTAAAACAGTAGCCCCACCAAATGCACAAACACAACCTGAAATCATATACTAAGTAAATAAACAGCACTGCTACCCACCCTAACCTTGGTAAACAACTGAATAGATGTGGTGCAAGGGGATGAGGTCCCCTAGGGCATGTGGACGTGCCCAGTGCACACACACTGTGTCCTGCCCTTGGAGGGTAATCAGAGCCCTCCAAAGAGTAACCAGTGGAGACTAATGCCTGTCATGAGTTGAAGTGACAGGTAGCTTCTTAAAGACTGGTACTTACTTAGGGCCAGTCAAAAATTGGCATATCCCCCTCCCCCTGGGCACGTCCACTTTCCTCTTACTGGCAAAAGAGAGACATAGCCTTTTTTTAAAAAAAATCTTCTTGTTGTTTATTCAGCAACACTGCTGCTTTTAATTCCACCCCTCCTTTGTTTATTTATTTATTTATTCCATTTTATATTTACACTCCATAGCCCAAGCTCTCCTGGCTTTTCCTCTTCAGTGAAGTCAGGCAGGCTTTCATTGTGGTTCAACTCCTTATTGTTGTTGTTGTTGTTGTTATTATTATTGCCATTAATATTAATTAGTACTGCTATTATTAACGTTAATATTGTTGTTGTTGTTGTTGTTTAATAATGGCTGTGATCACAGTGCAGTCAATCAACTCTGAAGCAAGGATCACAAAGCTTTACTCTTATCCTCCTAGCCTCCTAGTTATGGGATGCAAAAGAAAAGGCATCTCTCTGTGCTGCTCCCACCTCACAGGGATGGTTTGCATTACTGGCTTTGAAACAATCCCTGTCTCACTTCCTTGTGCCCCCAGAAATGTCTGCTGCCTGCCTGCCTGCATGCCTTCCCCCCCGGGGTGCTGCTGTGGTGGGGCATCTGCCAGGACTGACTCCCCCATACTAGATCTATGGCATATCTCTGCCTGGCTCTCTACCCGCCTGTCCTCCTCCCCTGCCTGCCTCGCAGGGATGGTTTGTGTGTGTCTTGCTTTGTCTCAGGGGACAAGTCCTTCTTGCGCTCACTTACTTTTTTGAAGTTCCAAATCAATTTTTCAAGTGTGGAAGAAGATTCAAATTTACGGTTATCTACTCCTCAATTCATGGCATGTTGGGATTTCCTTTGAAATGGCCCCATTGAGCTGTCTGCAGCTTTAAATCCCTGAGATACTGGGGTGTCCGATTTTCAAAAATTCCCAAAAAATCAGGGGAGGCTTGGATTGGCTTGAGGCTTGACATGTATGTGTATACGTGCATGAGGAGTCATGGTGCCTAACTTGAGGTTTCTAACGTGAAAATTGATGGAGAAATAGAAAGGGGTGTGTGAATTGGGGTTAGGGGTGCTGCATTAGAGGTTAAAGCCCCCCCCCAAATCAGGGGATGATGGAATTTGCTTGAAACTTGCCATGAATGTAGATGTGCCTGCTTCCAAGTTTTTATCTGTCAAAATGTCGGAGAAAAGTCCATGTCTGAAAATGGGGTGTCCGATTTTCAAAAATTCCCCAAAAATCAGGGGAGGCTTGGATTGGCTTGAGGCTTGGCATGCATGTGTATACGTGCATGAGGTGTCATGGTGCCGAATTTGAGGTTTCTAACTTTAACAGAAAAAAAGTTGTAGGCTTTTTTGGATTTCAATGCAAGCCTATGGGGGAAAAACCGGAGCTCCGATCCGGATCAGGAGCTTCGCAGCGAACCGGAGCGAACTATAGGCGGAGCGGACCTGATCCGGAAATTGCGGATCTGGAAGAGAAGCGGATCGGGGGGGGTCCGTGCACACCCCTACTATATAGTAAGTCTCTTGGTCTTCTTTACATTCTCTTCTGATGATCCGAAAAGAGTGAACTAAGAATGATTATCATTAAAAGCTGAAAAACCAATCAGGTTCTTTTCTTGCCCCCTGTGATGATGTCACCTACTTAATAGTTGATATGGTTGAAGTCCAGAACATTCAGAACTAAGATGTTACTGGACGTGCTTCTATTTCTGATGCACAAACCTCTGTTCTCCCAATTGACCACAACCGCAGTTCTTCAGAAGGCTGGAAGACAAGATGCTCCCTGCTTTTTGCTTCCTGAGCAGCTGCAGCATTAGGTCCCATTTCTTCTGGCCTGAGACAGTTCTCTACCAACTTGTATCGGTCCATCTCCACAATCTTTTTCATTCTCCTTGTCTGCCATTCCCTTTGTCTATCCTTTTAAAAAAATCTCCTTCCTTTTTGACTTTTCTCCCATTATCACTATTATAACAGAGGGTTTCCAATTATCTGTTCCTCTTTAGCCATTTTTCTTCTTCCTCCCCCACCCCCCAACCTTGGAGTATAGTGTAAATTAAATGATATTCCAAGACGGGGGCGGGAGGCCTGACTTGGTAGCCACTCATAGTGATATGGATAAAATTAAGTACCTGCTGTCTAGCACAATCAAGTGTATTATTTTTAATACTGCCAAATTTGCAGCGAAAGCCTCCCAATTTAAGCAAGCTATGAGAATAATTTATTGATCTAAGGATTTTGCATCTCATGTATGATCTATATATTGTAAATCTTTGATTTGTTTGGCTGTAAATCTCTCTCTCTCTCTCTCGCTATAACCTGTAATTGGCTGCCTAAGAAACATAATTTGGAAATAATAGTACAGTCCTACTCAGAAATGAACCACACTGAATTTCATGGGATTTACTCCTATATAAGTGTAGGATTTCAGCCTTACTATTTTTAGGTTATGGACTATGCTTTTCCTAAGAATTCGCAGTTCATATTACACATCATCTTAGAGCCAAGGATGCATTATTATCTTTTTTTACTCTAGAGTATGAACAGGAATCTCCTACCTCCTAATGTGGGAGATAGGGGGCCTTTAATCCTTCACCCTTGCTGAGGTTCTGATGCACATCAGGGGCGTTGCACCTACTAGCCAAATAATGATCCATTTGCTTGGACTGACCCAGATTGGGACTGCAGCAGAGAGGAAAGGGTTAAGAGACTCCTACCTCTCTGCTAGTGTCCCAATCTGGATCTGGACCTGCAGGCTTACTCTAGAATAGAAATGAAGCCATCTGCTTCTTGGAAGTAACATGTGCTTTGGGTCTCAGTAACCCTTGCATCGACTGAGATAGGCCAGTTATGTGACAGCTGTGACTGAAAGATGGTGATTTGTCTAAGAAAATGCAGTGATAGCTAAGCTGGATTTTGAATCAGAGAGGACTGTTCCACCTCATGCTTTTAAGCACATGGTCCTCGGCTCTGAGAACTATAGTGGATTCCAAGCAGGTCCATTCGTAGGAAGAACGGTGTGATCTCAGAGCACTTGATGGAACCTGTTGCAAATGCCCCAACCTGTCACAGCTCTTTTGGCAGTTGTTGCTGGGGGGATGTGACACTGTGAAGTATCCTGGCTCCTATGCATGTCTGGCATTTGCTGCGACATGGCTGTTTGCATTCATGCTGGATGGTTGTCACAACAACCTTGAGCTTCTTCAAACGAACGTTTCATAGCAAGCTTGTGACTGGCCGCTCACGGATGTTCACGGATCATTTTGACAACACAGTGATCCTACTGCACTTCTGCTCCATTACTTAGTTTTAGTGATATAAAAAAAGGCATAGGAGCTTCAGCTACTGGGCGGTATAAAAATGTAATAAATAAATAAAACCTTACTCTTCTGAAAAAGTCGTTATTTATTGATATTTCCTGCCATGTGCAGGAGAAGTTGCGCTATAAAATGCCCACTAGAGGGCGCTTCCCATTCAACTGCATTGAGGCTGTACAAGCCCTGTGATAGCTATTCTCTTCCTCATGTAATTAAATCTCGTTGCAGAAGTGGAAGAGATGCAGGAAGCAGAGCCATGGGAAGGGAATGCAATCCACCCCACCCCCCACCCCCGTCTGAAGGAGCTCTATGTTTTATGTGTCTGCAGCTTCCTCTTACATTCCATCTTTTGGGCTGTATCCAATGTTAGTCCTACTTAGAGTAGACCTATTTAAATGAATGGAACTTAAGTTAGAGTAATGTTGAATACAACCCTTAGACCGAAATGAAATGCAGACTCCATGGCTTGAACATCAGCCATTCTTCCACGTCCACCCACCCCTTTTTTGCTTTGTTTACTTGATGAAGAGTACTGGAGAATTCAAATAATTGCACACTATATCTATTTTTTTTTATTTTTTTATTACATTTCTATACAGCCCAATAGCCAAAGCTCTCTATTTTGTGACCTTGACTTGGCCTAATATAGATATTGTGCTAATAGGGAACTTGAATTTTTTCATCTGACCAATACGAGTACCTTTGCTTCTTTTTGTTTGTTTCTTAAATTAGACGTCAGGTAAAAATACATCAAAATATAGGTAACGTTTACACAAGCAATTATTTTTCAGGGAAATGTTACTATAAGATGATACTGCTCTGTAGTTCTTTTGAGGTTCCTTCACTTGAAGAGAATTATACATCAGTTACAGGAAATGTGACCACTGCAATGAAGCATTGCATTTCCTGTGTTGTATTTTAGTTTCACCACATTGAGGTGATATTTCCTAATAAAAATTGATTGTATGAATGTATAAATCTTGTAACTGGATATTGCTCAGAGAATCACATGACTACCAAAGCTTCTCAGTATCATGTCCCCAACTCAGGGAAAATTGAAAGCCAAGGTGGTTGAGGGGATAAAGAAGGCTGACAATAAGGGTAAACTAATATTAATTAAAGGCCCTGTTGGCATACAGAACATTTCTAATTGCGCAAGTATTCCAATCACTTCGAAACACAATGTCATAAAGGGCCCCAAGAAACAATAACATCAAAGACCAATAAGACCAAGAGATGGGAGTTTAACTGTTCTCTCCTCCACCACAAACCTGAAAAAGTTCCCCCCGTGCAGAAAATAGAAGTCATAAAAAAGGGAGGGGTTTTTGGCGCTAATGGAAGGTCTGTTTGTTTCTTACATGGGTGGATTTTTTTTTTCAGTATTGCAATTGGGGAGGGAAGGATCAAAGCACCTCCCCTTCCTGTGCCCTGTGATTTTGGTCTGGACCGGGGACCCCCAAACTTGGCTTTATTTTTATATATATATATATATATATATATATATATATATATATATATTAAAAAAAACTGATGTTGTTTGAAGTGACTCATTTAAGACAACATGTAGTTAGGCCCTAAGTGATTGTTGAGCTGAAGTTTGGCCCTTGGCCCCTTACATTCAAGTTCAACCCTGTATCCATTCATTGCTTTCTGAGTACGTGGCTTTGACTAAGATAGATCCTGCTTGTGATACAGGATCAATCTATTGGACATCCTCTGCAAAGCTGAAATAAGTTCTGCTATTGTTTAGTCAACTGGTTTTTGCACGGAAGTTGGAAGCTGACCTAGCATTGAATTATCCTCCCTATTAAGCTAAACTCATGAGTAAGGACCAAACTAAACTTGACACTATGACCCTGTTCAGATGACACACTAAGCCATGGTGCTTAAGCATTTTGAGCTAAACATTATGGCTTAGTGTGCCATGTGACTCATGACTTAGCATGTCATGTGAACCATTCCTAACCATGGTGGCTACATAATCATGGTTTAAACATGCTCACTAACCACTTGCTGAAAAAGGGTTAGCGGCCTAACCATGGCTTAGCGTGTTGTCTGAACAGGCCCTATATTTATCACTTGAGTTGTCTGATATTACCCTCAACTGAAAACAGCAGGCACAGGGAAGCCAAAACAGGATCAGGACCCAGCCATGGCAAGCAGGGAGGGGTTTTTCCTCCTCTCCCCCCACCATCATGATGAAAATCACTCCTGCATGGCTTAAAAGGAAGCTCCCATTGGACTTTGTTGGGGCAAATTTCATTGGGTCCTGTGCACCATGGCCCCAACCCTAATCCCACTCCCACTCCCCTTGCCTGCTATTTCTAGTTGAAAAGACAATGATACAACTTCAAGTGATGTGTTCAGGTTCAGTGTTCTGACAAGTGATGTGTTTCGCATTTGGTCTGTAGTTAAACATGTATGTGGTTCAGAGCACTTTGAATATTAGGAAGCACATTAACCCTGTGTTTGCAGGAGACTCAGTAGGTGAACTAAAGAAAGATAGGGCTTGTGCAACAAGTAGCTCTGTGTGTGTGTGTGTGTGTGTGTGTGTGTGTCTGTCTGTCTGTCTGTCTGTCTATGCCAAATGATTAGGAACCCTAACCTTATACATATTTAGACCAAAAAAAGGGCTACAGCTTCCATGCTGGGAGTTATAGAGCTTTTTTTCTGTCTAAACCTGTACAGGATGGTGTCTTAAAGGAAGTAATGCTATACTGGGACCTAATCACTGGAAGGCAAATGGGGAAATGCTGGGAGCAGAAGACTCCTGAGGAACAATACAGTGGGAAGATAATTAGTTGTACATATGCAACTGACCTGGCCACAGAAAATATATATGTTTATTTTAGTTAACTATTTTTTAAGTCAATCACAGTTAAATCTAGCTTTCACATAGTTAGAGCAGTCACACTCCAAATTGATTCCAGAAGAGTTGTCATGTTAGTCTGTTGTAGCAAACCCCTCAGAGATCTGTGGCACTTAAAACATGAACAAATTTATTCAGGCTGGGGTTGTCGTAAAATTGTTGCACAATTTTTCTGACAGGAGTGATTATCCCTTCTCATGGTGTGCTCTGACACCACATCCCACCTCACGTTTAAAATCCAAAAAGTACAAATGCCAGCTGTCAAGCAGGTTCCTAATTGCTGGTAGATGTAATACTCTCATCCACCATGATGCACATACAAAACGTAGGACCCTGTCTGAACATCAAAATCAAGAAAACATTGCAAGATGGATACTGAAAATAATTTCTAAAATGACTTGAATAAGATTTTTTTGTGACATGCCACACATGAAGCTGTGATATTTGAGGATGCATAGCCATGTGCCCTTAGTTAAGAATTGACTGGGGAAAAAACATTCTACAATGATAAAGGGGTAATCAGGGGGGTTGGTCATTCTAACATTCATAAAATCAAAAATGTTTCACCAATCTTCCTGAAACTTACATGTGCTGGAAATAAATGTTGGTTTTACATAACCTGAAAAATTCAAGAAGGTTGGTGAAAGATTGAGAGAAGGAGGGTAGTTTAAAGTAGGGGAAAACTCCTTTGGCCAATGTGTTTATTTAAAAAAACCTTGGTATTTTTTTTTTGGCCACCCTTTGTGGCCATATGAAGGCTTACCTAATTAAAATCCTGATGATTTCATTCTCCATTGATCTTATATTTGATGGAATAGCTTTTCTTTTTTTTTCTTTTTTTAAAAAATCAATTTACTTTTTTAAAAATATTTTTTATTGGTAATGAAAGCATATGGAAGCTCAAAACGCAGCACTCAGAATGGTGAGGGTGAAGGGAGGAGGGTATAACTGCCATCTGGAGTAAAAGCAGAAGCAGCAAGCAGCTATGAATTTCTGTGACCTGTGTGTGTGTATGTCTGTATGTGGACAAGTAATCCCCTCAGCATGACCAGACCCTACCACAATGAAGCTATGGAACTGAATGAGAGTGAAACTGTAGTTCATAAGCAGTTCTGGCTTTCCTTGAGGGCAGAATTTTGCTGCCTGAATTCTGAGAAGCAGACTCAGCCTGGTTCTTACCTCCCTTTTGAGAGAAGAAGAGCCCTCTTTTCGGTTTTGGAATATGTTTTCCCTTGGCTTTGAGACTATTTTGGGCAATCTTTTCCCAAGGCCAGCTTCTCTGACCCAGGCACCTGGCTCGCCCCCTATTTGATTTTGCTCACTGATGAAGGTTGGGCTTCTGCACCCTGAATTCTAGGAGAGATCTCTTTCAACCTTCCTCTGGATCCATAATAACCTGGTCTTCAGAGCTCTCCTTGGAATAGGTAGCTATACATTCCTTTTAGTCCCCCCGCACCCTACACACATTCTGCTCCCTTGCTTTTTTCTAAGAGTTTGGACCATAGTGCTATAAAATTGAAAGCTACAAATACTTAATTTAACTAGTTTGGTCAGGTATAAGTTTTAAGTCAATTTTGTAACCCTTCAAATTTCTTCTGGTCCTACAACATTGTTTTCAGCCTATTCACAATGTTTTTCTAATTGGCCTTCAAAACAGTAAAATTGTAGTGTATTTTGCATACTACGCACATGCATTTTCTTTCTAATCATTGCATGTTTGACATTTCACCTGTATCTGATGTCCTTTTGCATTTACTTTTCTTTATAAACCATTCATATCTTAAGACTTCTTGTGTAGCATGTTTTCATTGGTTTAACAAGTTAAAACGGGTATTCACTGTTTTCCTCCTTAAGTTTTAAAATCTATTTTCAACAGGCCTAGTAACTTCAAGAGTTACAGAGTTGAGGGAAATCCTCAATCTCTTTGCAATCAAAAGTACTGAATAAGGGACCCCTGGAGATAATTTAGGCTGACATCAACCACATAACACTATTCCCCCTTCTGAAGAAGTCTGGACTACAGACGACTAAAGACAAACAAAGTGGCAGACCATAATAACGGTTTTTCATGTGCCCATTTGCTTTATAAGACAGGTTCTCCTGCAGGCTACCAAACAGAGGGACTAGCCAGCCATAAATTTGCCTGGCTGGGTCTGCCAGAAACCCAGCCTTACCACTCTTGGCAGGTCCATGTTCTACAGCAACCGCTCTTGGCTGAACTTGATGGAATCCCACCCTTGGGTTTAATTTCCTGACATCCCCTGGCTGGGCTTTGGAGGGAATTATAGGGACAGACTGAGCAGGCATACATAGCACACATAGAGTGCTGAAACTAGCAAATCTAAAAGCAAGTATGTTGCTTTTCAAGAACCAAGGAAATTCAATGGGTTTTACTTTTGAGTAAATATCGATGGATGGAAATGCAGCCTGTGCAGGCTTGAAACATGACCACAAACTTGATCACAAGCATGTGGCATAAAAAGAGCTGTAATAATTAACCTAGAGTACAGAATATTTTCCTGTATCATCTTGTGTGCTTCCAGAATTAATCAGGGTTTTTTAATTCCAATAGAACAATTTTTCAAGTTGTCTCCAAATACAGACACAAAACATGAAATGCTTTCTTTTCATGAGGCAGTCATAAAAAGCTTTTTATCTCTGGACACTGGCTATTGAAAAGTTCAAACATGTATCATCAGAGCATTACTTCTGGGGCTCATTTGTTAATTTGAAAAGTGGGTTCAACACATAATACTGACTGGTTTTATATTGGATGTCAACATGGTGTAACATCCTGGCTGACTCTGGCTTGGTTGTCAACTGTATAATATCCAGTCATCTGTTACACAAAGCAATGAAATTCATTAAACAAAAAGCAGGGAAACTGGGAGTTAAGGCTCACCAGCCTTAACGCCACATCCTCCCTATGGAGGCAGAAAGTACCAGTGATATTCTCATTCTCCCAAAGCAGATAAAGCATGAGGACAGGATGGAGAATAGGATATGCAGAAGTGACTGTGGGGTTGTGGAAAACTGATGACGAACAACTCATTTAGTGATATTGAATCAGGGTCTACTTTAAAGAGCAGAGATTCTTGGAAGGGTTGGCCCTATCACTACACAACGTGAGCTGTCCACTTCAGGCAACTGATTCTTGATGCCATAAAAGGGCTAGCAAATCATTTGTAATTTAATCTATTATTATTATTTCACTGCTAGAGTGGGAGAGGGGTGCTTATAGGATTTTCTACCTCATATGCCAAAATAATTTGAACTGTTTCGGGTACAGCGTACCTTGATTTGGGGAGAAGGCACAAATTGCTGCTCCACCTCAGGCTGCAAAATGTTTTAGGTTGATCCTGCTGTTACCTGAGCAATTTCAACTGAAGATGGTAGAGACTGAATATGGGCCTCTGAATGCAAAGTTCTTTACCAGTGATTACTGGGCCTTCCGCCTATGATAGAATAATCCAATTCAATTAACTGGTAGTTGTTACTATTATCTTGGACAATACCATTCCAGTGATTTTAACAGTATGAAATAAATACTATTCTGACAGACATTGGTATTTGAAATGATTCAATGAGGCTCAGCAATAGGGATTTACTATCTTATAACAGAGGCAGGGAAAGGAAAGGCTTTTTCTACCGATTATCACATAGAGTATTAAAACACCAGTAGATCCACTGGGCTGAATGAATAGCAAGATGAAAAATGCATAACTCCCTCTCGATTCTAACCCTTGAGTAAGTTTATGGACCTGCTAATCAGCCATGTGATTCATTCGATCCACAATATAATAAGGCTAGGAATGTTACTAGCCTAAGATTTATAGAGATAGCAGTAGATATTAGAGTCATATACCGCTCAGTTTCTGAAAGCTCAGCCATGTTTTTGTCAAGATAATGAAAAGATGCTCCTGAACTTCTATTTGGCAGTTAATATGCCTCCTCAGCTTCTGGAATTTATGGATCTTTTTTGTAGCAATTCATGAGACATTGATGGTTGTGGCTCTAATTTTTATTTTTTTAAAAAAATGGGGAATAATGTGAAATTGTCTGGTGACATCATAAGCCCACAGCTCTGATGTAACTTCATAAATCTTCCTATACTCTTGTGTTTTAAAAGGTTGAGCAGTGAGGCTAGTAAATTTTATGATTGCACATTTTCAGCTCATGAATTCAGAAGTAGACACTTGAAACTTGTAAATTCCATTTAAGAACAGTGACCTTAAATGTGTGACAGCTTTCTGTACTACAGTGGTGACATGAAATCTTTGCTGAAAGCAACAGGCGCTAGCTTATCATATATGGCTTTATGGCAGAGCTGGTTGTTTCATAGCTAAAGGTTCAGCACATGTATTTTCCCCTTGATTCATCAAGTCTTTGAAGGCAAAGCTCTGGTATATACATGGATGACCATCAACTCTCAAGAGCTTCTCCATCCAGTTCCATGAAAGAGACATCTTCATGCACAAAAATATTTATGCACTGTCACTCTTCCACTGAAGTACACAGGCAAGTCTGTTCACTTGGGGATAACCTCCATGTGGATAAGACTTGCTAGACACTTGGTTTTTTGAGAAATATGATGTACACCAAGTGTAAATAGTGTGTGTGTGTGTGTGTGTGTGTGTGTGTGTATGTGTGTGTGTGAATGATGTGCACTTAGAGTTAATTAAAGAACAGGGTGATTCTCAGCACATGCTCAGGCCAGGACTACAAGCTCAGGCCAGAATTGAGCTTGTAGTCCTTTTCATGCAAATTCTTCTTAAAGTTCTCAGTTTCATCTTATTGTCATTGGTCTTGTTCAGCGATAGTGTGTATGTTCCATGTCAAAGGTTTAGAGGGCTTCTACTGTCTCTGTGTATATTCATGCAGAACAAACAAGCAAGCAAACAACATGCCTGCCTGATAAAGAAGTTACTACAGTGCCATGTTCAGGAATTATCAATGGGACACACAGAAATCAGTGGCGACAAAGGTAGGATTGATTCTCATCATTGCTGTATTATCTACGTGATGGGCTATCAAGGAAAGGAGCTAGTAGGTGTGAGAGACAGGGCTAGTTAGATTGTAGTAGGCCAAGGGCCTTGTTATAAGGACTAGGCCTAAAGTTACGCCTCACGTAGGAGAGCTGGGAAGGAATAAGAGGTGACCAGTTAACAACCTCACAAAGATTACATTTTTAAAATGGGATCTCAGAAACAATATGTGAAATCCTTTGAAAACTGGCCCACATCTATTCATTCATTCATTACATTACTATATACCTTAGATCCAAAGCTCTCTAGGTGGTTCACAAAAATTAACTACCTTGAGTAGAGAAAGGGACTCCCTGCATTGCTGAAATATATTGGGGGGGGGGTGTATCACAGACATACCACTTGCTTTGTAGTTTCACATGTCTAGAGAAGCCATGCTACAAATCATTTGCTGAAATTGTGGGTGTGCTACAGGGATATTTGGCACCTAAATGCTTGGAGGTTGCTGAAAGTTTTAGATTTCACAAGCATAACCAGCAGTTGAAGTTTATGGAACTGCACATAAAGGCTACCATAACATTTCAGTTTTGGGCTCTGAGGTGTCACCTGGTCTGTGGTCTCAAAGATGAAACTATTCAAATTGCTTCCTGACAACATCTGTTCTAACATTTAAGAAGGCCACGGAAATAGCCTCTTACATGAAAGCTCCCAATAGCGAATTATAGGATTTTCAAGGTATGGGCATTAAGTATTGCATGTGTATGCATGTTTTGTAGAGATGGAGATAAAAAAACCACCCAGATGCATAACACCATCCACTGAGGGGAAAATGCTGAAGAATCCTATCATTAGTGCACAACATGCCTTCTCATGTAAGATGGAATCTGGATCCAACTTCAGAAGATCAAATGGCAAATAGGAGTTCTATTGCCACAGTGGAAGTCACAACTTGTTTTGAGGAATATCTGAAATATTTGGAGTCAGAAAATGGGATAATGAGTGTTCTGTTGCATGAACACATAACAAATTGTATGGTCCAGCGATGTCTGCTTGAGTTTGATGCATTCAGCTGAAAAAGACTGAAAATTATCGCTGATGTTGTTAGGCAGCAGTGCAAGATTATTTGATATCTCCTTTTCCCAGTCATAAGAGATAAAACATTGCCAGCCAGCTGGGATGATTTACGAGGTTTTAGAAAAGAACATTCAAATGATACAGATTTTTCTTGACTCTTTAAAATGATCTACCCTGTGGAGTAATTTAGAACAAACTGTAATTGCCATCAGAGACTCTGGAAATTAGGATTCAGGTATGACAATAATCTTTTGAGCCAAGTGAGTTCTGCAGAGACAATTAAAATAAAAACTAAAACAATGAGAGATTGGAGGCAAGAGTTCTGACGGTCTCTTTGTATTAATGGAGCATTGTTTATTCCTGAGCAGAGAAGCATTTCAAAATCATCCCATATTTCCTAAAAGTTTGCTGCCATCATCTTAACTTGGTGAAAACATCCTTTGAGAACTAAACCTCTTAAAAGAATATTTTTTTCCCTCAGCAACCCTGAAACGTACTGAATAATTCATGTGAGCCTCCAGAATAAACACAATAAAGAACGAAGCAGTTAAATACATTTCCAGGGCTTCTCTGTTATGTATTTTACTGTTTTGCTACTGACAGCACTTTAGCCAACAGCATGGCAAGATGGCAGGCTCAGCTCCTCTTGAGACGGGTCCAGAACCAGGCCCTCTGTGAGGAGAAAATAACAGCCAAATATACTCCAATTGGTTGGTTTTATATTTTAGCCCATTGCCCAATAATCCACAATCTAGTTAAACTGAAGTAGTAGCAGTTATGCAGACTTTGCCCCATCAAGTTCACTCAGGCTGAATTGGCCTAAATCCAAGAATTTAACTAGGTTGTGAACTGAGCTGTTGCAAAGAACCCAAGTTATATTTAAAGTTTCAGTTTAAAGTAATAACGCACACCAGAGGTACAATTTCAGATTTCAGTAGGGCTTTCGGTATCCTATCTTGACCACAAGTGGGAGCCAATGGTGCACAGCAATATGCCCAAGGGTGGCTTAGACAGATCGGTAGGATTGAACTAGTTTCTGCACCTTGGCCAGATCTAAGCAGGCAGCAAGGTCTGCTTAGGTCTGTATCTCAGTTCTGTAACTCAGCTGACATTTCCCTCCTTCTTGACCAGATTATCCCCAACTTTCAGGGCTGGTGGCAACGGTACGCATGGTTGGGCTCCTACTGAGGGCATACACCTTAGCAGGGGCCCATGGACAGAGGCCGCAGCTAGACCTACCCTATTTCTTCGATTCTAAGATGCACTTTTTCCCCCATATAAACATCTCTGAAAATGGGGTGCGTCTTAGAATCGCGGGTGTGTCTTAGGTTTTTTTCCTGTTGGTGGTACTGAAATTAGTGTGCATCTTACAATCGATGGCGTCTTACAATCGAAGAAATACGGTATCTGTTATTGCGCGACGGAGGGCTGAAGGTGATGTTTTTATTGCGAGATCCCCCCTCTGTTTACACATGGCATGCAATGGCCTCGGAAGGAGAGGACGTCGTGCCCGCCATTTTGTTTTTTTTAAAAAAAACAGAAGATGCGCACGAGCGTTCATGCACAAAAGGTAAGTTTTTAAAAGATTTTTTTCCCTGCTCCCTCCCTCCGCTCCCAATGGGTGCAGAGCTCCTTGGGAAGAGCTTCCCGTGTGTGGATCACGGCTCCTCGTGAGGAACTGGGACAAACCATGATGCCTGCACACATGGCCTAAAGTGGAGGGTAAGATCCTGGGGCAAGGGAGGGATCAACCCTCCCTGATCCTGGGATCTTCCCTGTGCATCATGTGAACGCACAGGGACAATCCCAGGAATTGCCCTGTCTAGCTAAGGCCAGAGGCTCCCTCGAGCTGTGCCTCTCTTCACCGTTGCAACCTGCTTGTTCACCTGCTTCTCGCTTTAGCCCAGACAATAGTGATGGTGAGAAGCAGGAGCAGTAGATGCCACTGTTTACGTGCTCATTGGCTCTCTGCTTGTCAAGCAAGCAAGTCATAGCAATGAGGAGGAGCAATAGCATCTGGTGACAATGACAGTGAGAAGATAGACTCACTGAGAGAGGGGCCCAATGAGAGTGTCTTGGCAAAGGGTCCTCAAAATGCTGGAGCCAGCACTGCTCCTAGCAGGCAGGCTCCATCTTCTAAATGAAAGGTGGAGTGCCTTAAAGGATCAGTTTTCTCTGGCATGGACAATAGCACTCCATAGCGTGTCAGTCAGCTCCTGCCTTGTGCTTTGCTGGCACTGGAGAGCATGAGATCCTTGGTGTGAATTTCCTCAGGAGGCCAGATCCACAGGAATCTGTCTCTGATGTGCCTTTGGATCTTCTTTGGTCTGCTGTGAAGTGATGAAGAAGGGCCAGAGGAAATGAGTTTAAAACAATCAGTTGGCCAAAATCTATATGGGTGGCCTAGTGAGCTTAAGCAAAACAAGACTTTTAAGTAACCAAGGGCTTTTCTACAGGAGGCTTTTGACCCGCCACTTTACTGAGGCTTCTGTTTTCAGATTCTTTGCCGGATTTTTTTTTTTAATTTTTTGAATATTTTTATTATTAAAACAACAAACACAAATCAAAATCACTTAATACAAGATATTATCATACCTTACTATCATATATTCAATATTAACCTATTAAACATAATATAATAAACATAACAGTGCTCCCCCCACCTCGGGATCTCATTCTTGTTTCCAAAAACTCATAGTTTCATCTGTTGGTGGAACCCCCCTTCCTTTAGAAAATACAAACTCCAGGAACTTTTTCCATATACTCTCAAAATCATTCGTTTTTACTATGCCTCTTTGCATTTTTATATTACATGTCAATTTATCGGTTATAGCAATGTCCCACACTTCTTTATACCATTCTTCAATACAATAATCTCCTGTAATTTTCCAATTCCTAGTTACTATCAACCTCGCAGCTGTCAGTAGGTTCGTTATCAATTCTTTCATTTCTTTATTACATTTAGGATCATCATGCAGTGAGAGTAATGCAATCCTTGGTGTAACTTCTACTTTAAATCCCACAATCTGTTCAATCTCATAAAACACCATCTTCCATAACTTTTGCACATGTATACAATCCCACCACATATGTAAATACGTTCCCTTTTCTCCACAACCCCTCCAACAATCTGCTGAAAGCTGTTTATTAATCTTATTTAATCTAACCGGAGTTAAGTACCACCTCCATACAAGTTTATAGTAATTCTCCTTTATTCTTACTGACATATTTCTCAACACTCTCTGTCTCCATAGTCCATCCCACCTCTGTTGTCCTATTTGTATCTTCAAATCAGTCTCCCAAACCATTTTCCCAGCACTATCCAGCCCTCCTTTCTCAACTAATATATTATATATTTGACTCACTAACCCCTTTATCCCTATGTTTCTTTGCCGGATTAAGCTTGGATCCTCCATGTGTCCCGTCCCCCCGGGTTTTCCTTCTCTTCCTTTCTATATGTTCTGTGACATAACCTCTAGGTGGTGCTGTGGTATAGAAGAATTATGCAACTACTGTTGGGTTTCATTCTGCCATTCCCAGATATATCAGGCTTTCACTGATTAAAAAAGCCAGCTCGTGATAATAATTGCTTAAAATAGGAGAGGCCTTGGAGGATGTGACATTGCATGCACAAACTATGATGAGTGAGTAATCATAAGTGCACAATAAATGCCTCATGTAGAAAGACTCCAACTTCTCCAAATGGCAGCATTCCCAGTGTGACTTCCCCCACTCTCTCCAAGGCCTAATCTACACCAAGCAGGATGTTCCACAATTAAAACAGTATGAAAGCTGTACATAAAAAGCAGGAGCCACACTACTGCTTTATAGCAGTATTGAAGTGCACTTACAACTGTTGGGGCCCATTGACACATACCATATACCACTTTCATAGCACTATATCCTGCCTTTTATATACTGCTTTCATACTGCAATATCCTGCTTGTTGTAGTTTATTTCTTTATTTATTACTTATTTATTTATTGCATTTATTGCATTTTTGTTCCACCCAATAGTCAAAGCTCCCTGGGCGGTTCACAAAAATTAGGCCCAAGTTGATTTAAAACTTTTTCAAGGCTTGCAATTTGGCTAGGGAGCAGGTGTAGAAAATGCACTATTTGTATCTCTAGGGAGAACTTCACATGATGCAGACAAATATCTATTTCCTGCAAACTGGTTAATGAGAATGCAACAGTGGTGGGTGAGGCATCTGCAGGGCAGAGGTGGCAGGCCATCCTTCCCAACCATCCATTCTCCTCTATAACTTTATCCCCTGGTTGTTCACCTCCCCGCAGTCAAGCTTCTCCCACTCTGGGACCCTGGCTGGGTGGGGGAAGGGGAGATAACAATCAACACACAAACACACACACATATGGGAACATTTGGAGGAGAAAAATCATACAGAGAAAGCTTAAGCCTCTTGCTGTGCAGATTTGCTTTTATCTGATCTTCTCTTTCTGATGATATTCATCATACATGACGTATTGTGTGGTTGTGCATGCTAATTTGGCTTTAATCCTCAACATCCAAACACAGGACCTTTTTGCATAGGTGTGGTCCGAAGTCTAATTATCCTTTGCAAATGGAGAAGCTCACTCTCACAGAACCGTCCCTATCATTAGGCGTAGTGAGGCAGCCACCTCAGGTGGCAGCTGCTGTGGTGCAGCTGCCGCCTCCTGGCCATTCTTTCTGATCACCACAGGCTTTTCCCTCTGTTGGAGAAGATATCTATGGATGCCACATGGCCTTGCCTGGACTCCTTAAGGCAGCCTGCTGCCCTCAGGTGTGGTAGAAGATACTGCCCCATCACCAGTGTTGAAGTAAGATTCAACTGCCAATCTGTATGTGGAGGGTGGGGTACTGTAAGGAAGGGGTAAAATCATACCAGGGAATGGCTGTTTTTTAATATGTTACATTATTTTATTGTTATGGTTTTAGGAGCGGAACAGATAAGCGGCCAGCTGCATGGGGGCGTTCTGGTACATCCTGGAACCGCTTGGGGCAAGGCCGACCTTGGGCGAAAATTAACATCTCAGGGGAAGGTGTGAAAGATCTTCGAAGGGAGGAGGGAAGGAGCGAGAAAAGTATCTATAAAGAGTATGCTTTTGAAAAGGGGTTTTTGTCCTGAGCTGGCTGACCTCATGGCTGGGTGATGTATCATTTGCAACTTAGTTTTTAGTTTGCTTGGTCTGGGTTCTCATATATATCTGCATGTTTTATCAGTTTGAAATGCTAATCCTGTATATCCTACCCTTATCCTGAATAAAATTGGGCTTAACCCTCCAAACTGGGAGCTGTGTGCGTTTGTTCTGGGGATCTGTGCAAAATCCAGTGGAAAGGCCAGCTTTGCTGGGCCGTGCTTCCTTTACAGGTACCATCTTGTTTTTTGCTTCAGGCAGAAAAATGTTTCTGACTTACCAGCAAATACTTTGTTTTCCTTAATAAAGGGGACAATTGTATGCAGACAATGAAAAGCAATAATATTGAGATTCTGTGAGAGCTTTCAGATTATGTGCCACATACTACATACATTGTCAAAACAACAAATATGTACAGAAATGCCAGTAATCTGAATCTCCCAGGAAGTTAAAGAAATAATTCCATCACTTACACAACAGGTTGAATTTAAAAACAACCCAGCAGAGTAGCAATGTTACCACTATCAGTTGCCTCTGAGTCCAATAGCCAGTACTGCTAGCTACCTTGGTATGTCAGTGAATTGATAGGAATGAATCTTGCTATGTAGCCCTGTGCTCATTAGAATGTTTTTCCCCTTATAGGTCCAGGCCTTAAGATAAATTTCCAACCATTGAGAGGATCCCAAAACAACAAATAAATCGAAAGAGACTTACTTCTTTATGTAGCCAGCACTCTGGTAACACATAAGGGCTTTCCTGGGAATTAATTAAAGGTGGACGAGCTTCCTGTCAAGGTACAGAACAGTAATGTTGGCTGGTATGAACATTGTGTTGAGGAAAGCAAAATTTGTGCCTGAAGCTGTTCACAAGCAGAATAAGAAGTAGATTTTCAAATTCTGAGGTCCATTTATGCTCTTCATAATATTTTAGGGGAGGAAACACACAGCTCTTTTGCCTGGCTGTGGTTCGCAGAGGTGGAACTTCAAGTACAGAACCTGAAGAAGCTTCCTGAATTACCTTGACCGTGAGGGACCTGCTTAAATCCTGTGAGCTTTTTCTGCAAAAATGTCCAGAAAACAGGAGCGGTCCTAATAATATTTCCAATCGTCAGTATATAAGGCTTCTTCTCTTTATGCAGTTCCACATCCCCTTGACAACATCATTATTTTTAATGTTTATCTACTGCACCACCTCCTAGAAGCTTATTGTGGCTTCCACATGATTCCCTGGCAGTGTTCCGTCTAAACCGCCCTGGGAGCTTCAGCTATTGGGTGGTATAAAAATGCAATAAATAAATAAATAAATAAATAAATAAATAAAGTTAATAGTGCCAGATCTGCTTTCTCTAGAATAGAGCACTGCATTATGCACATTCAGACCATTTGATGAGTTTTTTGTGCCCTTATTGGGGGTGGAAAGGGCATTCTGTGCCTCCCCCCAATTCCGTCCCAAAGGGTTGGGGGATCCTCCAGAAAGAACCGCATGAGACATTATTATTATTATTATTTATTTATTTATTTATTTATTTATATAGCACCATCAATGTACATGGTGCTGTACAGAGTAAAACAGTAAATAGCAAGACCCTGCTGCATAGGCTTACATTCTAATAAAATCATAATAAAACAATAAGGAGGGGAAGAGAATGCAAACAGGCACAGGGTAGGGTAAACAGGCACTGGGTAGGGTAAAACTAACGGTATAAAGTCAGAACAAAATCAAGTTTTAAAAGCTTTAGAAAAAGAAAAGTTTTTAGCTGAGCTTTAAAAGCTGCGGTTGAACTTGTAATTCTCAAATGTTCTGGAAGAGCGTTCCAGGCATAAGGGGCAGCAGAAGAAAATGGACGAAGCTGAGCAAGGGAAGTAGAGACCCTTGGGCAGGCGAGAAACATGGCATCAGAGGAGCGAAGAGCACAAGCGGGGCAATAGTGTGAGATGAGAGAGGAGAGATAGGAAGGAGCTAGACAGGGCTAGACATAGTCAGGGAGCTGCAGGAGGAAGAGGGAATCAGCAAAAGTTCCCTCTCCTTCCATAACCAAGAAACTCTATTAGATCAAGTGTCCTTCCATTCATTCAAGTTCACCTTACGATCCAATCTAGCATGTATCCCTGGTGCCTTAACCATACTTTTTTCCCTGGCAGCAGGCCAGTCCATGACAATACTTAATTTTGGCAAAACAAAATCAAATACCTTGTGGTCAGAACAAATTAAGTAAAATGTGTAAATCTCTCTAATCTTGCAATCACTGTTTTTAAGTTTTCTGTCAGCTGAATGTGATTTCCCCATAATGTAAAATTCATTTAATTATGAAAGACTATTTTTGCATGAAACAATTAACATAGGTTGACTTTATTACTGTTGCTAAATAAATAAGGGCAACTTCACAATTAAAATTTCATTCTCTAAAGATCTTTAAAAACACACACGCCAAATAAACATTTTTTATTCTTAATAAGCTGGACATGAATGTCTTGGCTCTATAATTACATTATTTCTACTATTAGACTGGCCTTTTCATTTGAACGTTCTACTGCATTTATTCTCAATAATGAAATATCAGATATCAAACGATTAAAGCAATCTCTGTTCATCAGTGCGGGACTGATACTGAAAATATAAGATGAGAGAATGCAGTACAGAATAGCTTTGTGATTAACAGGCCGAGTGGAGGAAAGGGCAGGAGACAGCAATGCAATGCCAGCAATTGTACACCCACACATGCACACTTACATGCACACCCACACCCACACACCCTGTGTTATCTGAAAATCACTTTCAAAAGTATTCTTCAGAGTAAGATGCAATTTTTCAATATGGCAAGTAGTTAACCACTCAGAACAGGTTTAAATATAACAAAATCTGAAATCTCCACACCTCTTCAACTCCCCACCCCCGCCCCCAGAAACTTGATCACAGTTGTGGGCCTAGGCTCACTTCCTTAGGGTTTATTCCCATTGATTTCAATGCAGCTTATTTATTTATTTATTTATTTATTTATTACATTTATATACCGCCCCATAGCCAACGCTCTCAGGCGGTTTACAAAAGTTAAAAACAGTTAACATTAAGAAGTATACAAAATTTAAAAACATAAAAACAACAGTATAAAAACAACGGTATCCATTTAAAAACAACATTTCTGGGGTCCATTAAAAAACAAACAAACTTAGCATTGTTAAATGCTGTTAAATGCCTGGGAGAAGATAAAAGTCTGGACCTGGCACCGAAAAGATAACAATGTTGGCGCCAGGCGAGCCTCATCAGGGAGATCGTTCCATAATTCGGGGGCCACCACTGAAAAGGCCCTCTCCCTTGTTGCCATCCTCCAAGCTTCCCCCAGATGGAGGCAATCCCCCCCCCGTGTGAAGAAACTCTTTGAATATAAACCTAAAAGATTTTTTTAAAAAAGGCAGCAACACTGTTTTTCCAGTAAGTGATTTTGCAACTAAATCTGGGTTTGATCATTACGAACGTGGAATAAAAAGCAGGATATAATACTACGAAAGCAGTGTATGGAATGTGGATTGTGACCCAACAGTTATCAATGCACTTCAATACCACTGTAAAGCAATAGTGTAGATCTAGCCTAGGTTACATCATCCTTAGATTATTACTTCAGTCTGCCCTGAAGAGTGCCAAGAAGTGTCAATCGATGCAAAATGCAGCAGCTAGGCAGTATCGGGACTTGAAATGCCAGCACTGATTGTCAGGGCTCAATTGGTTTTAATATTTAAAGTCCAAAACAACCTGGCTATCTGAGGGCCTGCCTGTCTCATTATGAGCAAGCCAGGGTATTAAGATCTGGAGGAGATGCCCTCTTGAGGATGCCATTTCACACAACAAAGGCCAGTTTGTTTGGCATGAGTGAAAGGGCTTTCTCCTTTGTCACTCCCAAACTGGGGAATGTGTTCCCTGGCGGAGTATGATAGCCCCCTAATCTCTTGGCTTTTAGAAAGGGTGTAAAGATAGATCTTTATTTAACTGAGCCTTTTAAATTATGTAGTTCATGTTTCATTGTTTTTAATGTTCTTGGTTTTTTAAAAATCATTTTAAGCTTTTACTGTTTTAAATTGTTGTGCAATGCCTTGATAACTTTTTAGTGAGTGTAGGCTGCCCAGACCCTCTGGGGAATTCCGGAAACCTTTGGAGAGATCTGGGGGACCGGAGGAGCCGGAGTTAGGTCTCAAAGTACTGGGGTTGTGGTTGAAACCCCAACTTACCGGGCCTAAATTTCCCCGGTGGGTGGCGGCGGCCATCTTGCTAGAACTCACGTGAGATCTTGGGAGCTGGCTGGGAGCTCTTGCGAGACCCAGCCTGCAGCCGAGATCTCGCGTGAGTTCCGACGAGATTCAAGATGGCCGCCATGAGGGGTGGGCGGTGAGAGCAAGGTGAGAGCTGAAGAAGAAGAAGAAGAAGAAGAAGAAAAAGGAAGCAGCAGCAGCAAGAAGCAAGCAGCAGGAGGAGGAGAAAAAAGAGAAGAAGCGAGTAGGAGGTAAGACTGAGGTGTGTGTGTGTGTGTGTGTGTGTGTGTGTGTGTGAGAGAGAGAGAGAATGTATGGGTGGAGGTCTTTGAGTGAATGCATAGGGTGACCATATGACCAGATTTGCCTGGATTTGTCCGGGGTTTTGATGGCAAATCCGGGAGGGGGAGGGGAAATCCAGATTTTTCCCCCAAAGAACGGCTCTAATGGGAATTAACAAAAATGGTTATAACTCTGTCATTTTTTAAGATAAACACATGAAACTTGGCACAATGGTAGCTCTTAGGAAGGGCTTTATTCATACCAAATTTGAAACAGTTCAACCATTGATTTTTTAGGATTTTTTTAAAAATTGAGGTTTTAAAATTATTATTTTTAAAATCGTTATTTTTAAAGATAAAGAGATGAAACTTTGCACCATGAAAGGATTTAGGTAGAGCTTTAGCCACACCAAATTTGAAACAGATCCATTCATCCATTGATTTTTTAGGCATTTTTTTAAAAATTAGGTTTTAAAATTATTATTTTTTAAACTGTCATTTTTAAAGATAAAGAGCTGAAAGTTGGCACCATGATAGCTTTTAGGTAGAGCTTTAGCCATACCAAATTTGAAACAGATCTGGGGCCAGTAGCAAACCCTGTTAACAACAACAGCAGCTTGCAATGAGTGAAGATACAGTCAGAAAAGATATTTGAGGGAAGGGGAGAATGTAACACACAGAGTATAGCAAAAGCTTCAAAGTACAGCAAAACCTACAAAAGTAGGAGTGAGTGGAGTAATTTCAGATACATTGAATCTCTCACTTGTTCTTTATTTCAGTGATTTTAACATTAAGATGTTACGTAGAACAGATTTGTCTTAAATGTGTGCTGTAAAATCAGACATGTGACCAAGGCTATGTTCGGGTGGGCACGCCCCCTTGGTACTGGGCACGCCCCCTTGGGGGCGATGATGTTGTCCTCCTTTTTGGTTTCCAAAATATGGTCACCCTATGAATGCATGTCACTTGTGTGCATGCATGTGTTTGGAGTGAGTGATGCTGAGTGTGTGTGTGCTCGCACACGTGTGCTAGCAGTGTATGAGTGTATTGATGTCTGAATGGAATGCCTGGTTTTACTATGAATGGATGCATGTGCATGTTTGCAGTGTGTGTGTGGGGGAGGGCTGTAGTTTTCTGAGTGTGAGTTGGGGGGGATGATTTGGAGGTGATATTCCTATTAAATACTGCATTTTAGACCCATAGACCTTCCCTTCCAATTTGTATGAATGCTTTCTGGATGTTGGCGTGCATGTATTTTGGTAGGCCTAATTTCTGAAGGTTTTCTATAAAAACAAACAAACGATGTCATGCTGGTGACTTATGTGACTAACAAATAATTGTAAGTTTTTCCTGTTGCCATAGTTCTTTAACTTCCATAGCCAGTGGTGTATATTTCTCTCTCTTTTCCTCTTCCTTTTCTGCAACCTTTTTGTCATTAGGTATTGCAATTTCAATGAAGTTGGTGTGTTTTTATTGGTTGTTTTCGACTGTTATGTCTAGTTGAAGTTGAAACAAGTTAGGAGGTGGTAGCCTTTAGTCCATTTTGTTCCACGGCTAACGTTTGCAGGCTAATAGTAGTTTATACTCTCTGAATGCTTGGTTGCTTAGTTGTTGTACTAGATTTTTCTCTACTTGTCAACTGCTTCATTTGTTCAGTGGTAGCAGTATGCAGTATAAGGTGATGGGGAAACAGTGTTAAATGTTAGGAAAGGTTAGACTATGGTCATCCAGTGAAGGATTTGGAGTCAGAAAAGATATTTGAGGGAAGGGGAGACTGTATCACACGCAGGGCTCATCTACACCAAGCAGAATATTCCACTTCGAGGCAGTTTAGAAAAGGCAGGAGCCACACCAGTGCTTTATAGCAGTATTGAAGTGTACTGACAACTGTTGGGGCTCATGACACATACCATATACCACTTTCATAGTGTTATATCCTGCTTGGTGTAGATGTGTCATGGGCCCCAACAGTTGTCAGTGCACTTCAGTACCACTATAAAGCAGTAGTGTAGATCCTGCAGTGCAGTTCAATACCCCTATAAAGTAAAAGTGTGGCTCCTGTCTTATATATCCCACTTTCATAGTGGAATACCCTGCTTGGTGTAGCTGAGCACACAGTATAGCAAAAGCTTCAATGTACAGCAAAAGCTACAGAAGTAGGAATGAGTGAAGTTAATTTCAGATACATTGAATGTCTCACTTATACTTTATTCCAGGGTTTTAAGATTAAGATGTTATGTAGAACAGGTTTGTCTTAATTGAGTGCTGTGAAATCAGACCTGCGACCAAGGCCATGTTTGGGTGGGCACACCACTTTGGGGGCCGGACGTGCTGGTGAGCACGCCCTTTTGAGGGCCAGACATGCTGGGAAGCACGCCCCCTTGGGGGCTGGACATGTTGGTGGGCACGCCTCCATGGGGCGGCCATGTTGTCCTACTTTTTGGTTTCCAAAATATGGTCTCCCTAGAGTAAGGCAGTATATAAATGCTGATAATAAATATAAATGAATAACAAATACATTTGCGAGTGGAGACAGAAGCATGGAATAAAAACACCAGAGATTGGGATAAACTAGGGCCTCTTTATTTAAATAAGAGAACTTTACCCCTCCCTGGATCTGCAGGTGAAAATGCAGGAATCTGTTAGATAGCCTGCCATTACGGGCGAGCCACTCTCCAAAGCCAGGAGTCGGGTAAACCCACCTCCTCTCTTATGTGACACTTTGAAAGTGTGGAGAGACCAACCTGCATCACCCCTGCCAACTGTTGCACAGCTCTGAATAGGTGAGGCAGGAAGGTTGCCAAAGGCAAACCATATCCTAACATTGGGTGACCATATGAAAAGCAGGACAGGGCTTCTGTATCTTTAACAGTTGTATTGAAAAGGGAATTTCAGCAGGTGTCATTTGTATATATGGAGAGCCTGGTGAAATTTCCTCTTCATCACAACAGTTAAAGCTGCAGGTGCCCTGCCCTCTTTTGAATCTGGCCACTTTAGTATAGCTCCTGCAGCTTTAACTGTTGTGATGAAGAGGGAATTTCACCAGGTTCTCCATATATACAAATGAAACCTGATGAAATCCCCTTTTCTATACAACTGTTAAAGATACAGGAGCCCTGTCCTCCTTTTGATATGGTCACCCTACCTAACACAAGAGCTGCACAGCACCCGAGGAGCAGGTCCTCCTGATATGCCAATCACTAAAAGGTGCTGGAGTGCTCACCATCCTTATTGTAAACTAAAGAGGCTGAGCTTCAGTAGGGCTGGCCTTTACAGGCTCTGCCCCATCCACGAGTCACATCACATGTGCTTTTGCATGTGCCTTCTTTCTTCTGCTGCTTCCCACCCGCAAAAGCTGCCCCCCCCCCCCCGTCCCGGCGGGAAGCAGGCTTCTTCCAGTAATGACTGGAACCTTTTCTGGAACTTAGTGTTTAGAAGACATTTCTTTTTAAATAAGTATTTGATTCTGCTGTTGCTTAATTTTATTTATTGATTGTTAAGCTTGGCTGGATATTAAGTTTGCTGCTGCTTTTAACTTAATGTGTTTTAATGATAAATCATTTTTTAATAGTCTGTAAGTTGCTTTGAGTGACTCGTATTTTGGAAGGCAAAAGCAAGGTAAAAATGTGTCAAACAAACAAATAAATAAATAACTATTTATTTTTCCACTAGGCAATGTTGCTAGGAGGACCCTAGAAACCTTAAGATCCTCCTGTTACTGGTGAAGAATTTAGCCTCTAGTGATTCACAAAGGCTTCTGCACTTCCAAGGCCTTTTTAATGTGCCAATCATGACAAATGGCTGGTGAACTGGAAGGGGAACATCCAGGGGCAATTCTTTCTCCTGAATTGTTTCTTCCATTTATTTATTTATTTATTTATTTATTTATTACATTTCTATACTGCCCAATAGCTGGAGCTCTCTGGGCGATTCACAAAAATTAAAAACATTCAAAGTATAAAACAACAGTATAAAACCATAATATAAAATACAATATAAAAGCTCAACCAGATAAAAAGAGCAGCAATGCAAAATTACAAATTTAAACCACCAAGTTAAAATTTATTTATAGACTGTTAAAATGCTGGGAGAATAAAAAGGTCTTCACCTGGCGTCTAAAAGCATATAATGCCAAGCGAACCTCCTTAGGGAGCTCATTCCACAGCTGGGGTGCCACAGCAGAGAAGGCCCTCCTCCTGGTAGCCACCTGCCTCACTTCCTTTGGCAGGGGCTCGTGGAGAAGGACCCCTGAGGATGACCTTATGGTCCGGGCAGGTACATATGGGAGGAGGCGTTCCTTCAGATAACCTGGCCCCAAGCCGTTTAGGGCTTTAAATATTAATACCAGCACTTTGAATCGGGCCCGGACCTGGACTGGCAGCCAGTGAAGCTGGAAAAGGACTGGCATGATGTGGTCTCGTTGGCCAGTCCCTGTTAGTAAGCGTGCTGCCCTGTTTTGTACCAGCTGAAGTTTCCGGACCGTTTTCAAAGGCAGCCCCATGTATAACGCATTGCAGTAATCCAAACGAGAGGTTATCAGAGCATGGATAACTGTAGCTAGGCTACCTCTGTCCAGATAAGGGCGTAGTTGGTATATCAGCCTGAGCTGATAAAAGGTGCTCTTTGCCACTGAGTTCACCTGTGCCTCAAGTGACAGTTCTGGATCCAAGAGCACCCCCAAACTACGGACCCGATCCTTTAGGGAGAGTGCAACCCCGTCCAGGACAGGGCAAACATCACCTCGCCGGACAGATGAATCACCCGCTAACAGTACCTCCGTCTTGTCTGGATTGAGTTTCAGTTTGTTAGCCCTCATCCAGTCCATTACCGTGCCCAGGCACTGGTTCAGAACAGCCACTGCCTCACCTGGGTTTGATGAAAAGGAAAGGTAGAACTACCATGAACTACCTAGAAACACATTTGCATTATTTGGGAATTACATTCATACAGCCACTGGACCTTGGAGCCTCCTATGGTTTATGCTGATTTACAGCAAAATCCTATACACATCTACTCAGAATTTGATCCCATTGAGTTCAATAGTATGTATTCACAGGTAAATGTATGCAGGGCTGCAGCCTTAGAGACTAATCCTATGGGATAGATGCTCAAATATTGGAGGGCTCTGATGATGGAGTCTTCCATCAATCGTAAACCCTGCCAGCTTGTTGCTGCTGGCACAGCAGGAGGAGTGATGGAGGTTGTTGTTGCTGTTGTTGTTGTTGTTGTTGTTGTTGTTGATTTTGCCTTTCTGTCTTCCTTTGCAGTAATTTTTGCAAGATTGGTCTCTAGGCCCATCTAACTTGCTCTCTCTTCCATATTTGGGTACATTCTAAGAGGGCATTGGATCCAGTGGACCTCAGAGCTTCCTGCAATGGCTGGAAGGGCCTCTGGGGGCAGGAGGATCCATAATCATAGTCTTTGGCCTTGGAGGGCCAGGATCTCTTCTCGATCCTCCCAGAGTGCAGGATACGGAATAACGGGCTCAAGTTAAAGGAAGCCAGATTCCGGTTGGACGTCAGGAAAAACTTCCTGACTGTTAGAGCAGTACAACAATGGAATCAGTTACCTAGGGAGGTTGTGGGCTCTCCCACACTAAAGGCCTTCAAGAGGCAGCTAGACAACCATCTGTCAGGGATGCTTTAGGGTGGATTCCTGCATTGAGCCGGGGTTGGACTTGATGGTCTTGTAGGCCCCTTCCAACTCTGCTATTCTATGATTCTATGATTTTATGACCTCTAGACACTATCTAGGGACCACATAGAATTGCTCTCTTCATTTCCAGTCCCTTCACCAGTGGTCCTGAAACTTTTTCCCTTGTCAGATTTCTTGAAAAATGCTGTAGGTCTCGGCGTGCTATTTAATAAACCCTTTAGTACAAATCAAAGCATATACCTATTTAACACATATTTTAATAACTATAGTCTTGTCTTTCTATTGCAATGGACATGCCTGGTTTAAGGAGTAAAGTTCTGTGAAGTTGCATGGTCAATGTTTAAGGAAAAGTTAGTAGATTGCACCATCAATGTATTATGAAAATCACAGGGCCTAGGCAAGGTTTTTGTTAGCCTCTCTGATAATCCAGTCCTGGTTGATTTCAATCTCAGTCATCAGAAAAGGTAAATGAAATGCAGGGTCAGGTATAGATATTCTTGACCGTTCTGCAACTTTTCTGCATACAATGGGGCTTACTACTGAGTAAACACACATACAATTGTGCTGTTACTCTTTAAAATAAATTTTAAATTAGTAGCCTTGTTGCTAATAATCATTTCCAATGTAGTAAATTACTTATTCGGAAATAGAAATTTTATCTGCTTGATGAAGTGAGGAACTGTAGAGTGTAGGTCAAGTATTCTTTTCTTTTTAATAAAAACTTCATCTTCTTTCTTCTGCTCTTAATCAAGAAGAATGAGGGAATGAAAAACAAAAGCAGTTCATCTTATTACTTTATATTTTTGTCTTCCAATTTGTAAGTTATTAAACTCATATGATTAAAAATGGCTGTATGAAATGTACCCCATTTATTTTACAAAGCGGTCATTCTTCCAGTTAAGGGTCCTCATTTTTTTTCCCTTATGTTTTGCTTTATACAAAGTAGGTCTCCCAGGTTAACTGACAGGATATTAGTTTCGTGAAATTAGGAATATGAAAGCAATACACTTGATGTGATTAGATCAAATGAAGAACAAAAGTGTTATACTTCACAAGTATTTTATAATACTGAAGCATGAAAGATCAAAATGAATGAGAAAAATCATAAAACAGGAGGAAAAATGAAATTAATAGTATGCTTTTTTGGTTTAAAGCTGCATTTTCTTAATGGAACTCATGATGTTAGGGGAAAGTATTAGTTTCAGAGCTTGTTTATATTATATCTATTCTGCTGCTAATTTGCCTGTGGCATGTGAGTGGGAGGCTGTTTGGGCCATTTATCAAAACATTAAAACTTTAGGCCGCGGCTACAATTTTTACTTGGGAGCGAGTTCCATCGAATGGGATTGCCAGAAACTATTCTGAATAACTATTAGGATGAGTAATTGTTTCCACACAAGGGATGGGCAAAAATAGTTGTAAATGATGATGACCTACTTTACCAGACTGGTGTAAGGATTACAAGAAGATCGTTCATATGAAGGTCTTTGAACCCTTGAAAGTGCCAAACAAATGTTAAGCACCATTTCAACTACTGTTCCCTACTGTTGCTTCCTGCCCCCTTCTGTCCCACAATACTTCCTCTTTCTTTTCATGGAGAAGAAAGAGGAAGTAAACAATGACCACATGGCCCGTTCAGTAGGTGTTTCTATCCCACTGCTTCTCCTGCACACAGCAGGAAATGGCGCCACGTTTTGCCACAGCTGAAAAAGTCAGATTTTCTGGTTCTTTTTTTGTGATGGGAAAATGAACAGAAGGGGCGGGAGACGTGCAGGAAGTAGACATCATCATCAAAAGGACCCGCAAAAAAAGTGAGTGGCCAGTAACAAGCATGAGAGAAAACGCTTGTCTGATGACACTCCACATATGCTAGTACAAAGGATTTGTTTGTTTGTTTGTTGTCATACCCCAGAAAAGAGCTTAAGGCTTGCATATGCTCCCTTTCCATAACAATACCTGGTCCTCTTCTTTTACACAATCTGTGTCTCACCTCTTTCTCTTGACTGTGGGTGCAGCATGTTCTCATTCTCCTACATACCTCTTGATCAGTTCACAGTTTCTTCCCTTTCCCACTAGCCAATCAGTACATCTATTTCTTTTTCCTACTCTCTCCTCTACTTTCAATTCTGGCTGCTGGTTGCTTCTGAGAATGAGCACCTGCTCATAAAATCATCCAAATATTAACCAATTGGCTAGACCTCGTCCTTAATTGTTGTGTACTTTTTTGTGGTCATTTATGCCTGTGTGAGATGGCTGTAAGAGCTGACATAACACAACACAATTCAATCTTTGCATAGTTGCACTTATATATGACTTCCAAATTAGCACACTTGCATGCTTGCTCCCACTGCTTCAGGCCAGTACCTCTCTTGCGATTTCTGTGCAATAAGTGAAAACGGAAAAAAAGTGATAGGAAGGAATATGGCTTTAAAATAAATTCCAGTCTTTCTAGTAAGTGTGCTAATTTGGAAGTTGTATATAAGTGCAACAAACAGACCCCCTTTCCATTTCAGCATGTAAAGAGGAAATCTGTCATAAGAAGAAACATAAGAATGAAGCAGACCAGCATCACGTTGTGGCTGTATAAATGAAACATATAGAACTCCTGGTTAAAGGGGGAAAGGGGGAGGGAATTGTGTGTAAAGGGGAAACAGGATATTTGTGGGATGAAAACGGAAGCCAGAAAGCTGTGGTACGGTTACAGCATTTTCTCCTCGTGTAGAAATGCTCTAGATCTAGCTCTTCTCTCAGCAACCCTCCCAACCCTCCATATCTCCACGCACGCGTATGCATCACTTGTGTATGCAGTACTGGGTCCCTTCAGGAAGAGGAGAACAGAAGTCTTGGCCATAGGTAGTGTTGGCAGTTGGCCATATTTGTCTCCCTTGACCCACTCCCTGCAACTGATACTTGTGGTAGTGTGTGTCTCAGGCTACATGTTGCAAAGTCCTAATACTGGCATGAGGAGAAAGCTCATCCATTTGCACAGATTTTAAGACTCAACTTTGGCTGCGTCGTGACAGAGGCTCCTTGCTCCTAGATAAGCTTTCCCCAACCTGGTGCCCTCCAGGTGGTTTAGACTCCCACCACTGGACATGCTGCCTTGGACTGATGGGAAATGAAATCTAAAACATCTGGAGGGCACCAGGCTGCACTAGAGCCTGCATGGCACAGTAGTCATACAAAAAAGCTGTGATGTCATTCTGTCGGGAACAACCTACTTTCCTACCTACTTTTCTGTAGCAGCTTCTCATGAGATGAAGAGCCTTCTCATTTCTTTCAGAGGCACTGGAACATTATGATCCTCACCACTGGCATTCACCAAAGGGTGGGAGAGATAGCAGTGCCTTGAGCAGCTAGTTAGGTCCATCTACTGAATGTTCCAGGCACAGGAAACTGCCACTGCAGTTTAAGCTAGCATTAATTGAAATGCTTCAACAAATGGGACATAGAGCAGGCTACAAATCTCTTTCTAGTCAATGAGATTTAATAAACTTCCTCTGTCTCCAGCTGAATTGAACTAAGGGTTAGGCTGTCTATAAACAAGGCCCATCAAAGCATATTTATGAAATGTACACAACTTCTGGATGTGATTTGTGTGTCTGGCATGCCTGTCCTGGTTCTGGTCTGGGATGACTCTTCCTTGGATGAGGGCTCAGATGGTGTGTACTCCTAGCATCCCAAGATAAGTTTCACCACATTTGTCTGTAGATGATGATCTGGAAGGACCCACAGAAGTGCTCTCCAACTCACTTGTGGCAGATGGGGAGCTCTATGGAGTCAGAAGGGGAGATCAAACCACCTCCTAGCCCAGAGAGGACAGATACCAGAAGTTGCAGGTTCAGGCAACCATTTAGTGACAAGTTCCAAAGGAACCGGACTTCTCAAGAGTAAGGGCCATTGGACCTATGCCTGCCTTGAACTGCTCTACTGTGTTTGATGCTAACTTTGCATGAAGACCCTGCTTTTCTTGATGGTCTTGCTTCACGAATGGCATAATTAATGTCTTGGTCGTGGTCAACCTATGATCTAGTGGCATAGCTTCACCTTGACCTTGGGTCTGGGCCAAGACAAACTCTGCTCAGGCAAGACAGTGCCTGCTGAATGCTTAAGTACATGTCCATCATTTGGGGCAAACCAAACTAACATCATTTACAGAATTAGCAGTTTAGCTGGTACTTAAAGTGAGCTGGTATACCCCCTCCCCATTTGGATCAGCCCCCTAGGGATTTGGGGGGGGGAGATTTCACCCTTTGCCCCCCAGATTGGGCCAATCGCATTGCTCTCCCTTTGCATCTATTTGCATTGAACAGAAAGCTCCCATTTGCACCAATGGGATCTTTCCTCCCATTACAAATGGCAGACATGGGAGACACAATTTGGATTGGGACTATAGCAGAGGGCAAAGGTTGAAGCTCCACTATCATCCTGACGGGGACTTGATCCAATTTGGAGGGAGCGCCTATTTACTTTAATAAAAACTATTAACACAATTGCTGATTGCTCATCGTGTCTAGTTTGCTCATTACAATAATGCCTTTCTTCCTAATTGTGAGCATATGATGCCAAGTGAAACAAAATGTGATAGCTTCTGATCAGTTTTGATCCAAGATTATACAGATCAAAATTTTACAAATGAAGGCTATTACCGAGTTCTCGTGTTTTGTTTAATGTAGCTGAAATAAGGAGAACATATATTTTATACTCTTGAGTCGGGCTGACTTGAAATAAAGTGATATCCCTTAAAGTAAGGGTCATAGAGCCAACCTAAATGCATTCCAGAAACTTATCACAGGAATAGAAACTGTCACTATTAGTCAGGCAGAGCTGTATTTTGCTCAATGAGCAGTCCCATTGGAATCAATTACTTGGGCAGTCCAAGTAAAAAAAAAAAAATGGAGTCATTTTTTTAAAGAAGTAACTTTAATATGTGTAGGATTAGAACCATAAACCATTGTAAGCATTTTTCACTCTGACACCACATTACTATTTCATTCACAAAATGTTGCATCAATTCACACATTTAAGTATCTGCCATGGGTAGATGGTAATACTATCCAAAAAGAAAGGAGTTTATGGCCTATTTCATTTCATTATTATTATTATTATTATTATTATTATTATTATTATTATTTTGCAGCTGCAAAACTGTCTCCTTCTTGCCATCACCGCTCGAAAGATGTTAGTATCTCAATATTGATAACCAGAGTTCTTCATTTCATTAGAGATCTTCAAGCTTTATCTATGCATCTATCTCTATATATTGTAAGGCATGTGTGACTGGCCTTTTAGTCACTGCTTAGAGAATCTAAAGTTAACAAATAAGAAGGGAAATGTAACTTGAAAGAATGGGCGCATTAAGGGCCTCTTTAAATTTTCCACTGCTTTTATTATTCTTACACTGCGTAGACATGGAGGGCATCTCCAGACAATTAAAAACATCATTTCCCCCCTTTACTGTTTTATTCATGCTCCTGCCAAATCCAGAATCAGTGATGCAATATCATATCTGCACATAAAGAATGGATGGTAAGATCAACACGTTGCACCAAGATATAACTATGGAATTTGTGTTTCATTAAAATTATGTATTGCAGATGGGGTTGTACATCTCATTTTAAAAAACCATTAAAAAAGGCCTGTAAAATTGTGCGGCATTGCTGGGTGGTGATATTTATTTATTTATTTATTTATTACATTTCTGTAACACCCAAAGGCTGAAGTTGGTGATGAGAAGATTATTAGCCCTGCTCATGTTAGTATATACACTCACTGTATAATCTGGTTTTGTTTTGTTTTTTCATTCTGGCTATCCTCAACAGATCTCTTAGATGTCAATCCTATACTCACTTACCTGGGACTCAGTCCCACTGATCTTGACGGGAATTACTTCTGAGTAGGCATTTATAGGATTGTGCTGGAAGCAATGTCTCACCAGCTTCTCTTGCCTTGTCTCCTGACCCTGCCTTGTTCCTGAACCTCTGTGCATAGAATTGCACTGTGGACTACTGAAATGCATAGCATGGGATGCAGATTTAGCTATACTCGAAATCAATGGGGATTAAATTGTTCATGAATAGTTTACATCACACATTCGGTGGGTCTACTCTAAGTATGGCTAAATCTGGATCCAATGCATTGAATGCAAAGAACTTTGTTGTATGGATAATTTATTGTTATGCATGAGATTAATTGCTCCCATAAATCTGTTTTAAAATGATGAACTTCAGTCCTGCCTGCTAAAAATTTTGAACTCCTACACTTCTTCTGCATCATCATCATCATCATCATCATCATCATCATTTTACTTTTAGAATTTAGTTTTAGTATAACTGGGAAGAGATGTTTATTGACTGAATAAAGCTTTGTGGATTATGTGACAGACCTCTTTATTGTTTCCCAATAAGGTATGAGGTTTGGGGAAAATATGACAGCAGAATGCATTCCCCCCACCCCCCATTCAGAGTAAGAGTGCTGTTACATACCAGGCTTAGGGGGTACAGGTTTCTTGATCAGAAGATGTTGCTTCCAGATAGGTGTGAGCCATGAGACCTCTTTTCTAGCAATCTAGCACTGTCATTGGTTCAGCCACTCTGATATCACAAGTGTCTACTTTGGGGCAATGGAAAAACCTTTGCATTTATCTTCCAAGATCCAAGGGCCACCTTTTCTAAACCAAAGAGCAATATAAAGCCAAGGCATTTTGAAGGACAGCTTGCTAGTGGAGATTGCTGGAACACTTTCAGAGCTTTTTTCAGGGCATTTTCCTACCCAGCTAATAACATGAGAACCGACTTGCTGGCTCAGACCATCTAATCTGGCATTATGTCTCCAGCTGTGACCAGCCAGTGAGAAGGGCACCAACAACACTGCATGATAGAAAAAGCTTCAGTTTGTCTCATACATCTGTGACAGGCAGTGCTGTCTCCAGTTTTTGAGGGCCCTCTGCCTCAGTAGATGATGATGATGATGATGATGATGATGATGATGATGATGATGATGATATCCCACCTTTTCCCCAATACTGGGACTCAAGGTGGCTTTACAATTTAAAACATGTACAGTTGAAACACATAGAGATATACAAAAATTAAAAATATAATTAAACATGACCTTTTTACAACCATAGTCAATGGCTGCTATTGCTCCTCATCTTCTTTCTTATCATTACTTTGTCAGGCAGAGAACAAGTAAGCAAGTACACAGTGGCATCTGATTCTCCTCCTTCTAATCACCATCATTGTTTGGATTAGAACAAGAGTCAGGTGAAAAGCAGGTTGCAGTGAAAAGGAGGAGCAACTGCAGGAGGTTCTTCTTCGTAAGCCCAGGCTCGGGTGTGGGCCCTTGGGAGATGCTCAACCATGCCTACCCTTGATGCCAACCCAGATCAGAGGTATAACTGCCTCAAAACAGAAATGTTCCATTTAGCCATCTTGTCCAATAGTCTTCAATAGACCTTTCTTCCATGAACTCATGAATTATTATTATTATTGGTTAATCTAACCATTCGTATTACCTAAAGGTATGCTCTCAAACATTTTCCATTTTGCTTACTTTAAAGGGTGCTGTATAGTTCGATAAACATATAAAATGCCATTGATTTAATTTTTTTTCATAAAAATAAGGCACATTACTATTCATTTGTAATTTTGCTTCTTTGAGAAGCGCATGATGTGTTCACTTATATTATGCTAATTGACACTTCCTTGTCCTCTGTTAACGATACCTTAAAATTATGAGAGCAATGAATGTCTTTGTGCTCCAGAGTATTTTAAATATTAATTCAGCTTTAAAGGCTGTTCATTTCTCCTATGAGTGTTTAAAATAAATGAAAAATCCAACATGAGGAAGAAATTGTACCACTACGGTGACTTTTGCAAGGTCACACCAAAAATTGGTAGCAGATTTCTCCAGTATCCAATGTGATTATTTTTCATAATCAGAGATTGGTTTGTGGTTTATTCATATTTGCTTATAACAGGGATGCTTAACCTTTTCAGCCCCAAGAGACGCATCAGGCATCAGCCAGGGTGATGGGGGCCGCACATGCATGCACATACATTCACAAACAACTCAAACACACACACACTATTCACAAATGGGTTGCTGTGTGGGGGAGGATGCGGCAGCCTGCTAGCCACCCACCCCCCACTACTGTTTGCAGGTTTATGAATCATTTCCTGGGATAATTAGGCTCTAGGAATGTGCTGTATGGTTCTTGCCATAGAAGTTCCATTCCTAGAGCCTCCTAGGAAGCTCTAGTGAGCTCTAGGCTCTTCTATAGCAGGAAACCGAGCCTGCTCCTAATCCATTTTTACTCAGTCTTTTTTGACTGCTACAGCTGTTCCCCCCCCCCCCCAGTGGGGAGTGTCAGACAAGACTGAAGGGGGGGGGGACACTGTGGCCTAGAGGCTGCACTTTTTACCCCTTCCTTAGATGATTGGCTGTTGACAATCTGGAATATTTGCTGCAGGATTCCATTTTGTCTTCGTTGATCATTTCTTCTTCCTTTTCTTCTTCGTTCCCCATCTATGAAACATATGCTGTATTATAAAATAACTGCTCTTATCATTTTCCAAACATAAATTCTATGAAGACAAAACTTAAGCTATCACTTGGGAAATAGTGTGTGTGTGTGTGTGTGTGTGTGTGTGTGTGTGTGTGTGTGAGAGAGAGAGAGAGAGAGAGAGAGAGAGAGAGAGAGAGGCCAGATCTACACCAAGCAGTATATAACACTTTGAAATCAGTTTGAAAACAGTATATGGGATGTGTCCTGGGCCCCAACAGTTGTCACTGTTATAAACCATTATAAAGCAATAGTATACTTCCACTAGTCATGTTCCAGCTGTTCTAACTAAATATAGACTGAATATGGAACAGGAGAAGAGCTGGAACTTCTTGGGTAATTAGCCTGACACCATTTGAGGCTCCTTGGCATTCTCACACATCAATATTGGGTATGCCAGAGAATACATTCTTATTGGTAACACCAGAAAAATATTGGCTGATTGGGAACATAAATTAACCACATTGAAAATGTCTTCATCACTTCCTGACATTCTTGTCAGCTATCGTACTGAGATGTTCTAATCTGTGTACCATCTATTTCTAAATGTTATGGTTCACCTCACACATATGAACGAAGTTGTGGTAAGACAACTGTGATGTGTGCTCTGGCTATTGCTCATTAAGTAGACCACTTTTGGCTTGGCCCTCTCTCTGTTTTCTATTAAGGGTCTTATTTTCTCTTGCCCAGTCTACATGGAAATAGAATGAGAAGTGACTGGTTATATCCGGATTTTCATGAAATCACTTTGGTCCATCAGGGGCACATGAAACAAGAATAGCAGCATTTGCATTACCTACATACCTTCTTTTGCAGGTCACACAGCACTTGAAACCCCCCATAGTTTGGGGTTGGGTAGGAGGAGTAAAACTGAATTTCATCAACCCCATAGATACTGCTCAGAAATAAAAGAGGCTTTTTCCCTGCCCTTGTTTGTGCTCCCCTGCTCAAGGAAGTTTACAGGAAGTGCTGAATTAAGCCCTTGTAGTTTACCCCAAACCTCTCCCCTGTCATCCACCATTGGGATATGGTAAAAGATTAAAAGTTACTGCTCTTTTGTGAATGGGAAAAACAGGATGCATGATCTGAATAGGTAAAGCAGCTACTGCGCTATTGTGAATGCTTGAAACAGCGCTACTGCAATATTATGAATGGGAAAACAGGCTGAATACTGTGAATGGGCTACTGTGCTAGGCTACGTATTGTGAATGGGAAAACAGCATTATAATAAAAGATTGAAAAGGCACAAAGTAGTGCTAAGTGGAAAAGGAAGCCTGTGTTCAAAAGTGCTCTACAGCGAATGGGGAAAAAGAGGGAATGGGGAGGGGAAAACAGCAGCCCCACCCATGACCATATCACTGCCAGGCCACACCCAGGTCACAGAGGCATGGCCAGGATTTAGTATGGGTGGAGGAGATGGAGCACACTGCAACCAAGCCACATGAGAACCACATTTGAAGGAAAAAAAGATGTGCTAAAAAAACTTTCTGAAAATGCATCTTTTCCAGAGGGAAGCTATGGTGTTTCTACAGATTGGTGATAGCGTCACCTGTCATGAACAACCCTGATGTGTTCTTTCTCCGCACTAAATCAGCCATGTAGATGGGCCCCCTATTTAGAATTCACCTGAGTTTTAGGGGTGTGGGTGGGGATGACACCATTTCAGGCAAATCCTGAACTGGAGAGAAGGTGATGTGTAAGTGGGGGCTTGCAATGATGCAAAATGGCTTCCTTATTTTTGCCTTTTGAAAAACTTTGGGAAGACAGGTCTTACAATGGTGGAGGGGGGCTTCTTTTTCGCAGCTTTTAAAAGTGGATGGCTTAAAGAGAAGGGGTAAGACATTCCCCTGCTATTGCAAGCCCCTCCACTTCCCCAAAATCATTCTTTTTTAAAAAGCGAAGAAGCCCCCACTGATATTATGAAACTCTCCTATATTGTGCAAATCACTATGTGCTGCCCCTTCTCCCCATAATGCCTTCTGCCCCAAATCAGGTCGATCCTGTGAATCTTTTGTAAGTTGAATTGCAATCCCCAAAACAACTACCTCCAATTTACTATCTACCAATTTACAACCCACAGTGGTGAGGATTGCACTCGTGACTCGTGTTTGGTGGCTGCCATTTATTTCACCATCCTGCTTTATTTCCTTCCCTGCAGAGGCATAAATCCATGCCCTAACCAGCAGCAATGTGATTTACTTCTGAGTAAACATGCTTAGGAAGTTAAGAGCATGACAGCTGCAGTTCTTATTTATGCTCCAAGAGGAAACATTTAAAAATTAAAGGCACATGTGAATGATGTAATTCAGGTGAACCTGGGGCTGCTATCGCACGTTTATTTCAAAAGTAGATTTATAAAACTTAAAATGGGAAGAGCGTGTTTGTGATTTGACTCGCCTCTCTGACACTTCCCATGCAGGGTGACATTTAAGGCAAACAACTCACCATGTGCATTCTTAGTTTGTATAGTTGTCCCAGGGAACTATGCAGTATCAATAGTTGCTTGTTTGAATTGGCTGTGAGTAAAGCCAGTAAAAACCTGCGTATCAGAGGTTTTGTGGTGGTGTCTGAATCTCTATTAGCATTCTTAGAAAACTGTTGCTTAAGACGTATGTTGCAATGAATGGGAAATAAATTCAAACATTCCCCCATCTTCTCTGAGAGTGGATGTGTACACTGCTATTTCCCCGTATAAAACCACTCCATCCCATGAAAAAACTCCACTAACATCCTGGTCTTGTGAACAGTTCAGCTTATTAGTCTGTAGGGCTTCAGAAAGCTTCAGATATGTCTGTCAAACTCATGTTGAGTTATGATTTTAATGTGTGATGAATTATTCAGAAGAGAAAAAAAAAGATACCTTGCATTTAGAGAAAATGGTAGTGCAAATCCACCTCAAAAAGCTCAATGTGAGTGAATTTAATGCTGCTCTTTGGTGACAAACTCCAAAAACACAACAGAATCACATCCCTCAAGTAGCCTTTAATCATACAGTTATTCAAAAGATCGTATCTATTTCCCCCCAAAATGAAAATATTTGGGCAAAATGCATCAAAGCTCCAACTTCATTGTATTATACAACTTCAAGAAAAAGAAGAAATATCATTTTAAAAGTTAGCAATCTACCACAAGTGGAACAAGAAATCCCCAAGCATTTTTGAATATTTCATAAAGATATATAATTTGTATTCTTCTACATAAAATTGTATTAGCAGAGAAAAATGATATAGTACCAGAATATGTGTGTGCGTTAAAAAGAAACCCCACACAACCTTACGTGTACACTGTAATTCTTCATGGTAGGGTATAATATATAGAGTTATTTTCTAGAACTTGTTTTTATATTTTTCTTACTACATAGGTCTTTCTCTTCATGATATTTAGACAATAAAGCAACTTGGGCAATGCTGTCATAATAATAGCAGTAGTAAATATTTAAACTAGCATCTTTGCTGGAAGCAAAAAATTGAATGCTAAGCTTGGAACGTGGTTGAAGAAAGGGATTTGAGCCTTCATTGTATATATTTAATTCTATTTGTATGTACCTATTTATTTTAAATGTGCTGCCCAGCCTTCTACTTTACCCGTGGTCTTCCATGGCAGTTTTCAAACCAATTACAATGCAAAAATAATTCATTTAATACAAAGATAATACATTTAAAATGTTTTTTTAAAAAATCAGTAAGCAGCCAATCATAAAATAATCAGAGCGATTTTGTATTAAACTAATACACAATTTGAGCAAGCAAAATTACTTGACATTAAGCTCATTTTGGGCAAACTCCAGGAGCTGTTTCTAGTCAAGTTGCTCCAGTCACATTTTAACTGGGGTGAATAAATGACAATTTATGAATAAATACTACTCTGCCCTTTTCTTGTTATGGTACAAATGCAGTTTAATCCATTTTTATTCATGAAGCATCATTGTAGAGCCCACCAGGGGATGCAGCAGGCTGGAGTACCAGCATAGTCGTTTCTTTGCTATTATTTCCCCACTTCTAACATCTTTTCAGTATGCTGAAGGTGTGGTTTTCCAACCACAGTGTCTTTGGTGTGATCAAATTCCTGCTATAGCATCCTCTCGAATTTTGAAACTGAGCTTCCTGTTGAAAAGCGTGAAACATTTCTGGTAATAAATAAGACAAGCAGTTTTATGGGCAAGTGCATGTCTTTCTTTCTTTCTTTCTTTCTTTCTTTCTTTCTTTCTTTCTTTCTTTCTTTCTGCTTTAAAAAACAATAACCTGCAGGTGCTTTTGTAGGTTGAAAGTAACCTGAGCCCTAAATTGTTCCTCCTGGATCAAATAGTGCTATGCTCAGCTTTGGCAACTTTGCCAACCTTAATAAGGAACTGTTGGTTGTTTGATATGGTGGTTAAGAGAACAATAATAAAGGAAATTCCCTGGTTTGCAGTAAAACATAGTGCCTCAGGCTAAATTCTCATTCACTGAAGAAAATTTCACTGCCACCCTTTTTATTTTCCAATGACTTATGGCGTACACCTTAACACCTCCCATGCATGCTTATTATAGACAACTGTGTATAACAGACATATTTTATTTATTTATTACATTTTTATACTGCTCATCAGCTGAAGCTCTCTGGGCAGTGCACAATTAAAACCATAAATCAAGTATAGCTAAATTTAAAAAACACTAAAAGTTAAAAAAAGCAGCAATATAAAAACAGCTAAGTTAAAAACCAAGGAAAGCCTGTGGAAAAAGGTATGTTTTCAGGAGGCGTTTAAAAGATGTTAAGGTTTCTGACTCCCAAACCACATGAAGGAGGGTTTTCCAGAAGGTGGGTGCTGCCACAGAGAGTATAACCCTATTCTACTAATCAGAGCGCACAAGGAGAGGCTTACACCCAGCCTTCTGTAAGGATTTCCATAAATAGTCTTTTTGGATATTTGGAAATGCATTGTTACTAAAGATGCAAGCAAAACTTGAGCTTGTTGAAGTTCTTCAAATTCCACCTTGAAGCACATTCTGTCTCATATCCAAATCAGATTGTGAGCTTCATTTTTTTTCCGCATGAAAATCCGTGTGTATTTTTCTGCAAAGTTTTTCCAAAAGGATGCATCAATTGAGCGCATCTTTGAAATGTATGCATTCTCTTATTGAATAAAGCGTGTTTGTGCACATTTTCAAAAATTATGCATTTTTTCTTCCGCATTTTTCAAACGTACACAAGCTGTTGTATTGAATACAGTTTTCTTGATCTGCAAATCACATCTGAAACTTGGAAATGTATGGACTATAGCTGCATATCACAGCTGAATGTCACATTTAATATGTGCATAATATGTGAATATTATGGAAACTGGGATTTGTGCAAAACCACAACCGTAAATAATGTATTTTGTGCAGATGGTGTAAATGGTCCCTTACACCTGCAATTCTAGGCAAATCATGTTAACGACATCTGTGATTTTTGGAAATCCAATTTCTGTAAATACTCTCAGCCATGATTTTGCGTAACTTGTGGTTCATGGAGGAAAAAAGATGCAAGCTCTCACGGGGCTCTTGTGTACTGTGTGGTGGCTCGCTGCACATGGCCACCAGGGTTGAGCAACAGATGGGATTCCAGCAAGCGGAGTGCAGACAGGACACGGGAGTTTGTCTGTCCTTAGCAGGGAGCAGTCAGACCCCTTGGGGTCATGTTGTCAATCTTTCTAGGAATCCAAAACTACAGACATACCAGAACTACTGCCTGCAGGCCCCACTGCTGAACCATCAATCGGCCAAGGCCCACACCCAACAGAAGTCACTCTGCCCTTGAGCCTTGGCCCTGCCATTCATCCTCTTTGTTGTCACAGCCTGTTCACCTGTCCCTGGTATGTAAGTGAGTAGAGCAAGGAGAAGGAACAGCCTCTGCTCATCTTTCCCTCTGGGCTGCTGGGTGGACTGGGTACAAAGGATGAGAGCAAGCAAATGTGCAGCGGTGGCCACAGTGAGAAGGACCTGGGCCCACTCAAGGACAAGAACTCTGCAAAACCTGAAGCCAACAATTTATTGGCATTTACATTCGGGATTTGCACAAATAAACAACAACCCAGGAAATCTCAAGCTTGCCTGATTCAGTGCACACTGAGTTGAGCCAGCTCAGGGATTTGTGAGCTGGTGTCCAGGGGGCCAAACTGGTGAAAACTTTCCAAGCTCTACCCCAAAACTGGATTCCTCCGGCATCTCTATGTCCCTGCTGTAGACCTTGTGTCAAATCATTACAAATGTGGAATAAAAAAAGCAGGAAATAACAGGATGAATGAGGTATATGGAATGTGGATTGTGCCCCAACAGTTATCAGTGCACTTCAATGCCACTAGGAAGGAGTAGTATAGATTTAGACAGTGTTAAGGGTCTTTACTTCCTACAGAGGGCTGTGGTGTTGTGCAGGAGAGATGCAACTGAACTGGATCCCTAAAAGTTATCATTAATTTTTGCATATTTAGAAGCTAAGAAAAACAATGCTCTTCAGCAAGTGCAATGGGTTTTGCCCAGGCTGGTGAGCATAGATTACGTGATTGGCTTACCATAGACTAGGAGCAGATTGGTGGCAACCATAAGCAGGCTTTTCAAGCAACCTCACTCTATCAACTGACTGAGGGGCCATTAGTCATAGCATGAGGAAATACCAGAATACCTTTTGTGCCTCCCAGGCTTTGGGCTGTCTGTTTCTTTGATATGTACAGTTAGAAACCTCAGTGGTGTCCTTAGAACAACATACGCTCACCCTGACATTAATCTTGCCAGGAAAACTCTCCTGACTGACTAGCAAATGATCCCCTCTGAGCAAAGAAAACAAGTGTAGAAAAGTTTGATTTAACATGACCCCTTTGAGGGACACTGCACCTTAGAAAAGTGAAATTGGTGTGATTTCATCACTGGCAGGAGTTCTCAGCTCTTTTTGGCTACTCCCCCCCCTCCAATAAATTGCTAGGTGTAGGGAAGAAAATCACAAAGTAGCTATCTGAACCTCTGGGGAAATTTGGCATCCTCTGCCCCCGCACCCACCCTTTGTAAGTGATAACACTTGATGGATCTGTACAAGTTCAATGTTCCTTCTTTCACATCTTTCACACTAGTTCTCCATTGAACTGATAGGAAATGGAAATGTATAATAAAATTGGTGGAAATTAGAGGGCTCTTCTTCTTCTTCTTCTTCTTCTTCTTCTTCTTCTTCTTCTTCTTCTTCTTCTTCTTCTTCTTCTTCTTCTTTGAATGCCCAACTTTGCTTTAACTTTGCCCTTCTGTCCAGATTGTCCAGACCTCTCCACAATTACAACTCTTCCATTTGCTACCTACTGCTGCCTCTATTAGTCTCTCAACAAAATTTAAAATCCCCATTTGATCTTTAGGTACAGCAGGCAGCAGATAATTTTTGTCACTGTTTTATAATGCTCACTAGTCACTAAGTAGCGGGCCCAGAGGCAAAATATGTAAATCAACTAATTATTTCAGTCCTGCCGTAAAATCTTGCATTAACTCTTGTCTAGGCTATATAGATGCTGTGCTTCTGCCATCTCCAGCAACGTGAGATATTGATTGCTACTGCTCTTGAGGTAAAAGTACAACTCCCTTAACTCCCTTGCCCTGGAGGAACACAAGCTGAATCTGCACTGGGAGCTTGGCATCTCCCAGGGAAGGGAGATATGAAAACTGTAGATTGGGTGTGACATTGTTATAGCGGGACAGGAAGCATGGAGAAATTTGTATGTCCTAGATCTTCACCTGGAACCAGAGGAAATGACACAGTACAGGAATACTTGAGGGAAGAGGTGAAAGGATGGGGAAACACAGGGAACAGAGAGTGGAATATGGGTGAGGATGTGAAACCAGGGGCAGATAATTGGTGGGGCAGCTGTGGAACCCCTGCGGGCCAAATACAGAGCCGTGGTTCCCCATCCCTGATGGAGGGATTATGGTTGAATGAGTTACCTTTTCAAAGGGCATGTCTAAATGGGGCAATATCCCGGGCATTATCCTGGGATCGTCCCTGTGCGCCCACATGACGCACAGGGGATCCCGGAAGCAGGGAGGTAAGATCCCTGCATTTCCCCAGGATATTGCCCTACACTTTTGTCCTGTTTTTTCCCACAGTCCCAGGATGATCCCGAGACCACGGGACATGTGGGTGGCTGTCTCGGTATGTCCCACCTCCTTGTGAGTAAATGTGAGGAGCTGGGAACCGGGCATGGGGCACTGAGCTCTTCAGGAACTCCATGCCCATTGGGGGTGGGAGGTGGGGGAGCAGGATTATTATTCTTTAAAAAAAACAAAAAAACAAAAACCTACCATTTCAGTGGAGTGCTCACACGCTCATTTTCAATAAAAAAACAACAACCCCAAAATGGCTGGTATGACATCCTCTTCCTCCTGGGACATCACGCACCACGTGTGGACTGAGGGGGAGGATCTCACAATCACCATATCATGAGATCCACCCCCTCTGCTGGTAGGTCTAGACATGCCCAAAGATGTGCTCAGCTTGGGAAATGGAGAAGCTGAATCTCTGAAGAGTGTTTCTCATGTAATTAATAATGAAAAAGTTCATATACAGAAAAAGAAAATGTTCTTTTGGTCCTCTCTCTTCCATGACTTTCACCACAGTTTCTCACAACTAAGTTGGAGACATTCTGTCAGGGTTTCCGCCTTCTCATGAACAAACCTCTGATGTAAACACTAAAGAGAAGCTCTAATTGATAGGTTTAAAATAATTAGAAAGCAACAGTGCACAGTGGGGCATTTTAGGACCAAAGGCTAACAAGGAGCCACATCTCAAGACGGTAATGTGATCATTATGAAAACTATCAGTAAAAACATGACATTCTGAAAGTATTTTACAAAAAAAGAAAAGAAAACTTGCCAAGAAATTAAACAGTCTCTTTGCCTATTGTGTGTGTGTGCGTACGCTTGTGTGCATGGGGGCACACACACACAAGGGTTATGCCCTTTGTTATGTATCCCACATTTCTAGTCACTTCCTTCCACTTTATTAAAAAGTAAAGGTTATAACAAGTTACTCATCATTACACTTCTATGGTGTTTTAAAGACTAAAATCTAAAACGCGTAAGCAGCTACCTCTGGGGATTAATAAATGCATTCATCATGATTCAGATAATCACATTTTATTCTTCACCCAAGAGAGATGCAGACTTTAAAGCTCTGATTCACACAAGCAAGCAGCCATATGGTGGTTACTTAGGGGCTACTGCATGTGGCAAGATATTCATGGGTATCTCCTCATCTCATCGATCCACTCATTTTGCCACATATTGCACAGTGTTTGATACGTTGAGGTGGCCATGTTGGCTCTGTGTGACGAGTAGGAGAACCACACAGTGAGTAACTAAATGCAAATGCCACGTGCTACGTTCTTCCAGGTGGTTACAATATGTTACCTTTGTCCTAGAAAATATTTCTTTCATAGAAAATATTTTTGGTTTTGAGCCTGTTTAGTGAAGAGGATACTGTTTTATACTGTTGTTTTTATATTTTTTGATGGTTTAAAATTTTGTATACTTCTTTAATGTCCACTCTTTTTAACTTTTGTAAACTGCCCAGAGAGCTTCGGCTATGGGGCAGTCTATAAATTTAATAAATAAATAAATAAATAAATAAATAAATAAATAAATAAAATAAGAGATACGGAACTCCTGGCCTCCAGATTGGGTCTGATCCACTGCATGTTTCCATTTCCCCACAGCTAGGGATGCTACAGAAATTAAAGATGGATTAAAATGAGTTCGGATTTCTAAGAATCTAACTTGCTGAACTGCCACAAACTGACCTCCCCAGGCTGCATGGAGTCTGCTTACTTCCAGATTAACTTTCCTGAAATTTATGCAAATTCATAAGGGAAAATATGCACATTTCTGCTAAGACATATGCTATGCTGGAAAATATACACGGGGGAAATTCAAATGGAACGGTGGACACTATGCTAAATGTTACTTACTAAGACAAATTATGTGAATCGTTGCAAACTTTCTTTCAGAATTATTAGCTTATTTTTCTGCATAACACACACAAAAAAAGCAAACCTGGACACCCCTACTCACAACCATATGTCTACACCAGCCCTTTTCTCCGGGGTCATCCCTGGATCATCTCTGTGCATCCAAATGACACACGGGGATCCCTGGGGCAAGCCGGGGTGACCAGGGACTTCCCCCGGGATATCTGGGACCACGGAAAACCTGATTTTTCTGCAGTCCCAGGACCATACTGAGAAGCATGGGCTGTGACTCTTCCATGTCCCTTCCTCCCCACGAGTAGTGGGGCTCTTAAAATGGGCACAGAGCTGCGCAGGGGCAGTCCATGTCCATTGGGGGTAGGGAGTGGGTTCACCTTTTTGTGACCCGCCCAGAGAGCTCCGGCTATTGGGCGGTATGGAAATGTAATAAATAAATAAATAATTTTTTTTTTAAAAAAACTCACTTTTTGGTGGAGTGCAATTGTGCTCTATGTCCCCTGTAATACAAAATGGCATCTGCAATGTCCCTCTTTCCTTCCAGGACATCTCATGGTCGTCAAGAGGCTGGGTGAGGATCGTGGAAGCAGGTAAGTCTGTGATCCTCCCTCCATCTACACCCTTAAGGTGTAGACATGCCCCTAGTCTCCTCCCTGCTCTCTTCTCCTTGGCCATGCCCCTTTTCCTTGACACCACTGCAGCACTCCCCCCCAGCAGTGGTGATCCACCGTGCAGTGGTCCAGCCACCACTACAAGTACAAGAGAAAGAGCAGGAAGCAGGCAGTGTGAACTTGGAGGCTTGACCACAGAGCACTCTAGCTGCTGCACTCCATGGTAGGATGTCATTGCTTATACTGCCTGACTCCTGCTTTGTCTCTCATTTGGTGGAGGAAGCCACTGCCTTGCACTGAGTTTGGGGGAAGCCCAGAGGAATGGAGGAAGAAAGAAAATAGAGAATCAGAGGATGAGAGGGGGGGTGAGGGAGGGAAAAGAAGGAAAACTATGGCCATGGCTAGACCAGGGGCACTTTCACACATCGTACTCAGGGCGCTTCCATCCGCCCCCAGTGCACCCCGAAAACGATTGTGTAACTTGCCTGTAAAAGAGACGAGGAAGAAGTGTCCTTGTCGGCGGCGGCACTGCCAGCGGCACCCAATTCCCTCCTCGCCGGCCGGCTTGGAGAGCTCGGCAGAAGAAGGCGGGGTGGAGAGATTCTTCCGCTCTCCACCCCGCCTTCTTCCGCTGAGCTCTCCGTCCTGGCTGTCGAGGAGGGAGGTGGGTGCCGGCAAGGACGCCTGTTCCTCGTCTCTTTTACAGGCAAGTTACACGATCGCTTTGGGGTCGCACTCGGGCCGCATGGAAGCAGCCTCAGTACGACGTGTGGAAGTGCCCCAGGCCTATATCCCGGGATCATCCTGGGATCATCCCTGTGCATCCAAATGACACACGGGATCCTGGGAGCAGGCAGGGATGACCCCTCCATTTGCCTGGGATAATCCTTAAGTCTAGCTAAGGCCTATGATGGAACTCTTACTTCTATTACTGTTACTACAATATAACCCTAACCATGCCCCTCACTAGCTTCCTCAGCCTAGGATGTGGTCCACATCAGATTATGTGGCTCACAACAACAACAACAACAACAACAGGCTCCCCACTCCTGCGATAGTAGGTAGAAGCAAAACCCAGATTCTATTCATGCACTGGAAACAAATGAAGAGAGACTGAAAGAACTGGGCATGTTTAGCCTGGAGAAGAGAAGATTGAGGGGAGACATGATAGCACTCTTCAAATACTTAAAAGGTTGTCACACAGCGGAGGGCCAGGATCTCTTCTCGATCCTCCCAGAGTGCAGGACACGGAATAATGGGCTCAAGTCACAGGAAGCCAAATTCTGGCTGGACATCAGGAAAAAAATCCTGCCTGCTAGAGCAGTACGACAATGGAACCAATTACCTAGGGAGGTCGTGGGCTCTCCCACACTAGAGGCATTCAAGAGGCAGCTGGACAACCATCTTTCAGTGATGCTTTAAGGTGGATTCCTGCATTGAGCAGGGGGTTGGACTCGATGGCCTTGTAGGCCCCTTCCAACTCTGCTATTCTATGATTCTGTGATTTAATGGGATAGTGAAGTAGGTACATGCTGTTGTCTTTCAACATCTACACTTCTGCATAGGAAGAGGTCAGTGCAGCTTGGCTCCTTTCCTTCAACACTGCTGTGTCCTTCTTTCTTACAAAAGTCTTGCTTTGATCCCTATTTACTTTCCGTCTTCTACTTACAGTATATATATCAGCAGAAATTGTACCCTTCATGTCCCACTTGACACCGTTTCCCAAAACTATTATAACCTCAGGAATTAACTGTTTAATGGTCCAATACTTCCCCTCCCAAGACCTTTTGAACAATTCAAGGCTTAATACCTCAATTTTTCATGGAGCAGCGCAACTACATTAATTGAGAATCAAACCAAGGAATGTTGATCCACTAACTAATGCTTTGTTGAGTCTATAGGCTTCTGACAACCACTTACTTCTGTAAACAGGGCACTAAATGTGTCAAACTAGAGATGGTGTGTGTGTGAAATTCATTCAGTTCACATTTTAATGGAAATTTACTTAATTTACAAATTTTCATGCAAACTTTTTTCTTTATGTTTGGAACAATCTGAACTTAAGAATGGAAACATTCTCAAAGTTTGGGATGAACCTAACTGGAGTGTCGTGATTCCAAGCCCTCGCACTGAAATGTGAGACAATGAAGAGATTTGCTGTGCAATCCGCAAAGTGGATTAAAAACATGTCTTCATACCTGAAGTATCTGTTGAACCCTGCTGAAAGGGAGTCCACCTCCTGTGTTATCAACCACAGCCACTGAAGCTGCAAGTATCTTGATAAACTCCTTCATACTGTCTGAATCATGTCATTTCCTTTCTGTGCTGCAAGAGACAATTGTGTAAGCTTGAAAATTGTCATGTAACATGACAATTCATTCTCTGCCCATATCAGTTTATACAATCTATGCACGCCTTCCAATGTATCTAACTGGAAATAACTGTGGATAACGTAGGGTTCAATCCTATGCATGTTTAGACAGGAAAAAAAAATCCTACATCTCCCAGCATGTCCCAGCCAGCCATGCAGGATGGCACCTTTAATCTGTTACAGCCTACTAGAAGTATGTTCAAAACTTATTAAAGGAATAGCAGCCAAGATATAAAATGGGATGCCAGGATTTCCTTTTCAATACTTTGGTCGGGGGTAAGTAAGATGATTTACACTGTGGTTCTTCCTCCCATGTCTGCTAGTTTTCACTGCCAGATTATTTTGTTGAAGGGGAAGAGGAGATATGACAAAATTAGCCAGGCTTCCTTGCTGACAGATGCCAGTTCACTGGCAAACCCAATTTCTTGTTCCTGGCCGGAGACAGAGTCATCACTTCACCTTGGCAAATCAGTATAATTCAGTATACTGGCTGCTGCTTTAAAGAGGAGATTTTTGCGAGGATTAATAACATTTAGAACTTTGAAAATCTGGAAGTTCTGAAGGTATCACATGCTGTAATGCTGAATACGAATCTTAAAACAATTGGCATTGAGACATGAAAGAAGTTTTGCAGTATCTGACTTTGATGTTAGTTCCATTGACTCCCCTCTGATAGCAATTTGAGATGAAGGAAATGGAACTCTTTCAAAAGTTCTTCACAGAACCCCATGGGATTGGACTCAAGAAGAAAGTTACCTCTGGTGACTGGCTCTGGGAAGGTGATTCGGACATCCGTGTTGTGGAGATCCATTCCAGTCTCTCCATTCGGTTTGGCTGCTAGCACTGCATCCTGTCGGTCCAATTCCATCTCATCCACCGCTTCAAGTTTCACAGTAGAGAAGACAAAAGCAAAGCAGCATTAGCCTTAGGTACCTTTCACAATGTAATGTGGAAGTCCCGCTGACTTTGGTGGGTTTTAAACAGATATTGTTTGTTTTTGTTTGTATTTTATGCGTTTTATGGTTTTAAATTTTGTATATTTGGTTTTTAATGTTCAATGTTTTTAACTTTTGTAAACTGCCCAGAGAGCTTTGGCCATGGGGCAGTATATAAATGTTAATAATAATAATAATAATAATAATAATAATAATAATAATAATAATAGGAGTGACTGACCACCATTTTGTTTTCCACAGAAATCCCCATTCTGAAGTGCTTTTTGAATTTTGGGAAATCAAATGGATGCCAGTATATATAGAAATTGTCTGCCTCTGTAGCCACTCTCTGGGGGTTGCCACTAAACTGGACAGAAGTTGAATGAGCAAATTATTCCTTCAGCAGTTTATTTTATTTGATAGGTGCATTATTAAATACCCCTCCAAAGAAAGGGCAGTAAATTAAGCAGGCTTGTTAAAAATACAAAGTCACAGTGTGCTGTTTTGTACAACCCTATTTTTAAACATGAACTACCATGAAGCACCTTTCTTTATGTTTGTATTTCTTCCTTCCTGTTTTGTCTTTCAAAGTCCTCGAAGATGCTTTATTCAAAAGGCATGCCATGTCATTTGGAGGGTTGGGGAAAACCAGAGATTACCAGTGCAATCCTATGCATGTTTAAAGAGAAGTAAGACCCATGACTCGAATGGAACTTACTCCCAACTAAATCTGCTGAAGAATTAATGAAATGATTTGAAGAAATAAAGTTTTGCAGAGCAGCCTTTTCATGAAACCATTTCTCCTTGAACCTCTGGGTCAATTTCATGATCTTTCAGATGCATTGTTTTTCTTCCTAGTCCAATTTGTATACTACCCTTTGATGTTGTTCTAACATCACAGCATTTCTGTTAAACAGATTAGAGTACATTTGCTCAAACCTTTCTATGCGACTTCTTCATGCCAGAACCAAGTTATACACATTTCAATAAAATTGCAATTGATAGAAACAAATTAAAGTAGCTTCAAGCAGTCTTCCCCGATCTTGTGCCCTCCAGGTGTATTGGATTACAACTCCCATCATCCTCATGCATTGGCTATACTGCTGGTATTCTGGGATTTGAAGATCAAAACATTTGGCGGGCACCTGGTTAGGCAAGGCTGGTGTAGTGGTTACAGAAATCTTTCAAGCTAATAATAAATACCACAGAACAACAGGTTGCATCAGGCTGATACAGGTCACATGGATTGGTGGATCTGTATGCCTAGATGTAAGCATTCCCTCTGTACCACCATATGTAAGGGGGTAGGGTTGTTGCAAGCATCTGACTGGGTCTGTGATGGCAGTGGTCACTCACCCCTCGCCCCCCGCGTCTGGCCCTCATGGACCCAGAGGATGCACTCAGACCCAGTTGGATGCACATGGTGCAAGATTTACCCTTGCACCAATAGGGCCTTTAAGGTGCCCATTTGCACAGGGTGGGTGGGTGTGGAATGTGCGATTTCCCCCAGGCTCTGGAAATTGTACGTTTGCCCCTTCCACACTAATGGCGCCCACCATTGGCATGAAAGGAGGGAGTGCATGATTTTGGTAGTGGCTGCAGGTGGCTGCCAAGCATTTGCCGAGTACTTGGCAGAGCCTCATGCAGCCCAGCGAGCAGGGACAGGTAGCACCAAGAGGGACACTGTGCAATTCCCCCACCCCCAGTATGGGGTTGTTGAATTTGGGCCATATGAAGCAGCCTTTAGATAGTACTCTTTGTAAAACTATTTTAGAAATCAACACTTTTTCTAACACTGTTCAAATAAGTATGGGAGATTGTTCCCCCTCCTAAGAGTCTGGTAGAAATAATAATAATAAAAAGACATTAGAAAACAAATGCATTCTATATATCACACAATGACAATAACTACTTATCTGTACCAAATGACCTAGACACAAACACACAAAAGCTCAGAAATGGAATAAATCTATAGAGTAACATGAATAGGTAGAACATTAAGAAAAGAGAAGAAAGATAGCTCTACACATATAATAAGCTTAAAGTTGTTTTAAAAAAAACATCCTGAAGATACAGCTATTTGGTGAAACTATTTAGTGAAGGCAAACGATGGATATCTCACTGCTTTTTTGAGAGCTGAATGCAGTTTAGGTTGGAGTGACATGTTTTGCTTTTAAATTATTTGTATGGCCATGTGCTCTCCCTTAGGCCAGAATGAGAGGAGAGTGGTGCATTTCCATGGCAAAGCACAGAATTAAAAGCAAACTTATTGTATTGATCACATTTGTATCTTTCCCTCCCTCCAAGGAGGTCAATGAGGTGTACATGAGGCTTTCCCATGTATACCTTAAAACAATGCAATGCAACAGATTAAGATGGATGATCGTGGCCTAGCCAAAGCCCTGTTCAGGTGTTATTGAAGCTGATAAAACTCATGACATGAATGGAGCTCAGGGTCACCCTAAGTAGCCTCACCTCCCAATGTTGAATCACCATGTGTAGCCACATAAGCAAATGCATCCTGTGTGATTGGCTTCTGGATCATGTGGACACCTTCATGTGTGCAACTGTACTTGTGAAGCCTTCCCCACAGCAGGTGTTTGTGCTGTACATGTGGCTGCCTTTGGGCAGTGCTAAATGGTGACATGACATCAGGAGGTGGGGCTACTCAGTGTATCCTCATCCCTGCTCACGTAGTGGGTTTTACTACTGTCCATCATACCTGAATAGGGCTCAAGTCCACCCAATAGTCAACACTGGCAACTGCCCTATATTGGATATCAAAGTTTTCCTTTCTTTACTCCCATCAATTTAACAAAGTATTCTATTAACATAAAGTAACAATCTTGTTTTTATTTAAAGTGTGACCATATTCATACTACCAGAACTGAATGGCAATCTTTAACTATATTAAGACAATGAATAGGAGCACTTGCACAGCTCTTGTTCATGGTCAAGCTGGGCTAAATATACCCACCCATGCAGCATTCTGTTTCACGTTTTGAAGGGAATAGCACCATATTGCAAAAGCCTTTATTTTTGTTAATAAAAAGGAAAAGAACCCCTGGCCACTTTGTCTTTAAAAAAATGATAAACCTTGGGAGCTGGGGTTTTCCCCATCCCATGAAACTACCAACAATTACTGGGTCAAATACTTTGCTCAGCACTAGATCATGGTGATGGGTCTTCCTGCAAAATTGTGCACATGTTCAATTTAGGTGGCAAGAAACCAGCAGAGCATATCAAGATCATCAGAGAAAATGCGTAAATAGTATTCTGATTCTATGAATAAGCAAAGTTATCTTGCTTCAGTCACATTCTCCTCACTCATTAGCCCTGGAATTTATTTCACTCAATGAGTTTGATCCAAGGAATTCATGTGAAGGAAAATTAGGGATGTGCGATTCTGGGAACTCCTTTCCATTTAAGCATGACGGGATTTCAGTGTTTCCATTCAATAAGCGACTGTGGATTCCCCCCCCCCGGTTCCTTAAATGTTTGTGGGTTGTTGTTTTTTGTGCACATTAAATAAATGAATGTGCTTTATTCTGGGTCCCATGATTGGCACAAATGAAATCTCAGTGGGTTTTTTTTTTTTAAAAAAAGTTTTATTTTGCTATTACAGAGGAAACTCCCAGTAGATAAACAAATGAAAACATTTAATCTTACATTGATTCATAAATACAAATGATAACAAAAAAGAGTTATAAACATAATTAAACAAACAAATTAAATTGCCCCCTGCATTAAATAAGTTTGTACTGAATCCTGTACTTTATAATTCCAATATAAAATAAAAAACTCAATTTTTCTATTAAACAAATACTTGCTGATCATCCCTCGCTGACTCTTAATCATATTAGTTCATTTCTTCATTGAAGCCATGTTCAAAACCCTGATACACCAATCATCAATGGTGTAACTCTCTTGCACATATTGATTATTGTCATATGCACAGCAGTGTCCACATAGCTCCAGAAGTGCAAAACTGGAGGATGAAATTGAGAAGTTCTTTGATAAGCACTGAATGTGGCTCTGCTGGGCTAAAGAAAGTAGTGTTTGGAGACGATGAAACTGGCAAAGATTTTTAGACATACTAGATAGGCAGACTTGCGCATGACCACCAATGTGTCAGGTTCTGTCCTGCAGCACCACCTGGCGGCTGCAGTGAACCCTACCGGCCACAGAGTAGTTGCAGGATCCAGGCTCATATCATCCAGTCCTCACAGGTGGGCTGATGCAGACCAGCTGGGAGCAGCCAGGAAAGGGCTATATAAGAACTGCATTTCCACTCCAGTTTTGCCACAGCAACAGGGTCTCCTGTGCTGCAGCCTGTTCCTGACTTCTGGCAATCCCGGACCTTGCCTGATCTTATGTTTCTCCTGACCATGTCTTTTGCTTCTGGCCCTGACTGAACTCTGTTTGCCTCTGGACTCTGAACCTTGCTTGCCTCTGGACCTTGCCTTTTGCCTCTGGCCCTGCCTGAACTCTACCTCTGGACTCCGAACCTTGCTTGCCTCCAGCCCTTGCCTTTTGCCTCCAGCCCTACCTGGACTCTGTTTGCCGGTTCCACCGCCATCCATCCTGGCCCCAGTGTTCCTACGCTGAGGCCTTGCTGCCCACGCCCCAGACCCTGACACAATGGAAAATGAAATAAAAAATTATACCCCTATGTCTCCAAATTTTAAAATAATAATAACAACAACAACTACAGAATCAAGTTATAGCAACCAAGAACTACCAAAAATACATCATAAAAGATAACAATGTAACAACAGACCTATGCAGGAAATGCCATCAATTCCAAAAAAAAAATAAACCATCTAACAGGAGGATGTAAGATTCTGGCAGGAATGGACTATATGGACAGACACAGTACAGCTGCAAAAATAATTCACCAATAATTGGCCATCAAATTCAACCTCATTGAACAACCTACATCATACTATATATTCTTACCCAAAACAATCTTAGAAAATGCAGGTCATAAAATATACTGGGACAGAACAATTCATATGGACAATGCAATACCCTGCAATCGACCAGACGTAACAGTTATAGACAAAAAAGAAAAACACATTTACCTCATCGACATAGCAATACTAAATGACAAAAATGTTGTGAAAAAGAGAGGAAAATATACACCATTGGCGATCAAAGTTACAGAACTTTGGCAACAAGAAAAGGTCACAATTATTCCATTAGTCACATCAGTCACCGGCATCACATCAAAAAACTATACAGAAATCCTTCAGACATTGAGCCTACCAAAATACATCTACACCAACATGAAGAAAGGAGTTATATTTAAAACTAGGCATGTGCTCCGCTCCGATTAGGAGCGTAGAAGCAGTAGCGGAGCGGGGGGCTTCGCCTGCCCTTAAGGCGGAGGCGAAGAGGATTGGGGGGCCGGCGGAGCATGGCGAAGAGGATCGAGGTGAAGGCGGATCCTTCACCTCGATCCGGAGCTCCGCTGGAAAGGTAAGTGGGGTTTACCGGGCCCTGCCGCTGTCGCCCATGCGGCGACAGCGGCAGGGCCCAGTAACCCCCCCCCCGCCCTCCTCTCCCTTAACTGCCTCCATCTGCGGGTCCGTCGCCGTCTTCAATTGAGCCCGTGGTTCCAGCAGGAAGTCTGGGCAGCCCAGACTTCCTGCTGGAACCACGGGCTCAATTGAAGACGGCGACGGACCACGGACGGAGGCAGGTAAGGCCCCCCCTCCCCGTTGGTCCCTTACTGGGCTCTGCCGCCGTCGCCGCATGGGCGGCGATGGCGGCAGGGCCCGGTAACCCCCCCGCCCTCCTCTCCCTTACCTGCCTCCGTCCTCGGTCCGGAGCTCCGATCCGGATCCGGAGCTCCGAGCGGAGCGGAGTGGGCACAGGCGGAGTGGGGGTGGGGCGGAGCGGCCTGCTCCGAAAATGGCGGATCTGTAAATGAAGCAGAGCGGGGGGTCTGTGCACACCCCTACTTAAAACATGTTCAATAGTAAGGAAATTCCTGAATCAGTAAAAGGCAAAGCCCATCATGTACGTCTAGAAAAAACACCACGAGCGAGAAAAGAGGGAATAATAATTATACATGATCCCATTTATACAAATTGCTGTTGCCTTTTTTTAAAAAAAAACACCACCAAAACTCTGCATATTAGATCAACTTGCTACAGATTGTGTCGATGCCAGTGGGGGGAAACTGAATGAAATCCGCCAGGGCTGAACTGGTAAAATCCATCAAGTTTTCACCCTAAAAATGGAATTCTCACATATCCCTGAGGAAAATATCCAGTCGCCTGCTCCACAAACAGGGAAGAAGACTGCTTTGCTGTTATATGTGCATTGTATAGCAGTTCTTATGTATCATCTTCTAGAAGAGATTATAAAAGCTCCCCACAAGTGGAAGTCTACAATTGGATCAGTTTCACTTTTTTTGGCAAAACCCTAGTAGTGTAAGACAGCCTTCCAGCTGTCTTACAGCTCTCTTACACTTTTGGATTGGATCTAATATGTCAGAAAACTGCTGCCTTGTGTAACTCTCTTTCCCAGTCTTTTAAAAAGACTACCATTAGTTAGCAGCACAATCTCCTGTATCAGTTTTATTCATTAATATATTTATATTAATTTGCAGAAATCTGCTGCCATTGTCAATGATTCATTACTTTGTGAGAGGAATGGAATGTTTGAAATCATTTAAAATCTAATAATTTCAATTTTAATTGGCATGAACATGAGTAGTGGAGCATGTTGGTTTTTTGTTTTGATTTTTTGAATAGGAGTCTTTGGTGATATTAGTTACAAGGTGATTTCATTTTTTTTTTTAGCAATTAATTTGTCCTTCGAAAATGACTTTTCATTTTGCTCCCCCCACCCCCGTACTACCATCACATGGGCTTATTAAACAATCTTTATATTAGGCTCTCATATATTCATAGAACTTCACATCTTCATCTTCATCTATGCAGAAAAAACATAATTTACAAAATAAAGTTCAGATGGCCAAGCCCTCTCCCCGCTGTTCATCTTGTAATTGGTGTAAGTCCTCTGAGCTTTCTTAGAAAAAGCTCTGGTTCCTCCTGAAAGATCCCTGAGAATGGGTTCTGTCCAATGGTAGTCCTACCTAGTGGAGACCCGATGAAATGAATGGGACTTAAGTTAGACTAAAAGCTCCATCACACCGGGGGTTAACACGCTCCCTACCTTTGTTTCTCCGCCTGTGTTTTCATTCCTCAATTACTTCCTCTTTCAAAAGAGGAAGTAGACAATGAGCACGAAGCCCATTGAGTCTGCCATTCTAATGGCGCTGCTTCTCCTGCACACAGCAGGAGAGAGCAGCATTTCCGTGTTTAAAAATACATTGGACTTAATCAGGGTGGTTTTTTTGTTGTTGTGTAAGGAAGAACAGAAAGGGTAGAAGGGGCGCTGGAGGCAGACAACGTAATGTGAGGGACCTGAGCAAACTCTGTGAGTGCCCAGTAATGAGCGTGCAATAAAATGCTTGTCGGGTGGAGCTTTAACATTGGATACAACCCAAGAACCAGAAGAGATCCTTATTATCTCTCCCATGGAACTAGCCCCCATTACACAGCTAGACATGGATGAATTTTTCAGGTTCACTTTCTGCCACATTTTTTTTAAAAAAAATAATAATCTCAAATTATTTCCATCCTGTTTGTAAAGAAAATTGTGAATCTTAGTAAGTTTCCAAACAGCAAATGAATTGAATGGAGTTCCTACTGCCCTGCACAGGCCAAATTCAATAGGTGCTACTATTTGTAGCATGGGGAGGACCATGTTGTACCTACCTGACATATACCTGTTAAAGATGAGGTGCCTCTTAGGAAAAAGAGGTGTCACCTAGGGATGTCGGACAAATCCTCAACAGAATCAAATGAGTTTGGATTTCTATGAATCCAACCCATGGATTATGCAGCAGATCAGCATTTTCTGAGTCACATGGATTTTGTTGATTCGCTGACCAGTTTTTTCGTTTCTGGAATTTTACTCAAATTTAGTTGTAGGAAAATACACAAAATCATCATCATCATCATCATCATCATCATCATCATCATCATCCACCTGAAAATGTGCATTTCCCCAAAAAGCTAAAGCATGAGAATGCACATAGGAAGGTATTTGTGCAAATTGGAAAAATTGGAAAAAATCTGATTCCGTCAATGACCGGATGGTGGAATGAAAGCCACCTGACAATTCGTGTAACACAGACAAAATCTGTATATCCCTAGTGTCAATCCCAATTCAGCACCGCAAACTTGGTTGAATGCACAGGGTGGCCTAGTGGCTAAAGTGTGGGAGTGGGAGTAGGGAGATCTGGATTCTAGTCCCCACTCAGCCATGGAAACCCACTGGATGGCTTTGGGCCAGTCACAGATTCTCAGCCCAACCTACCTCACAGTGTTGTTGTGAGGATGAAATGAAATGGAGGAGGATTATGAATGCCGCCTTGGATTCCTTGGAGGGAAAAAAGGCCGGATATCAATTCAATAACAAATAAAATTAAAATAAATTTAAATCCAGACTTTTAAGAGCCAAGCACTCAATGCTTTGTGCCTGGATAGATGAATTGGACACTTTGGCTTTCTCCCACATTCATTTTTTTTAAAAAAAAATAATTTAAAGTGTTTTTGTCCTGTTTATGGAAAAGTGACTTTGCTACGTTGAAAAACACACACCCAACCAAATGAATTTTTCCTCGTTCCCTTCTCATAGACAGTGAGTGGTGAAGCACACACCCCACACCCCCATTGCACTGGATGTTTGGAGCATGGAACGGAGTGCAGGACACAGAATAATGGGCTCAAGTTACAGGAAGCCAGATTCTGGCTGGACATCAGGAAAAACTTCCTGACTGTTAGAGCAGTACGACAATGGAATCAGTTACCTAGGGAGGTTGTGGGCTCTCCCTCACTAGAGGCATTCAAGAGGCAGCTGGACAACCATCTGTCAGGGATGCTTTAGGGTGGATTCCTGCATTGAGCAGGGGGTTGGACTCGATGGCCTTGTAGGCCCCTTCCAACTCTGCTATTCTATGATTCTATGATTCTATGAAGGTGGCCTCATAGAGCAGGCCTACTCCAATTGCTCCAAAGAGGATGGGTTGGATCCAAATTTAGTCATACTTAGAGTAGACCCAATGAAATCAATGGGACATAACTCTGTAATGGCTAGAACAAGTCCCAATGACTTCAATGGGTCTATTCCAAGCATGACTAAATCTGGATCCAACCCAATGTATGCAATGTAGCTAGTTAGGTTTCTTTGCCCATTTCTGGAATGAATTGCAGATTCCATTTCAGCTTTGGTGATCCATTCTGCAGTTCTAGTGGAGAGCAGTACTCTACAAGAGGAGCCAACTTGATCCCGCTCACTCCTAATTAGTATTGCACTTGCACAAAGTTGTGCAACTCAAAGTAGAAATCACATTTGTTAGCCAAAAATGATCATCCTTAGCTTGTATGCATGCAACGCTGCTCTGTATGCATAGTATTGCATGCATAGCTTGTATGCATAGTATGCATGCATAGCTTGTATTACATAGCTATGTATTGCATGCATAGCTTGTATGCATGCAACGCCTGGAACGCTCTTCCAGAACATTTGAGAACTACAAGTTCAATCGCAGCTTTTAAAGCTCAACTAAAAACTTTTCTTTTTCCTAAAGCTTTTAAAACTTGATGTTGTGCAGACTTTATACTGTTAGTTTTACCCTACCCTGTGCCTGCTTACCCTACCCTGTGCCTGTTTGCATTCTCTTCCCCTCCTTATTGTTTTACTAGGATTTTATTAGATTGTAAGCCTATGCGGCAGAGTCTTGCTATTTACTGTTTTACTCTGTACAGCACCATGTACATTGATGGTGCTATATAAATAAATAAATAATAATAATAATAATAATAATAATAATAATAATAATAATAATAATAATAATCTTTTGTATCTGGTCATGCTAGGCAGGGCTCCTGCAGCTTTAACTGCTGTGAGGAAGAGGGAATTTCATCAGGTGCTGCCTGCATACATATGACACCTGCTGAAATTCCCTTTTCTATGCAACTGTTAAAGATACAGGAGCCCTGTCCTCCTTTCCATATGGTCACCATAATAGACACCCTTCCTTGAGGCCAATTGCCCAAGGAGACAGAGGGTGGGAATGAAAGCCATTAGTTGTTCTTTGCCTTATGTCCTGACACTGGTCGTGGGGAGGTAGTTGTGGGCGGGGGGAAGAGAGATGTGCCCCCTCCCCATTGGGGGATATTTGGCACCACTGGACCAGGGGCTGGGTGACTGCAGTGGTGCCCAACCCTTCAGGCTCTTCAAAGAATGGCTCCCTCCCTCCCTGTATGCAATGTGGGTTTTACCTGGTCACCCTTTCGGGGAACAAGTAGGAATTTTTGGCACATATTCTGATTCACCTGGGCTGTGTGTCTTTTTGCCTACTTCACACTGTAAGAGGGGAGAGAGCGTCTCAGGAATTATAATATTCTGATTCTGATTAATTTGGTCACATTTGGCTCAGGCTGGTAGGGTCGGGCATGCTTAGAAGAAAGGGATGGTGGTCATTCTGTGGCACTGTTGTTTGGTGACAGGTGATACCTGAGGCCTTCCGCTGAGGGTCATGCAGCCCTAGTGGGTGGATAATGCCAGCTGTGAGGCCGACTCTTATCACTCCATCCGGTGTCGTGTGATCCAGGGCGTGGATCCATTTCCATTTCCAACAATTGTAAAACCTTTTGGCAGATAGTATCAGGTGCCCTAGGTAACAGCAATGGCAGCATGGAATGCCATATACCGGCTGAAATCTGGGAGAATCATCTCCATATCGCCTTTAATGACAGCCACATATCAAATTCTGATCCGAGACTGCCACCTGACTCCCCTAACTGGCCCAATGTCAATATCAGCACTGTAGAGGACTTAATACTACAGTTAAAGTCAGGTAAGGCTCCTGGACCAGATGGCATCCCTTCAGAGATGCTGAAAAGCAACATCAGCTGGTGGACTGCCCTGCTAGCACCTCTTTTCTCCTTAATAAATAAAACTGGGTTAATTCCCGCAACCTGGCTAAAAGCCATTGTCATTCCAATATATAAAAAAGGACCCAAAAATGACCCATCCAACTATCGACCCATTAGCCTCTTATCTGTAGTTGGTAAGGTCTATGCCAGTTTCTTGGCCTTGAAACTAAAAACATGGATCCTTGATAACAATATATTGGGAGAAGAACAGATTGGCTTTAAAGCAGGCTGCTCTACTCTTGACCATTGCCTGGTACTGGCTCACCTGGTTCATAAATATTCTACACCCAGTGGAGGCAAATTATTCACCGCTTTTATTGATCTCAAATCTGCCTTCGATTCAATATGCCGAGCCCATCTTTGGAGCAAACTGGAACAGCTTTCTATCGAAAGCAGGCTTCTGTTCCTGATTCAATCTCTGCATCATAAAACATCTGCCCAGGTTCGTTGCAGCAGAGAAGGACATCTCACAAATGAGATTGTCACTTCACTTGGTGTCAGACAAGGATGTGTTCTCGCCCCCATCTTGTTCAACCTTTATCTGGCAGACCTCCCTGTCTGGTTGGCTTCATTACCATCGCATGCACCCAAGATTGGTTCAACAAAAGTTTTCGTTCTTCTCTATGCTGACGATGCCGTTTTGATCTCCCAGACTCGACTGGGCCTCAAGAGACTACTAAATGGTTTTGCCAAATACTGCGAGAAAAACCTGCTGACAATTAACTATTCAAAAACCAAAGTGGTAGTTTTTGCCAGGAGGAAGGTAAGATTCCCCTGGTCCATGGGGGGAAACAGAATCAACCAAATTGACGCATATAAATACCTGGGCATATGGTTTCATGAAGCTCAAAACTGGAGGGCACATGGCAAACACACCAAGAGTAAAGCTGAACAAACTATTGGTGCGTTATCACGATTCTTCTATGCGAAAGGTGGGAAATATCTACCGGCAGCCATCCAGGTTTACAAAGCTAAAATAGTGTCTCAGACTCTATTTGGAGCTCCAATATGGTTCCCACACTTCAAAAGTTCTCTTGAAGGAGTGCAACATCTCTACCTCAGGCTTATATTTGAAGTCCCTAGATGTGTTTCTGGTGCTGCCCTCAACTTGGAGGCTGGACTAAGTACACTTAAATGCCAAGCTTGGATATTCACCATACACTACTGGCTCCGCTGTCACCTAACGCTCACCCCCAACTCCTTGGTTACCAAAGTCCTGTTAGAACCCTCCGAATCTCACTGGTCTAGGGCAGTGGTGCAAAAAGTAACCTCAATAGGGCTATCCCCTTTTTTCCTGCTATCTCTGGACTTGGACAGCGCTAAACAGATCACCAAACAGAGACTACTGGATATAGACCACCAAGAGCTCCGGGGAACTGCCTGGGGACCATGTTCCCCCCAATCATTGGGTCTCCCAGTCCCTTCTTGCAAAGACGGAATGCCATACCTGGGTTGGTTAACCATTCCCAAATACAGGAAAGCATTCACCCTAGCAAGATTTAACGTCCTCCCCTCCAAGTTGCTGGAGGGCAGATATAAGAAAATTCCATCCAAAAACAGATACTGCCCATGTAATAACATCGAGGTGGAATCCATTTTGCATGTGCTCTTCCATTGCAATTTTTACCAACAGGCAAGAAAAGACCTATTATGTTCTATTATGCAACGTCTCCCTGGACGATCCCCTGAGTCACTCCTGATTAGTCTACTTCAGGGCTCCAGTAAATCTACCACTGAGCAGGTGGCCAAATTCCTGAATTTGGCCATCCGCACCAGATCGCTTATGGATGTTGATTGCGTTTAAATGCACAGATTAGCAATTTTATTATCTATATATCCCTCCCTTTTTCACTATGCTAGGCCCCAATAACCCAATTCTGTTCCCTTTTCAGAAACCAACAAATAACCATCTAGTATCTTTAGTGATTTTGTAACACTCCTTCTTTTTATCCCTACTCTGTATTGTTTTATATAATGGTGTATCTTCTTGTTTTATATTGGTCTGTTGACTGTAAATAAAGGAATACAATACAGGATCCAGGGCGTGAGTGGCAGGGGTTGGTCTACCCTCCCCAAAAGGGATATGGCCTGAGTGTCGCGATCATCTGATGCCACTCTCCAGACGTAGAATGCTTCTCCTGATATAAACGCTTAGCTAGTGGCTGGCGTAGTTTAGGGCCTGCCCAGTTTCCCTTTACAGATCTTCAATAAACGTGGCCCAAATTTGGTCCCATATACAGTTGTCTCATCTCATTATTTCCCCCGTTTCACCTGCAACTAGCTGCTAGGGTCTTTCTCAAAAGCTTCCCAAATCCTGTTTTTCAACCGACTCAGCTGCAGCTGTGGGGAATACTGCTGGATCCTAACCCAGATTGAAGGGTTGTCACTTGGGACCTTTCGTCAAATACAAATCCTATTTGGCAGTCTATGTAGTGTCTGGCTAGAGCTTCCAACCACAGGCTTTCAATTGGGCCTGAATACTTCCCTCCTAAAGCCACATTTGTTTCCCACCAAGGGTAAACCTCTGTTTCCTCTCCAGTATTGCCTTCGTCACACCAACTACCTCATCTCTGCCTCCTGTTTTACAATGAACTAAATGGCTTCCTTTCAATTCCCTCACCTTCTTGCTCTTTGTATTCTCCATCTCTCTCTCCTTCTGCTGTGCAGCATCTCTCCCTCCTTCTTCCTCCCTCCTGGGTGCTTCCTTTCTTGTTGCCACTTTGTTCTTTCTTTCCTCCTCTCAGTCTCTTCCCTTTCTCTGCACTCCTTCGCGTCTTTCCTACTCACTGCCCCTTTCTACACCTCCCAGCCTTCTGGGAGGTGTAGAAAGGGGCTCACGAGACAGTCTGCTCACGAGATCCTCCCCTAAGTCCGCACACGTGCGTGACATCCTGGGAGGAAGGAGGGATGTTGCTCCCACCATTTTTTTAAAGGGGAGATGAGTGCAGTTGCACTCCAACAAAAATGTAAGTTGTTTTTTTAAAAAACAACCCGACCCCATCTCTCCCCCCCCCCCCGGATGGGCATGGAGTGCCTGAGGAGCTCTATGCCTGTTCCCCGCCTCCTTGCACCTCCTTGCATTTACCTTGCGAGGAGACACAACGAAGCAGGGACAGGCAGCCACACATCTCCCGTGGTCCTGGGATGGTCCCGGGACTGCGGAAAACCCAGGAAATACCTGTTTTCTGTTTCCCCAGGGTTTCCCCAGGGTTGTCCCCAGGATCCCCTGTGGATCTCATTTGGATGCACATGGCCATCCCCAGGATGACCCCAGGAAAAACCAACAGTGTAGAAAGGGCCACAGTTATCTTCTCCTCTTCCATCCTCAGTCTCTTGTCATTTAAAACTGGCAGCTCTGCCTTCCATCCTTGGCCAGATATTCCCCATCTCATTGGTGATCATCAGGTCAGCTCACAGGTTCCCAATGGCAGCACCTTATGTCATCAGCAGCAACATGACTCACAACTGTCCTCCCTACTGTGACTTGGGGAGTGGAAAAGGCAGCTGCACTGAGCTCTGACAAGAGCCAGTAGGGTCCTAGGTTGAGTCTACATACATCAGCTGGTTATTGTGAAATCAGCTTTATCAAGGGTTGCTGTTACAGGGCTGCTTGATCTTCAGCAGTCCTTGGTCACTATTTGATGGGAGCAGCTTGGGCAGTGGAGTAAACACCCATAAACAAGCAGGCTGCAGCAAGCAAGAACTGCATCTTTTTTGTTCAAGCTTATCCAAACGATCAAACCATATTTTCATTATTAAAGCAGCACAGTTCAAAAAGACAAGTTTAGGAGAATTGTGTTCAGTTTTCACTTGATATGCCCCATCACATTGCATCAGCTTAAACCAGTCATCCTCTATTGCATCTTCTTATATTTGATAAGATGTGTCCTGGCATGACTCATCTAAGCTTGATACCAAGCAGAGCAGTGTACATGCCAGGTCAAGAAATCTAAAGCATGTAATGGGGAAATGAAAGTTAAGCTTGATGTTCTATGTGTTGTTTCATAAGGAAAGATTCCAAAATGATAAATCACAGCCTAGGAAGGAGGTTGGTGCACAAACACAGAGGGGATTCAAGATATTTGCTTTGTTTATCTTCAATTCTTTCCTGGTTTGACTACGAGGCTGGATGCAATTTATGTTTCTTTGATACAGCTAATAAAGATAGATTAGAGATCTACGAAACTGCAAAACGTGAGCTCACTGAGGTTCTCTGGATCATTCCATCTCATGTCCATGTTGGATTTTCCAAAATGTTTTCATCAATTGTGTGCATTTGTGAAATGTGCATCTTTTCTCCCATTGACTAAAACACGTTTGTGCACATTTTTTCAAAGGTACACATTTTTCAAATGCAAATCACAAGGTCAGAAATGTATGAACTTCAGACTGCAGATTGCATTTAACTGTGGATTCAATTCCCAGAGGTATGACTTGAATAAATTCTGGTAAATGAATTTCTCACCCATGCCTAGAAGATTGGGAGGGGGGATGTAGTGTAGGTAGACGTATTCTCATTGCTGTTGGGAATCTATTAATACTATTCTGGTTGTTTTTTAAAATGGTGAACAAATTAATACATATGTATTCAAATTTCTGTTGTGGAAATGAATTATTTAGACATATTAGGATATACGGTATATATTTACTCATGTATTTATGGAATTTTCAGTTTTGTGTCAAAATATGCATAGCTGATGAAGGAGAACCTTAACCGGCTAAGCAAATAGCATAGAAACTAAAAATATTTTCCACTTTTCATCACATCCTGAACACTAATAATAGCTCAGGCAGAGCAGTGAAAAAGCTCCCAAAAAGTGTAAGCAGAATTATTTTATATACTCCTTGTAAACTCATATCATTGTAGGCAGAGCTGATGTGGTGCCAGGGTAGGACCATTTCCAGTGTCATTGGATGAATAATATGTGGGCTGTCTTATGTGGGCTGAGGAGGATCAGGAGAGCTGTAGAAAGCTCTACCCAAGCATTTGGTCTGGATTTTGAACGCTGGCCCTTTCTACACCTAAGGATTATCCCAGGGAAATGGAGGGATTGTCCCTGCCTGCTCCCAGGATCCCCTGTGTGTCGTTTGCATGCACAGGGATGATCCGGGGGTGGTGGGGAAGGCAGGTGTTGAAATGGCCACTGTTATACCAAGATGCCTACCATTATTATAAAGTACACTTAGTCACAAGTATTGAGCAAGAGGGATAAAAATGTTCAGTTTTAAGCTATTTCTAGTAATCAAGGTATCTTGGAATACCTGGGTTAAATTCAGAATTAGTCATATTTAGGTTTGGACCCAGATTTGCACTGGATCAACTGCACTGTCAGAAATGAACTTGCCCATCCTCTTCTTCTGATGCCAGCCTCTCATGCCCCCTGAAAATGCTACACAGAGTCAGGAGATCCTGCAGAATGGGGTGAGCTGTGGTGGAGGAGATTGGAGAACCCAATATTGGGTGGAAGGACCTTCTATGAGCACAGCCCTTCCTCTCATGGTAGGCAGATCCCGGATCCAACCCTTAGCACTGACCTATTGAAATCAATGCGACTTGAGTTAGTAATTTCATTTATTTCAATGGATCTACTCCAAGTATAACTAAATCTGGATCCAACCTCATATATTCCCATTTTCAGCTTCCTTTCTGTTTTGGAGTACCTCAATAATGTTGATATCCACAAGAATTAGTAACTGAGGCATATGTGGCTTTACATATGCATTTTTTTAAAAAATATATATCTTCAAAGTACTTCTCAGAAGCCGTTTAAAATCTGAGTGCATTACACACATTTTTTTTAAAAAAAACCTTAACAATTCATCTATAGTTGTATTCACCCAGGGAGAAATTACCATTATGCCAAGTATTAAAAAAAGGCTTTTATTAAGGACATAAAATGTGGCAGACAAAAGTGGCAAAATAACAAACATATACCTCATACATCCAAATTATACAACAAGATACATATAAGTCTTTCCTTTTTCCCCTCCTCCTCCTCCCTCCCAATCCCCTTTCCTTTTGTGTCATGTCTTTTAGATTGTAAGCCCGTGGGCAGGGACTGTCAAGAAATACTTTTGTAAGCCGCCGTGAGAGCCTTTTTTGCCTGAATGGCGGCATAAAAATCCTTAAATAAATAAATAAATAAATAAGTCATAATTGTCACATTGTCTAAAATTCTGGGTTCCCAGTTTTGCGTTATTTTCTGATTGTTCAAAGTATGTTAATCAAGACAGTGGATAAAACACCAAGCAAAACCACAATATTTAAAAAGGAAGCCTTTGAGGATACTAGAAGGTGGAACCATATTAAGGAGCTGGTACATCTACCAGGGTAGAAAGGAAGCAATTAAGGAGGATGAGGGCACTAGAGAGATATAAAGATATTTCTTTTCATCTGCCCTCATAACAGAGGAAGCTGAGGAAGAAGGAGGCTGCTATTTTTCAAGTAATAAATGTGAGTCGTTTATGTAACGCGTAGCATGAATATTTGCCTGAAGGGTTAGGCGTGTTTGCACATTGTAAGTTGGCTGTTATGATATGGCTTGTATTTCCTTAACAATCAATGACATCTTGTCTGCCTCATAGACCATTAAATGTAGGCCATACAGCAGTGATTGACATATGCAACGGAAACATAAAATGCAGTTTGAATGTGGAAATGGAGAAGAAGCTATATCAGATTTGGTGGTTTCAAGCTCCGCTTGTAACTCAGGCCTTAGCTAGACCTAAGGTTTATCCCGGGATTGTCCTGGGGTCATCCTTGCCTTCTCCCGGGATATCCTGTGTGTTATTTACATGAATAGGGATGACCCTGGGACAATCCCGGGAAAAACCTTAGGTCTAGCTAAGGCCTAAGTGATGAATGGTTGGAGGCCCGCACATATTTATTGATTATATTTCTATCCTACTACAGGCTTGATTACATTTCTATCCTACTACATTCCTGTTTCTCCTACCACCCATTTTCTCCTCCCAACAACCTTGTGAGGTAGGATCCACTGAAAGAGAGAGAGAGAGAGAAAGAGACTGGCCCAACAGCTGAGTGGAGATTTAAACTTTGATCTTCCCAATCCTAGTCTGCCACTCTAAGCACTACAACACATTGGCCATTTTCTATAGCAAAACTACTAAACAGGACTGCATATTTTGTGTGATTTTATAATCACACCATGCAAACACAGTGGCTTGTGTCCAATTCTGACCATCCACCAGCAGAATGGAAATAGGGTTTCCTCTTACCCCTACATCCCTCCCCTCCGAATCTACTCTGGACTGTTGGGGAAACTTCTGGAGCAGATTTGGATGGTGTGCAGGGCCAGATCTACACTAAGCAGGATACGACACTTCGAAAATGGTTTGAAAACTGTATGTGGATTGTGTCCTGGGCCCCAACAGTTGTCACTACTGTTATAAACTGTTTTAAAATAGTAGTGTAGATCCTGCCCAGGAGGCTGCAGGGAGAAGAAGAGCAAGGCAATGTCGTCTCCTACAACACTGGATTAAAGCCAATAATTGGCATCAAATACAGAATCAATTGTCCTCAAATCTGAGTTTTAATTGGTGGAATAGCAAGTCTCTACCTGTAAAACAGAAAAGATTGGCTTGGAAATAGTAAACAATGCCAAGTGATATCTCTGATTTCCAGTAATCAGGGGCCAAGACTTTCAGAAATAGTTGCTTTAATGGCAGAATTTATGTAGGCCAGAATATGGGTTGTGTTGGCACAGTGTGTGTGTGTGTGTGTTTGTATGTGTGTGAGAGGACCTCTCAGATCCCAAAGCAAGGATCTGATGAGACCTCCTTGTTTATTTATTTATTTATTTATTACATTTATATCCCACCCTTTTTCCTCCTTAAGGAACCAAAGCAGGCATATGTAATCCCTGTCATCTCCATTTTATCTTCACAACAACCCTGTGGGATAAGTTAGACTGAGGCAGGATCTACACTACTGCTTTATAATGGTTTATAACGGTATAAACAACTGTTGGGGCCCAGGACATTCCTTATACTGTTTTTTTCAAATCACTTTCAAAGTGTTATATCCTGCTTGGTGTAGATCTGGCCTGAGAGTCTGTGACTGGTCCAAAGTCACCCAGTGAGCTTCCATGGCTGATGGGGACTAGAGCCCAGTTCTGTCAACTCCCAGTCCAACATTCTGGCCACCACACCACATTGGCTCCCCCTCCTCAAACCCCCAATGCACACTGGGACCAAAATGACCCAGTACCCCATAACAGGGACTCTGGAACAGCGACTTTGAAGGATACTTTTGTTTTGGACCCCACTGAATCCAGGGGTTCAGATATACACCCCTAACCCCATGCTTAGGATCCCTGTACTCTACTGGGGCCAGATCTACACCAAGCAGGATATAAAACTTTGAAGGTGGTTTGAAAACCAGGCACCGATATAGCTATTGCAATGAACATGACAGCGCGGGGGGAAATGGCCACTATGCTAACAGAAATTGCTTCGTGCCTGGTTTGCAATTCCCTTTCTCCACATCATCATATGTCCATTACCCTATCTTTAGCTTGGAGGATTTCTTGAGTGGACAGAGAAGAATTGTGTGAACCTGCCCCCCCCCCCCCAAGGCTCTGAGTTCTGATTTGCATGGGGGCCACTTCTCTGTGGTTTGTTCCCATTCCATTCTTGTAATTTATTTATTTAAAATATTTTTAGTCACCTTAAAGGCAAAATCCCTCCCAAGGCACCTTACATGATAAAATCTCATACCATGTATCTTATATTCCCTTAACTAGGGGCCCAATGATGCTTGCATGGAAAAGAACCCACCAAGTCCATTGGCAGACCCATTTGCTTGAGAGGCCATCAGTGAGGGAGGAAGCAGCAGCCAGACACCTCTCCATCATGCTTGGGTCCAGCTCTAGCTGAAAGCACCCTCCCTCCTGTTACCAACTGTCACTGCTGAACTTTGCAACTAAGAATCTAGTGCCTGAATTTGCTTTTCTTCCCCCACCTCCTCCCACCCAATCCCCTTTCCTTTTGTGTCATTTTTTTAAGATTTTAAGCCTGTGGGCAGGGACGGTCTTAAGAAATATTTTTGTAAGCCACCTTGAGAGCCTTTTTGGTTAACAGGCAGGATAAAAATGCTAAAATAAATAAATATAACATAATAAAAATTTGATGCTGCCCTACTGATCTTACCATGTGCTATGAAAAGTGTTCCATGACTATTTCAACTTCTCCTTTTTTATACACTGGTGTTACATTGAGAAATGAATGTCAAGTGGTTACAATGAGTTGCCAGCCCTCATTGTGCATTGTTCCAAATTTAAAGACAGTTGACCATCATGTGATCCCTCCTGGAGGCTAAATCTATCAGTGGCTACTAATCACTGATGGCTATATATATCACCTTCAAAGGCAGTATTCTTCTTTACACTAGTTTCTAGGGAACATGAGCAGGAGGGTACTATTGCACCCATGTCCTGCTTTTGGGCTTCCCATAGGCTTCTGATTTGCCACTGTGGGAACAATATGTTGGACTTGAAGGGCCTTTGGTCTGATCCAATATAGCTCTTCTTATATTCCTTATATGCAAAAAAGTGTTTTTAAAGTTTTTTATTTCACTATTTGTATTTTGCCAACAGCACATCTCCCTAATCCTTGACATACCGAGGCTATTTGCACTTGCTCTACATAAAAATTCAATCGGCACATTGCATGTGAGCAATATTCTTCAATATTGCTCACATGCTCTGGAGCTAAGATCTAGGACGGAGAACAGATTCCACAGCACGGCCTCTTGAATCCCACTATAAATCATTCCCTGAACAATCCTCAAGGTAGAGAAGAATTATTGCTGGAGGGGTTAAGACAGCAGCTAATAACAAGTATCTGGACCAGAGCTGGTAGATGGGCAAAGTGCCTCTCATAAACTCTCAGCTTCTCAGCCCAGGAGACAGAGAGGGTACAGCGTTGGTTCACCAGGACCGGTGGTGGCTGTAGAAAAGCGTTGCCAATGCATAACAGGAACTCAGTTTGCAGTGATCTTCTTACTAGCCACATGAGCTCTTGGAAGGCTCCCGTATTGCTGCTGGCAAAATATGAATAGAACAAAAGCCACTTTTAATCATCAGAACAGAGGTGATTAAAACAAGCCCCCTAGAAAGACACAAAGGGCCAATTTGCAGCCACTCTTAATTGCTGCATTGTTTCCCTTTCACAAGCATACACCTGCTGCAGATCACTCTTGACTGAATTGTGCAACATCATCTTCTCCATCAAGCTGCAAATTTGGGAAACTGCTGTTAACTCTCCCACCTGCTTGGGATACTTATCTGCATACGTGAAGATATGCATTTTTCTTTCGTAATAGAAAATGACAGGTATTCCCCAATGGGAAGCATGTCCCATGCTGTTCCATTAAACGTAGGACTCAAGCTTGCATCCAATGAGCAATCGCCTTTGAGCAATTTCATCTTTATTATTCAAAATCCATAGGTACTATTTTGTCCAGCTTGTGTTTTAATTACTACATTGAGTGGGAAAATATGCAGTTGTGCATACCCGTCTCTTTGGTGCAATTCCTGCACCAAAGTCAGTGACAAAAGTGCTTTCAGAAAAGGACACTGCTCCTCACTGTGCTTGCCCTAGAAACATCATTTATAAAATGCAAGGATATCCATGGCAAGTATCCATTTGCATACATTTATCTACACTATGGCGCATAGCTGGACAGTTTTAACCAATGATTTAAAAGAAAATTTAAAAAAAAAGTTATGGCTGTTTAGAAATCTCATTTCCAGATCTGGAAATCCTTATCTTTAGGAATTGTTCACACATACATATTACATTGCTTAATTTATCAAACTGTGGGCCATGGCTAGACCAGGCCTATATCCTGGGATTGTCCCGGGATCATCCCTGTGCATACAAATGACACACGGGGGATCCTGGGAGCAGGCAAGGATGACCCCTCCATTTGCCCGGGATAATCCTTAGGTCTAGCTAAGGCCTTGCTGTCCATTTGAGTTTTTTCACATGGTATAAAATCACGTATGAATATAAAGACTGGGAGCATTGCTGGAGGAATAATGTGGTGAGAGGGGAAGGGGTTTAGGAGAGCCAGTGGGGTGAATGGGAAGGGAATTCTTCTGCAGCTCAGATTAAAAGGTGAGAAAAATTGGCAGCTTATGGACCATTCATGCCTTTACAGACAACAATTCCTCAACATTAGTTTTCCGGAAATCCATGAGCCAACATCTCTATGCAAAATAGCAGCATACTTCGGGGACGGGTGGCTGCCAGACCTGCTTTTCACTTGGCAAGTGGGTCTGGGTGAGCATGGAGGCTCAGCAAGCAGGTCTGGGTGAGCATGGAAGCTTGGCGAGTGGGTCCAGGGGGTGAGCAGTGGCATCTATCCTTAAAGGGACAAAGTGTTTTCTGGTTTAGCAAAAAACAGCCTAAATCTGCCCTTGGCATTTGGGGGTGGGGGCACCATGGTTTGCCTAGGGTGCCAGTTGCTGGTAGCTGGTCTAGGGCTGTCCCTGATCTCAAGACCCAAACTTTGCACACTGAATCATCATCATCATCATCATCATTTGTATACCGCCCCATAGCCGAAGCTCTCTGGGCAGTTTACATAGGATAAAAACACTTATATATATATATATATATATATATATATATATATATATATATATATATATATATACACACACACACACATACATATACGCACAAAATTTAAATCACAAAAACATACAATTTAAAACCACAAAACATACAAAAAATGTGCATTGGAGTGTTTCTATCATAGCTTTTGTGGATTGGGTGAGGAATGGACATGGTGGTAGTGGCCATGGGTGGCATTACAATTGACTGATGGCGGCATGATCTGCTATTCCTCCTGATCTACTGCCTGAGCCACATGGTTCATAGTAGGTTTGGCCCTGATTCTGGTGCATCACTATCCTTGTTATAGATCCTTGGTTTGCTTAGCAGATTCCATCAAGGAGTTCATCATGTTTTGTATATTCCCTGCCCTTACTTAATGCTCTAGGTGTAAATGGCATTTAGATGCTGGCACATGTTAGTAATGTAAGTTCACATTAGCTCTTGGAGGCTTAGGCCTTAGCTAGACCTACCTTTTATCACGCGACGGAGGAGGGAAAATCTCGCATTGTGTTTAACACGAGATCCCTCCTCCGTTTACACATGAGGCGTGATGACCTCAGGAGGAGAGGCCTCGTGCCCACCTTTTTTTTTAAAAAAAGCAGGAGCACTCAAGCGCCAAAAGGTAAGTGTTTTTTTAAAAAATAATTTAATTTCCCTGCTCCCCCTACCCTACCCCCAATGGGCGCAGCGCTTCAACCTGCTGCAACGGGCCACACATTCAACAGTCTCAGGCTCAGCCCAAGACTGCAGGAAAAATGGGCCCAAAGTGTAGGGCTCTACCCTGGGGCAAGGGAGGGATAATCCCTCCCGGGTCCCGGGATCCCCAGTGCATCATGTGAATGCACAGGGATGATTCCTGGGTTCGCCCCGGGATAAAGCCCCATCTAGCTAATGCTTTAGATAGCGCATTAGCAATTAGAGGCTGAGATAGTTCTTGAATGAAAGGAATATAAAATGTAGCTGTGGCATTTAGCTAGTTCTGTCAAGTTCCTGAAAAGTGACCTATTTTTAAGAAAACATTTTTCTGGAGTGGAAGCAGTATCTATCTTGCTGCATCCCCCAAATCTATTGCAACTATTGTGTTGTTCAGAGAGATCCCCTTCATATTTATTATCCAGTAAAGCCTTCCTTATTTTGTCTCCATGGCAAGTAGAATTTTAATGGATTTTCAGAATTATAGCTCAGTAAGATCAAGCAGACAGGAACTGCCAGGTCAGCCATATTCCGAAAAAGGAACTTGAAAAAGATAAATTCAAAGTGGAGGAGTTGAAACATAGATATATGTTCTGCAATTGGAACAGTTTGGGGGGGGGGGGGAGGGGGGTGCCACTAAATCCAGAATTTAAAATACACTTTTAACTATAAGTGAACGCAAATATTTCAATATAGGTTATGCAAAAGTAGCCAAAGGTCCAGGCGCTTGATTAAATCATATCAGGCCTATTCAAATGTCACCTGTGTGATAAATGTAGTTGAAAATTTCCCAATGCATAATCTCTCACACAATGGTAACTTCTGTTGCTGTTTCACTACGATCAGTCCACTCTGAGAGAACTTTCCAGTTATGAATATAACTAAGACTCCCTCAATAATTCTGTAGAACAGGAGCCGACTGCATGTTGCCCCTCAGCCTTAAGTGTGGCCCCTGCCACCCCCTCAATGCTGCCAGATTTGCTGTAGTGGCAGTAGAAGTGGCGACAGCAGTGGCAGCAGCAGCAAAAAAAATTGGCAGGGCAGTTTACATGCCTTGCTTTAAAGCTAACTTTGACTTTTAAAGCCATCGGCATGGTTTTCCATAAAACCTTGGGAGCAAACCACTGATTCTTTTGCCGATGCTGATGCCACTTAAATTTGGTGGTGTGTGGGGGTAGGGTTTCTGGATGGTGGGGGTTGAAATTGACTGTATGAGTCCCTGAAGTTGCCCACTGCTTCTATAGAATATCAGTAAGAGTAGTCTGTTTGTTTCTCATAGGAGTTACAGTAAGGATTGGACCCTGAAGTCCTCAAAGATGAAGGAATACGAATATCTTATCTAGAGATGAGCCAGCATTGAAGATGCCCTTCTAAAGAAACCTTGTAGATTTCATAAGGTAGTCCTTGAAGGTCTCTTCAGAATAGGTTAAAATATGCCATTAATGCATGGCAAAAATAATTAGCAAAGTACCATGTGAGATGTACGACTAGTCTTTTTCAAAAGATATCTGAATGCCTGGAGTTAGGGAACAGATGGGATTGTATAGACTTCCCAGCTCCTGGATTAATTTGATAGAGCCCCTGTACATTTGTAGAGAACTGTACCATTTAAAGGCGTGTAGCTTCTCTTCTGACCTCGAAATAAATGCATGGATAGTAGATGTAGGAATAGAGCTCATGATCCTGCTCCCAGCCCCCATGCATTCAAAGAGTGTCAAAAAGACTATTCCTTGTCCCCCAAGTACAAAAGACTCCCTTTGGCACCACACAGCAAGAAATAGCTGTAGAAGGGATGCACACACCTGTCATTTAATCTCCACTGTGGCACCCCGGTTGTGGAATGAGCTCCTCAGAGAGGTCCGCCTGGCACCTACACTGTACTCCTTTCATCGCCAGCTGAAGACCTTTTTATTATCTCAGTATTTTTACACCTAATTTTAACTTACTCTTAAATTTTACTGTTTTAATCCTGTATTTTAATCTTATATCAATTTCAGCTGCGTGGTTTTATCCTGGTTGTGCTTTCTATACTGTATTTTGTATTTGTGTTTTTAGATTGTTGGTTGTTTTATTATGTTCTTCATTGTTTTAATTTTTGTGAACTGCCCAGAGAGCTTTGGCTATTGGGCAGTATAAAAATCTAATAAATAAACAAACAAACAAGAGAGAGGGTCTTCTTGGCCTTCCACCAGTTATGGAACAATCTTCCTGATGAGGCTCGCCTGGCAACCAACAAAGTTATCTTTTCAGCACCAGGTTAAAACTCCCCTCTTCTCTCAGGCATCTGGCAGTTTTCAATGAGTTTTAAATTAGGACTTGGATCATCTTTGGCTGATGGTTTTGTTGTCTGTGTGTGCATTATCTGTTTATATGTAAATGTCTTTCTATTTGTACTCTGTATAAAGTGTTTTAATGGTTTTTAACTTTTGTGAACCACCCAGAGAGCTTCAGCTATGGGGTGGTATAGAAATGTAACAAATGAAATAAAATGTGGTCACTGACATTTTGATGGGTGATACACACACACACACACACACACACACACACACACACACATCATAAGCTGAAAATGTCTTTGTGAAATTTCTTTGTAGGGGTTTCATGCTTCCCTAGCCACAACCACAAAGGCCTTCCTCCTTACCGCAGGTATCTGAATTTCTGAAAGAGGTGGGATCTGGAGGGAACCTGGTAGTAGGTCTTAGACGACTGAGTCAAAAGAGAAGAGGTGTTCCTTGATAGGCAATAGCATCAAGTTGGTCTTCACCGTGTATCTTTAGACTAGGATGAGATGAAAGCTAAAGATGTAATTCTGCAGAGCATGTGGCCAAGCATGTTGTCATTAAAGTACGTTGTCTTTAGGGTATGGGCTTCAAGAGAACTGACCCTGCTCTTACTTTTGTGTAGCATTTCCATTTCTCCCTAGGCTGTGTCACTGACTATGTTGGTTTGTCCTCCACTGTGGCAGTCTCTCACTTACTCATTCTAATCAAAATCTAATTGAAATCTAATTCATCTAGGTAGGGTTCATTAAAATAGATTAAGTCATGGTTAGATTAATTTTTGGAAGAGCAGAGAAATTAAAATACATTAAAATAGTGTTGTCGGGCAATAGGGAGAATGGATTGAGTTAAATTTCTTTATGTAGCACAACAGCCAAAAAAGAAGAAAGAAAGGCAAGAGGAAAGCAGCTGGAATGTGTATTCCCTGGAAAACATTGATCAGTAGATTTTGTTTCTAAGCTCAACCAGGTATGACAGATATTTAGATATAAAAGGTCAAAATAGACCATTCTGTTGAATGGAGCTAACAATGCTTTTTCTGTGTTTAGATTCTCTTGTAGCTTTTATTCTGGGCTTTGATCTGACAAATTCTAATTCGCCTCTGTAAAAGGATTAAATTTGATGCTAATTTTTCATCATACACCATGAAGTTATTTTGCTTTAGGCCTAGAAGTTATTTTACTTCAGTGTAACACAACATGGCCAAACTATACAGTGGGCAAGATCTAGGGGGAAAAACCCTGTAAATTCAGACAACATGCTAAACCATGCTGCTTAACCACAAAATGGTTAACAGAACGCATTAACCTTAATGCATTCCATTAACCATTTTGTGGTTAAGCAGCATGGTTTAGCGTGTTGTCTAAACAGGGCCAATGTGTTATTAAGTGGGCTCTGCAATTCTATTTCCTAGGCAGCAGTTCACCATTTCCAACATGAAACCATTTTTCAATAGGGTGGTCACTGAAGTATTACCAAAAAAAGAGAAAACACATCCCCCCACAAAAAAAGGACACAAATTTGCATGATATTTGCATATGCTAATTGATAGGTATAGATGCAACTTTAGAAATAATGCCTATAATTTAAAAATAAGTACAATGCCAAGGTCTGTCTTCTGACAGAGCTTCAAATAGAGGACAGTTCTCTTGAAAGGAGGACACTTGGCCACTCTGCCTTTCACATAGGGCAGAATCAAAAGCAGTTTATGACATCTCATGAGGAATCTGATGTTCAAAGTCAAAAATCTCCCAAATAGCTTTTCAGTCCCAGCCAAGGATTCCAACAATAGGTGACCACAAAGTATGGCATCACTGAGGCGCACTGTGGAGTAGAAGCTGCTAGCATGTGCTCCCTCCAGTTTCCATGCATTCCCTTAACCATTTTGTGGTTAAGCAGCATGGTTTAGCGTGTTGTCTGAACCAGGCTCACGTTTCTGTAAGCCTTGGAAGTTATCCAGTATACCAAACCATGCAAGACACAAATGGAAGAAGGAATCCCCGAATATGCTTTGGCAACTACATGTAGGTTTAACACCACAGTGCATCTTACACATACATGCTTGATTCCCTTCACCTATCTTGATTTGCTAACTAGAAATATTTTCTCAATCTCCACAGGCAAATTTGTTTGAATGTAACGATACTACAGGAATAAGCCAGCCATGCATGCCTTGTACCAACAGTTTTTGCGTTTTGGGGGGTGGGGGAGATGTCAGGGAATAGAACCTTTAATGAAATCTTCCATCCCCACCCGACTGCCCCAAACTTAATCAAATCATGCTATAGCCTTCTAAAGTAGCACCACAAAAAGTAAGGAGCCAGGCTCTCACTAGCATGAGAGAGAAGCAGTGGCTCCATGGCTGAATTACCATAGATTTCAAAAGAGCCTCTCTCTGTCCCTGTTCTTGGCATGGCTGAACTGGTGCATGCGTATCACAGACTCTCGATCGCTAGCCCCAAATGGGTGACCACCCAAGTTCCTGTATTCCTATCCAGTCCTTCCTCTCCCAAGTGGTGTTCTAGCGTAGAACCTCAGAGAACCAGTGATTTTTGAGTTTGCCTAAATTCTCTGAAAATCACTTGGAATCTTGTTTTGAATCGTTTCCATTCTCATTTTTTACCTGGTTTTTTTTTTCTTGCTCTAAAGGGAAAATGCAAATTCCTGTGCACATTTTTTTCCAAAAGTGTGCACTTTCCTCATAGTAACTGAACAACAAAAATGCATATTTCCTTGAGAAAATGCACATTTCAAAGTGCACTTAAAAATAATATATTTTTTGCAGGCAGTCGCAGATTTGGAGCATGTTTGCACAATCTGCAAACAGAAACAAAATATTTGTACATCCCTGGAGAACTTACACTAACTCAAATGACTTATACACTCTAATGTGTGCTGCATTCCTATGCACATCCACGAAGCAGAGAGAGAGAGAGAGAGAGAGAGAGAGAGAGAGAGAGAAGACTTCTGTTGAGTTGTATGACTATTCCTCCATATCGTCACAATTGTGGATTGTACCCTTCATTTTGCATGGTTTAAGAAAATAAAATAAAATTCATTTAAATCCCCAGAGCATCAAAATATAGAAGAAATTTGATTTTTACTAATACTTCCCTTTATATATATATATATATATATATATATATATATATATATATTATATGTGTGTGTGTGTGTATATTGTTGTTGCTCTAGCATGCTCATAGAAATCTCACATGCATTGGCTTCCTTATTAACTGTGACAGATGTGTGTTGAAAAGGAGCTGTACATGGAGCTAGGTCCCTCTCTTGAAATGAAGGGAGGAGTGCTTGTCTTCACAGTCTCTCCATGCATGCATAAGAACTGTGGCATGCACAAAGAACCACCAAACTGGGACATTTAGATTTAGGAACAGCTTAATTTTAACTCAGTGGAGGAGAAACTGCTGTTAAAAAATAGGTCAGGATGAAATGATTAGAAACCTCTTATTGAGTTCTTGAAAAAGAGTCCCAAACAGAACATTTTCTCTCCTACATTAAATTCTGTTATGCCTGCACAAACTGTATACAAAGTTTCCTATAAATTTAAACTTCTAACTTGTGATGCATGAGGTTTTGAACTAATCGCTGGCCTGACAGGAATGTTAATTACTCATCAAAGGATCCCAATATGCTCTTGCAAATATTTGAAGATGTTAGTTGTCAAAACTAGTAGGTTGAGGCTATCAAGGTAAAGATGGCAATTTGAGCCCAGCAGGTCTCTCCCAGGGGGCTCTGTGAAACCACAGAGCTTCACACCAGCATTTTCTTCATTCTTTCAGAATATTCCACACTGATAATCCCATTGATACATATCAGAAACAATGAAGAGAGTGGGACAAAATGAAGTTTCTTGGGCTCCATCCAAAGTCTCAGGAATTGAATTCCATTTATTCTGTGGCTTTCTCCTTCCACACCTCCTCCCTGTAAGCCCCTCAGATTTGTTCTGGAGAACCCCTCAACCCTCTGAAGCATAATTAGGGAACATGCTGTAGAGAGCTACAGTGTGGGGAGGGGAATCTCTTCCATGGTTCATTCTGCTGGCAAATAGATACCATTGGATACCTCCTTAGGTGTGCAATGAGATTCCTCATACAGCTTTGAATCACATACTCAGCAGATGCCATGGATTTCATTTTCAATTTAACCAACCTCAAAATAGATCAAACATCAGAAAAGTGCTGAAGGAGAAAAGTAACCAACACCCAATTGAATCTGGATCTCTCTCCCTCTCCCTCTCCCTCTCTCCCTCTCTCTCTCTCTCTCTCTCTCTCTCTCTCTCTGGCCTTTGCTAGACCTACCTTAAAATCTGCGCCAGATGAGGGGAGAGCCCATGATGCAACTATCGCAGGAACTTGCCATCGTTTACACACGAGGTGTGACGAGCTCATGAAGAAAGCCATCGCGCCCACCATTTCTTCCTTTTCTTAAAGGTGCTGGATGCGCACGAACGCTCATGTGCTTAGGTAAGTTGTGTGTTTTTTTTTTTAAAAAAAATAGTTCTCCCCACTCCCCCCACCCTGCCTGATGGGCGCAGAGCTCCCATGCGCGTCTTCTCCCAGCTACGCGTGAGTAATTGCGTGGAGCCAGGGAAAGCGGTGGAACGGGCTACACGGTCACAGTCTCGGGCTCAGCCTGAGACTGCGGGAAAAATTGGGCCAGAAGGAATAGGCTATATCCTGGGGCCAGGGAGGGTTGATCCCTCCCTGAGCCCGGGATCCCCTGTGCATCAACTGGACGCACAGGGGCGATCCCGGGTATCAGCCTGGGATATAGCCTGGTCTAGCAATGGCCTCTCTCTCTCTCACACACACACACACCCACACACACCCACACACACACCCACACACACACCTCCTCACAACAGCCCTGGGAGATAGGTTGGACTGAGGCCTTAGCTAGACCTAAAGTTTATCCTGGGATCATCCCGGGGTCATCCCTGTTCATGTAAATGACACACAGGGGATCCCGGGCTCAGGGAGGGAGAATCCCAGGATAAACCTTAGGTCTAGCTAAGGCCTGAGACTTTATGACTGGCCCAAAGTCAACCAGTGCGCTTCCATGGCTGAGTGGGAACTAGAACCTGGATTTTCTGACTCCTAGTCCAACACTCTAACTACTAAACCACACTGACTCTTAAGTGTGAGAGAAATTAAACATCTATCAACAAAATAGTGTTTTCTCTTCTCAGTACATGTCAGTATTTCCCATGGGGAAAAAGTGAAAACATACTTAACCCTCCCACCGAATTCAGTTGGTATGTAAAATGCTTAGTTTGGTTATTATGCTCTTGTTTACTACATTGTAGCCAGAACTGGTTGAAATAATGGCAGATTTAGAACATTTAGTATCTGTTAAGAAAAACACATACACATCATGATGACTTTCCTCTGGAGGGAGACAAACCTGGACAGAAGGGAATGATTTTAATGCACTCTGAGGCAAAGTACATTTGCTAAAAAGCACATTGGCTGGGAAAATAAGACACACTTATTTTACTCATAACATCCTTATGAGTAAATGTGCTTACCATTGCAGCTTTGGTAGCTGAACTCAACATGAATTAAGGCAAGCCTCCCTGTGCAACCTGTGACCCACCAAGCTTAAGGCTGCCTGACAGATGATGCTCTTTTTTACTACCTATCTGGGACCAGTAGGGCGTACATCTGGCAATCACAATATTACTTTTGGCAAGAGCCCCTGCTCCTCTATGGATTTTGAAGAAGGGCAAGCGCTCTCTTTTGACTTTGCACTGAGCTTTGGAGAGTCTGAGGGCCTTACTAGACCAGGCGTTAGCGTGGTGTGAGGCCTAGTTTTCCTCCTATGCATCCAGATGACGCACAGGGGAATCCGGGCTCAGGCCGCACTGAAACCTGCCTTAAACCGGTATAAGCGAATTCGCTTATGGCCCAGCTTTTCTACAGCCTGGGCCTCAGGCCGGGGCTGCGGAACGTCTAGCAGGGTCCGTGGCTTTTTGCGGCTGCTCGCTTACTCGCGAGTAGCCTGGAAAAGCCATGGACTGGGCACAGCACTCATACGAGTGCCCATCGGGCCGGTGGGGGGGAGAGAGGGGCGGGGGGGAGGCTGGACCCGGCAGGAGAGAGGGGGGGAGAGGGCCGGGCATTGGGGATGGCAGACAGGGGCGAGGGACGGAGAGCCGGGCATTGGGGATTGCGGACAGGGGCGAGGGACAGAGAGCCGGGGACAGGGGATGGGGGCGAGGGACAGAGAGCCGGGGACAGGGGATGGGGGTGAGGGATGGAGAGCCGGGGACAGGGGATGGGGATGGGGGATGGGGGGAGGATGGCTGAGTGGGCAGGGGCAGCATCAGGAATTGTGGGGGGGATCAGGGGCAGGGGGAGCGGGGGGGGCTTAATTTTTTTTTAAAAAAACCACTTACCTTGTCCAGCAGCTCCCCGGCACACATGGCCCCTTTAACTAAAAAAAAAAAAAAAAGGACGACGCTACGGGGCTTCTTGTTGCCCCTTCGTGTCATAGGTCTAGAAGCTGGCGACGGCGCGTGCTACCTCTAGCGTGCCATCGCCCCTCCTCCCTGCTGGCTTATCTGGCAGGTCTAGCAAGGCCCTTAGAATGCAACAGTGCTTGGCTCAGTGCAAGATCAGGAATGATCCTACCCTTCTCCAGGGTCAGGAAAGGACATCATGATGAGCTTCAAAGAGATTGAGAAGGCACATTTTGTGACTACTTTTCAAGCATCTCAGAAATGCCAGTACCATAACACCTTTAGACAAATTTGTGGTTTGACCACACTTGGAGAGCTGTGTACAGGTCTTGTATCTCAAAAAGGATAGTAGAGAGCTGGAAAAGGTGCAGAAGAGGGGCTGGAGTAAGTCCCTTATGTGGCAAGGTTACAATGTTTGGGGCTTAGAAAAGACCTTTTCCTGCCCTGCCAACAGCTTAGGCAGGCGAAGGCTGTTGCAGGCGGGGGAGAGGAGGAAAGGTGACGCCACGTGTCCGAAAACGTGACCTGCGTAAGGCGTAGGTGGGGTCTGCCTATAAAGGTGAGCCCTGCGTGTCTTCTGGCGTCTTTCATTTTCTGGCCCCCACCGTCCCACCCTTTATCTAGTATGGGATTAGCTAGCCACCCCCTTTGTAGGGGGTGGGTGGGCTGAGTAGGATTTTAACCTGCCACATATTGGGTGCGGTGTACAGGTTTTTTCACCTACTCCATACTGGAATGTAAGATTAGTTGAGGGTGGCTAAATAGGTTGATTTGTTGGCAGGGTTTGTGTGGGAATCTGTGGATATCAGTTGAGGTTGGTGAGCACTCATTGGGCACCTTTATGGTAATGGGCAGGTCTGAGGCCTGGTATTCAGGGGCTGTGGGGCTCTTGACCCAGGATACAGCCTACCTTTGGGGACCTCACTGTCTCACTTACTTGGGGCTATGGGGCTCCAATGTGGGAGTGACACGGCGGGGTTTTCCCCTATGCACAAACGTATGCTTAAGAAAAGAGCTGGGTTTCCATCCCACTCCTGGCTTGGCCAAGTGGTTTTCCCTTATGCAGGCTAGTTGCCTGGAGACAGGTTGCTTGGATTCCTGCACTCTCACATGCAGATCCAGGGAGGGGTGAGTTCTCCACCTATTAATAAAGAGGCCCTAGTTATACCCCAGCTCTGGTGTCCGAGTCGTTATTTCCTCCCTTCTCCCTCTATCAGCAAAAAGTGACTGACATGATAGGGGTGCATGGGATGGAGAATCTGGCATCCAATGAAGCTGAACAGTGGGAGATTCAGGACAGATAGAAAGAAGTACTTCTTCAAATATTGCATTGTTAGACTATGGAATTTGCTACCACCTGGATGGCTTTGAAGGGTGCTAGACAAATTCAGGGAGGATAAGGTTACCGATAGCAAGTAATCATGATGGTTACATATTACCTCCAGTATCAGATGCAATATGTCTCTGAATACCGACTGCTGGGGAGCCTGACCAGGAGGATGCTATTTCCTTCATGCCCTGTTCATAGACATTTGGCTGGCCACTGATCCAGCATGGCTCTTTCAGTGTTCTTAAGCTCAGCGAAAAAAGGACAAGCTCCTATCTCCATGCTCACACCTAGTTCAGAGCTAGGTAGGAAGATGGAAGATTGTCCTCGCATCATGCTGGGCTTACGAAGCATTTGAAACCCTTTTTGAAGCTGAGAATAAAGCCATAGATAAGACCCAAATGGCAGGTTTTGTGCTGAACAGAACCCGCAAAAGTTTGTGGATGGATACCTGCCTGGGTCTAAAACAAAGCAAACACTATTAAACATCTGGCAGGTCACCATGCATGAATTGCAGGCTCTGTTATGTATAATGTGTTTCAGGTCAGGCAAAAAATGGTGCATGTAGACCTATAGAGCAAGGGTGGGGAACCTCAGGCCCGTGGGCCAAATCTGGCCTTCCTAGGATTCCGGTGCAGCCATATGGGCCAGCTTTCCCCCAATCACTGACAGCTTAGTGGTTTCTTGGCTCTTGAGCAGTTTCTTCCCCCAGTCTTAAAGGTTGAAATGCCTCTCCTAAGGCTTAGGGCGTTGCTAGACCTACCGGGTGTTCCGTCGTTGAGGAGCGGTGAAAGCGGCTTTTCCCGTTCAGCCGTGACGCCTCATGCTCCACACCTGCCTTCAATTTGTGGCGGAAGTTTGCGCCGGTTGTGCTGCTGCCGCCGCGAGAACGGTTGCGCAGCCACACCGGCCTGATTGCCGCGGCTTTTTTTTTCGCTCGCTGCACGGTTTGCGCACGTCCGAAAGACCGCAAACTTGCGCAGCCGTCAGCGATGCCGCCGCCGGCCCTGGCGGCGGCAGCGGCGGCAGTGCCAGTGCCAGCTGAAGAGCTGCTGGTGCTGTTGAGGGTCAACATTGATGCGCTCACTTCCTGATGGGGGTCGTGGCGGGTGTCATATGACCCGAGGTCAATCGTCTGCATGGCCACTCTGTGCCTACATCTCCCATCATGCCTCTGAGGTGTCGGCGGCGATGACCGCCTCTGTGCCCTGTGCCCCATCCCAAGGAGCCAACCCACATCTGGCCGTAGCCATGGCAGCAGCCCACAAACAGCTCTGCCCTCTGCTAGCCTGGTACCCACACTAACAGGCAGCGTACAGCACCGCCATTATGCGGCCACGGTAGCTGCCCACCGCAAGGAGTCACCAGCCACTTTTCCGGTCCTCCGGTCCTGCGCAAACTGTCACTGGGGAAATAAAAAAAAAAAGCCGCTCCGCGGCGCTGCCCCAGCTGGCGGACTGCGCGCAAATGGCGGAGGCGGCTTGACCGAAGCCGCTGACCACTCCCCCTTAGCACGCCTTTTCCTGACCAGTGCCGACCGCAGTGACCTCACATCCTCCCACACGTACTCCGAATTACCGCGGGACAGCAGGAAAAGGCGCCCTAAAACTCACTTTTTTAAAGTCGGGAGAAAGAGGCTTCACCGCGGGATAACGGCGGATCCTCGTGAACGTCATCTGGAAGCCTCGACGTGACTGCGGAAGGTAACGCGCGCTAGAGCCTCGTCTAGTAACGCCCTTAGTTACTGGCAGAACAAGCTTTAATATAACATGTGTTGGTATTTTGCCCACTCCCCTTTTGCCATTAGCCCCACCCACCATGGGAATGTGACCCCTGGGAGCTTCTCTGAAATAGAATTTAGCCCCTGCCATAAAGCATACAATTCATTTGAAGATATACAATACATATGTAAAAAAAAATGAAAATGTTGCTGCTTGCAAGTGTGAAACTTTGGTCCTTGTTCATCCGCGAGCATGTTAAAATGTGCAGGAGTTGCCTGTGCCAAGTTGAAAACTTCAGAGCGTTTCCTCCCCCTAATCTACACAAACAACGTTGTTCAGAATGTAATGATATCTCCCTGGGAGTTCACATTAGTTCTCTGATCTAGAATTGTTTTGACAGGAATTATGTTAGACAAGTCATTTTTCATCTATTAGTAATTAAGTTAAAATGATTGGAGGGACTTAGTCAAGTGCCTAGATGAAATGGATAAGGTCTTTTATGTGTCCTAATGGAAATTGTCTGATTAAGTAGTGGAGGTCAATTTAATTAAAATGCTCCAGTGGGTGAAAGAGGTAAGCAAAGATACTTTGGAAACTTTATTGGCTCCTTATCAGATAAAGTCTGCATGGACTGCTCTACAAATCATCATGGCGGCAGGGTGTGGTATGCATTGTTCCTGTCAAATTAGTTGAATTAAGAAACATTGCATCCATATTTCCCCCCATGCCTTCCCATAATTCCATTCTGCCCAAGTTTGTGTTCCTCTGGAGGGAAGTAATCATGATGCACTTTTCTTGACAGAAACAATGCACTAAAATGGGATAGGTCAGAAAAGCAAATACTTCTGATGCAGTTGACAGAAATAAACAGGTGAGCACGAGGATCTAAGTCCATAGCATACCATTGTTCTTCTTCAGCTTTGGTAGACATCCTTAGGGCTCATCTACACCAAGCAGGATATTCCGCTATGAAAGCAGTATGAAAACGGTATATAAAAGGCAGGAGCCACACCACCATTTTATAGCGGTATTGAAGTGTACTGACAACTGCTGGGGCCCATTGACACATTCCATATACCGCTTTCATAGTGTTATATCCTGCTTGGTGTAGATGTGTCATGGGCCCCAACAGTTGTCAGTGCACTTCAGTACTGCATAAAGCAGTACTGTAAATCCTGCAGTGCACTTCAAAACCACTATAAAGCAGTAGTGTGGCTCCTGCCTATTCTATACTGCTTTCATAGTGAAATAATAGTGTTGTAAATCGCCCAGAGAGCTTCGGCTGTGGGGCGGTATATAAATGTAATAAATAAATAAATAAATAAATAAATAAATATCCTGCTTGGTGTAGATGAGGCCTTGGTGTCTTCATAATGTCAGGGACAGGGCATAGCTGTGGGCAGCCACACTTGAATCTAGACCTTTCTGCATTCTAGGATCCTGGCATCAGTTGCTTTAGCTGGAGAAGCTGAAGCCCAAGTGCAGATGGCCAGTATTTAAACCGAACTCAGCCAATCCAGAGAGTCAATACTGCTGGCAATAGGGATGGGTGAGAATTTTGTTTCAGTTTGATTTTAATTTGGAAAAATTACCCAAAATCACAAATTGCTTCATATTTGGGATGGGGAGGAAACTTGAGGTTATTTTAAAAAAATTCCAATGAGGGAGCAATCGAAACGGACCCATCCATACCCAGCTGCCAATCACAAAGCTGCACACCATTTCCTTTTTCTTGGCCTGAAACCCCACACAGAGAATAAAAAACTTACTAGACCAGGTTGCAGCTTCAGACCACAGGATCATTGGTTCAAATCCTGGAAACCTTGATAATGAATTCTTAATAAAATGATGAACATGAGCTTTTATATATGAAGGGATGAGATGGGAAAGAGCTCGCAAGATGATGCTACTATAAATCAATTCCAAATCCATGAATATTTGGGTAATGTGTTATTGGCATACAGATATTTTTGTTCCGGTAAATGCAACTGCTGGATTGAGGACCAGCTCGTGTAAAAGCACCATGCCTTGGCCAAAGACACCCTTCACAGTGATATGGGATTGTCCCGTTCTTGCAAATATGTGCAGTTTTATCTGACAAAGAAATTATTTATTATTTATTTATTTTATTTATTATTATTTATTGCATTTATATACCGCCCCATAGCCAAAGCTCTCTGGGCGGTTTACAAAAGTTAACAACAGTAAACATTAAAACAAATATACAAAATTTAAAAACATTCTTATAAAAACAGCTAAGGAGTGTTGCTAAGGAATGTATGAAAGGTGGCTGTAAGGTAACGTATCTCTCCTCACTGACTCTATGGCTTTTTGATGTCTCCATACATTTTGTTTCTGACTAATTCAAATTTTGAGGATGCCAAAGTGCAGAAGCAACGTACCCACTTTACACTGTTGCATGTAGGAATGTTGGACTGAATACAACCCACTCCATCTGTGTTTCACAGATTGTCAGGCATCTCTTCTTCCATCAACCATCAATAATAATAATAATAATAATAATAATAATAATAATAATAATAAATTTATTTCTTACCTGCCTCTCCATTCTGATTGAGGCAGGGAACAACAATAAATTATAAAATACATAAAACTGAATTAAAACATAATATACATTGTTAAAAACATCCTAAAAACATCCTAAAAACATCTTAAAATTCCACTGGATAGGCCTGCTGGAAGAAATCAGTCTTTATAGCTTTCTTGAATGCTAGTAGACTGTTAAGTTGACGAGTCTCCTCTGGCAGGCCATTCCACAGTCAGGGAGCAGCAGAAGAGAAGGTCCTCTGGGTAACAGTTGTTGCTCTAGTTTTTGCTAGCTGAAGTAGATTTTTCCCAGAGGACCAGAGTATGCGGGGCAGATTGTACGGGAGAAGGCCCCAAACCAACACTTTATACTTCTCTCAGAAACTAATTGGCAACCAGTGAAGAGATTTTAAAACTGGTGTAATATGGTCATGCCTAGGTGTACCAAACTGGCTGCCATATTTTGAACTAGTTGAAGTTTCCAGAATAGGTATAAAGGTAGCCCTATGTAGAGCACATTGCAGAAGTCGAGCCTTGAAGTTACCATCAACATAATAGGATTTTTTTCAGTTCCGGAATTTGCACAAATACGCATATGCACAAATGTGCAAATTCCCCCCCAATGCACAAATTCTCCCAAAATGCACATTTTCAAGCTTTAGCTTATGGGGAAAATGTGCATTATTTGGCCTTTTAAATATTTTTGCATGTTTTTTTACGACAACATTTGCGCAAAATTCCTGAGGGTTAGGAAAATTGTTGCAATATCCAATAAATGTTCTATGTATGTTAACTTTTAAAAGTGGTGGAATGCCTTAATTTTCATAAAGCAGTGACTTGAAATGTATGTGTTCTGGGAATTATTATTTTTTTCAATTCAAGGTGACAGAAGCCAGACTTTCCCAACTTACATAATCATGCTTAAATATTTGGTTTTTGAAATGGATATTTGAAGTATTAATTACCCCCTTTTGAATGCCTGGTCTCTTAATTCATAACTGTTTGCTTTAGGTTAATTTGATCTACCTTTATTTAGTTGGACTTTGTGTAATTTGCCTTAATTTGGATCACCTTCATTTAATTTGCTCAATTTGTTTTCTTTATCCTTGGGAAAATGAAAGCGAAACCAACACAAACCAGGTTAGCACATCTCCAGAACAGTTCAATGCATTATTCATCTAATCAAGAGAATTACTCTACACCATCTGATATGTTATGAGACAACTGTAAATTTCACATAAGGATTGTAACTAGTCACACAGGATATCTTTATTTCAGTGCATTGTGCTATGTTTTCATTCATGTGTTTTATTGTCTTAAATCCCAGTGATTTGCATTATATCAATAATTTTAATGAATTTACATTGTCACAAATATGATGACTTCCACTATTGTTCTATTCTTGTGAGATGAAATTCCGGAGACAGCTTTGACATACTGAACACTTATGAAAACAGCTTCAGGGCATTTCTATGCAGGGGATTGCTTGGATCTTGGGAATGTGCATCTAAAAGGAGGCTGTAGATGCATGATTGCTCATCAAGGCAAAGGTCATGAAGGGTCACTGTAATGGCTTTGCTAAGTTTAACACTTGCTTGCATTTGTATTGATGAATCAAAGTCTGCTTTGGGGCCTAGAGGTAGAAACACTGTCTCAGGTCAAAAAATGTTCATGGCTTATCACATTAAGACTGGTACAAGATGAACTAGATGAGAAGCAACTGTGTGTTTTGCCCTATGAGGAAAGACAGAATCAGGAAAACTACAGGGCAAGATTAAGAAAATTCAGGGAATTTCTTTAGGATAAAAAGAGGACATTCCTCAGATGAGAGGGGCTCCAGTAGAGCTAGATCACTGTAGAGGAACCTATCAGCTTCCATATATAGTGATAGGTGTGGATTTTACAATATTTGGCAGAGAAAGAGGGTATAAAATGGAATCTTCTTTTAGCTTTGGGGTTGACTTCTGAAATTGAGATGCCTGGTGGTTCCCACAGCCCTGGATTAGGGATTCTTGGCAGAAGTAATCCTTTGCCAGCAAATACTTATAGGTGTGTGTGTACTGTTTCTTCTTTTATCTTTGTTTGTATCAAGGGCACATGGTGTGTGTGTGTGTGTGTGTGTGTGTGTGTGTGTGTGTGTGTGTGGTATTAGTATGGAGTTGTCTTTTTGATTAAGAAAAGCAAACTGTGCTCCTTTTATTTAGTTGTTTGGTTGTTATTCAGTACTTTCTGATGCCAGAACATAGTGTCAGGGTCCAGGGACTCATCACAACTCAAAGGTAGCTTCTTGATTGAGCAAAGGTATTCTAGGTACCTTTTATAATTATTAAGCAGCCTTATAATTGGCAAGAGGAATTTTATGCATGTTTAAACATAAAAAAGATTCTACAATCCCTGGCATTCCTCAGACTTCATGGCTAGCTGGAGAATACTGAGAACATGCATAGGACTGTGCCCTTAAATACATTTTATATTTGTTGAGTAACATATTGGAGAAGGGATCCTTCAAAGCTCTATTTAAACTAAGTGACAGTAGCAATTGGGCAAGGATCTAAATGCCTTATGAATTATTCCCATTAATCCACTTTTTCCCACCTTCCTATGCATCTATTGCACCCAATACTTGTAAACCATGCATCTATGCAGGCTCAACAAACATCTCCTGTCTATGCAGGCTCAACAAACATCTCCTGTCTATTCACACTCTTGCACAATGGAACGCCTTCCTCCCTCTCCACCCCCACCCTGTTTCTTTATGTTTCCAATCTGCTCTGGATGGTCCCAGGAAGGATGTGGGGGGCTGCAGGTGGAGAAGAAATCAGCTATACCAGTTTCCCTTCCACTGGTGGAATGACATCATTGGATCTAACTCAAAAAAATATACGTCTTTGTATGTGGCTGTGATGACTCTAGCATCCTGCACAAGGCCGTGACTTCTAGAGGTTACTGGGTAAGTGAGAGTCACTAGGGGTCTAGCCAGCCAGCCTGACCACTAGATCCACACTGACCATACACTTATTCAAGGTAAATTACTGCCTGAACAGGGCTATACATATACCAATATCCCAAGAATTCATCATCAATATATCCTAGAGATACCAGGCAGCAAAGTTCTTCTAATGGGGACTCAGGAGAGAACTTTGGAGCATAGTAAAAGCCCACTCAAAGGAGAGGCAAGCTTTACAAATCCTGGAGAAGAATTCCTGTCTTCCCTGCCCTGCAGTTCTCACTGTCCCGAAACTGCTCCCAGCACAGCAGTCAATCTTTTGGGACACTCCTCCCAAAATGCCTGGCTCTGAAGAAGGATCTCTTTAGAGCCAGACATTTGGTACTGACTGGCTCTCTGAAGAGCCACACTGGCCACTTCTTCTGGTCTATGTTCTCTCCAAGAGAGCCCACCTGCTCTCTGACTTATGCTGGGAGGATTCTCATGCTCTCCAGAGGGTGGGTGACTGGCAGCAGCTGCTCATCTTCTTTTTCATCCTGAGGATCCCCTCCAAGTGTAACAGAGGATGGGTAGCAGCTCTGAAGACCACCTGCACTGCTCTCCAACTGTAGAAGTGTGACCATGGAAGAGTGGGACTGATAAGACTTTCTGGAATACCAGCTAGTGTCTCAGAGTGGTTGCCTGCTCCAGAAAGCCCCACCAGCCCTGCTTTCCCACTGAAGCAGATGCCCCAGCAGAAGAGCAGCCAGCTGGGCTCTACAGAGTACCCATTAGAGGCAGAGGCAACAGCAGGCCTTCCTGGTGGGAGTAGGGGAACACGCAATTCACCACCCCTTGTGCAATGCTAGTTGGGGGTATTCACCTCACCTCATGGGAGGGCCAGCCCTGATGATGGCACCAGAAGCATGGCTTTGGGAGTGGGGGCTGGCAGGGAGGTGGCTTGGGAACTGATCCAAGTAATTACATTTTTCTATTCTATTTTTAAAGGAGAAGATCATTTTCCAAATCAGTCCAAGGTGAGCTGGGGGAAACATGCCCATCTCTCCTATATGCATGGCTAGGTCCAGAAACAAGAAATTCTGATGGGGGGAAACCCAGGCTACATTGTTGATTTGTTATTCATTACATTTTTGCTCTGCCCAATAATTAATAACTAATGTTCTCTGGGCAGATTACAACCAGTTAAAAAAACCCACCTAAAACGCCATTTTAGAATACAGTTAGATATACAACACAATACGCATATTTAAAAGAATAAAACAAATACAAAATATGTCAAAACGATAAACAACACAGGAATCGATAAACCAGCCATAATAACCAAGAACTAGTTTAATGAAAGTAAAGACCCATAAATACAAATTATAGCTGTTATTTTGATATGCTCATAGTAATGTCCATGAAAAGATGAAAGGGATTTCTGGTTTGATTGAATGCTTCTCCTTCTTCTTCTTTTCCTGTCACAACTTCCCCCCTTGAGTTTTTTTTTTTTTTTTTTTACCAGTTGATATAGCTCTGGCTTTGATCCAGAAAACAATGGAACATTCTATTTTGGGTGGAGTCTAAAGGGGCTAAATTTAAATATCTTTTCATAAATAACCCAATTCAATCCAAGTGGTTTCTTCTGTCCTAAAAAAAGGAGGAGGCAAGAAATTACCCTACATCTCTTCTGCACAGAAACAGGAGCAGCTGTTGCCTCGGGGACCCTTACGGTCATGGATCCTTTGGGCATTGGTGACTATATCCTGTTGTTAAATGAGGATATGGTTCACTAAAAAAAACACACCTCTGTAGTCACGCAGGATAGTTTTGAAGTGAACAGATTTTCTTTTCAGTTTGAAACCTCAGTGAATGCAAACATCAGATAAATGGGGAAAAAAAGTTGAAGCAGGCAGTGGGTTGCTGAGTGTCTTCCTTTGAGAGTCAGAGCAATCTGCTTCTGCAAGAGAAAATGCTTTTTTAAAAAAAAAAAGACGTATTTTTGTCTGTTCTATCTCATTCATCTGTTTCATCAAACAACTATATTATATTGTATGGTGTTGTGAGTCTGGAATATATGGACGTATGTGTTTGATTGTTGCTGATCCATTTCAATGTACCCACAGTGTGCCAGCCTGAATAGTTTTAATTCTTTTGTATCAGTGTTATGCTTTGTTTCTCTAAAGCTGGAGGCCCTTCGGGGGACAAAGAGCAAAGAAGTAGAGTGGAAGGGAAATAGGTAAATTTTAAGCTTTTAAAATTTTGAAATTCAGCTGGGAAGTATACAATTACAACTAAAATGTAAACCTGGTTGATTAATTTTTCAGGTAATAATATTAAGCATTATGCAAACGTATGACAACTTTTCTTAAAAGTTTACATTGGCTTCCAGTTTGTTTCTAGGAGCTTTTTCACATGAGCGATTTATAGCATGCTTGTGACTGGCCACTTACAAATGTTCGGAGGTCATTTTGACAATGTGTGTTCTGTCTATGCATCTCCCACTTGTCTCCTGCTCCTTCTGCCTTTTTATCTCTATAAAATAAATCTCAGTAAATGCAACTTTTCTAGGCTGTAGTGATATTTGTCGCTATTTCTTTCCATATGCAGGAGAAGTTTTGCTATAAAACACCCACTAGAGGGCGCTGTCTCACTATACTGAATGGGTCATGTGGTTGTTGCTTTCTTCCACTTCCTTCCCTGTGTGATTTGGCTCATCCCTATTGTGGAATAGAGGCAGGAAACAAGAGTGACGGTAAGGAAATACAATTCCCCCCTGTCTGAAAACACTCAGAGAGCTTCGGCTATTGGGTGTTATAAAAATGTAATAAATAAATAAATAGGTATAGTTCAAAGTGCTGGTCAGTCTTTAGAGTACTATATAGTCTGGGTACCTGTTAGCAATGCTGTGAGTCAGTCCAGCAGTTGAGATCACAATTGTAGGCTCTTCTCTAGGTGTCTCCACTAGTAGAGGTTGGAGAAAGGGAATTTTCCATGATTGTACCATGTCGGAAGTGACTGAACGAATAAACAACACCATGTCTGTAGAATTCCCTCCAATGAAACATTAGCTGGGTCCTTCTTTATATTCCTTTAGGTACCAGGAGAATGCTTTCTTGGTCTCCTGAGCTTTAGGTGTTTTGTTAAGTGTTATGATGAGTTGAATTTAGTTTTATTATGAGTAAGGGCCTTGCTAGACCTGCCGGGATAAGCCGGCAGGGAGGCGGGGCGACGGCGTGCTAAGTTTAACGCGCGCCGCCCAGCCTCCTAGACGGCCTGCAGCGTCGGCCATGTTTTTTTTTTTTTAAAGGGGCCATGTGGGGCCCGAAGCCGCCGGAGAAGGTAAGGGTTTTTTTTTAATTTAATCCCCCCCATCCGCCCCCCTCGCCGTCTCCTTCGTCGCCCTCCGCCCCCCCCACCATCTCCTTTGTCGCCCTCCGCCCCCCCCACCATCTCCTTCGTCGCCCTCCGCCCCCCCACCATCTCCTTCGTCGCCCTCCGCCCCCCCAACATCTCCTTCGTCGCCCTCTGCCATCACCTCGCTGTCTCCTTCGTCGCCCTCTGCCATCACCTCGCTGTCTCCTTCGTCGCCCTCCGCCATCACCTCGCTGTCTCCTTCGTCGCCCTCTGCCATCACCTCGCTGTCTCCTTCGTCGCCCTCTGCCATCTTCCCCCCCCCCCCGGATCACCCACCTCCTGGCACGATGGGCACAGCGCATCGTGCCAGGTCCGTGGCTTTTCGCGGCTCCTCGCGAGTAAGCGAGGAGCCGCGAAAAGCCGCGGAACTCTCCACACTTTCCCCAGCTCCGGCCTGAGGCCGGAGCTGGGGAAAAGGCGCGCCATAAGCGACTTCGCTTATGGCGGGTAAGACCAGGCCTCAGCGCGGCCTGTCTGCGGATTCCCCTGTGCGTCATCTGGACGCACAGCAGGGAAGCCGGGACAGAATGCGCGCTAAGGCCTCGTCTAGGAAGGCCCTGAATTCTACTTAAGTAGAAACTTGGATTTCAGAGTATATGCAGAGTACATTGCAGAGAGGACAATCTGAAAGAGAGAGCGCACACTTTTCTCTTTTTTTCCATCATGATGAGATGTTGCCAGAAAATCAAACACTAAGAGCAAAGTCTCATGGATTTATAGAAACCTGAAATCAGTAACAACCAGTCCCTTCGTGGAGACAGACTGTTGTTTTGCCCAATGAGGCGATAAGCTCGATTTCTGATGTCAGTGGTCTAGCCAGCCAGCAATTTCTTTAGAAGCTAGATCCCCTTCTTTGAGATTCTGTGTTTACATTATAAAAGAGACAGTCTGTTCCAAGTAGCTGCAGCATTGTGAGAAACAGAGTGGACCTCTTCAGATGCAATCAATTTGGGGGAAGGGTAGTTAGGTAAACTACAGAGTAGGGAGAGTGAGTGAAACCACACCACATGCTCCCATCATTGGGAACTGTGTGATACACTATTGCCCAAGCTGTAGTTTGTCTCCTGGCCTCCCACAACCATCACTGCTTATCCCAGCAGCTGTCTCATGCCAGCCTCTCCATCCATTGCTATGCGACGGCGTCCATAGAGTCCATCAGTGATGGCTAGAAGTGGAAGTGGCAGATGCTCTAGGTGGCCGACTCTATGGTCACCATGTTTACATGAGGAATGGCCATTTAAATATTTATTTTTTTGATTTTATTTATTTATTTGTTACATTTATATACCGCCCCATAGCCAAAGCTCTCTGGGCGGTTTACAAAAGTTAAAAACAGTAAACGTTAAAAGTATACAAAATTTAAAAACATAAAAACAACAGTATCCATTTTAAAGCATGGGGAGCCTGTCAGATGACACAGTAAGCCACTCCAGGGCTTCTTAACCCCACTGCAGGGGGGTGGTGTCGAGGAAATCAAGCTGGTTCTTTTACTATGCCCCTAGGTATAGGAAAATGGCTCTATAACACATTAGCTCTGTGCAACATGGAGTTCATATCTTCCTGCTTAAAACTTATTTTTAATTTTACACTGCTGTCAGAATCTAGTTGATGCTGAAACTATGTGACAAGACAGGCGGTGTCCACACCGGCCGTCAGAGGGTGGAGGATGTCTGCAAGGCAAGATAACCGAGAAAGTAACAGATGGAGATGTTTTTCCTGTGGCAATGTAGTATCTTCTAGTCAGAGAAGCATTCAAACTCTGTACATGCCTAAATGCTTGGCTTCTCATTGGTTGTTGTGTTTCAAAGCTGTATTATGATTGGTGGGAAAGTTCTGCCATTGTATCTAAGGGGAACTGACCCTATAAATATGTTAACCTTTCCTGAAATTGTTGGGAAGTTCCTCAGGTCTTTTGAGACTGTCACCTTGCAGCGCTGCTGGCAGCTTGTAATAAATCTTCTAAGGAAAGAGAAATTGTGTCTTGAGTCTGTGACCACCACTCAGCAAACCACAGGAACCCGTGGTTTCGGGTTCCACCACAATTGTTACCCAGAGTGGTTAATTAGTCATTGTTGTCAGGGTTTTCTCCCTGTGCACAATATGTTAGACTACTGTGGTTTGCTTCTGAATGCTAACCATGGTGGCTTAGAATTACATATGAATAGGCCCATTAATTTCTGGGTGTGTTTTAAGGTAACCAAAACCAGGATGTATGCTTACTGAGGTTTCATAGTGGGGTTGTGAACTACCAGATGCTGTAGTTGGCGCCACTGACCAATTCTATCTAGATACAGACGGTTGTCACAATTTTCTTTTGTGATCTAGCTTCCTATCTTTTCCTTACCTTTGACTTTGAAAGCTCTTATTCAATATAATGTCTTACTTAATATCTCATTTTTGTTCATTAATTCCCTGTTTCTAGTTTCTATCCTGATTCTGCTCCAACTTCCTTTTTCAATTATCTCTCATTTGCTAAACATGTGCCAATTTGATATACAACCTGGCTTGATCTTTTCTTCAGCTTTCAATATAATTTATCATTCTATTTCCCCCACTCCCTTTTGATACCCTCTCTAGGTTCTGATAGACATATGCTTTCTTAATTTGGTTACTTTTTTTTAGAGGGAAAGCAATGATAATTTATTATTATTTTAAAGTATTATTCCTTCTACCAGGTATGAAACGTTGGACTGATCCTTCACTTCTCTGTTACTTTACCTTCTTTTATTCAAACTACTGTGAAAATTCTACCACCATTCTGTTTGCCATTTTAAAACTTCAAAAGTGCTGGTTTACCACTCAATCCTATCTAATCACAAGCAAGCCCCATTGACTTCAATGCAACTTACAATGTGTAAAGGGCTGAAACCTGACAAAACAATCCTACAGTTAGTCGCAGAGAGCTCCAACAACAGGAGAGTGTCCAACGAATCCAAAGCCCTGCTGCTGTGAAACAAGCAGGCTGAAAGAGTCAGAGGAGCAGGGTTTCCACTCCCTCTGCCTCACCTGGGCTGAGTTTTGTTTGTATTTTGTGTATTCTCTCCCATTGAGCCTCTTCAGACAACACCCTTAATCCATGGTTAGGCCTTTAACCCCTATTTATTTATTTATTTATTTATTACACTTATATACCGCCCCCATAGCCAGAGCTCTCTGGGCGGTTTACAGAAATTCTAAAATTGAGATAAAAACAAATATACAAAATTTAAAATTTTGCCCCTTTGCAGCAAGTGGTTCATGATCATGTTTAAATCATGGTTAGGTAACTACCGTGGTTAGGAATGGTTCATACTACTTGCTAAGTCATAGTTCACATGACACTCTAAGCCATAATGTTTAGCTCAAAATGCTTACCCACCACGGTTTAGTGTGTTGTCTGAATAGGGCCATTGAAATCAATGGAAGAGCATTGGTTTGCACTGAATCATGTAGATCCACAGTCTCTCTTGCCATTCCCAATGGTTCATCTCTGGCATACCTCTTTTCCAGATCTAATAAAAGGGGTTGGCATAAGTGGGCTGAAGCTGAGTTCCCAGAGTCTCAGAAGGGCCCTTCCCCTGCCTCTGAGCCTAACACAATAGCTGCCACCATATTCCTCCTCCCTTGCCCACCTGGCAAAAGGAAGCCACAGGGAAGCCAAAAGGAAGCTGATTCTGCAGGCCCCTTGGTGCCCTATTCTAAAGAAAACACATTAAAGTTATATTTTGAGGAACAATGACTTGAACCAATCAGATATAGCCTTTGAGGTGACATGGACAATAAGCACCTTGAAAACAATGCAGTGATTACTTAAACCAGCACTAATTTGCCAGACTAATTTGATCTTATTTTTTGATTGGATAACCTCCCTTGTGGACTGTGGGAATGCTGTGGACTTAAGTACCATATGACGTTCTGATTTGCAAGCTAGCTAAAAGTGGGCTAGTTGGAACAACTATTAGGTGCATCCATAGTTGGCTACAAAATCAGACTCAGGCCATAGCTAGATGGGGCGATATCCCGGGGTGATCCCTGGGATCATCCCTGTGCATTCACATGACGCACAGGGGATCCCGGGAGCAGGGAGCGATGATCTCTCCCTTGCTCTGGGATATTGTCCTAACCTTTGAGCCTGCTTTTTCCAGGATCTCAGGCTGATCAAACAGAGGCCCAGGATTTCTTCTCGATTACCTCAGAGTGCAGGACATGGACTAATGGCCTCAAGTTACAGGAAGCCAGATTCTGGCTGGACATCAGTAAAAATTTCCTGACTGTTAGAGCAGTATGTCAATGGAACCAATGACCTAGGGAGGTTGTTGGCTCTCCCACGCTAGAGGCATTCAAGAGGCAACTGAACAACCATCTGTCGATTCCTGCATTGAGCAGGGGGTTGGACTCTGTGGCCTTATAGGCCCCTTCCAACTCTATTATTCTATGATTCTATGGTACAGATAAGTGCTACTCAAATTGTAACCTTAAAACAAAATCACATGCCCTGGGGCCTGCAAGTTCAGGTGGCTGGGTCCTGTGGTGCATTTTCAGTGAGCAAGATGGCTGGGGGAGGAGTAGGAGAACAAGGATAAAGAGTAGGGCTGTGCATGGACCCCCCGATCCTCTCCTGACCCGATCCGCAAATTCCAGATCGGGCCTGCTCTGCCCTGCGTTGATCCGCCTACGGGCCGCTCCGCTCCAGAGCTCTGGCTCCGAATTGGAGCTCTGCAGTGCTGCCGCCAGGTAAGGCCCCCTCCCTCCTCCCCCCTTACCTGCGTCAGTCATGTTCCGGTAGCGGCTTCACCTGAGGCTGAGGACTCAAACAGGAAGACCAAGCCGCTGCTGCGGCCTGGTCTTCCAGTTTGAGCCTCAGCTTCAGTTGAAGCCGCTGCCGGAACGTGATGGACTCAGGTAAGACCCTGCCCTCTTACCTGGCTCCGCCGCCATCGCTGCATGGACTGCGGTGGTGGCACCAGGTAAGGCCCCCTCCCTCCTCCCCCCTTATCTGCATCCATTGCATTCCGGCAGTGCCTTCACCTGAGGCCGGGGCTCAAAGCGGAAGGGCAGGCCGCAGTTAAGCCATAATTAAGAGTTGCTGCTGGAGGAGTCACTGTCACCACCACCCCTGTTCAGTCAAGTAAAAAAAAATGGAAGTAATATTAGCTGCCCATCTGGTGACATGGGGGGGGTGCGTTTTCAGCAGCCAGCCAGTGGTGGCGGCGGCAGCAGACAGTGCAGTGCAGTAGGACTTGGGCAGTAGGGTGAGCAGCAGCAGAGGGTCCATTGGGGGCACTATACCAAAGGCCAGCTGAGCTCTGGCCCAGGCCCTTCTCTTTTTCTTCTCAAAATTTGGAAGTCTGACATCAGAGAGATCGTGGCTACAGAGGTTTCCTTGTGGGCTGGGCTGGGGTGGGGTATACAAAGCCAGATCTCCCCCTCAACAAGTGAGTCTCTGGCAGTTTTTACATCTGCCTTTCCCCCGGGATCATCCTGGGATTGTTCTTGTGCTTCTAAATGATGCACAGGAGATCCCAGGTGCAGGCAGGGATGATCCCTCCATTTTCCTGGGATAACCCTTAGGTGTAGAAAGGGCCTCTGTCTCCACCATTGGGGAAATCTGAATATCCCAGGGACCATGGAATTGTACCATTATTCTCTCTTCTGGCTTGACTAAGGCCGTTCCTACACCTGACTTTCCCCCCAGGATCATCCCTGGATCGTTCCTGTGCATCCAAATGACACACAGGGGATCCCAGGATCAGGCAGGAATGATCCCTCCATTTTCCTGGGATAACCCTTAGGTGTAGAAAAAGGGCCTAAGGTAATTTCCTTTTTTTTAGATTTGCCTCTTACTTTCACTCTCCTCCCTTCTTAATTTGGCTGTTGTTTTTTCTGCATCTTATTTCCCCCCCCCCAATGTTATTCTCCTGGCTTCGATTTCTCTAATAATAATAATAATAATAATAATAATAATAATAATAATAATTTATTATAAAATATAATAATTTATTATAAAATATAATAATTTATATAAAATATAAATTATTACTTAAAGAAATAATCTCTTCACTCATTGCCCCCCTTCTTATCCAATTCTCTTTATTCTCTTTGCTTGTCCTCCTGTCTTTCATCTGCTAATACTTTCTCTTAGCAGATTACCAAGTTATTTCTTCTATTTCACACCCCCTGTCTGTTCTGCCTTGCTGCCCTTTTCTCTGCAAACTCACTGCTTCCCAACAGTAGGACACTTACTTATTGTTCCTGTCCACTGCTTTGATAACTGTACTTTGCCATAAAACTCTACTGATACTTCATAAATGTCATTCTTCTAATCTTTAGTATCATTTTTCAAAGAAGTTAGAACGAATGCTTAGTTCAACAGCAGTGATAAAGGATTTTTTTTTGGTAAAGCTTTTGTATTAAGAGTATTTATCTGAATCCTTCCCATGCGGTGCTTTAAAAAAATTGCACAAAGAAATTCTGTGATTTTTGTTTTAAATATCCCAACCATTGAATTTTATTTCAGTTTACAGGAGAATAATGTTCTCTAACAGAGTTACACAGAAGAGTCCTAATCTTTATTCATTAGGCCAATAAATTTGTTCAAAGCCTACATCTGCTAAAGGCCGAAATGACTGGGGACAAGATGAATTGTGACTTTGTTTGGGTTTCTAATGACAGTTATTTATGAAAGGAGTCACAGGTTTTCTTAATTTGTTTTGCTTTGCTTTTTATCACCACTATGGAATGTGAAACAGCAAATCAAATTTTCATTCAAGTACAATTTGATCGTTATATAACCAAACAGAAGATGAAAAGTGATACCATTAAGCATTCTATTAATTCCCTTGAAGTATGTAGACCACATTTTCAATCATTTGTTCCTTCTTTTGATGGTGTTTCAGAGAAAACTGAGAATTGCATTTTGGGTTTGAGTTTGTAGTTTCATAACGTTGTATCCATGTAAGGGCCCAAGTGGGGGCAGGTCTTCATGGCTCCAAGCCATTGGGCTTCAGGCTCTGTAGGAAAGACGATTTGTCAGACTGAATGACCAAAGGCAAATAGCAACCATCCAGTGTGGGTACAGGACAAGTTCCAGAAGCAGGAATCAAAAATCAGAAGGGTCAGACAAGGTAGCACAGGTGGCCTTGTAGGCCCCTTCCAGCTCTACTTGAGGTAGATTCCTCCAATGAGCAGGGGGTTGGACTCAATGGCCTTATAGGCTACTTCCAACAATACTATTCTATGATTCTATAAGTTCCAAGAGGCAGAAGAACAAAAGAAGTGAGCAGGAGCTTAGCAGGCAAAGTCTTCTATAGTAAGACAAGTACCTTGAAATCAGGACCAAGTTCTTTAGAGAGCTTTATAGGGTTTGGTGAAATAGTATTCTTCCTTGGGGTCAGCCATGTGACAGGGCCAATATTGTAGCCTATGTGTGACCCTTGAAGCAAAGAGCTTAGTCTGCCAATGTTCTGATCAATAGATCGGATATCTGGTTATATAGCAGGAGACATGTGAGTTTGAGACCCTCTCTGACACCTTATGTTCCATGTCAAGCTTCTAAAGGGGTTCCCCTGTCTTTGTATATATCAGAGCAGAACAAAGCAAGGAAGCAAGTAAACAACATGTCTACCTAATTAAGTTGTTACTATATTGCTGTGTGCAGGGTTTATCAGCGGGATGCACAGATATAACATGCTGCAGTCAGCTCCTTGCAGAGGGGAGAGGATGAGCCTGCCTTGTCATATTCCTAGTTTCCTGCTTCATACTACTGCCAGTCTCCATCTTTCTGTGACCTACCAGTTATCTTGCTTGCAAGATCCCAGTGCAATGGTTAGGATTCATGTCCTTTCAATTATGCTGTGCTTTTTATGGCTTGGTTGGTATTTCATCCTTTTAGAAACTTCTTCCACAAATCTCTTTCAGCTGGTTACTACTGCAATTGCTCTTATTTGTGGTTCCAGATTCCTAGTGCCCTGTCAACTCCCTCTCAACTTTCCTCTGACTTCACACCAATGCTTGAAGTGTGCTGGGGTGCCTTTCTGCTGCTTCTTACATGTACCTAAAACCAACCCAATTCTTTTCAATGGATAATAATTGAGCTTGGCTGAACCCTTCCCCCCTCGACTTCTAGCACTTCTCCACACATTATTAATCTGAATATCCCAGTTGTTATGTGTGTCCACCTGTAGTTCATGCAGTCTTGTTAAATGACACTTGTAAGTAGGGCGCAAGACCCTGTCAGAATGAGAGAACATGCTTCCACCCAACATAGGCCAGCTCTGTACCAAGCAAGATATAGCACCATTAAAAAAGTATGGAAGCAGTATATAAGAGGCAGGAGCAGTATTAAAGTGCACTGACAACTGCTGGGGCCCATTGAAACATACCATATACCGCTTTCATAAAGCTTTCATACAACTTTAAGAGAGCTATATCCTGCTTGGTATCCTGGCCATAGTATAATGACTCTTAGAATGTCTGTCTTACCTACTTCAACTACTAACAGGTAGTGGAAATGTTACTCCCTTTTCACCCTGCTCTTACTTTTTGCATGAACCCCTTCCCCCACTTATTTTTAGTTTTGCTCCACACTTTGAAACTCAGTCTTAATCTATGAATTTTACAGATTTGGTTCCCTTCCCATTTATATTGTATGCCTCTCTTTTGACATGGTACTGAAATTGTCTCTAGTCTTGGCCAATGATTCTACCTAGAGATTAAAAAGTGGTATTATATCCTTCGTTCTTCTTAGATCTGTCTATTGTCTTTGGTAAAACTGATGTTGAAGGATCATGGACAACAGGGGTGATGGCTATTTAATGTCTAAGCCTGGCACAATCCTGTTGTTCGCCCTAAACATCTGGTATTCAAAGGTCTGCTCCCTCTGAACATTTATCTATCACTGATTTTGGCAATTAATAGATCTTTCCATTATGAATTTCCCTAATTTATTCAACAACACAGTAGTGTATCTAGGTATTTATCATGGCAATGGACTTGATCGGGAAAGCAATTATGCACTGTCCTTGTGAAAGGCAATTTTTATTTTTCCAGGGACGACATTCAAGTGGTGCAGATGTTAAGAGAATAAAATATAATGAATTAGGCTGATACCTTGATATTTCCAGGGTTAAAATATGGATGGGCATGCAGTGAATATGGATGAGCACAGTATGAAGACTTGCATTTTGTCGGAGTGGTATAAAATCTCCAGAGCTCCTCTTTTGCACAGCCATATGCTGTTTTCACACATAAGGCCTGTCAAAGTTTAACAGATTAATCAAGATTACTAATATGAAATCAAAGCCCCCGGAGGTTCTTTAGAGGCTTAAACAGGGGTGGGGTGGGGAATGTAGCAAGAGAGAAAATAGCAAGGTTGTTTTCAAACTCTAAAGCAAACATTGAAGCATCTTCACAAGTATGCTTAATATTATAGACAATTTGCCTCAAATTATATGCTCAACATACAGAAATGTTGAAAATACTCTGGTCTCCCTTCGCTATTCCCCAGCAGCCATGCTTTTAAGTTGTGTTTGAAATGTTTTGATAGATTATTCCACTCTGCCAAAGCATTAGTTAAAAGTCCATTTTCTGTTGCTTTCCAGGACAGGGCAAAACTAGATGAGATGTGGGAGCCAGATATTGCTGTGTAGGGAGAGAGGCTGCACATATGAACAAAGCTGGTGAGGAAGAGAATTCGTAACCCCACCTCCATGGCCATTTTTGTCATAAGCAATCTTCAATGCTGTCACAACACTAACGCTTATGATGTTGCACTAGCGTAAAGCAATGCTAGTATTCAGCTGCCCTCTCTCATGGAGGACTCTCTTTCTCTCACTCGAGTCGCCCAGAGGGTCGAGGTGGTGGTGTGGGTCTTTTATTATCGAGTTTCTGCCAGTTCCAGCCTCTTCCAATTCCACCTTCACACTGTTTCTCCTCCTTTGAGGCACATGTGGTGAGACTCTTCGCTCCGCTGTGACTGCGGGTTGCAGTTCTCTACCGCCCCCCTGGCTCATCCTCTAAATTTCTCTCTGATCTGGACTCATGGCTGTCCTTTCTCCTCTCTGACAACTCTCCTACTCTGATCTTGGGTGACTTCAATATCCATGTGGATGACCCTCACGATGCTGCAGCTCTACGATTTCGCTCCTTATCTTCCTCTTACGATCTCAAGCTCTGCTCTGAAGCACCCACACATTCCCTTGGACACTGTCTGGATCTTGTCCTCACTCGGAACTGCTCTGTCCTGGACTTTTCTATTGTTGACTTTCCTCTGTCAGATCATCATCTAGTCTCTTTCAATATTACTCACAATCCCCCTCCTTCACGTCCTGCTTCACGCCCTTGTCGTGACCTGCATTCTATCAACTATGAGGCTTTCTCTCAGTCTCTAGCCTCCTCTCTTCCTTCTGTCTTCACAGCCGTCTCCTTGGACTCAGCCGTCTCCTCCTTTAACTCCACATTGTCTTCAACTCTTGATAATCTTGCTCCATCTACAACTCGGATAATTCGCCCCTCTCAACCCCAACCGTGGCTCACCTCTTTCCTCCGCTACCTTCGCTCTTGCTCCCGGGCAGCTGAACGCCTGTGGCGTAAGACCAGGGACTTGGCGGACTTTGTCCACTACAAATTTGTTCTCTCCTCTTTCTCTTCTGCCATTTCACTGGCCAAACAGCAGCACTACTCAACGCTGATCCAGTCAAATGCTAGACACCCTCAGCGGCTCTTCAAGTCCTTCAATTCTCTCCTGAAACCTAATCCACCATCTCTCCCCGCCTCTCTGTCTGCCAATGACTTTGCCTCTTTCTTCAATGCTAAAATCCAAACTATTCGCTCCGATCTGGCCAGCTCTGCTCCGCTCCCAGCTCCTGTGCCTCACCTGTCAGTTCCTCCTGCAACTCTCTCGGCGTTCCCCTCGGTCTCAGCTGATGAACTGTCTAGAATACTGCGCTCGTCGAAGCCTTCCACTTGTTCCCGTGATCCAATTCCCTCTCGCGTCTTTATTAATCTTATCCCCGCTATCCTCCCGTCCTTGCTTCACATCATTAATTCTTCTCTGTCCTCTGGCTCATTTCCCTCTGCTTTTAAACATGCTACTGTCTCTCCCATTCTCAAAAAAACCACTCTTGATCGACTTTCTCTGTCTAACTACCGACCTGTCTCTCTGTTGCCCCTTGTCTCAAAGATTCTGGAACGTGTGGTCTACTCTCGCTGTCTTGACTTTCTCTCTAGTAACTCTGCTCTGGATCCCTTTCAATCTGGATTCCGTCCTTTGCATTCCACTGAAACAGCCCTTACCAAGATCACCAATGATCTTCTCACTGCCAAGTCTAAGGGCCATTATTCCGTCCTTATTCTCCTCGATCTAACTGCAGCCTTTGACACGGTTGATCACGATCTTCTCTTAGATTCCCTCCATGACCTTGGACTCTGTGGCTCTGTCTATAACTGGTTCGCCTCCTATCTAGAGGGTCGCTCTTTCAGCGTGTCGGCTAACGGCAGCTCGTCCTCCTCCTTTCTCCTTTCAGTAGGGGTTCCGCAAGGCTCGGTGCTTGGCCCGCTGCTGTTTTCTCTATACATGCTGCCCTTGGGTAAACTTATTCAATCTCATGGCCTCCAATATCACCTGTATGCCGATGACACACAACTATACCTCTCATCTCCGGAACTTTCTCCTGATGTCCACGATCGTATCTCAGCATGTCTTTCAGATATCTCAGCCTGGCTGCTTCATCGCCGTTTGAAACTCAATATGGCAAAAACTGAACTGCTTGTTTTTCCTCCTAAACCTTCTCCTCATCTCTCATTCTCTCTTACTGTCAACGATGTCACGCTTACTCCGGTCAAGGAAACTCGTAGCCTTGGCTTTATATTTGATTCCTCGCTCTCCTTTATTCCTCATATCGAGGCAGTTGCTAAATCTTGTCGTTTCTTCCTGTATAATATTGCCAGGATTCGACCATTTTTGTCTGTCTCTTCTGCCAAGACTCTCGTTCACGCACTGGTTATCTCTCGGTTGGACTACTGCAACCTCCTCCTCTCTGGCCTCCCCTCATCTCACATCAGTCCGCTGGTCTCTGTCCACCACTCTGCTGCTAAGATCATCTTCCTGGCCCGCCGCTCTGACCATGTCACTCCGCTTCTGAAATCTCTTCATTGGCTCCCAATTCATTCCAGAATCCAATATAAACTTCTCCTGTTGACCTTCAAAGCTTTTCACGGTCTAGCTCCTGCCTATCTCTCCTCTCTCATCTCACACTATTGCCCCGCTCGTGCTCTTCGCTCCTCTGATGCCATGCTTCTTGCCTGCCCAAGGGTCTCTACTTCCCTTGCTCGGCTTCGTCCATTTTCCTCTGCTGCCCCTCATGCCTGGAATGCTCTTCCAGAACACCTGAGAACTACCAACTCAATCACAGCTTTTAAAACACAGCTAAAAACTTTTCTTTTCCCTATAGCTTTTAAACTTTGAGTTTGTTCTGACTCTATACTGTTAGCTTCACCCTTCCCGGTGCCTGTTTACACTTCCCTGTGCCTGTTTGCATTCTCCTTCCCTTCTTATTGTTTACTACAACTTTATTAGATTGTAAGCCTATGCGGCAGGGTCTTGCTATTTACTGTGTTATCTGTACAGCACCATGTACATCGATGGTGCTATATAAATAAATAATAATAATAATAATAATGTGAGTTCTATGGGGCTTAATTAAAATAAATTTGCTATATGTATAAGGGGTGTGCTCCGCTCCATTTCGGATCCCCAAATCCAAAGTGGAGCGGGCCGATCCGGAACTCCTAAACCCAGTTCCGGAGCAGGTCAGGGGAGGTCTGGATCGACCCAAAGTGGTTTGTGCCATTCTGAAGCTTCGGATGCAGGTAAATGGGGAAGGGGGGAGTGGGCTTACCTGCGTCTGCCACCGCTGCCGTGCTTTTGTCCATCAGCTTCAAATGCCGCTGGACGCATAAACCCAGAAGTAGGCCGTGGCCTACTTCCAGCCTTAGGCGTTGGTGGCAGTCGAAGCTGCTGCACGGACAGCGGCGGCAATGGTGGCAGAGCCAGGTAAGGGGGGAGGGAGGCTTACTTGGCTCCACCATCCGCTGCCACCGCGGTTTGTGCGGCAACTGTGGCAGAGCCAGGGGAGGGGGAGGGGGGCTTACCTGGTGGAGGGAGAAAAATGACATCTGAATATTGATCTGGACCTCCGGATCTCACTCCGGACCTGGTTCCGGAGTGGGTTGGGGGGATCTGGATCGACCTGAACCAGTTCGGGCCCGATCCAGCAACAGTGGTGGAGCCAAGTGAGGGGAGAGGGGAGCTTACCTGGGGGGCAAAATGCCATCTGAATATCGATCCGGACCTCTGGATCTTGCTCCGGATCCAGTTCCGGAGTGGGTCAGGAAGGTCTGGATCAGGATACGAAGTGGTTCGGTGTGTGTGTGTGCACAGCCCTAATATATATTGAACAAAATATGTTTTTAGTAAACATCGATTTACAGAAATATGCCACAATTTGCCTATGTGCAACCAACAACAACAAAAATATGGATTTCTTGCTGGTAGCCCAGTCCCACATGGTTCTGTATCTCTAGTTGCTGAGAATTTTGGAACTCCCTTTTGTGGATTTTTCTTAACTTCTATTTTACAGGGCAATCCCCAATCAGTAACACAACAGTTCAGAGTATTAGCCCTGCAATAATATAATTAGTACAAATATAAAATATGCAAAAAAAAAATATTCCCTACCCCCTTGTAATGCCACTGTGCACATTTTACAGTTCAATTTACCTTATACAAGGTGATGAGCCCTTAATTAAGCAGAAATTCTTCTAATATTAAGCTTTCAGCAGTACCGGTTCTCTTTCTTTTAGTTGTTTCTTCTCTCCTATTTCCATAACAAAACCCATCCAAGTCTAGTTTGACCCTAAGCTCCAGATAATTTTGAGGTTTTCTGTGCCTGCTGCATGTATGTATTTCCGGTAGGCTAGATCAACAGCTATGGCAGTCCCACATCTCAACGTGTGGAGTTATAAATAAAAACGGCTTGAACACCATTAGCATTGTGACAGCTATATATTGGCCAATACTGACTGCCTTGAGGCCCAGCATTCGGGAAAAGCTGGGATACAAATATAATAATAATAATAATAATAATAATAATAATAATAATAATAATAATAATAAATCACAATGTAGTAAGAACAGTGTTAAGTATCCTTCTAATATTAAAGCATTCTTATACTACAGGTTTAGACCTTTTAGGAAAAAGAAAAAGAACTACAGTATATCCCACTTAATTTTATATTGTGTGAAATTATTCCTATTTTAGACTCTAACTCTATTACTTATTAAACTTTAAAGACACTTTCAATTCACATACTTAATACTGATTCTGCTATTACCATTAATAATACTATTTCTGATGAATGACATTTTTACATTTTCATGATTAAGGTGCTAAAAGGTCATAACTTGTATGCAATGATTTCCTTTCAAAACAAGAGCGTGTAGGGATGTGACAGGAATCAAGTTGAGACTCGAGGCTTGTTGATTTCTCACCGACTTGGCCCTCCAGATGCCAGTCTGTGGACTACCACACTTCCTGACTCAGCACAAACATGAGACAGACAAGAGTGACAGTCCCCATTGCTCCACTTAGCTGCCATTTTGTGGGAAATGGTGGCTCGTCCTTTTACATAAACAGTCCTTTTGCGCAAATGGCAGCCAAAAATAAGTCCATTTACACAACATTAACAGGGCCCTCTACCAAAAAATGGCAGTACATTGAGGGAGTGGGGCACCACGCACCACCCAATGAGCCACTGCAGACTTCACAGCAGGTTGCCATGTGTGGCAAGCAGGGTCAGGCAGCTGGCAAGGGTTCAATGAGCCACATGTGAGGTGGGCTGATGTGAGTTCACCCATCCCTAAGAGCATGTGGACTTTTGACAAAGGAAAAGGACACAGAGAAAGAACAGTGTCCCATTTCTCACTCCTCTACTACTACATTTGCACAAATTCATCATTCCGCAACTGGATGGATGATTGGGTGGATTGGAAATAACTTAAAAAACAAACAAACACCTGTTCTGTAAAAAAAACCAAAAGCTGAAATTTTCCTTGGAAAAATGCCCCCTTTCCACACAAAAAAAAGCTGAATGGAAACTGACCTAAAATGGATGATCACCCTACCATGTTCTGATCTGGAAACCATGCTAGGAATAAATAACTGTAAAATCTAGCATAGTCTCTGACTGAGGCCATGGCTAGACCAGGCCTATATCCTGGTATTTTCCTGGGATCATCTCTGTGCATCCAAATGACACACAGGGGATCCTGGGAGCAGGCAGGGACGACCCCTCCATTTTCCTGGGATAATCCTTAGGTCTAGCTAAGGCCTGAGACAGATTTGTCTGGAGAAATCTCAAAACAATTGTCACCTATGAGGGCAGTGCTGCTGCTGTAGTGATTATGCCAATAGCTGCTGTCTGATCTCTCTCTCTCTCTCTCTCTCTCTCTCTCTCTCTCTCTCTCTCTCTCTCTCTGATCCAGACAATAATAACTCTTCAAGAAATCATATACACTGAAGGGAGAAGCATGCTGCCCTATAGCCTCATAGTTATCTCCGAATGCCTCTAGAGCAGGCGTGGGGAACCTCTTTTAGCCCAAATTCAATTTAGGTCAAGCTCTTGGTGGCTACATTCCAGTGGTGTGTGGCAAAAAGAGGCAAAAAGAGTAGGCCAAAAATACCTCCCTTAAATTCCAAAAGGACCAGCATATTGTAGCATAAAGCTCTTCTTGCCTGTGACTAAGCCTTTTCAGCCTTTTAGAGTGGGAGAAAAACTGCATGAAAGCTGGACAATAGTGGTTGGAGAAAGGGTTGGGGGGTCAGGGAAATAGGGCATGGTCATCTGGGGAAGCCCAGAAGGCTAGGCTGAGACCTCAGAATTGCAGGATGTGGCTACCTCTGCCCTAGAGTGATTGTTGTAAATATGGGGTGAGATTCCCCCAGCTTGTCCTGTTTTCCATAAGAACAAAAAAAGAAAAGGAGGAAAGCATCCTGTTCAGGACATAAAAAAGGGGAGAAACAGGTTCTCAGGATGCTTAAAATACTTTATTTCAAACCCCAATGCATTTCAGCCAGTGTTATTTCAAAGGCCTTCATCAGCGGTTTGATAAGAGATGTCTGCAGAAATACTCCTAGCAAGGTGATAGTCTCCATCGATTATCAAAGGAGATGATTACTTGTTTTCCATAAGGGCATAACCGCTCCTCTTGTGAATGCCGTGTGGTGTGGACTGTTTGAAACTCCAGTTTTAGAAGACGGAAGCCAACCATCAACTTCTTCCCTCTTATGTGAAGTAAACCTCTACCATCCTCCAGCAGATCTTTTTGCTAGCATAGAAATATTTAGGTTTGGGCCATTAGCAACTATAAATTTGACAAGAAAAATGATGGTTATTTAAAGAAAACAGTACTTTTGTATATAGACAGAGTGATAGCTGTGTCTTAGTGGTTTCCTTTTTTCCTTTCCTTTTCTTTTATAAAGCTGCTGGTATGTTTACGAAACAGTTATTTGGTAGAAGACGTGCTTTTGCTAGTTTTCTAAATACAATAGAAAACCTGTACATTTCTTTTGTGTTTCCCCCCCCCTCCATTTTTCATCTCAAGGTGCCTGAAACAAGCACTTGTGCTATTGTCAAATGGCTTGCTTCATTTTAAAAATGCTGCAATGCGGTGAAGGAGACATATGTGCAATAAGCTGAATTTTAAAATTTCCATCCCTTTAGAGGCAAGGCAGACTAATTTTAAACTATTATCTTTCAATCATTGTACCTTTCAATTGAATCACTCATACACCAGCTGTGTTAAAGTGTCTATGGGGATATTAGCTTTATGCAATATGTGAGTCTTATGGATAATTTTTGTCTTAATGCCAAGTGACTAAAGACTCATGGCTTGTGACTAGGAATGTCATCGAAATCCACAACCAATTCAAATGAGATCCTTTTCTGCGATTCTGACCTGCAGTTTTCACAGTAGACTGGCTTTGTATGAGTCATGAGGACTGAGGGGACTTTTTTTTTTTTTTTACTTTTGGGGGGATTTGAACTAATGCGCACTTAGCACAAGTGTACATGAATGAAATGAATGAAATTCTTGTTCGAAAAAATCTGATTCTGTCAATGAGCAGATGATGAAATGAAAGATACCTGACAATCCACAAAACACAGACAGTATGAATTTAATAAAATCCATGCATCCCTACTTGTGACATTGCAATAGCATGTAAGATAGATAGATAGATAGATAGATAGTTAGATAGATGTGTGTGTGTGTGTGTGTGTGTGTATAATCTACCATAGTCTATTGCAGTGGTGATGCATCTATACCAACTTTCCAGTTTTCCTTACTTGGTGTACATAGTATGAAAACATGGCTACAAGGAATTTAGCTTCACTTTCTTCTCATTCATCCTTGAATAACAAGAGCTGGCATTGCTTTTGCCCAAAGGAATATACCGCCTGCTTCCATTTGTTGGGTGCTAGAGAATGACTTGTTTTTAATGGTAGCTGAAAGTCTTCATGTATATGCTAAGCAGGGCTGGCGCTACCATAGAGGCCACTCAGGCGGCTGCCTAGAGTGCCAAGGTAAGGGGGGTGCTGAACCCCGCACCCGGAAGCCGCTCTCCCACAGCGGCTCTGAGAGGGCAGCTTCCGGGCAAACCATTCCGAAGCCGCCCACCTGCCCCAGCATCCTGGCTTCGCTTCGGCTGGGCGCCCACCCAGCCTAAGTGAAGTGAAGCCACGCCCGCCCCCCACTCCAGCGTCCTGGCTTTGCTTCTGCTGGGTGGGCGCCGAAGCGAAGCCGGAACACTGGGGTAGGGGGGCGGGTGGGTGGCTTCTGAACAGTGTGCCCGGAAGTCACTCTCCCAGAGTGGCTTCTGGTTGGGCGTGCCGTTCCGAAGCCACCGCCCCCACCCCAGCGTCCTGGCTTCGCTTCGGCTGGACGGGTGAGATGGCGCCCTGCGCCCAGATAAACTGGGGTGGGTGTGGGTGGGTGAAAGCAGCTCACCTGCCTAGGGCGCAAAATACTCTGGCACCGGCCCTAACTCTAGACCTAAGCTAGACCTAAGGTTTATCCCAGGATCATCCCTGGGGTCATCCCTGTTCATGTAAATGACACACAGGGGATCCCAGCAGCAGGCAGGGATGACCCCGGGATGATCCTGGGATAAACCTTAGGTCTAGCTAAGGCCTCAGCCTCTCCAGAAATGCACCAGGTTTCAAGCAAGGAATTTAGCTTTGTGAAAGCCTTCCTTCTATAACCGGATTCACCAGAAAGCTTGCTAATGAGTTGCACCTGGGAGTTGGGCATGTCCTGGCTGAGGCTGAGTAAAAGGTGGGCAAGAAGGCTGAGCTTTTCATTGGAGACAACGTCCTTGTGTGTTTCTGGTGTCCATGACTTTTCTGAGATCCGGACCTTCTGCCTTGGAAATTGGACCTTCTTGAGATTTCGGATTGGATTGCGCTTCTCTTATTGTTTCACACTTGCCTGGATATCATTTTCAGACCTTTGCCTGGTGTGACTTTTCAGAGTGTTTGACAACTGGCTTTTGGGGCAAGCTTCTTATCAGCCTGCTGTGAGGAGGAATGGCCTTGAAGAGGCCACTATCAATAAATTCTACTTCTGCTGGCAGGGTTTCCAGCCCAATTAAGAGAACTGTGTTGGAAGAAGTCACACTGAAACAGGACAGAGACCAAACTGGAAACAATAACCCTTGTATCAAAAAGATACTACAAGTAGAGGTGTTGGAGAAATATGCAGAAGATTCAAATGAGTTCAAATTTCTATAAATCCAACCTGCAAATTCCTCAGTAGACCATCATTTTCTGAGTCGTGTTGGTTCTGCAGATTTGCTAATTAGTGTGTGTGTGTACATGTTTTCTTTTGGGGAAGAATTGCACAAATTTGCACTTGTACCATTAGCACTAATTCATACTTCTGCTAATTTGTATTAGCACTAAGTGGCGCTTCAACTAAGCGTCCTTGCACTAATGTGCATTAGCGCAACCTAAGAGAAGTCTCGTACATTCCCCCCCCCCAAAAAAAATCAGATTTCATCAATCAGTGGATGATGAATGAATGAATGACACCTGACAATTTCTGAAACACAGGCGGAATAAATTTAACAAAATCTGTACACCCTTAACCACAAGTTAATGCCTGGTCATGTTCATAACAACAGGTTGTTTCCCCTTTTCTCCCTTGATCTGCCTTCATCTATAAAAAGAGCTCTAGGTCAAAATGTGTCCTTGTTATTTTAATTCATTTTTCATGATTCAGTTGGTTATCTACCATTCGTTATCTGTTATTGCTAAAGGCACAGGTAACTGAGCCAGATGGAGTTTGATGGTCCCATGTAGCTGGCTGCTATACAGGTTTCTTTCCAGCTGTCCTTTCTCCTGCTGCATCGTCCTTGTTGGCTGGAGTTGGCCAAACTTGCCTCTCTCATAACTTTGTATATACTTTTCCTTATACAACCATGCATACACGACTCTCTACTTCAAAGACATTTCAAGGATGGTACAACAATGTGTGGAAGCCCTCTAAGAAATTTTGCTAGCCTTGTCAAAGCTCTCCTTGAAATTTCTCAGGCCTCCTTCATAGAAGACACACATTATGAGGAAAGCCAATGGCCTTATACATTTTTCTACATATGCCTGGTTATGTTTAAGTGGGCTTGCTATATGTGCTGGAGGCTCATTCATATGTTAACTTAGGCCACAGCTAGACCTAAGGTTTATCCTGGGATCATCCAGGGTTCGCCCCTGCCTGAGCACTGGATCCCCTGTGTGTCACCTAGATGAACAGGTTTGACCCCTGGACGATCCAGGGATGAACCTTAGGTCTAGCTATGGCCTTAGTGTTCCAGCTATCATAGGTACTTTTCTAACATGTAAATGTATTGTGGTGCATATGGAAGGTTTACACAGTTAGGGATTTTCTACATAACCTGGTATAAATCAGGCCTCAGATTTTCACCTGGGAGGGCCAAACTACAAGTTATATTAATCATGTAAAGTGGAGCTGAGGCTTATTTTTTTACTTTTATGTGAGTGGCCACATTTCAAATGGGGCCACAGTGCTTGGAAGGTAAAGATTTTCCCCACACCATTTTCACCCTAAAATCCCCTCCCACACCAAGGGAGAGTGTTTCAAAAGGGCTGGGGAAGTCTCAATTTGGGTCTGTACTACTTTTTACTTAAATATTTCCTTTGATATTGGAACATATTTAAAGTTAGGATCTAGAGCAGAAATACTATTCTGCCATGCCCGGCATAGCCTGGATGCGGGGAGGCCATTGCGGTTGGGTGCGGAGAGAGGTGATGTGCTGGGGCTGGATTGGCTGCTTGTTCACGCCAAACTGTGGGGGAGGGGGCTTAGCCCTATTTAAGGGCCCGTGCCTCTCCCTTCAGCCTCTTTCGAAAGTGGCTCCCTCCCTCTCTCCTCTGTAAGCAGTATGAGCTTGTTGGTTGCCTGTTCAAGGGGCCAAGTAGGAGTTTTTTGCTCACAATCTGAACTGGTTATGAGTTTTTTCGCCTACTTCATACTGCAAAAACAGGGGAAGGCACAATAAATATGTTAATTTGTTCATATTCGATCACATTTATGGCAGGTAGGTGGGCATCTGCGGATGGATAGGGTTGGTGAGCATTCCACGGCACCAAGTGGTGAGGGGTAAATCCCTGAGGCTCAGCAGCTCCAAGCCCAGCAGCCCAGCTGGTGAGATAAGGGTTGGCCTTGAGGCCAACCTTTCTCACCCACTCAGAGCTGGGCAGCATGAAGAGGGGTGACACCGGAAGGCCTACCACCCCAAAAGGGGGAGACTGGCGGTGGTGACAAATAGACACCACCACCAGGGCTCAGAATGTCTCACCCTACTATATTACTGCTTGCCATACAAAGATAGATGCCCAACTAGGCTTCCCCTCTGCATATCCACCAAATAAACGTTGGCACTTTTTAGAATCCATATACTTGTGTCGCCTTTTTATTTCCGCACTACACCTTCCCGCAAATGCCTGTAATGAAAGAACTGCTTTTATTAATCTCTGAGGTTCGGAACTCACTATCATCTGCATTATGGAGGCATATTGTTCCCTTAGAATCCCTGTTTATGTATCGTGGTTCATTTGAGGTGAACAGCCCTGAATATGGAAAGCAATTGACCTTGATTGGGATAGGTAAAAGTACTATTTACTTTTGAAGTTAAAAAATAAATACCACCAACTGAACAACTCTCCTAGAAGGCAAGTTCCCTAAGTAGACTCACTGGCATTTACTTCAGGCATAAGACTTCCGAACTTCACTCTGTTCATATGAATACAAACAAATTAGGCAATACGACTTTTCATTGAAAGAAGCCTTGAGTCTTACTGAAGATTATTATATGTTTCCTCCAAGGATAAGCCTGCTTATGTGCGTAGAAGGAAAAATGAGACTACTGAAGTGGGTAAGAAAATATTTTTGCCTTTTCCAAATTAAATTTTTGCAGCCTTCAGGTATATTTAATATTCTAGCTGTTAGGTTCTGACACTCAATGGGCTTCTTCTATTTGAACACTAAATAGGAAAGTATAAGTTACTAAATGGCTGCCCTGAGTTGTAGGAATTTTTTCTTTTCAAAATGAAGATTGCATCCTTTGGATTCCCAGGGCATACAAGTAGGAAGCTAATTTAACAGCAGCTCATCTTCCAGTCTTCGATTGCCATGTGCTTTGAAGACTCCTGGATGGATTATTTCCCACATTTTCCTTAAAAGAAAGCAAATAGATTGAGAATTATGAAATCAGGAACATCATATCCAGTATTATGGAAAAACAGTGCAGGAAAATAAATAAACAAAAATACCAATTCAATTTAAATACAAAAACAAACGCCCCTATTTGAGTGGAG